>NC_087309.1:86098422-86734301 GCF_015220805.1 Pogoniulus pusillus
ATACCATATGAAGTCAGCTCAGACACAAGAGCGAAGTGAAAGAGAGAAGTATGAGGGACACTCGTTGATGGTGTCTGTCCTCCTGAGCCATCTCTATTTCCCTTCATGTCATAAAATCATAGAGTCAGAGAATCAACCAGGTTGGAAGAGATCTTCAAGATCATCCAGTCCAACCTAGCACTCAGCCCCAGCCAATCAACCAGACCACGGCACTAATTGTCTCATCCAGGCTTTTCTTCAACACCTCCAGGGATGGCAACTCCACCACCTCCCTGGGCAGCCCAATCCAATGGCAAATCACTCTCTCTGGCAAGAACTTCCTCCTAACATCCAGCCCATACCTCCCCCGCCACAACTTGAGACTGTGTCCCCTTGTTCTGTTGCTGGTTGCCTGGGAGAAGAGACCTAACTCCCATCTGGCTACACCCTCCTTTCAGGTAGTTGTAGACAACAATGAGGTCCCCCCTGAGCCTCCTCTTCTCCAGGCTAAACAACCCCAGCTCCCTCAGCCTCTCCTCATAGGGTTTGTGTTCCAGGCCCCTCACCAGCTTTGTCACCCTTCTCTGGACACATTCCAGTACCTCAACATCTCTCTTGAATTGAGGAGCCCAGAACTGGACACAGTATTGAAGTCCTGCTTCTCAGAGAGTAACCATTGTCTGCTGATGGGAAATGGAGAATAACATCTTTTCTTACTTTTGCTTCTGTGTATGGCCTTTGACTTGCTTTTCATATTATTAAATTGCCTCTATCTTGACTGATGGGCCTTTGTTATATATTCCCTCTCCCTGCCATCTAAAAAGGGGAATGATAGAGTGGATTTAGTGAGCATCTGGCCCACAGCCAGGGCCATACCACCGCAGTCCTTAATACCCAAGATAGAGTATTTTCATTCATACAGAAAAGAACTGTATCTTTTAAAATGATCTTTGAATCTTGCCTCCAAGGGGAATAAAAATTTGCAACACAGAAACAGAAGAAAGAAAGAAAGAAGAAAATTATATGACAGAAAAACCTATTGTTATTCCTTGAGTTGTCCATATATTCAATGATAATATTCAAGCTACCTCTAGTACCTTCAAAAGAATTTGCTATATTTAGCAGTTTCAATTCTTAAGGATAACACAATTGACAGTATGGTCACACAGAAATAAATAATGAATCTTGTTCTGCAGCTTACTCCCCCAAGTGCTCCTCAACTGTCCATCATACTCTCTGTGATGATTTGGGTGTTCCCCACCCCCTCACACTTTAGAAATCACCCAAACTAGACTCAGCCGGCTCTGGAAATATGAATGAAGCTTATATTTACAGCTAGCACAATATACAAGCAGATATTTACAGTATATGCAGTTATATAAAGAAATATACAAGGTAGAAGGTAATACAGAAACACAACTCCCCTCTCAGAAACCTGATTCCCCAGGAGGGGCTCTCAACCACCCCTTCATCTTCCCCCTACCCCTCTCAACCTTACTCCAGTTCCAAGGAAGAATGGAGGTTCAGCCAGGGGGTTAGGAAGCAAAGTGGATTAGTCAAAAATGGAGGGTGAAGTTAGAGAGTAAGATGCAGCTCAGCCAGTTTCCCAGCAGCAGCCCAAGTGAGAGTGGTTTTTATTTCTTGTTCCTATACATCTCAGCAAACCTATGAGCAAAGTAGACATCACCATTGTTTTCCTTTCACAGCCTGTAATCTAGTTCTTTTCACCAAAACATTCTAGCTAGCTTCAATCTAGCACACTCTCAATCTTCAAGCGTCTACTAGATGTCATGATCCTTCATGTGACTCAAAAAAAATTGTCATGAAAAGGTGACTTCTTTTTTTTTTTTTAATGTAATTTAATACATCTTTTATAAACATCCTTACAGTTATATTTAGCTAAGACTAAATTTGGGAACATAAAAATCCTTAAAGATTTTTTCCACTTATAGAATATTGCCTATTTTCCAAAACACCTTTGTTAACAATAGCAGGCTTTTATGCTGAAAATCTTGACTTCCAAAAGTCAGATTTATGTGACACTTTAGTAGATAATACCACACATATTTATTTGGGCAGAGAATAGTTACATTCCTGATTAGTTTCAGAATTGAAGGATGTGTCAAAATATGAGCTCCTCAGCTCTGCCACTCTGTTCTCGTGACATGTAAGAATGTAACTCGGAGATATCTTTTTTTCTTCAGATTAATGGGAAGCATTAAGTCTTCCAGCATGATAATTGCATCAGAGAATTTAATCTTTTTGCTTTTCTCTCAAATCTAACAATTTTCATGTGGACATCATCCTGTGGTTTGTTTTTAGTTTTGTGGTTTTTGTTTTGTTTTGTTTGGGTTTGTTTTGTTTTTTGTTTTCCTCGAGGAAGTTCAAATTTTGGAAGAAAATAATCAAGGTGTTTTTCAAAAGAGGTTGTCCATAAAGTTATTGATCTCTGTATAAAAGAAAGGTAAAAATATTCTCTACTAAAAAAAAAAAAAAAAGACATTTCTTTTTAATGCGTTTCAGTAGTTAATCATTCTCATTTAAAATTTGCATCTTAATCACATATTTTCTTACCACCTGTCAAGGATTTTTTGTACTATTTGCTTCTGAGTCAGGGGATGTTTTCTATGAGAGCCCACAGGTGCTGTTTCAGATAGCAATAAAGTCATATCCAAGATTCTCTTATTTTAGCAACTGTGGTTCTAAATGCAGGTTTTTACTAAAAAAAAAAAGTTAAATACTTTTAAAAGATGATTAAGTGGTTTTGAGTATTTTATTCAAGTAACAGATGCACCAATGTTGTGAGGGGTTCGTTTGGGTTTTGGGGGAATAAAATATGAGGCCGAATTTTAAAAGGGTTTAAATAATTTAATATTATATACACAAGGAATCCTCCCTCCCCAAACTTATCTACAACTACCCCACACAAGTTCTTTGTATGAGGTTCTGAGATTATATTACAGAATGTCTATGTACAACAAATTAGAAATTCAGCAAAGGTTTGAAAGGATTTAGGAAGAGAGTCTGTGGCATGAAAGTGCCACTGGTAGGCTATTGAGAGTTTATTCTGGTTTAGACCGAGTTTCTCAATTACTCACTGGTTGGAGTCAGTTTTGAGGGTCCCAAATGTCATGGGTTTGAATAATTCAAGGGTTATTGGGGCATGCTGTCCGGAGCTTCCATGGTCATGGTCAAGCAGGAGCAGCGGCTGAAGCAGCAGCTGGAGCGACGGCTGGTCGGGAGCGCCTTAGTCAGTTCCCTGGGCTGGTGCTGTGGGCTGTAGTCATGCAGCAGCGGTGGCCCTAAAAGCATCTAGAAGTGGCAGATGAGCAGGTGGCCAGGGGCAAGAGGCAAGATGCGAGGTAGGCAGGTAGGTAGGTAGGTAGGTAGGTAGCAGGGACTCTGTATTGTCCCCTTTTATGAGTTTTGACCCCGCGATTGATGGTCCTTGGGCCACAATTCTGCCCAATGAGGGCTTGGCAACAGGCCAAAACATACCAAATAAGGTGAAGTCCGAGGGTCCGGTACCCCCAAATATGGAGAGGGCTCAGATGGGTTCCTCCACCCTAGACGCGTGAGCTTATGTAACGTGTTTACTTCAACCTTGAGGAGGCAACCCAGACTGGAAGGCACCAAGGCCATTGTGTCCCATTGTCCCCCTTAACTTGTTTACCCCAAGTATAGGCAGGGCAACACCCTTCAGGTGTCCAGGCATGAATAGGTTCGTAAACAAAGTCATTTGAGGCCTGTGCAACCCTCCACCACAATCAACTGAAGTGTATCTATGCCAATGCGCATAGCACAGGTAATACGCAAGAAGAGCTCAAAGCTACTGTCCAGGAGGAAAACGATGATATTATTGTCCTGATGGAAAGAATGAAATGAATCCCATCACTGGAGTGCTGTGTTGGAGGGCTGTAGGCTCTTCAGAAGGGAAAAGCCCAGAAGAAGAGGTGGTGAGGTGGCCTAGCATGTTAGGGTAGGTCCCAACTGTCCCAAGAATGATGATGAGGGTGATGGTAGGACTGAATGCTTGTGAGTAAGAATTGGGGAAAGGTCAGCACCACGTGTTCAGAGCATTCAGAGGATAAAGCTCAGGTCTCTGATCCACATAGCAGTCCTGACCTGCTTGCATGGCCTAGACACAGGATCAGGCCCTTACCCACTTACTTGCATACTTTACTGAGGCTTAGCCCTCTTGAATTGATCTCAAGGCGCAGTTAAGCTGTCTGCGTACCCTCTGAGAATCAGAACGCATGCACGCCTGCATTTCATACATATATGGGGAGCTGAGAGCCCCCTGCCTAAGCCTAGAGCAGCCGTACATACTGGCTTGCTATCCTGCATTTATCTACGGAGCTCAAGTCTCCCTGCAGCCCAACATATACTGCTTGCCAGCTGCCCTGTAAGCCTCGAAAAATCTAGGCCCAGCAGATCCTTCCAGACTGTCTGCTAACCCACAAACACAGCCTGCTAGCTGTGAGACAACTGTGCTAGAAGCTGCACGGGCAAATCCTTCTCCTACACCTGGAAACTCTGCCAGCTGATCATCCCTGGACACACACGGCATCCAGAAGCAGCAGCACCGAGGCAGAGACCACTTCACACCAGGAGAGAAGGTCAGAGAAATCCTGTTTACCCCAGAGATTGGGAACACTTATCATCATCTGCAAGCCGGGACAGATTCCAGCCTCACCAAGACCCGAATACTGGGCACACGCTGTGACACAATCCTGGGAGGGTGATTAATAATTAAGCAAGCTTTAAGAGCAACACATTTAAGTAAGCTTTAATTCCTCTGTAAAATAAGTTACCTCTGTCTTAAGAGCACACACAGTTTCAGTCCTTGCTGGGCAAACAGTATAGTTGCTAAGAGGCATTAAGCCTAAGGGAATCTTTCTCTCTGTCTATAGTTGTTGATAATTTGATATTTCCACTTAATAATCCAATTCCTGTAAATATATCCCAACTGTTTTCATAGCTTTGCACAAAAGAACTTGATTACACAGTGGTTGGGGGTGGTACAAATTTGTAAATATTAATTTTAATAAATAAATTTATAAAAAATTAATACTGCCTCAAATTAATTTCTCACCTCCACCTAACAGGGGAGGAATAAGAGAAATCCCCTCCATGACAAACTTTATATCCTCTCACTATAGAAATTCACCAGACCAGTTCAGAAGGCATGGAAATGATACAAAGCTATATTCACAGCAAAGCAAAAATTACAAGCGTATATACACAATATATTTACAAGTATTTACAATGATATACAAATTAGAAATAATATAGAAATGCAAACTCCCTCCCAGACAAAGAAACAGCCCAAAAGGGGCTCAAAGCCTCTCTCTATCTCCCTTGCTTCTCAGACAGAAACCAAAACAACCAGCAAGGCTTATTTGTTACTCAGTTAGCCAAGGATAGAGGAAGATATTAAAGCAGAGCAAAGGGGAAGAGAAAGGAAGCAGTGTCTCAGAACAAAGTCTGACAAACTGTTTACATTTTGGCTTTTTATCCCTGTCAGCAAACCAATGAATGATACAGACTTAATCATCATTATTTCATTTTTTTACAACAAATCATCTAATTTCTCTCACTAAAATATTCCAGTTAGCCTAAAGCCTGCACAAAGAGTCTGGAAGGTTGGACATTCCTCAAGAGGGAAAGCCTCAAGATACAGGAACAAGCTGTCCCTGGAGAATGAGCCAGCTGGGCAGGAGGCCAGCCTGGCTAAGCAGAGAGCTTTGGGTAGAACTGTGGGAAAAGGCCTAATAGAATAGCCTGAAAGCAACATCTAGGGCATATCTTTGTATTGTATTTAGAGGTTTGTAGTTCTTAAGCACAATGGACAGATGCAACTCATAGCTAAGGAGTGTGATGAGAACATCAAGATTTCTGAGAATGATGGAGTGAAACCAGAACTATGGGAGTCTGGGGAGAAATATTGGACAGCTGACTCATCTGCGACTCTACAATATCGGCTGCCACACTGAACCAACAAAGACGTGGCAAATGCGCATGCTCCTGTGACTGTGATGTTCATCTGGACTTCTGGGGTTTTGAACGTTTGACTTACTGTTGCTTGCAGAACAGACTTTTGGGATTGTTAGCTGAGCTTGGGTGGTTAACTTGCCAGACTATTGCCACTAGCAAAAAGGCTCTTAACAGATGCATACTCTTTTAGCTTTAACATTATTGATTTGCACCTGTATCATTCACACTTGTACCAGATATGGCCCATATGAGATCGGACGTGGGTTACTCAAAAGAAAAAAAAAGGGTTATTGTGGGAGAATTCTCCCACAGCGGGACATGAGCTGTAAACATGAGAACTTGTGATGGGAGAATGTCCTTGAGCTGGAAACTACAGTGAGCAACCCACGCACACTTGCAGGGGGCTGGACTTGCTGGCCCCTGGGGTGGACACAGCTCCAGGGGGCTGAGCCTGCCAGTCCCCTGGGGTGGGAAGCATAGGTTGTTTTGGCACAGGGCAACCTATCTGCACCTTGCACGTGGCTCTGGGCCAATCTGTACTGACCACTTGTGCCAGCCCCAGGCTGATTGTATACACCTTCTCTGAGCATTATATAAGAGGCTTCGCTACCCTAATAGAGCTGTACTGATGCATAGAAGCTGCTGAGTCGACTCGTCAGTACCCCGATCTTGCCTCTCACCAGCCTCCTGACTCCGACAAGGGAGACTCTCCACTCACTATTGAATGTAGGAGGAAACCTGGGGACTGAAGACAAGGGAAAGTCTGAACTGCTGAAGTGCTACTTTGCCTCAGTATTTGTCAGTGACACCAGTTGCTCCTTGAGGGTTCAGCTGCTGAAACTGGAAGACAGGGATGGGGAGTAGAAAGCAGCTCCCACAACCCAGGAGGAAATGGTCAACAACTTAGATGTGCATAAGTCTATGAGACCAGATGGAATTCACCCAAGGGTACTTAAGGAGCTAGCAGTTGTGCTTACCAAGCCATCCACCATTATTTGTCAACTATGCTGGCTAACCAGGGAGGTCCCAGTTGAATGGAAGCTAACAAACATGACAGCCATCTACAAGAAGGGCCAGAAGGATGATTTAGGAAACTACAGGCCTGCCAGTCTGACCTTGGTGTCAGGAAGGGTTCTGGAGCAGGTGATCCTCAGTGCCATCATGATGCGTATACCAAACAGCCAGGCGATCAGGCCCAAAATCAGCTTGGGTTTATGAAAGGCAGGTCCTGTCTGACTAATTTGATCTCCTTCTACAACAAGGTTACCCATCTAGTGGATGAGGTAAGCACTGTAGACATTGTCTGCCTGGACTTTAGTAAAGCCTTTGACACTGTCTCCCACAGCATTCGCCTTTAGAAACTCACAGCACGAGTCTGGGTAAGTGCATTCTGCACTGGATCAAAAGCTGGTGCTTTTGTACACTGGTGACCAAGAAGTCAGTGCTGTTCTGGGGTATATTAGAAGGGCTGTGGTTAGTAGGTCAAGGGACGTTCTCTTACTGCTCTACTCTGCTCTGGTGAGGTCTCATCTGGAGCATTGTGTCTGGTTCTGGGCCCCCCAGTTCAAGAAAGACAGGGAGCTGATTGAGAGAGTCCAGTGTAGAGCCATGAAAATGATTAAGTCTCTCTTTATGAGTGATCTTGGGCTCTTTAGCATGGAGAAAAAGAGACTGAGAGGTCACCTCATTAATGCTTATAAAATATGTAAAGGGCAAGTGCAAGAGGATGGAGCCAGGCTCTTATTGGTGATGCCCAATGATAGGACAAGGGGCAACAGGTGGAAGTTGAGACATAGGAAGTTTCATGTAAATATGAGGAAAAAGTTTTTCACTGTAATGGTAATGAAACACTGGAACAATTGTGGAGTATTCATCTCTGTGGATATTCAAGATCTGTCTGTGTGCATTCCCATGGAATCTGCTCTAGGTGATCCTGCTCTGGCAGGGGATTGTACTAAATGATCTTTTGAGGTGGCTTCCAACCCCTACCATTCTGTGATTTTGTGATTCTGTGATGGCCAGGGCCAAAGCACAGTTGTGAATGGAGTTAAATCTGATTGGTACACAGTCACTAGTGATGTCACCCAGGGTTCAGTACTGGGACCTGTCTTCCTTAATGCACCCTCAGTAGGTCTGCAGATGTCACCAAGCTGGGTGGCTGTGTCAATCTGTTAGAGGGTAGGGAAATTTTGCAGTGGGATCTGGATAGGTTAGACCAATGGGCCAAGGCTAATTGCACGAAATTCAACAAGGTCAAGTTCCAGGTCCTGCACTTGGGTCAGAACAATCCAGTGGTAAGCTACACACTCAGAGATATGTGGTTGGAAAGCCACAACTTGGAGAGGAGTATTGGTTGATAGCGAAGTGAACACAAGTCAGTACTGTGCTCACACAGCCAAGAAAGGCAATGGCATCCTGGCTTATATTAGAAGCTTGATATTAGAAACATTAGGAACAGGGAGTTGATCATCCTGCTGTGCTCAGCACTGGTGAGGCCGCATCTAGAGTATTGTGTTCCTTTCTAGGCCACTCACTATAGGAAGGATATTGAGGTGCTGAGGTGTGTCCAGAGAAGGACAGGAAGGTGCATGAAAGGCCTGGAGCATGTGGCCTGTGAGGAGCACCTGAGGGAGCTGGGGTTGTTGAGTTTGGAGAAGGCTGAGGGGAGACATTATTGCTCTTTCACAGTGTCACACAGTATTATTAGGATTGGAAGAGACCTCACAAATCATCAAGTCCAACCCTTTACCACAGAGCTCAAGGCTAGACCATGGCACCAAGTGCCACGTCCAACCTTGCCTTGAACAGCCCCAGGGATGGTGACTCCACCACCTCCCCAGGTAGCCCATTCCAGTGTCCAATGACTCTCTCAGTGAAGAACTTTCTCCTCACCTCCAGCCTAAATCTCCCCTGGCGTAGCTTGAGGCTGTGTCCTCTCGTTCTGGTGCTGGCCACCTGAGAGAAGAGAGCAACCTCCCCCTGGCCACAACCACCCTTCAGGTAGTTGTAGACAGCAATAAGGTCACCCCTGAGCCTCCTCTTCTCCAGGCTAAACAATCCCAGCTCCCTCAGCCTCTCCTTGTAGGGCTGTGCTCAAGGCCTCTCACCAGCCTCGTCGCCCTTCTCTGGACATGCTCAAGCATCTCAATGTCCCTCCTAAACTGGGGGAGCCAGAACTGAACACAGTATTCAAGGTGTGGCCTGAGCAGTGCAGAGTACAGGGGCAGAATGACCTCCCTGCTCCTGCTGACCACACCATTCCTGATGCAGGCCAGGATGCCACTGGCTCTCTTGGCCACCTGGGCACACTGCTGGCTCATGTTCAGGCAGGTATCAATCAGCACCCCCAGATCCCTCTCTGTCTGGCTGCTCTCCAGCCACTCCGACCCCAGCCTGTATCTCTGCATGGGGTTGTTGTGGCCAAAGTGCAGCATCCTGCACTTGGAGATATTGAACCCTATCCCATTGGACTCTGCCCATCTGTCCAGACGGTCAAGGTCTGGCTGCAGAGCCCTTCTGCCCTCCAACCCAGCCACATCTGTCCCCAGCTTAGTGTCATCTGCAAACTTGCTGATGACTGACTCCATGCCCTCATCCAGATCATCTATGAAGATGTTAAAGAGGATGGGGCCCAGCACTGATCCCTGAGGGACACCACTAGTGACAGCCGCCAGCTGGATGTGGCACCATTCACCACCACTCTCTGGGTCCGGCCCTCCAGCCAGTTCCTAACCCAGCACAGAGTGTTGCCACCCAAGCCGTGGGCTGACAGCTTAGCCAGCAGTTTGCTGTGGGGGACAGTGTCAAAGGCCTTGCTGAAGTCCAGATAGACCACATCCACAGGCCTCCCCACATCCACCAAGCGGCTTACCTGATCATAGAAGGAGATCAGGTTAGAAAGGCAGGATCTGCCCTTCCTAAACCCATGCTGGCTGGACCTGAGCCCTTTGCCATCCCTCAGGTGCGCTCTTATCACCCCCAAGATAACCTGCTCCATCAGTTTCCCTGGCACTGAGGTCAGGCTGACAGGTCTGTAGTTCCCAGGTTCCTCCATCCAACCCTTCTTGTGGATGGGGACCACGTTGGCCATTTTCCAGTCTCCTGGGATCTCTCTGGTGAGCCAGGACTGCTGGAAAATGATGGAGAGCGGCTTGGCCAGCTCATCTGCCAGCTCTCTCAGCACCCTAAGCTAGGGTTAGGGTTAGGGTTAGGGTCTTTATGACTATCTAGAGGGCAGTTGGAGCAAGAAGGGTGCCAGCCTCTTCTCCTCAGTGACAGATGACCGGACTAGAGGAAATAGTTACAAGCTGCATCAGTAGAGGTTTAATCTGGATATTATAAATTTTTCTTCACTGAAAAGGTTATCAAAGATTGTAATGGTCTGCCCAGGGCAGCAGTGGAATTACCACCCTGAGGGTGTCCAAGTGGTGTATGGACTTGGTGCTCAGGGACATGGTTTGGTGTTTACCCTTCATCACTGGGTTGAGGCTGGATGTTAGGAGGACATTCTTTGCAGAAAGAGTGATTGAGCATTGAAATGGGCTGCCCAGGAAGGTGATTGAGTCATTGTCCCTGGAAGTGTTTAAAAAAAGACTGGATGTGACACTTGGTGCCATGGTTTAGTTGATTTCATAATGCTGGGCAATAGGTTGGACTTGATGATCTTGAAGGTCTTTTCCAACATAGTTGATTCTGTGAGGCTTGGACTGGGTGATCTTTTAGGTCTCTTCCAATTGGATGTATTCTGTGATTCTATGACATACAAAATATTTCATTGCTTTTTGGAGTTTTTTTTTTGGCATCATACCTCTCTCCAGTATATGCATATAATTATCTTGTATTCCTAAACTCAGTACTTCTCTATATGTAATAATGCAATTTATAATCTGAACTTAAAACATCTGTTTGGCAGAATGACAGTACTGTGTTTAAAGGATAAACTAAACCTTCCATTATCCTTAGTAAATAAGAATAAGTTTAAAGAATACCTGTTGTGGTCGCTCACTATACTTTAGAATAATAATAATAATAATAATAATAATAATAATAATAATAATAATAATAAAGTAACTAAATAAAAAAATAAAATCAGCAAGGAAAAAACATGCTCAGAAAAGAAAATGCTATTTTCTTCTTGCATGACCTTAAATTATTAGCAGATCGCTACTAGTATTCATAGATTTTCTGCTTTTTCTCTCTGTCTTTTAAATATTAAAGGTATCTTCACTGCTGTTTCAAATTTTATATCAGAAATGCTTTTGCTTCTTGTGATTTATAAGCTAGTTCAAAACCACCAACCCATATAATTTAATCAAAGTGTTTCTAGTTTGTTTTTATTTTAACCTACTGTTTCAAAATGGAAATACTGAGTGTCATGGTTCTAACTTAAATTTCCCAGAGGCTCAAATGTAGTTGATAGAACCAATACCAATGCATAGGATGCCCTTCCCTCTTCGCCCATCTTACCCAAAGAAAAGGAATTAGGCGTAGAGAGAGGAAAGGTAAGCAGACCCAAATAAATAATCTCATTGCAATATGGAAGTTAAAAGAAGAAAAGTTTAACAACAAATAAAAAGTATATGAGGTAAGGAAGGTACAAAGGTATAGGGAAGGCAAAACAAGATGCAAAACATGTAAATATACAGTCAGATTTGATGGCAATGGGTTTTGCCTGCCTTGTGGGTGATGGCCACATGGTGAAACAAAGAGCAGCAGGAAACAAGAATTGTAATTGCTGGTGAGCAGGAAGGCAGAGGAGAGAGAAATATATCTTAGACATGAAGGGTGAGTGGGCTAACCACCATCACCTGGTAGTGTTCAGACCCACCCCTAGGGAGGGGTCAAGACCACCGGGGGTCAGATTCAAGACCACTCCCCCAGGAGGGTTAGCCCTGTACACTGAGGGGATGAGCTACACAAGTCCTAATTTCAATCTTTCTCTCCTTCACAGTAAGAGGAACAGGGTTTCTGTTTCAGTTATTTTCAGGTGAAAATGAATATAATGATTATGGATTTAGAAGCTCTGGAGAATTTACTAGTACACAACTAAAAACTGCACAACATTATTCTGGGAAAAAAGGGTTTTACATAGTTTCTAAATATGACTTTTTAGTTTGTGGGAATCACCTAAAGCCATCCTGTTGCAGCATCGTTTCTATACTGGCAGTACTGTTTGAGTGCTTGGGACAACAAAGTTTTTGCTTTGCCTGTGTGTACAGCTTTCCCTCATTTATGTCTTTATTTTGCTCCACAAATTTTCTCACTTTTCTCCTCTGAGTCTCTCCTCCATTATACAGTGTAGGAGGTGAGAGGGTGGGGTTGAATGCTTTTCTATTGATTGAATTCACTTCATCACAGTATTGAATGTGCACAAGTTTTATGGTGAGAGCTTAACCATCCTCTGACTTTGCAAGCATCCTCACCATGGTTCTCACCATGGTCTGTAGCTTCACACAAGATGTGAAGTTCACTAATAACTAAGTTTTAATAGCCTAAGTTAGTTTTCTCTGGGTGTTGGGCTTTTTTCACACCCTGAATTGAATTATTTCTCTTGAATATGCCTCAGCTTTGCTGTGCATGTTTGACTATAGAATTCTAGAAGAATCCCATTGTCATAGATACCAGAGCACACGAGTCATACTGCTTTTCTAAGATATTTCTTACTAGCATTACCTCACTATCTTGTGGAAATTAAATTTCCCCTTGAGTCTTAGGGAGTACTTGCCAATGTTAAGGCAATCTGAGAGCTTAGTGCATGGCCTCTCTCTTTATCAGTCCCCAGAGAAACACTAAGGCCCAAAATCCCCTTTCCTTCCCTTCAGACATCTCTATTGCATACCTTCCCCTCTCACCCCTTTTCTGTTTGCTGGAAGAGATGATATTGCATATCAACCTACAGTTGCTTTGCTGAATTTGCAAATTCCTGGGTCTGATTTTTTCTTTTCCCTGTCTCATTTGATTTATATCTTTGGAACATTATATGAAGACTTGCAGCTTGTTTCTCAAAGAGTATTTGAATACAGTTTTTCCCCACTTCTCTTAAGGACAGTCCATGATAAGACTGTTTTCAATGTCTTCTGCCTCTGATGGACTCTCCCATTCAGGAGACATCCTTTCCAAAGAAGTAATTCAGTGTGAGTAACTGAATAGATTTTATTCTTTCTTTGGTTTATACCAAATGTTTCTTAGTTGCTTAGTATTGTAAAAAAAATAGTTTTAAAAAAATGTGTGTGTGTGTATAGATATATGCATATACACTTGGGTCTTTTTTTTAGGAGTTAAACAATTTTGATACATAAAAAGTGTGGACCATGGAGTGTCCGCAAGTGGTGTCCAGGCAGACAAATCATCAACATTGCTCCAACATTTAAGTATTTCCTTCTCATACTCTTCAACAAACAACATGTAAACACAAGTCTCTTTTTAACCAAGAAGATAAGGGGAAATCTAACTTATGTGTGTGAACAGACGTTAATTTTCCTTGTCACACTGACCCTAGTCAGAATGCAGATATTTTCTCTAGTATTTCATCTTTAAGTGAGCCAGAGTGAAAAGAAAATTACTCCTAAACATGACAGGCCAGATCAGCCTTGCAGATTATGGCAGAGAGATGGTCAGTTTCTGAAACAAAACCACTTTCATTTTTCTTACAATATCTCTTCAGAAGCAATCTCTGCAACAGCCTCTTCTTGTGGTTACAGAACAATTACACATCATACTGACCCAAAGATAAATCTAAGCCATGCTTCCTGCTTGTGATCTTAAAAAGTCCTATAAAAATGTTGTGGTAAATTCCTTGCAAAGCAGTTCTTAAGCATTTTCTACATAAACAGGGTGTGAATGTTCTGTGGGCAGTTCATGAGAGATGTCTGCTTTAATGCTTTATGAATAATCTATGCCCTGGAAGAACAATAAATAATCATTCATCAATAGAATTTCATAACAGAGAAGAAAATAATTCCTTGTATGTTCATGGCAGAGAAAATAAGGAAAATGAACCAGAAAGTATGACCAAAGGACTGGAAGCTGATTGAAACTTTGCAGTTTGTGAAGTAATTTTAGTTTTTGTTTATTTCTTCTTTATGTCTTTAGGTGTTTGTGGTTTTATTCTTATAAGTCTACAGGAATTTACTAATTATATTTGCCTATTCACCTTTCTGGATCAAGCTGGAAAATCTTTTCCCTGTTCTTGAACATGGGACAGAAAAGAAGATAAACAAAACTTTCCTCATGAGAAGAGAGACATGTATACACTATGTGACTGACTGGGAAGATAAGATAAAGTATTTGTCTGAACAGCCAGGGATAAGGCTAGAAAAGCTAAAGCATAGACAGAATTTGGCAGGGACATAAAGTGGAACAAGAAGAATTTCTTCAGGTCTATCAGCAACAAAAGGAAGACAAAGGAAGATGTGTGACCTCTCTGTAGGGCAATGACCTCTCTGTAAGGAAAATGGAGACCTGGTAACAACAGACATGGAGAAGGCTGAGGTATTCAATGACTTCTTTGCCTCTGTTGTCACCTGCAAGGGCTCTAGCTACACCACCCCAGTTTCAGAAGGCAAAGGTAGGGACTGGGAAAGGGAAGATCTGCCCACTATAAGCAAAGATCTGGTGTGAGACCATATAAGGACCCTGAAGGTGCACAAGTCTCTGAGACGCATCTTGAAGGAACTCACAGATGAAGTTCCCAAGCCACTATCCATAATATTTGAAAGACCATGGCAGTCTGATAAAGTCCTGCTGGCTGGAAAAGGGAAAACATAACTTGCATCTATAAGAAAGACCCTGGCCAGTCTCATCTCTGTGCCTGGCAAGATCCCCCTGAAGGCTTTGCTAAGGCACATGGAAAACAAAGAAGAAGTGATTGTTGAACTAGCATGTTTTCAAACCAGGGTCAAATCATGCCTGATGAATGTAATGGCTTTTCATAGTGAAATTACAGCAGCAGTGGATAAGGAAGGAACTGCTGGCGCCATTTACCAATGTGGTGGAGGGGCAGCAGCCCCAAAACTGAGGCTTCTCTATGCCTCTACATGCCTGGACATGTTTTTCTGCCAGGACCCATGAAGCAGTAAACAGGTTGTGTAACCCATACATGCCCAGCCCATGTGCCCCTGGGGTCCACCCAGGTGATCCCCTATTGGGAGGCTCCAGGCAAACACCTACTGCCTATTGGGGTAAGGTTTGGCTTAATGCCAGCCTGATTGGTCATTTAGGTGTCCAGGTGAGCCACGAATCTCAGCCAGAGTCTATAAAGAGGGGTGCATAGCAGCACCACATGGTCAGATGGGTCAGACGGTTCAGACCGTTCAGAAGATCAAAGTATTTAGAGCGTTCAGACTCAGCTCTGATCCACATCAGCACCTTGCTGCCTTTACCTACTTGCATGGCCTAGACACAGGATCAGGCCTTACTTACTTGCAAGCATTACTGAGGCTCAGACCTCTTGCATTGATCTCAAGGCGCAGTTAAGCTGTCTGCGAACCCTGTGAGAAGCAGAGCACATGCACGCCTGCACTTCATACATATATGGGGAGCCGAAAGCCCTCTGCCTAAGCCTAGAGCAGCTGTACATACTGGCTTGCTGCCTAAGCCTAGAGCTATCTTGATTTATCTACGGAGCTTGTCTCCCTAAAGCCCGGCAGATCCTGCTTTCCCGGAATACACTGCTTATCAGCTAAATCTGGAAAGATCCAGAGTCAGCAGACACTCAAACTGTCTGCAAACCCGCAAACACAGCCTGCTAGCTGTGAGACCATGTTAGAAGCTGCACAGACAAATCCTCCTCCTGCATCGGGAAAACCTGCCAGCTGATCATCCCTGGACGCAGCATCCAGAAGAAGCAACAGCTCCAAGGCAGAAACCACTTCACGCCAAGAGAGACAGTTAGTGAAAGCCCTATTTACCCCAAAGACTGGGAACACTCATTCCCCTGCAAACCAGGACAGATCTCCAGCTTCATAAAGACCCCCAAATACTGGGCACCTGCTGTGACAGATTCCCGGGAGGGTGATTAATGATTAATACCTGAGAACAACATGCCTAAGTAAGCTTTAATTCTTTTGTAATATAAATTACCTCTATGTTTAGAGCACACACAGTTTCAGCCCTTGCTGGGCAAACAGCATAGTTGTTAAGAGGCATTAAGCCTAAGGGAATCTTTCTCTCTGTCTATAATTGTTGATAATTTGATATTTCCACTTAATAATCCAATCTCTGTAAATATATCCCAAGCTATTTTCATAAACTTGCAAACGAACCCTGGATTTCATAGTGGTAGGGGGGGTACAAATTTGTAAATATTAATTTTAATAAATAATTTTATAAAAAATCAAAACCACCTCAAATTAATTTCTCACCTCCCCCTAACAGGGGAGGAATAGAGAAATCCCCTCCATGACAACCTGGGCTTGTGTAAAATGTTTGACATGGTCCTGCACACCATACTGGTATCTAAATTGGAAAGACATGGACTTCAAGGATGGACCCCTCACTGGATAAGGAATTGGCTGGATGGTCACACTCATAGAGTTGCAGTCAGTGGCTCCACGTCTGGATGGAGACCTGTGACTTGTGGTGTCCCTCAAATGTGCTGATGTACTGAGGCCAGGGCTGTATAACATCTTTATTGGCGATATTGACAGTGGAATTGAGTGCACCTTCATTAAGTTTGTGCATGATGCCAAGCTATGTGGCCTAGTTGACATGGTGAGGCAAAGGAGTGCCACGTGGGTGGACCTGGACAGGATGGAGAGGTGACTACATGCCAACCTTGTGAAGTTCAACAAGGCAAAGTACAAGATCCTGCACCTGGGTCAGGGCAATCCCAAGCATAAATATATGCTGGGTGGGGAATGGCTTGGGAGCAGTCTTGAGGAGAAGGACCTGGGAATGTTGATTGATGAAAAACTCAAAATGAGCCAGCAATTTGCACTTGTAGCCTGAAAGGCTAGCCATGTCCTGGGCTGCAACAAAAGGAATGTAACCAGAAGGATGAGGAAAGATATTGTCACCTCCTGCTCTGCTCTTGTGAGATACCACCTGGAGTACTGCATTCAGTTCTGATGTCTCCAGCACATTGAACTGCTGGAGTGGGTCATGAAGAGGACCGTGAAGATAATCAGAAGGATGGAGCATCTCTCCTGTGGAGAGAGGCTGTGAGAAGATTCTGGGGGAGATTTTATATTGGCTTTCCTGTATCTGAAAGAAGCCCACAGGAAAGCTGGGGAGGTACATTTTACAAGGGCTTATAGTGATATATTGTCGGGAAAATGATTTAGGATGGGAGAGATTTTGAGTGGAAATTAGGAAGAAATTCTTTACAATAAGGATAGTGGATGACCCCTTCCTGGAAGGGTTCAAGGCCAGGCTGGTCAGGACCTTGAGCAAACTGGTAGAGTGAAAGCTACCCCTGCCCACGGCAGGAAAGTTGAAAATAGCTGATCCTTAAGGTACCTCCCAAGCCAAATTGTTCTACAATTCTGTGAATCTATGATTCTATGATACACTTGCAACCAAAAAATTCAAGTACATAGATTTAAAGGAGAACTTAGGAAATTAATTCTACTCCTGCTCAAGCAGGATTTGTCTATCTCCTCTTCTCCCACTGAAAAAGAGAACCAGCAAATAGCACAAATTTCCTCCTCACTCTAAATAGTAGCGGTGATGGCTTAAAATTCCAAGCACAATATGATGAAGCCATGCTGTGCTGATTTGAGGGTAACCAAAATATTCTAAGGAGAGAAATTAGATCATTGATTGTAAAAAGAAAATAATGATAAAGTCTATATAATTCATTGGTTTTTTAAAAGGGATGAAAAGCCAAAATGGAAACAATATGTCCCTCTTTTGCCTTCTTCACTCCTAAGCATTGGATCTGCTCACTTCTCCTTTGCTCTGCTCTAATCTCTCCACTAACCTTGGCTAACAGATAAGAAGTCAGCTTTCCTGTCTAGGAAGGACCCCTTCTGGTCTTTTGTTTGTTTGGGAGGGAGTTTGCATTCCTCTATTGTTTCTAAATTGTATATCGTTGTAAATACTCGTAAATGCATTGTGCATATATGCTTGTAAATTTTGCTTTGCTGTAAATATAGCTTTATCTTATCTCCAAGTAGTTTTAGAGGGGGTTAGCCTGTGTTTGGGGTGAGATATGAGGACGATTTGAAAGTTTTAAAATAATTTAATAATATTTACAAAGAGAATTTGCCCCAAACTTGTGTACAGCTAACCCACACAAATTCTTTGTACACAGTTAATGAAACTAATTTACAGAATGTCTATTCACAGCAGGATTAAGCAATTTGGTAGGGGTTTTGGAAAGATTCTGGTCAGAGAGTCTTGTGGCATAAAGTGCCATGGGTAAAGTCAATGAAATTCATTAGCTACTCAAATCAAGAGAGTTCAAATACTCACTAATTGGAAGTCTCAGCATCTGTGGCCCCAAAATATATATAGCAAAAGCCATGCAGTTGATTCTCATGGAGCTAATAGTTTAATTCGGATTTTGGGGTGAGCTGTCTGAGAAGATTCCACGGGCATGATCGGGCTGATGCGGGGAGCTGGAGCAGCAGCGAACTGGAGTGGCAGGCAGCTGGGAACGCCTTGTTCGATTGCCCACTGGATTGGTGCAGAGCACCGTGGGACAATGGGTCTGATATATTGAATAGAGGTAATGGCCCCAGGCTTAGCAGGGAGAGGTGAGTGGAGGAGGTGGCAAGAGGCACTTTGTTTACCTGAATCGCCCTATTTATCAGATGTGGGCCGAGATTAATGGTCCTTTGGCCACAATATTGTCCAATAAGCATCTGGCAGCAGGCCAAAACACACCAAATAAGGAAAGGTCCATAAGTCTGGTACCCCCAAATATGGGAAGAGCACAGGTGGGCCACACGCTAAGCACGTGGGTATATGCAACCTGTTTACATCAACCTTATATAACCAGGGCAGGCCAGATTTTATGTCACCAGGGCTGTTGTGATCGCTTTGTCCCTTTAATATGTTTACCTCTGGTTTGGGCAGAAAACCATGTTTGGGTGGGAAAAAATGTCCAGGCAAGCATAGGCATACGTAAGCCTGTTTGGGCCTATGTGGCCCTCCACTACACAAGCCATTGCAGCCGGTCTGATAAATTCTAATACTGGGGAGGGGGGAAGTTCTTTAACCCACCACACATGGTCATGAAAATGAAATGCCATTCCTCACATAACCATTTCCAGATATTTTTATTATGTGTGTTTACAAATCATGACTAGAAAAAAAATAATAAATAAATTGTGCAGAGCAGGGACATGTGCCAGAATTCAGACAAAGAAGAGGTAATAGGAAGGCTGGTTAAGATGATTGAGCTGGTTTTGGGATTAGACTCAATGGTTCTTGGTGCAACTGTTTATAGGTTAAGATGCTCCATGAAATTTGCACATCAGAGCACGATCAAGTACTATAGCTGGCTGTCAGAATGTCAACAAGACCTGCCCTTTTGATTTGTTGTGGTTGTGATGGAGTGTGTGAGAGATCAATTTTAGTTTATTTTACTTTTGCCCCCCCCATAACTAGGAATGTTTTCTGACTTAAGCATAGACTTTACATGAAGGACTAACAGCTGAAAATTCCACATACATCCCACATACACTCTTACAGCCTATTTCATAGAATCATAGAATTCTTTGACCTGTAAGATCATTGAATCCAACTATCAACTTAATGCCATAATGGTGATTAAACCACATCCTGCAGTCCATGTCCACACATTTCTTGAACACCACCAGTGATGGTAAATCTCCTATCTCCCTGGGCATGTTATTACAATGCCTGGCCACTCTTGTAGGAAAGAAATTGTTCCCAATACCCAATCTAAACCTCCCCTGGTACAATTTGAGTCCTTTTCCTCTCATCTTGTCATCTCACCTAGAAAGCAGAGACTGACTTCAACCTCACTAAGACCTCCTTTCAGGTAGTTGTGTAGAGCAATGTAGTCACCCCTCATCTTTCCATTCTCCAGATTAAATAATCCCAGTTCCCTCAGCCATTCCTCTTAAGACATGTTCTCTAGACCCTTCATCAGCTTTGTTGCCCTTTTTGCCTTAGGAAGCCTGTGCACTCTGTGTTTCTAAAACACAATTGACATCATACTCTAATTTCCATGGCCTACTCCAGTTTGCATTGCTTCTATTGGCAGAGTCCAATGAGATGGGGTTCAATAGCTCCAAGTGCAGGGTGCTGCACTTTGGCCACAACAACCCCATGCAGAGATACAGGCTGAGGTCGGAGTGGCTGGAGAGCAGCCAGACAGAGAGGGATCTGGGGGTGCTGATTGATACCCGCCTGAACACGAGCCAGCAGTGTGCCCAGGTGGCCAAGAGAGCCAGTGGCATCCTGGCCTGCATCAGGAATGGTGTGGTCAGCAGGAGCAGGGAGGTCATTCTGCCCCTGTACTCTGCACTGGTTAGACCTCACCTTGAGTACTGTGTTCAGTTCTGGGCCCCCCAGTTTAGGAGGGACATTGAGATGCTTGAGCGTGTCCAGAGAAGAGCGACGAGGCTGGTGAGAGGCCTTGAGCACAAGCCCTATGAGGAGAGGCTGAGGGAGCTGGGGTTGTTTATCCTGGAGAAAAGGAGGCTCAGGGGAGACCTTATTGCTGTCTACAACTATCTGAGGGGTGGTTGTGGCCAGCGGGAGGTTGCTCTCTTCTCTCAGGTGGCCAGCGCCAGAACGAGAGGACACAGCCTCAGGCTGCGCCAGGGGAGATTTGGGCTGGAGGTGAGGAGAAAGTTCTTCACTGAGAGAGTCATTGGACACTGGAATGGGCTGCCCGGGGAGGTGATGGAGTCGCCGTCCCTGGAGCTGTTCAAGGCAAGGTTGGACGTGGCACTTGGTGCCATGGTCTAGCCTTGAGCTCTGTGGTAAAGGGTTGGACTTGATGATTTGTGAGGTCTCTTCCAACCCTGATGATACTGTGATATTCTAATTCTTTATTTCTGTACATCTACGAGAGAAAAATATAAACTTTAATATAGCAATGAAACTTGTCACTATGGCGGTGGCTTGGAGGTAGATGATATTGTTCTCTGTCCTTATGCCATCTAAAATGGAATTCTTATGCTTGATGAAGCTAGTTCTTGTGGTAGAACAGCAGCTCAAGAGACTATTTAATAAATATGATGATATATAAAATATGTTGGTCCACTGGTGTTCACACCTACCATCCAATTTTGGTGATGAAGGCAGCACACATAAAAGCAAATGTAGGAATCAAATATCTATGTTATAATACTTATACATTATGACAAAACCAACACCTGCCTCACACACATTTCAGTGAGAAAGGAAACAGCCATACTCTTTGTGTATGTGTCTCTAACTCAACTGAGTTTTTACAAACCTCACAAGAAAATAAAAGATTTTCAACAATCTCTCTTTATCAGTACACACAAAATGATAGCAAAGAAGACCAACATTAAAGTATCTGACTAATAAAATTGACACAGTTGAGAAACACAGCCAGTGACAATGATTAGAGATAAACATGGTGATTTTTGTGATATTTTTAAAGGAAAGGCTATTTGTTTCCTCCCATCCCTGCCTTCAGTTCAGATACAAAAACAATCGTCATGATGGAGGAAAATAAGCTTTTGTTTATGTGAGTCCTTCAGATTAAACATACCTTCAGTTGCTGTTTGAGAGTAGCTGCATCTCCATTGAGAGGTCCTTCAGATTGCAAGGAAGACTGATCTTAATTTGACTAGCACAGAACATCTGTTCAGGCAAACATGTGCCGTCAGATCACTGTCAGATCTTCCAACCTAAGCATTTACAATCTGACTTTGATTGAATTGGAGATAGGGAAGACCTGGGGAACAACAGCCAGTCAGTCAGACCTCAGTGCCCAGCAAGATAATGGAAGAGATCTCCTGAAGACTCTAGTAGGGCACATGGAAAATAAGGAGGTGTCTAGTGGCAACCAATATAACTTCACTAAGGGCAAATACAGTCTGGCAGATTGTGTGGCCTTTAATGATGGAGTTGCAGTGTCAGTGGGTAAGGGAAGGGCAAATGATGTCATCTACCTGAATTTGCACAAAGTGACACTGTCCCACATGACACCCCAGCCTCTAAATCAGAAAAAAAAAACCATGGATTTGATAGATGAACCACTTAATGGTCAAGGAATTGGCCACATGGCCACTCTCAAAGAATTGTGATTAACAGCTTGGTGTCCAAATGGAGACCTGTGATGAGTGGAATCCCTTAGGGATCAATAGTGGGACCAATATTTTTTAGAATCTCTGCCAGTGACATGGACAGTGCAATTGAATGCACCTTTAGAAATTTTGATGATGATGCCCAGCTGTGGGGTGGGGGGAAGGGAGTGCCCTCCAGGGGGACCTCGAGAAGCTGGAGAGGTGGGCCCATGGCAACTTCATGGTTCAACTAGGCCAAGTGCAAGGTTCTGCAGCTGGATTGAGACAATTCCAAGCACAAATACATGCTCAGTGATGAGTGGATTTTTAGCAGCCAGATAGCGAAGGACTTAGGAGTGTTGGCTGATGAACAAGGCCAAGTTCTGGGTCCTACAATTGGACCACAACAACCCCATGCAATGCTACAGTCTTGGGTAAGTGTGGCTGGGAAGTTGTCTGGCGGAAAGGGACATAGGACTTCTAACCTACAAGCATCATAGGTGACAAAGAAAACCAACAGCATTTTGGCTTGCATCAGAAATATTGTGACTAGCAGGAATAGGGAAGTGATTGTCACCCTGTCACTCAGCACCTAGAGATTAAGTCTTATGGAGAATGGCTAAGGGAACTGGGTCTGTTCAGTCTGAGGAAAAGAAGGCTGAAGGTAGCCTACAGCTACCTGAAAGGACAATACAGAGAGGTAGGTGTTGGTCTGTTCTCACAGGTAATTAATGATAGGACAAGAGGGAGTGAGCTCAAGGTGCAACAGGGTAGATTTAGGCTAAATATTAGGAAAGATTTTTTCATGGAAAGAATGGTCAGGCTTTGGAACGGACTGCCCAGGGAGTTGGTTGAGTCACCAACTCTCGATGTGTTTAAAGGTTGTTTGGATGTGGTGCTTAGCTATATGGCTTAGTGGTGAACTTGGTAGAGTAGGGTTAATGGTTAGACTTGATGATCTCAAGGGTCTTTTCCACCTGAATAATTCTATGATTTTTATGAGATCACACTGTGTCCTGGCAGTGCAGAAAACCAACTGTATCCTGGGTTGCATCCAGGCCATTACAACTGTAATGGACTTTAAACCTGACAGAAGGACATTCAGGAAATAGTGAAATATGAAAAAAATCTTCCACAGATTGGCATACTCTAACATGCAGACCTGAAACTGCTGTAAGAGAATGAGGATCTAACAGGCATTTTTGCAAAAGGGAAGTGAGTGCACTGTATAAATTTTAATTTAGAGATTTAGGAAGTCAGAAAATAGAAAAAGCTAAGCTATAAACACAGTGTTACTCCGCAAACAATCAGGCTGAGCAGAGAATTAAGTGAACAGCAGGCTTTACTCACAGAGGCAAGATAGGTATGCAACAGTGATCCCTTGCTTGATTCCTCTGCAGAAGCATGCTTCTGATGCTGCAAGCAATATCCAACAGTGTAGATCCATGCAGCAGAAGCCCAAGGCAAGAGGCAGAGCTGCCAAACTCAGAAATATCTCAAGCACTTCTTCCACAAGTAAGATGATCATGGAATGATGCTGCCTCAGCAGTGGCAGGGGAGCCCAGACTGTGCAGCCGGGAAGTTGGCTGCTGATATGGTCAAAGAGTAGCTAGTCTGGGTGCTGCCAGCAGCTCTCTCTCTCAAAAGACCCTAGGGCTTGCCAACCTAGCAAGTTTGCACAGAATGGTGCAAAAGTGGAGAGAGCCACTCAAAACCAGGAATGGTGTAAAATCAAGAGCCATGCAAAAGGTAGGAGCTTTCCAAAACTGGGGACAGTTCAAAATGGGAATTCTGTCACAGCAAGAACCTGTCCTGTCAGACACTCTGTCAAGACAGGAACTCTTTCAAGGCAGAGAACTCTTAAGGCAGGAACTTCAAGGTAGTAACCTTTCTCCTTCTCTCTTACTCTATTTATCCTCTTCTAGACAAACTGTCAATTTACCATTTTATATTGGGTGCAAAAACTCAGCCTACTACCAGCCCAATTTCAGTGTGGGCTTCCACACAGGTCAGCAGACATGCAAGAGGCACATTTCACTGTTCACCCTTCAAGCCTGCAGTGTGGGGGTGAGGGGGAAAGCAGTTTTCATGCCTTCTCCCCATTCAAACCTACTGGGGTGAAGAGAGAAAGAAAGGAATTGGGAGTACCCCAGAACACTTCCTTCCTTCCAAGTTCCTTCCTTCCTAACCTCCCAACAGATCTGAGGTGTAATTGGGTGAATGAAAATTTACTACCTCCCTTTTTATCTGCAGCAATAAGAGAGACAGAGCCTTCTGATCAATGCTGATTTTCAAAATAGACACAATTTTCATTCCACAGAGCACTTATTTGATGAATCCCAAGATGTTACACTGTCTGGCCTGTCCTTTTATTCTGTACTTTTTTTTTTTTTTTTTTTTTTTTTTTTTTTTTTTTTTTTTTTGGTGTGTGTGTTTTTGAGCTGCCTGCACAAGGAATCACTGGGGCAGTTTTACAAGGGTCTCTGTACTCCTCCTAGCTCTTTTTGGAGCTACTGTGGTTCCAAGCAAAGTTTATTAGTTCTGACTCTGCTCCATGGGCAAGTAGCTACACATTTTCCAAAAATGCAGATCCTCCTGAAGAAAAGATAGCAGCACTAATGTGGTGCTGAACCTTCAAGAGATGTCCCTCCTGGACCCATCCTTCTTCAATATCTCTGACACAAATTCACAACTTGACAAGCAGTCATTGGTAATGAAAGGCTGACCAGAATATTCATGCTCTTCTTCTACATAGAGCTGTGTAGAGAGTTTTAGAGGAAAGGAAATTAAATTTCAATATATCTATCTAGAATATGGCCATTTAGACAAGTACAGTTGTATCACTTGAATATCTCAAGTGACCAGATGAAACTTTGAGGCATCTGATAATTCACTGCACTGTTTTGCGTATTTTAACCCATGTTAACCTATAAGGGTATATGCAGAATAGGGTTTCCTACCTCATTATCTCAGGATCTTATTTCAGTATCTTATTTCAGTTAAAAAAACTCTTGTAGTTCCAGTTTGTGTTGGTTTGAGGTTAATCAGAATATTTTAATGAGAGAAATTAAGTCATTGATTGTAAAAGAATTAGAATGATTAAGTCTATACCATTCACTGGTTTGCTAAAAGAGATAAAAAGCCAAAATGTAAATAATTTGTCTCTCTTTGCTCAGGGATGCTTCTTCCTTTTTCTTCTCCTTTGCTCTGCTCTAATATCTTCCATTAGCAGATAACAAGTCTGCTTTGCTGGTTGTTTGTTTGGGAGAGAGAGAGGCTTTGAATCCCTTCTGGGCAGTGTCTTTGTCCGTGAGGGAGTTTGGATTTTTGTATTATTTCTCAGTTGTATATAGTTGTAAATACTTGTAAATATATTGCATATATATGCTTGTAAATTTAGCTTTGCTGTAAATATAGCTTTATATCACTCCCAAGCTGTCTGAGCTGGTCTGGTAAATTTCGATTGTGTATGTGTGAAGTTTCTAACCCACCACAATGTTTCTGATGCTGCTCACTAAAAAATGGATATTATATGTTACACCTCAGGATCAGTTTTGAAGAAGTATATCTAGAAATAATTTTACCTTTAAGTTTTTATTGAGTGTCTCTTACCTCACAGTAAACTAGATTTTTTCTTTCTTCTAAAGAGTGTTAAAAAAAATTACAGGACAAAACAGTGCAGGATAGATCCCTCTCAGAGGAGCTCTTCTACTGTTATGAAAGTCACACAACTGCTATCAGGAGTGGCAACTCATCAAAGAAGCAACATGCTCTTTTAGGAAGGCACTAGGTTCTGGGGAGTTGGAAGTATTTCCTCCCAAGACCCTGAATGGCATCTTTGGTTTTCCTGATCTCTGGGAGCCTTCATCACAGAAGCAAAGCACTATTGACTGGCTGATCTGCATTTCTGGTGCCAATGCAGTATTGTCCATGACCATGGGGCTGAAGAGAACTACTTGATTTTCTAGTGGAGTAAAACCAAGTAAACACAGTTTTCCTCTTCAGCCGGCAACATCTTCATGGGGGACAATCTCTCAAAAGACCCTGACTGGAGAAAGGCAGGTGCTAATTCATGACACTTCTTTGTGAGATCCAGCAGAATTTGCCCTCTAAGGAGGTAATGGGACTCACTGATGAACAAATAATCCTCCAGACCTCACCCTGCCAGTACTAGACCAGGATTCTCTTTCCCAGGCTGGTGCCTGCTGCATGCTATCACAATACTCCTTGTTTGAATACAGCTCCAATCTGCTCTGACACTGAATACCGTGGCCTCTGTTTGCACAAGTTATTCCTCTTCAGGTCAAGAATGTGTCAGAGAATGACTTTCCCACCAATGAGTGAGACTCTTAGTCAGAAACTTAAGTAGAAAGGTAAGGCAGCAAACTGAACTTGTAAGAGAAAAGATCAGAGTTAATCTTTAAAACAGAGAAATGTTCTTTTCCCAATAAATTAATGTTGTTTAGATTCTGCACTTAAGTTTGTTGTTATCTCATCTTCCTTCTTCCCCACTCTTAAGAGAAATGGTGTGCACTGTTAGGCTCAGGCTGACAAATTAAAACAGATGAAGAACTAGCATTTGGCTGCCTTTACCGTAGTAGCCCTAGGAAAGAATTACTAATGTCTCACTTTGTTCCAAAAGCTTAAAGTGTTCTCATTGCCCCAGAGATACTGGCTCATACCTGTTACCTGCCTACAGCACAGTTTGTTTAACTCTGCTGGTTTCTGTAGTGCAAAATGCCACACAGTGGAGATTTAACTCATTGTGGATTAATTTAAGGCATTGCAGGATCTACTGGAAATCATTATTTTCATGTAATACTAATTTATTGGTTTGAGGCTAATTGGAATATTCTACTGAGATAAATTAAATCCTTAGCTGTGAGAAGAAAGAAAGAAAAAACCCATCAGTACCCTATACCATCCATTTTTCTGCTGAGAAACTCAACTAGTCAAAATATAGTTAAGACACTGACTTCTCACACACTTCTCAGTCAGCAATCAGTTCTGCTCTTTCTGGCAGTCTGGTCTCTGTGGCTGCCTCTGCCTTAACTCTAACCTGACATAATCTAACTCTTTTTCCTCTAACCTCCTTGTCACCTTTTTGACATCTTGCCTCAGATCTCCAGATTTATCACGTGATATATATGTTGATCTGGTTATTTCTGAAGGGAGGGAAAGGAGGTTGGGGGATGAAAGCACAGAGGAGGTTTGGGTTGGGAGCTCTCCTGGTAATCTGATCTGGGAGGGGTGTTGTGTTTATGTATTACTTTTCACTTGTATATAACTATATATATTTGAGTATACATATGCTTGCAAATTGTACTAAACTGTAAATATAGCTTCATTCTTTAACTTTCAGCTGGCTGAGTCTAGTCTGGGTGATTTCATTGTGTGTGGGAGGTGGGTAACACCCAAACCATAAAACCAAATAAATTACCCCCCACCCCCAACAACCCCAAATCAGAGTGGCTTAGATGTCAAAAACATTTTTTTGCACATCAGTTTGTCTGTGTGGAGGGGATAAGCTTTTTTTCAGCCAGGGCTGGGAGAATGCTGGAGTGACCTGGATGGTATTTTGTACCTAACCTTATCGATTTGTTCTGAGACCTCTTCAGATCAGAGGATGCCATGTGCCCACTTACTGTGATCACATAAACACATCTGATAAAATTCCAGACCACCAACAGCTATAGATTAGCAGAGTTCAAGTGAAATCACTAATCCTTTAAGGGATCTTTCTTGTAAATCGAGTTGTAGATGTCCCTTTCTCTTCAATCTGTCCCTAGACCAAGGTGTCACACTCATAACCCCTGCTTCCTTTCTTCTTCCCTTCTCTTTTGAATGTACTCTTCCATTCAGGTTGCTACACTTGAAGCATGCCTCTGTTCTTTTTCATACAGAATTCAAATCCTTTTTTCAACTGTGATCAAGGGCTGTCATCAAAATGATTTCTCCTTCTTTCATGTTGACTTGAAAGTTATGTTGACATACATCCAATTCAGGCTCAGAGAAAGATTTGCTAAATAAGAAATCCAGCCCATGTGGTCAGGGCTGCCTACTTACAGAGCAGCAGCAGCAGTAGCAGCTTTCAGAGTGTGGAAAAACTGTCCCTCCAAGTTTTTTCTGGAGACAGGAAAAATCCTTAAGCCAAAGAACAGATTAACCAAGTGTTCGCAGTGAGGCTTAAAAACAATCCGAGGTACTCAGGGGTAGGGTGCAGGGGGGCTTAGGATGAATGTAAAATGTAAACCCAAGCACAAAAAGGAGCTGAGAGAAAAATGTTGTAACTGAGGGCTCCAGTTTACACAAAAAAAATACGCAGATTAAACTAAACCAAAAAACCCAAAGCAAACCAAATAACTCCAGGTGTCTCCACACAAGAGAGGCAAGCCAAAATTTATCACAAAAAACATCTTCAGCTCTCCTCATCTCAGGAGGTCACCATCTGAACCCCAAACCAGAATACAGACAGGAAATAGGTACAAAAAATATGCGCAGGTGTTGTCTTTATTTATACAACCCCATAATTATTCTGTTGTTGAAAGGAGTGTGAAGCTATATTGAGAAAATTTATAAAGCCATGTCTCTTGGCAAATTTCTTCTGTATTACACAGTGAACTCATGAAGCAGAGGCTGCAGAAAAATGGCACGCTTGAGTGTGATGTGAAGATGGCATTCCCTGAAAAGAGCATGATAGAGTGGCAGGAGGGCAAGACAACAGCTTTTTTCAAAATTAAAAGGTAAATTGACACATCTGTGCCTTCTGGCAGCGCCAGCAGTACGTTGCTGAAGCCAGGGAAAGCTTCTTCTACAGAGCTGGGCTGTTGACTGTCAGCCTCCTACTTCTATGTCTGAGCTGAGCCATGACCCTCAAGCATGCCTAAGCTTTCACAGCATCACAATATCACAGTATTATTAGGATTGGAAGAGACCTCACAGATCATCAAGTCCAACCCTTTACCACAGAGCTCAAGGCTAGACCATGGCACCAAGTGCCACGTCCAATCTTGCCTTGAACTGCCCCAGGGACAGCGACTTCACCACCTCCCCGGGCAGCCCATTCCAGTGTCCAATGACTCTCTCAGTGAAGAACTTTCTCCTCACCTCCAGCCTAAATCTCCTCTGGCGTAGCCTGAGGCTGTGTCCTCTCGTTCTGGTGCTGGCCACCTGAGAGAAGAGAGCAACCTCCCCTGGGCACAACCACCCCTCAGGTAGTTGTAGACAGCGATAAGGTCACCCCTGAGCCTCCTCTTCTCCAGGATAAACAACCCCAGCTCCCTCAGCCTCTCCTCATAGGGCTTGTGCTCAAGGCCTCTCACCAGCCTTGTCACCCTTCTCTGGACATGCTCAAGCATCTCAATGTCCCTCCTAAACTGGGGGGCCCAGAACTGAACACAGTACTCAAGGTGTGGTCTAACCAGTGCAGAGTACAGGGGCAGAATGACTTCCCTGCTCCTGCTGACCACACCATTCCTGATGCAGGCCAGGATGCCACTGGCTCTCTTGGCCACCTGGGCACACTGCTGGCTCATGTTCAGGCGGGTATCAATCAGCACCCCCAGATCCCTCTCTGTCTGGCTGCTCTCCAGCCACTCCGACCCCAGCCTGTATCTCTGCATGGGGTTGTTGTGGCCAAAGTGCAGCACCAACTTTTCATGTGAAGAGTCTTACTGGTCCTGGTGGAGACTGAATTTTACACCTGGAAACAACCCACCACATTCATACTTGCAGAAGTTACAGTTAAAGAACAAATTGGATAGACAGAAAAACAACACACGTAAATACGGACAATGTAAGACAGCCCCTGCTTCTGCTCCAGGAGTTTTCATACTCTAATGTCTGCTTGGTCAGTACAGCAAGCATGGGATAATCTCACTGTCTGTCTCTCTAGAGCATTAGCAAAGTCCAAGTTCTTCCCTTCCCTGTCAAGTAAAGGGGAAATCCACACACAAATAGCTACACTGGGCAAACCTCTGCCAAAGCAGATCAAAATTGGATAACAAGTGGGTATCATTGTGTCTGAGTTCTAATTTAAATTCACAGAGACTAAAATATATATTTGATAGAATCAATAACATTTTTTTAAGTGCCCTCCCCTCTTCCCCCTTCTTTCCCAAAAGAAAGAAAATTAGATGTAGAGAGAGGAAAAGGTAAACACACCCAAATAAATAATCTCACTCTGATTTAGAAGTTAAAAAAAAGAAGAAAATTTTAACAATAAATTAAACTTGGTATCTGAGGTAGGGAAGTTACAAAGGTATAGGGAGAGGAAAACAAATACAAAATGTGTAAATACAACCAGATTTTTATGGTAATGGCTTTGTCCACCTCGTGGGTGATGGCCATGTGGTAAAACACTCTGCTTTACCAGAACCAGGAACTGGATGGAGATGCTGGTAAGCAGGGAGGCAGGGAGCACAGAGAGTGAGAGAACAGGAAGTCCCCTTGGTTTTATAGACCTTTAGACAGGAAGGGAGGAGGGCTTATCATCACCTGTTAGTTCAGACGCATCCCTAGAGGGGGAGTCAAGACCATCTAGGGTCAGGTTCAAGATCATTCATCCCGGAGGATTAGCCCTGTACACGCTGTCTAGGAGGCTGGTTATGCAAATGTGGCAGGACACCAAAGCCCCTGTCAGGGGAGGCTTTCTGCAGCCTCTTTCTCCTGAAGTACCTCTCAGGTTATAGAAGGCTCTAAGAGGCCAGGCTAACAGCCTGGGAGGAGGGTACAGTCCTCTTTCACACAGTGAACTCTCCTCACAGTGTCCCTAATCTTGCACACCTAACAATTATTGAACAGCTCTCAGACAAGAGATGGCTCACATCTGGTGAGCTCAGCTTTCTTAGTTGAAAACAGCTGTCTGGGTCAGCAGTCCCCCAGGATGCCCAGACAAAGCAGCAAACAGTGGTTAAGTCTGCAGACCTCACCACTGTTCTGTGAAGAGCATGTGCATGCTGCACCCTTGCTGAGCTAAGCCATGTGCTCCAGGACATAAACAGCTCAGGTAGATGGGCAAAACTCTGGGCAGGAGTCCCCAGAGGAGTAATTTATGACGATTTTCAGCACAGTGTGGAGCTTTGAGATCATTCAAGTGATGTCAGCAATTATAAAAAAAGACTGTGGTTGTCATAGGTGCAGTTGTCATAGGGCCTAAGAAAAGGAAATCTCTCAGCTGCATTTCAGAGGCAATAACACTAAAACTAAAAAATACTCAGTGGGGTTTGAGCAGATAACTGGCACAGGCTTCCCATGGACACTTGAGCTGTAACCTTATTAGTTTGTAGAACTCAAAAGGCGTATTTGTTGAGCTGCCACATTGCTTGAGGTCTGTGGCCTTTTTAAGCTGCTCCTGTCAATCCACAATTTCCAATCAGGATGTTGTATAGTGAAAAACGTAGAAGTCAATTAATCAATGTCATGATAAGCCATGAAAAATAATCTTTTGGCTGCAAGCTCACTTACCCACCCTCAAGTCCCTTAAATTTCAGAATTTCCCAAATTCCTTAAAAGCACAGCTGTTTTTAGGCAGAGCATGTATCAACTAAATAACTGGAAGAGCTCCTCTGCATGCTTTCACTGAGATGCTTTGTCATGACAAATTTGTCCTTTGGGCAGTTAATACATCTGTGTGCCAAGAGTTTCAGCAAAAAGAGGTAGTGAGAGAGGTACTAACTTGTAGCAATGTGTTAGAAGGCAAAGTCACCTAAGTGCTCTAGTGTGATGGTTTGGGGGTTACCCCGCCCCCCCACACTTTTGAATTTTCCCCAGCTAACTCAGACGGACCCTGGGAATATAGATGAAGCAATTTATTTACAGCTAGCAGAATTTACAAGCAGCTATTTACAATATATACAGTTATATACAATTATATACAGAAATATTCAAAGGATAAACAATACAAAAGCACAACTCCCCTCCCAGAAACCTGAGTCCCCAGGAGGGGCTCTCAAACCACCCCAACACCTCCCCCCGGCCCTCTCAACCTTACCCCAGTTCTCAGGAAGAAAAGAGGTGCAGCCAAGAGGTTAGGGAGCAAGGTTAGTAGGAGCAGGGTTAATGAGATGTGACCAGGTCTAGGGCAAAAGCCAAAGTGAGAAACAAAATGGAGAAAAAGTCTTTCTTCTTCCCAGAGTTCTCAGCGTAACTGTGAGAGAAGTTGACATCAATTGTTTTCATTTCACTGCCCGTTATCTAGTTCTGTTACCAAAACATTCTAGCTTGCTTCAAACTAGCACATCTAGGAAGGGCAGTTTCCTCATGAATTCGTAGTTCACATGAATAAGTACGCATCCATTCTCCCTTTTCCTCCCTAGCTGAACCCGAGTGCCTTAGAGTCTGACTTTGGCTCAATTGTTACAGGCAATGGAAACACATAACATTTGAGTTGAAATCCTGACCTCAACACAGATTTTTTTGCTATGACCTTAGGTATGTCCTATATTTTCCCTTTTTCTATTATAGTTGCAATTTCAGGATACATTTGTACAAGGATATTGCACAGCTTCTTCATAATTTGGCTCTGATTTTAGGACAAGCATTAAGCTACACAATCACAAAACCAGATAAATTCTGATTTGTTTCCTGATTTAGGAATTTGGTATTTTTCTGTCTTGGTTCTAATTTAAATTCCCAGAGACTCAAAAACACATTTGACAGAACCAATAACAATTTATAGAGAGCCCTTCCCTCTTCCTCCTTCTTTCCCAAAAGAAGGGAATTAGATGTAGAGAGAGGAAAGGTAAAACACACCCAAATAAATAATCTCACTCTGATTTGGAAGTTAAAAATAAAAAGAAAACTTTAACAGTAAATCAAACAGGTATCTGAGGTAGGGAAGTTACAAGGATACCTTTGTAGGGAAGGGAAAACAAGATACAAAATGTGTAAATACAACCAGATTTTTGATAGTAATAGGTTTGTTCATCTCGTGGGTGATGGCCAAGCGGTAAAACAGAACCAGGAACGAGATGGTGGTATTGGTAAGCAGGGAGGCAAGGAGAGCAGAGAGAGAGAGAGAGAACTGCAAGTCTCCCCCCTGCTTTTATGGACCTTTAGACATGAAGAGGGAGTGGGCTAACCATGAATCACCCGGTGGTGTTCAGAGCCACCCCTGGGGAGGGGTCAAGACCACCTAGGGTCAGGTTCAAGGTCACTCCTCCTGGAGGGTTAACCCTGTACATTTTCTCTCCTGAAAGACATGCAATGTGAAGATCTGACAGACCTCAGCCACTTCTCAAATGGAATGGTTTCAGCCACCCAAAAATTTGACCTGCTTCACATGGCAAGAGAAAAAAAAAGGAAAAGATGGCAGTTAAAGACAACTTGTGCTCAGAACAAAGCTTCCTACTACTTTAAGTACTTTAACACTGAGAAAATCAGTTTATGGTCAGTAGAAAACATTTGACTTCAAGGGTTCTCCTCATTGCTGTGATTGCATAGAATTGTAGAACTGTTCTATATATGTTTTTTTTCCTTCTAATTTTTTAAAAACCTCTAAAAATCAGCAAGACCAGCATTTGACCTAACACCACAATGGCTGTTGAGCCATCTTGAACTAAAAATAAATAAATTTACTCTACACTACTAAGAATTCATGCGATTAGTGGTTACTTCTGTGCTGTACTAGATGTTTAAACTTGTAAGTTTCCTTTGAAGTATGCATAGCCTAAGAACACGTTGATGAAACAAAGATTTACTGATTCATCTTTTCCAGAAGTATCCATTTCCTACTTTCTAACATCAAGATAACTGGGAGCTTTACTGTACCTACACTCAAGTAAAAGGGCCACCTACAAAGGTACTCGCTTGTCCCATGTTACAGGTGATTACATGCTTGTTTGATCTGGTGCAGTTATTCCTTTTTGTGTTCATTGTTGTTTGTTAAAATCTTTAAAGTGATGAGTGTATAGGGGTTTTATTATAATGTCAAAGCTGAAACTAGGGGGAAATCTTGTAAAGAGCTGTTATCATTATAAACCACTACAGTAATTAAATGAAGCACAAGAGCCCAAAAATGTGTATGTTGCTTTCTACATTGTTGACAGTGAGTAGAGGAAAAATATACTCTCTGAAAAGTGTACACTCTTTCCACACCAGGAAGGGGAAATGAGACCCTATAGCTAAAGAATTAAAATTGTAGGTAAATGGCAGAGCTGGGTAGAAGAGCTAATCAAAAGAAACATCCTGGTTGGTAAAATTGCATATTTCATGATTTCACATTGACCTTCCTGAATGTTTTGTTTCTTATTTGAAAACACTGAAATTCTGAGCATTAGCAATGTCTATGGTTGCATACCATTTATCATCCTTTGATTTCAGCTCGTACTGGAGTTCCAGCACGTCCGGCACAGCTACGCTCATGGGTGGAGTCACCTCTTTGAGGGCACAAAAATCTACTGTCAGTTGCCAGCCTCTGTTAGGCTTGCACACAGGCCAAATAGGACTGCTGAAAGGTGAATGAGCTTTCTAGATAACAGCCTGACTCTCCAGCTGACAAATCAGCTGATGAACGGGCAACAGAGTGTCACGGTTAGTTCTGTACTGCCTGTGGTGCACAGTTTGAGTAGCAATTGGCAGTTTCAGATCCTCTATGTGTATATCCACAGCTGCAGATTCATCTGAAAGTTCAGGTCTAATGGACAATTTCAATTTACCATCCTCAATCGCTACAGATGCTATTCCAAAAGCCCACTTGTGACTTTTATGATCTTTGAAACAACCTTGTCTCAGAAAGTCAATTCCCAGAATGCAAGGCACATCAGGACCAGTTACAATAGTATGTTTCTTCCACTCTTGACCAGTTAAACACTTTCAGCTTGCAACTTAGTTAACTCTTGATATCCACCAGTTATTCCAGAAATAGTTATTGACTCTGTCTCTTTGCAGTTTGATGGCAATAAAGTACACTGAGTACCTGTGTCAACTAAAGCCCTGTGTTTCTGAACTTTTGAACTGCCAGACCACCTAATAAATGCATTCCAATAGTTTTGGTTTTCTCCACTATCCCTTTCCTCCTCCTATCTGGAGGCAGGGCACTCCTAATGCTGAACATGGCAAGTGGGGTGTGCCCAATTATTGACATTATTAGGGTAAAAGAAATTGCAATTGTTGGAATAATTGCAGTTGCTCTGGGGAGCCGAAGAAGTGACAGCTACTTTTCTGGCATTGCTGCCTCTGTTTCTACCACTCTGTGGTTCCTTGACTCTCTTCAAAAACAGGCTGGCCACCCCACTTGTTCGTGTTCTCACCAGATTGGTCATGCAGGATTATCCATAGTGACTCATGTGATTGCTGATCTCTAGGTGGAATTTGTCTCCTGGGCTGGAATTGCCTCGCAGGAGGTGGGCATCTGTTCCTGATGGCAGAAACATGCACCCATTCAAAAGAGGAAGAGATGGTATCCTTTGCCAGATTGGATACGGAGGGTTTTATTTCCTCCTTTAGTTCTTTCCTGCTATCTTGTGATGGTTTGGGTGTTCCCCATCTCCCACACTTTAGAAATCACCCAGACTAGACTCAGCCAGCTCTGCAAATATAACTGAAGCTTATATTTATATCTAGCACAGCATACAAGCAGGTATTTCCAGTATATACAGTTATGTACAGAAATATACAAGGTAAAAAGGTAATACAGAAACACAATTCCCCTCCCAGAAACCTGAGTCCCCAGGAGGGGCTCTCAGTCACCCCTTCATCTTCCCCCTACCCCGCTCAACCTTACTCCAGTCCCAAGGAAGAATGGAGGCTCAGCCAGGGGGTTAGGAAGCAAAGTGGATTAGAAAAGAAAACGTAGGGTGAGGTGATAAAGTGAGATCCAGTTTGGAGCTCACCATCAGCAGAGGAGAAGACTCCCTTATCTATGTTTTGTTTTTATTCTTATACATCTCAGCATGCCTATGAGCAAAGTGGACATCACCATTGTTTTCCTTTCACAGCCTGTAATCTAGTTCTTCTCACCAAAACATTCTAGCTAGCTTCAAACTAGCACGTATCTTTAATGCCATCCTTTATATCTGTACCTAGAGTTTGTATGGCAGAGACTAGGGCAGAATGGGACAATCTGTCCTCTATCTGCCTCAATTGTTCAGTGAACTCACCAACAGTGTGGGGCCTTCCATTATCACTCTTTGATAGAAACCTGCTAGCTAAGATGTTAGCATAGGATGAAGGAGCAAGCCTAATGAGCTTCTTTGTGAGACCTATTCCAAGAGGAATGTCATCAGGTTCATGTGTGCCAAGATCTCCATAAAGCACTTCCTTCACAGCAAACTCCTTCAGAAGCTTAATTCCCTGCTCAATTATGTTCCACTTCTTAGATGCCCATGGCAAATCATCTTGGGAAGAATAATTCATAGCCACAGCCAACAGGAGATGTGTCCACAATCTAACCTTATGGAGAGGGCTTGCTAGGTTTCTGTCCATTCCAATCTCTTTTGTGAGTGGCCCTAGCTGCTTTGCAGACCTTTCTCCAACCTGTAGGGCATTTACACCAATAGTACAGCATCACCAGCCAGCTATCCTGATTCCCTTGCATATTCCTTTCTAACTGCCCTGATCTCTTTGAGGGGAACATTGGAATCCTGGATATCATCCTCCTCTTCCTCTGGTTGTCCTGGTTGTCCTTGTCATAGAATCAGAACTTTCCTAAGAGCACTCTTAAACTCCTGAGATCCACCCTCCTTCTTGGCAGCCAATCTCACAAAGCTCCTTTCATCACTGTATTGTAATTTGAGTGTACTGGCTAAATCTCTAAGGCTGTACTTCTCCTCTTCTTCCTCTTGTGTACCAGAGGTCCCCACTCCAAAATCCTCTCTTGAATCACTCTCTGTCAAATGTTTCATCTTAGCTGTCACCTTGGCTGAATCCAGGAAGGCTGTGGAAGTTCCTTCTAGCGGGTCTGAATCATTGAGGATCTGACTTCAGGCCTGTGAGTTTGAATCTGGTTTAGGTTTAGAAGCTGCTCCCTGAGGTTTTGAACTAGGTGAAGAAACAGCAGAGGCTTGAACAGATGGGCCCAGTCTTTAGCTGCCTTGCCATGTTATTGTCAACAACCAAGATTTTGGCAGTTGTCTCAGGACCTGCAGGAGGGGGTGCAGCAATGGGCATGCTGGCCCCCTCTTGCTTCTCCCCTAAACAGAAGTTGTTTTGATCATCTCCAGGCCTTACCTATAACTCTGTTTGTGAGGAAACTTGATTCTTTTGTTTTCTTAAAGCAGCCATATTTGAATTTTTCATGCACAATGCTAGCATCAGTGCTAAAACCAGAATTAGGGCTAAGATCACACATGATCAATATACCACTGTATCATGCATGTAAAACTTGCTACAGGGATTTGGCAGGTCAATTTTAGGCAGAATTGCTTGCATCAAGAGAATATTTTTCAGCTGTTGTAATATTTCCCTACTTAATAAAACAGAGTTGGTAACAGTTTCAGTAATATTAAAGCCTACCCAGCCAAGAAGATTCTCTTAAAAATAAAATAAACAACAACATTCCTTTAATCTTTTTCCACAGTAAATCAAACAGGAGGAAAACAAGCCTGGCAACAATATTAAAATGGAGCCAAGAGAGTAAAACTGGCCAGGTCACCACTCAAATTAAACAAAATAGCTTCATTTTAACTTCCAGACTTAATTAACAATCAATCAAATTTAATTTGCCCCAGTTGGAAGTACCAAAGTGAGAGATGTGATGGTTTGGGTATTACTCACTCCTCCACTCTTATGGAATCATCCAGATTAGACTCAGCTGAGCTGGAAGTTATGGAATGAAGCTTTATATTTACAGCTTAGCACAATGTACAAGCAGATATTTACAAGATATACAGCTATATACAGAAATATACAAGCTAAAAGTAATATAGAAACACAACACAGAGTTGGATTTGAAAGGACCTTTAAAGGCCATCTAGTTCTATCCTGCTTCAGTAAACAGGGATATTCCCAAATAGGTCAGGTTGCTCAGAAGCCCACCAAACTTGGGCTTGAATATGTTCTGAGATGGGGTCTCCAAATCTCCCTGAAAAACCTGTTTCATTACTGCACCACCCTCACAGCCAACTTCTTCCTCATGCCCAGTCTAAATCTACCCTGCTCTAGCTTACCATCAAACTGTTATCCCTTGTCCTATTGCTACAAGCCTTTGTAAATAGCCCTTACTCAGATTTCTTGTAGGCCACTTCAGGTGGTGGAAGGCCTCTATATCATCTCTTCAGAACCTTCTCTTCTTCAGGCTGAGGAACCCAAACTTTCCCAGCCTGTCCTTGTAGGAGAGGTGCTACAGCCCTTTGGTCATTTCTGTGACCCTCCTCTGGACCTACTCTATCACGTCCATGTATTGTGTTGAGGGCCTCAGAGCTGGGCACAGTACTCCAGGTGAAGTTTCACCAGAGTAGAGTGAAGGAATCACCTCTTTTGATTTGCTGCCCACACTTCTTTTGATGCAGTCTAGAACACAGTTTGCCTTCTGGGCGGCAAGTGTGCATTGCTGGCTCATGTCCAAGTAATCATCTGTCAGTAGCCCCAGATTCTTTTCTGCAGGTATACTGATGTTAAAGTTGGAAACCAGAAAATCAACAAATTCACTAGCCTATTGAGGAAATAAGTGCTTTGGTTTCAGCATGAAGCAGAGAAGTCCCTTGGACTGCATTTAAGTAGGTGAAACTGGTAACTGACACAGCTCAGCAATATATGTAATTTTGTGAACCAGGAAATGCAGTCACATGAGATGATGATGGTAACATACATTAAGCTCCACATCGTGGTGTTTTCAGCAGAAACTGCCATGCCTTTAACAGAAGAAAGCATTTGTTCAGTCAACAGTGGCCAGACAAAGAGGTAAAGCCAGCTGGAGGAACATCTAAGGTGTGCCTTCTGCAATAAGCCAAAGTCCAGTACTATAATGGCTTGCTCCTGGCCTAAATTCTACTACAGCAAAACTTCCTCTAAAACAAAAAATACATTATGTGAAATCACACAGCCTGGAAACTTATGGTGCAGCTTTAAATAGCAGAGAAGTCTTCTCAGAAGATGTAATAACTTGCTGGTTAGTCAAAATAAAAACTATTTGAGAAGTACTTGTAAATCATTACATAGTACTACTAATTTTAGTGGATGCTGGGGATAGTGGTGAGCAAGAAACTGGACACAAGCCAGCAATGCATACTTGCAACCCAGAAGACAAATCACATCCTGGGCTACCTCAAAATAAGTGTGGCCAGCAGGCTGAGAGAGGAGATTCTGCCACTCTACTCTGCCATGGTGAAACCTCACCTGGAATACCATGCCCAGCTCCCCCAGCATAAGAGAGATGTGGACTTGGTGGAGTGGATCCAGAGGAGGGCCAATGAGATGACCAGAAGGCTCAAGCATCTCTCCTATGAAGGTAGGCTGGGGAGAGTTGCCATTGTTCAATGTGGAGAAGAGAAGGCTCCAGGGAGACCTTATAACTACATTTAATATCTGAAGAAGTCTTACAGAGAGGCTGGGGAAAGTCTGTTTAGAAGGAATTGTAGTGATTGGATAAGGGACAATGGTTTTAAACCGGATTAGGGTAGGTTTAGGTTGGACATGAGGAGGAAGTGAGATTGGTGAAATACTGGAAGAAGCTGCCCAGAGGTGTGGTTGAGGCCCTGCCCCTGGAGGTGTTCAAGACCAGATTTGATGTGACCCTGAACAACATAATCAGGTTGGAGGTGTTCCTGGTCACTGCAGGGAGGATAGGACAAAGTGACCTTTTAAAACCCCTTCCAACCTGTTAGAATCTGTCAGTTTGTGAATCTGTGTAGAGATTACCTTATGTACCACAGCAATGCTTCAATGTTTGACCATCGATTTCATCTTCAACAATTGCATTTCTTTTCTTGCATGGTTTTGCTACCAAAAATCTACGACAAAGTGGTATTAGCTACACCTTCACATTCCTTAGTGGTTTTACAGATTTCAGTTCAGTCCTGCCATGCACCCATGTTAAGTGCCTAAAAGCCCAAAAGCCCAAAGATCCACGGCACTACATAAAATAATTGTATAAAAGAACTCCTGCTCTAAAATCACCAGCACCTTCTGCACAGATAAGGAAGAACTAGAAAAGGACATAAAAATAGTCAAAAAATAGGACAGTTTTTTGTAAAAGCATCAGTATAAGACTTCTTGAAAATAATTTTTGAAGAAAGGGATGAAGGAGAATAGATATGATAGAGATATGTGAAACGATGGATGACAGATCTAACCATAAAGGGGTAGTATTTTTTCACATATATCAGAAAAGTTCCCAAAAGTTAGGCAAATAAACTGAGGAATAAAGGAAGAATTTGTGGTTGATTTTAATCTCTAAAGTTCAGTGCTTTCTATGCAGTTGCACAATTCGGGGTGAAAACACCTCCAAAAAATGTTGTTCCTGGTTATACCTGAAAGCCTCACAGTTATTAAATATGCTTGAGCGTGTCCAGAGAAGGGCGACGAGGCTGGTGAGAGGCCTCGAGCACAAGCCCTATGAGGAGAGGCTGAGGGAGCTGGGGTTGTTTAGCCTGGAGAAGAGGAGGCTCAGGGGTGACCTTATCGCTGTCTACAACTACCTGAGGGGTGGTTGTGGCCAGGAGGAGGTTGCTCTCTTCTCTCAGGTGGCCAGCTCCAGAACGAGAGGACACAGCCTCAGGCTGGGCCAGGGGAGATTTAGGCTGGAGGTGAGGAGAAAGTTCTTCACTGAGAGAGTCATTGGACACTGGAATGGGCTGCCCGGGGAGGTGGTGGAGTCGCCGTCCCTGGGGCAGTTCAAGGCAAGGTTGGATGTGGCACTTGGTGCCATGGTCTAGCCTTGGGCACTGTGGTAAAGGGTTGGATTTGATGATCTGTGAGGTCTCTTCCAACCTTGGTGATACTGTGATACTGTGATACTGTGACAATGGTCAGAGAAGTCACTGTAACAATATATTACCTTTGGTGACAATCCTTTTTCATCCATGTTGATCAAGTGTTGCCCTGTTCTGGAGGAGGATTCACTATTCCTCTGATCAAGGTGCTGAAGTATCACAGGTGTGTATGATCAGTATGTCAATATTGTCGATGATTTAAAAGGCACTGTCTCATATAATTAGTGCAAGAAAATCACTCTGAGTGTGTGTAAAATTGTCTTAGTGAGATAATAGTCTGACTGCTGTACTTGGTAAACTAGAGGCTTACCAAGCAGTAGAAATGTGTAGTGACATCCCATTTTCCTTTCTTCATCTAACTACATTATGAGGAAGATAAAGAAGGGGAAAAGATCACCTTTCTGAAGTGCAGTAGGAGTAGCTTAGGACTGTTGAGAGAAGAGCAAAAACGGGCTAGGAGGCACTGGGAATTTTTTTTTTTTTCATTTGTTAGATTTTCCTTTAACCTCCCTAAACTGTTGCCTTTTCTCATGAATAACAAATGTGTAGAAAAAAATGCATTCTCTGTAATGCCTTCAAGTGTTTATGTTCACACACTTCAAACATTTAATGGACTGCCTAATCTGGAAGATTTTCCTTTCCTAGGCCTATAAGAGAAAACGTTCACTGATACAGCTAAAGGCTGAAGAGATCAGATTGCACCCAACAACCATGCACACTTCGGTACTGAGGAGAGACTTTGTATCCTCGGGGTGAGTTCAGTGACTGAAAACCAGAAGGGAGACACTACAGTAATATTCTATTCTGTAAACTCCTGTCCCCCTGCAGCTTTCTAGGCATTATCCGCCCAAGGCCACCTCCCTCCTTTCACAGTGGACTTGGTGGGTCTATTTCTTTTGCATGTAACAGGCTTGCTATTTTATAGGGAAAAAAACAAACATGCTAATTTAATTTATTCTTAGTGTTTGTAACTGTAGAAGCAGCCATTAACAGCCTCTCAAAAGCTTCATGCAATTCAGAATAATATCTTCAGACATGAAGAATTCTACTTCTCCCTCTGGGTTACTTACCACCTTTTAGCTGCCAGAAAAGTGGGACTGAAGTATACAGGTGGATTTCAAGATCATATTAGTAGTTGTGTTTCATCTAATTTTTTTCCTGGGAACTTCTCAGATACATAACCGGGACCAGACAGATGAGAGTGGAAGTTACACAGGAAGTGTGGATGTTTCCAACAGGGCATGAAATCTTCCCCTTAAGAGATGTGAGGTGTGAAAGAAGAGGCTCAGACTCTGTTGTGATCCAATCCAAACTGCTTCTCAGAAAAGAGAGGAACAAGGGGTAAACAAATTAAAATTCCAGAAATGTATTATTATGGTAATTCACAGTATCACAGTATCACAGTATCATCAGGGTTGGAAGAGACCTCACAGATCATCAAATCCAACCCTTTACCACAGAGCTCAAGGATAGACCATGGCACCAAGTGCCACGTCCAATCCTGCCTTGAACAGCTCCAGGGACGGCGACTCCACCACCTCCCTGGGCAGCCCATTCCAGTGTCCAATGACTCTCTCAGTGAAGAACTTTCTCCTCACCTCCAGCCTAAATCTCCCCTGGTGCAGCCTGAGGCTGTGTCCTCTTGTTCTGGCGCTGGCCACCTGAGAGAAGAGAGCAACCTCCTCCTGGCCACAACCACCCTTCAGATAAAACACTTTAAAGAAAAAAGAAAACAGTAACACATACCCAGGCCTGGTTTACATACTAAGTTTATAGTCAGGACACTTGAAGAACTTGGCCAGTTCTGCATGTGGTGGAGCTAATCAGCCATCTAAGTACTTTTGCAAATAATTTGACTGAAATCAGGAACTTTGTAAATGTGAAAAGTAAGGGATTTTTCTAGCTGTGGTTAATTATTTGCAGAACAAACTGCAATTTTCATCTTTCCTTATTTTATTTTTTCTATTGATTGCTCCTTTGTGTTTCCTCCTAAAATACTCAACCAGGTTTTATGCAGACAGAATGCTTAAATGTGTTTCTGCGTTTGTTAATTCTTAATATTTAACATACATTCTCACAAGATATGAAGGAAGTGCACCTTGCAGTATAACCCATTTCAGCATAGAGTGAATGCACAGTTCTTTTAAAAAGGTAGATAAATGATCTGTATGATATTCTCCACTCTCTATTGTTATTCCAGGACTTCTAAACCACAAGCATTCATGAATGTCATGGCTGAAAATTTTGTCTAAGCAACAGACTGTAAGACTACTTGTTAAAAACACTTGTCACTGTGCAGCTAGATCACAGTTGTAAGAATGGTGGATACAAAATAAGATCAAAGCCAAATACACAGCATTACCCATTAGTTAGCACCCTCCAGAGGGTGATGAAGGGAATGATTTCAACAGTCTTCTCAGGATCCTTTGTTAGGAGGTGAAGGAGGGTAGGAAGCCACAACATTCTATAACAAAAGATTGGTTTTGATTACATATGTGTGATATGATTCAGTGAATTGACTTGGCATTCAGCTCCCATCTCTACAAACCTAGATGAGAAAGTTACTGAAAACTGAATGGGTCGACAAGGGTCTAGCAAAAGGATTGGTTGATTGGTTTGCTTAAATTTTGTCTGCATTCCAGGTGGTAGATGCTAAGTACTAATTTCTGGTGAACAAGTAGCAAAAGAAAAGCATTTATTAGGCACATAGTACAATGTTTATCAGTCTTCATAAAGTATATTGAATTGTAAAACCCCTTAGAAAAGACAAAGGCTTCCATTTCCACCTCTGTGCCACTGTTACCTCATTGCACTATTCCCAGAGACTCAAAAAGCTTTAGGAAAAGTTAGAAAAGTTTAGAAAAGCTTTAGACTGTGATTTTCTGTTATACGCTTCTCTAAATGTTCGGGTTTAGAAACAAAGTTTTCCTATTCCTGTCAGAGTTTATTCTTAATCCGAACAACTGTAGGTTCTACCAAATAAAATACCTTGTGCCGTGTGTTGCAGAGGGGAAAAGTAATTATGTAAGATGATATTTTTCCAAAATTAATATTGTTTATTAGTTGTGATGTTCAGAACTCTTGCCACCCCCAACCACTAATTTTAATAATATTTCAGTTCTTACATGGTCATGGAAACATTCTGTGGATAATATCTACATCTAGTAATAACCAGCAAAATATATAAACATTAATTGAAGTGGAAGAGAAGGTCCCTGCGGTCAAATGCCGCTTGCAGTCACTATGCCACTTGCCCAGTAGATGGACTCAAGGTCTTTCTGCTCATGGCAGAAGGTGATGGAGAATGACAAAGAAGCATTTAGGCATTTACTCAAAAATTATTATTACCCTACTTGTGGAGGCTAGTCACAGTCCTGACAGTGTCCAAATGCTTTCAGGGGAAAAGTGTTTGGACAAGCATTCAGGTTGGACGTTGAGGCTTGAATCTTCCTGGCTCCTGGAGAAAGAACTCAGACAATCTCTGACCTTGTCTCCTGGATTATGGACAATCTTTATATATGTCCAGGACTGCTAAGCAGACTTCCACGTGTAGAGGCAGGATGTCGTGCAGTCTCAGCATGATGTCACGCTGGCCACAAAGGCATCCAGGGTCTGCTTCTGGTAACTTGTGACAGTGGAGTTTACCAGGCAAACAATAAGGCAGTAGGCAATTGCAACAAGCAACGACAGAGAACAGTGAAGCAGGGGAGCAAAGCAGGGAAGCAAAACACACTGTTCACCTGCATATCTCCTTTTATGAATGTGGGCCAAGACTAATTCCCCTTTGGACACAGAGTAGCCAATCAGGATGGCAGTTAGCCAAACCATAGCATATTAGGCAAAGCCACAGGCTCGCTTTTACCCAAATTTGGAGAAAGCACAGGCCTTGGACTAGGGAGGCACAAGCTAAGTGTGTGTATCCTACACCACAGGACCCTGGGCAGGCCAGACCCAGTGGCCACAGGTTCTTTTGTGTCTGTTTCCCATGCTTGCCTCTCTGGTGGAACAAAAAAACATGACTAGGCAAAGCAGGACATGTATAAGCCTATTTTGGGTCTATCAGGCCTACCACAACCCCTTCTTTCACATAATATTTCAAATAACATACCCTGTGCCTGTTTCTGTTTGGTATTAGTTCCCTAAGATCCAGCTCACAGAAAAATGGGGCCCTTACTACAGGAAAGACATTGAGGTAGTGGAGTAGGTCAAAAGATTTTGAGGTAAGCCTCTATGTGACTTCCACACTTAAAAGCTGCCTTATATTTGAAAACAAAGTATTTTCTACCTTTGTCAAAAAGAGATTAGTTCACTGTTTAACATTACAAACAGCATGTGTGATTTATGCCAGCTGATTGTTTCCTCAATCTGGATCCACACTTAAAAGCTGCCTTACATTTGAAAACAAAGGATTTTCTACCTTTGTCAAAAAGAGATTAGTTCACTGTTTAACATTACAAACAGCATGTGTGATTTATGCCAGCTGATTGTTTCCTCAATCTGAATCTGAAATGTGTTTTCTGAATTAATTTTCTTTCACAGTTCATTATTACTACCTTTGAAGAAGTGTCTTCATTTTATAATGCAAATTCAAATTATCTGTAGATGAACTCATTTGACATTATATCTAACTGCAGCACCATTTTCAGCATCCAGAATTTCCCATGAGTACAAAACACCACAGATTATTGCATGGTGCTGTTTCTGGGTCAGAATGAAGTTGTAATATACTGAAGCAAAATTGTTAGAAGAGTTTTGATACAATCTCAGGATTATTAAAAACCCCAAACCCTCAGAACCAAATGAACCGAAAACAAACCCCAAAAAAGCAAAATAAAACAAAACAAAACATCCCACTCCCAAGGTAGTTTGGGAGTTCCCCCAAACATACAGGCATATGTACACAATATATACAGATAGTCACAACTATACACAATCATATACAAGTTAAAAAGTAACACAGAACTACAAACCCCCTCTTGAACAGCAGAACCACCTGGGAGGGCTTTCAAACCAACTCTCTCCTTCTTTCCATCCCCACTCTAATATCAGAAGTCTTAAGTCAAGGGGAGAGATTGCCAGATAAGGAGCTAGAAGCAGAATGGTTAGTTGGGGTTACACAGGTTTAGACAGAGATAGTTAATGCAGCAGCAGCAGCCTGAGAGTGATATAGACATCACTATTATTTTCTTTTCTCAGCCAATGATCTGATTTCTGCCCATATCTAACCAAAAGCTCTGTATATAAAGACATCAGGGACTGTTTCCAAGGCATTTTGTTCCATTTATAACCAGGAAGGGGCATGACTGTTATCTGAGTAGAGCCACATCACTGTGAGCACACTGCATGGTGCAGCAATACAGAAATCTGCAGCGAGGGTAGGGGAGAAGATGATTAAACATCCAACCACAAGAAGATACACCTTGGTCGTACATTGACTTGAATATGACAGTTGCTTGGGCACCTAGATTAAAAAAAAACCAAAACCAAACAGAAATGAGGCAATGACCGGACAGAGTGGTATTTACAGATTTATGTAGAAGGGAGAAATCGTCAGAAGTAAGATTGTATAACGATGTCCACAATTTCAGTTTATACGTTCTAGACTTTCACATCCTGTCCATAAAGCCGAAGCCTTATTTGTCAAAGTTTCTGTCAAATAGCAATGCCATTCCACCCCTGCAGCACAAAATGTCCATACATGGTAACTTGAAAGAAGTTCCAGCTTCTAGACCATGGAACTGCAGCTGTTTAGCTTCAGTTTTTAAAACAGCTTGATGAAAATGGTATCAGTCCCTCAGACTGAGCTGCCATTTCCACTCTGTCAGGTGAGTCTGACATGGAGATACTTTAAACTGAAAGTGCTCTTTTAGGCTTTGGTCTGTCTTCACCCCAGTAATGTATAATGGTACATTATACATATATGTATAATGATATATAAGTCCAGTTTGGTAAATCCTGGTGGCACCAGAGTTATTATCAAGTCCAAAATGTTGCATAAGTGCTGTGATTTTCTGGATTCCAGATTGGTTAGAATATGGTGTTTTGCAAACAGCATGTCAGATGGTGGCCTTAACATGTGTAGAATCAGCTCAAGCCTTTTCATGATGCCAAAAGGAGATGTCCTCTAAGCTGCTCAGTTAGCAAAACCTTGTATTTCCATATTTCTCTAACCTTTTATTTCCATATTTCTTTCCATGTGTCTTTAACCTTACTAGTAACCTGTTGTCATGGAGGGCCCGTAGGCTCGTACAGAGGCCTCCCTATGCCTCTACTTGCCTGGACATGTTTTTCTGCCAGGACCCCTGGTTGTAAACAAGTTATGTAACACACACACCCAACTCGTGTATCCCTGGGGTCCACCCATGTGATCCCCATATATGGGATATGGGAGAGTCCAGGCAAACAGCTCCTGCCTATTAAGGTAATGTTTGGCTTGCTGCCAACCTGATTGGTCACTCTGATGGCCAAAGGGCATATTAATCTTGGCCCACAGTCTATAAAGAGGGGTGCAAAGGTGCACCATGTGTTCAGACTCAGCTCTCATCAGATCTGTTCAGATTCAGCTCTCTGACCCTGCCTGCAGTGCAGCTCAGCTCTCTGATCCATATTGCAGCTCCTGCTGCACTGACTTACTTGTAAGGTCCAGACACAGAGTCTGGCCCTCACTTGCATGCTCACTGAAACACAGACCTCATACATTGATTTCAATTCGCAGTTAACCTGTCTGCGTACTTTAGATGCAGAAGCTCATTCAAGCCTGTACATGATTGTTGCGGAGAGCAGGAATTAATGTGTGGCCGAGTCGGGAATTTATCAAAAATAGATATTTTTTATTTTCCCAAAAACCTGCCCCCACAACTATATATACAAAGATTAATTTAGTTTGATAAGCAGATTCAGTTGCATGAGAATTAATCTACAAGGATACCATCAATAATCTGACTATATTGGAAGTCAGAAGTTGGAAAAGGCATTAGCTATTAATTAATAGCAGTTTCTTACTAAATTAAGCTAAGACAAAATAACTCACTCAGGCCGACTCGTGCAGTCTTGTCTTCCTCTTTTCCAGCGGCTGCAGGTGAATGGTTAAGAGGTCGTTAAGGGTTGTTAGGCACACAAAGGTGTCAATAGGAAAGCGAATTCCTGAAGGTCTCTGCAGTCCAGGCACAGGGGAGTGTGTGAGCTCAGGCAGACACATACGTCCAGGCACAGGCAAACTCCAAAGCGGGAACCCCAAAGGCGGGGAGACCCCCAATATTTATAACCTTCGCTAGACAAAGGGCAGAGTTACCATACCTTAGGCGCGAAAGTGCACGGCCAATCCCAGCCTGGCTCCAGCGCGGGAACTCATGGGGCAGTCGTCCCCCCCTTCACGGGGCAGTCCTCCCCCCCTTCACGGCTGCAGGACAGGCAAGGGGGGAGGGAAACCAGGCGGCTTTTCCCCTTTCCCCCCGAAGTCCGGGCAGGAGAGGAATTTAGGGGCACAGGACTCTAGGACATCCCACCCCGGCGGTAGTGAGCATCTTTGTCTAGAACTTGAGTGATAGGTGATCCCCCTTCAATTTAATAACCTATTAATATATATATAGCTTAGCCTTTTCCAACATTAACAATATATAACACATTAATCACCCCAACAATATTTAACAATACTTAACAAGGCTTAACAATAGCCCCAAACAGTATTAAATAAAGCTACACAGTCCGTTTGAAAAATTGCTCAGTTCCTGGTAGAGCAACCAAGTTCATGGCAGAGCCTTAGATGCTCTGAGTCCATGGCTGGAGGTCACAGTCCATGGGTCCTGATGCCATCATCCACTGGCCACCCTGGTGATATGACTCCATCTCTTGTGTAGCTGGTTCTCTCTTTCCCAAGTTCTGGTCAGGTGGTCAGGAACTGGTCCTCTGCCTCGACCTGAACCTGTAAGGAGACAAAACCTGCCTCGGCCTATAAAGGCCAGGCTTGACAATTAATAATTGGGGACGATCCACCGTGCACTGATCCGGTGGCCTTTTCCATTTGCATATAGGACTTCCCAGGCATATAAGCCTCTGGGTTTACCCCGTGCCATTGGCACTGCCCCTATAGGTTAGCCTTTTGTACTGGGGCAGGTGGTCAGTGACCACGTGGCTCACCTAGGCAGCAGGTCTTTATTCTGGGGGCTTCTGTAGCTCTCCCCGTGACTGCTGACCATTAAAAGCTGCCGAGCCACTATTACAGTGATTCAGTGTTTTGCCTCCTGTGTGGGAGACGAGAAAGGGTTAACCTTTCTGTCTGGGGACGAGCTGCAGTTCCCAGCGGGGGGGCTGCCGCTTCTGGGCGAGCCGCTCCAGGAGCCACCACTGGGCATGCCGCTGCCGCTGGCCCTGGGCTTCTCACGGCTGCCTCTGGATTTTGCAGCTGATTTCTGAAGGCACCACACTAAATCCTTCAGCTGCCAGTCTGCCAGCTTCTTTAAGACAGTCTTTGGTACCCCTAAAGTCAGGGCTTGTCTATACCAACTGCTCTTCTCTCTGGGTTTCCAGTCACTCTGTTGGTCTCTGCCCCTTCCTCTCGGGGAGAAACCTGCAGGACCTGTCCCCCTGGGGGGGCAGTCCTGCACTGGCCTGACCTGCCTGTGCAGAGTCCTGGAATTTTCTGGGGGAGAAGCATAAGACTGTGTCTTCCCAGCCCCTTTTCCTTCAGGAGACCCAAACCCAACCTGCAGCCCGTGGGCATTTAAGTCAGTTAACAATTAATCCCAAGTCATTACATGCTCTTTGGCATCGTCCTCTGCATTTTTTGCAAGCACCCGTTGAATTTTCTCAACATTCTTCATTAGCTGGATTTGCAGAGTTGCTGGCAAACCCTTCATAATAGGGTGCAGTCTCTCCGGGTCCACAGGGGCATAAAACGGGCAATCATAATTTCCCTTATCATATATAGCCTGGACACAGGCAAGTCTGCGGAGAGCAGTGATGAGCTCAGAGGAGCTGGTGACCCTTAGTTCCATCGGCTCCCCCCGTTAGGCTGGGCGGACGCTGCTTGCCCAGTAAGCTATCCGGGCGGTGAGGCTGTGTGTCCCCTCGGGTTCACGTGTCAGGAACACATCATCTCCCCAGTCTCCAGCTGCTTCCTGTGAGTCTAGAAGGACCCGGTCCCCACTGGCTCGGGACACTCGATACACATAGTCAGCAATTGAGTCCCCAGGATCTCTCGCATATTTGACTTGTAAGTCACTGAGCTGTGCGTCTGTGAACTGCTTTTTGATCACGGTGGTCCCTGCAGCGCCTTTTCTGCCCTTCACGGACTGAGTCCTTATTACAGGCAGCACGTGCTTCTGCACCGTGGCGCCCTCCTCACCGGAGCTCTCTTCTCCGCTAGCCACGGGGGAGTCCAGTTGGGACCTGCGCTTTCTGTGTGGCTTTGAGGCTTTCTGCCACACAGAGGCATGTGCAGAGGAATTTTCTGAGTCACTGGCAGAGTCTTTTCTGCCTGGTTTTAGGGAACTCCTCTCCCCCAAAGAGCCCCTCGGGTCATTCTCTGCTTTTCTCCCCGATTCCCATGAATCACTCCATTCACATTCAGATACGGAGACTGAAGAGGTAGTGTCTACAGGCATTACAAGCCTTTCTTTCATCTGGGCAGTCAGTGCCATGGTCAGGCTCTTTGTCTGTGCCAGCATGTTTTCCCAGATATTTTGGCTCTTAGCTTTTTCTGCTAATAAATTCTTTTCCAAGGCCTGAATTATTTTTTCATAATTTTCAAATTCAGCCAGAGTCTGGGTCACGACTGACCCCAGAACAACAGAGAAATGCTCTGTTGGAGACTCAGTAATCACAGGGTCTGAAGGCTCAGCTAATTTCTCCAGGATTTTCTCTGGATTTTTACAATTTTGCTGAGCCCAAATTAAATCAAGACCTGTGATTAGGCATCCCTTTTCATGTAGAAATTCTACGATTGAATTACCCTGCATACACTGTGCCATACTGTTGCGGAGAGCAGGAATTAATGTGTGGCTGAGTCGGGAATTTATCAAAAATAGATATTTTTTATTTTCCCAAAAACCTGCCCCCACAACTATATATACAAAGATTAATTTAGTTTGATAAGCAGATTCAGTTGCATGAGAATTAATCTACAAGGATACCATCAATAATCTGACTATATTGGAAGTCAGAAGTTGGAAAAGGCATTAGCTATTAATTAATAGCAGTTTCTTACTAAATTAAGCTAAGACAAATAACTCACTCAGGCCGACTCGTGCAGTCTTGTCTTCCTCTTTTCCAGCGGCTGCAGGTGAATGGTTAAGAGGTCGTTAAGGGTTGTTAGGCACACAAAGGTGTCAATAGGAAAGCGAATTCCTGAAGGTCTCTGCAGTCCAGGCACAGGGGAGTGTGTGAGCTCAGGCAGACACATACGTCCAGGCACAGGCAAACTCCAAAGCGGGAACCCCAAAGGCGGGGAGACCCCCAATAGTTATAACCTTCGCTAGACAAAGGGCAGAGTTACCACACCTTAGGCACGAAAGCGCACGGCCAATCCCAGCCTGGTTCCAGCGCGGGAACTCATGGGGCAGTCATCCCCCCCTTCACGGGGCAGTCCTCCCCCCTTTCACGGCTGCAGGGCAGGCAAGGGGGGAGGGAAACCAGGTGGCTTTTCCCCTTTCCCCCCAAAGTCCAGGCAGGAGAGGAATTTAGGGGTACAGGACCCCAGGACAATGATACATATATATAAGGAGCCGATAGCCTCCTAACCTAGACCAGGCATCTGTACATAAGGGCTATCTACCTTGCTTTATCTGCAGAGCTCAGACTCCCAGCTTATTGCTGGTAAGAGAGCCAGGACAGCAGACTTTTGGATTGTCTGCCAACACACTGACACAAACAGCCTGCTAGATGTGCAGAGGACCATGCCAGAAACTGCACAGACATCCTTCTCCTGTGATCCTGCCAGCTGATAATCCTGGACACGGCTTCCAGAGGCAGCAGCAGCAGCGAGGCAGAGATTGTCCCACACCAGGAGAACAAAAGGTTAGAGAAACCTGTTTACCCCAGAGACTGGGAAGATTTATCATTTCCCCCTCAAGCTAGGAAGATTCCAGCCCCACAGAGTCCACAGGCAGAGCCCCTGGAAGTCCGGACACTGGACACAGGCTGAGACACAGCCCCGGGAGAGCGATTAATAATTGAGAGCAACACTTATAAGAAAAGCTTTGATTCCCCTGTAATACAAGTTGTCTCTGCCTTAGAGCAGACACAGAACTTCAGCCCCTGCTGGGCAAGTAGCATAGTTCCCAAGTGGCACTAAGCCAAAGGAAAATTCCTCTCTCTGCAAATAGTTTATAATTGAATGTTTTGACAGTTATTAATCAGATCCCTGTATATATTATATCTTTAAATTGTTTTCATAAATTTGCACAAAAGAACTAAACAATGGCTGGGGGTGGCAAGAGTTTGTAAATATTAATTTTAATAAATTATAATTTTATAAAAATTAATAATGTTTCAAATTAATTTCTCTCCTCCGCCAAACAGGCGTAGGTATAGAGAACCCCCTCTGCCCCACCTGTGGCCTCAAGAAATGTCAGTGCATCATGTTTCTCATCCTTTCTAAAGTTTCACCGAAGTCATAGGAGAGAAATGTCACCAAATGAAAATATAACACTGCTGTTTTTCCTGAGACTGGCTCTCATACAAACAGCCCAATTCTCATGACAGCATGCTATGAGAAAGGACTCTTCCTAACAGCTAAAAGCAATGACTTAGTCAGCTGGTGCTCCATCTGAAAAAAAAAAAAGAAATTAAAAGAGCCAACAGTAGTACATTTGACTAGCATAACTATAGTCATGCATAAAAGTCCTTCACAAACTGCTCAGTTTATCAGTTTACCCTAAAGAAAAACCATTGTCCTATTGACCATGTAGATGGTAATGCTGTGCTAGGTGGCCTTTCTTGGGCTTTTGAAGGAAAGGAAAGAATGGAAAGGCTTTATGTATGAGTTCAACAACAGGGGAAGCCACAATTTCCACCTAAATAGGAAGTAAAAACTGGATGAAAGCATGCCTCATTGGGAGGTATTAAGTGTGGTTTTAAATGCCTTCAGAAACTTCAAGCCCATGCTCTAAATACTGAACTGGTGGCAGCATCATGTCTTTGCTGCCAGATGTTTGAACTCTTTACTGACAGAATCACTGTACTGCAAAGCAATTTAAGTTGGAAGGGACAGCAAGTGGTTCTAGCCTAACTTCTGCTTAAAGCAGTGCCAGACAGCTCATGTTGCTCCATGCTCAACTGAGTGCTTAACAACTCTGACTCCAGGGTTTGATCACATCTTAGTGTTATGGTATGAACAAGATTTTATTCAAAATTAATACTTTATTATTATTTTGTATTAATATCAATATTATTTATTATAGCCACATAACTCACTTTTTAACAGGTTCATTTTGCACAGTCATGGAAAATATTACACAGAAGGAAAACAGGCAATCTAGAAACAAATAAGAAATAACTAGCAATAATGCAAACATTAATTAAACTTAGTTGAACTGGAAGAGATTCTTGCAGTCAATATGCCACTTGCTCTCTAGAAGAGGCTTGAGAGGCTCCTTTCTGCTGAAGGCAGAAGGTACATTCAATTTAATTTCAGAGAGGCTTTTGAACACTTACAAAATAGTATCTCTGGATTCTCAGGTCTAAACTATAGTTTCCAGACAGTCCCTAACACTTGAAGGAAATTCCGTCAGTGTCTTCTTAGCCACTGAAGTCTTCTGGAGCTTTGCCCTAGCTAGCAGGATGCTGAGGGTGGGGATTAGATGATCTCCAACCTGATTGCTCGTGAATAAATCTGTGTCTTTTCCAGGGCTCCCAATCTTGGCAGAAGACTTGCAGATGCTCAGGCAGGCACGATGTCTTGCAAATGTTCAGATGGGCACAGTGTCACATGAGTGGCTAATTCTCACCTATTGCGTGGAAGCACTTAATGCTTATTCCTGGTAAACTGAGGCAAGATGGTGCCAGGTGTACAAACCTGAAGCATCAGGGCTTGTTATACAGCAAAGCTGGCCTGGAGCTCAGCAGACACAATGCTGCAGAGCAAGGCAAGGTACAACATGTTGTGTTTACCTGCTCATTTCTTCTATCAATGCAGCCCAAGAATAATGGCTCTCTGGCCACAGAACTTAACCAATCAGAATGGCAGTTTACCACACCTGACCATATTAGGTGAGCCAGGGCTTACTTCACTCATATTAGTTGAGGCACAAACAAGTGCATAAACACATGTGGATACCTGTTTAGCGGAAAGAGTGAGACTCAACAGTACCAAGCCTTTGTCTTCCTTGCCCAACCTTACTTCCTCATCAGCAGAAGCAAGGGGGAACAGGGGACACGTCTGGACAAGCCAAGACATGTATTAGGCCTATTGGCTTTCCATGACATTTAGTTAAAAGAAAAAAAAAAAGTTGGGTTTTTTTTTTTTTTTAATGTAGTAATTATTTCTATTTTTTGAAACCTGTGCCTTTAGCCCCTCCATGCTTTTGTTCAGCACAGGGCTCCATTTTCTCTTCATCTGCACATTTGATGATTGAAAGCTCTTAGAAGATCCCATCTTCTCATTCTGAGCTGAACAAACCCATCAGGGTCATACAGAAAATCTGTCAAATTGCAGAAAATCAAATCCTCATTTCTTCTGTCCCAAACACTTGGCAACACATCCATTTTTTCAAGTTTCTTCAATATTGTTAAAAAACTAATGGGTGTTGGAAGGAAAGTAGGAGATGTTTTGAGTGCAAACAAAGGGTGAGGTGAAGACCCCATTATATGTGACTATGTTGTACAGCTACACATCAGAGAATGTTCAGGATGCCAGAAATTTGCAGGGATTCAAGAAGAGAGGCAGGACATCTTTTCAGAAGGCAAACATGTAGAGCTTTACTAAAAAAGACACAATGCACTTGCAGTCCAGAAATATCCTGAGTTTCAAGCTGTTGGAGACCAGGAACAAAAATCATAGGAAAATACTAATCTCCTAGGGTCTATCTCTGGGCCTTTGCCAGAGACGGTGAGAGGAGGGGGTTGCCATTTTGTGTGTGGAGATATAGGATGGAAATTGTGTTCATACACACTTCTGGTTTAGTATCTGATACTCCAGTTACTTCCAAATGGGTGGTGAGAAAGATGTCAACATTTAATGTATTTTATACATTATTTTGCATTTCAAGTAAGTGTTTTTTTTGTGAGTAAAGACGTAAAAAGTAGCTGGCACAGCCAATATCCTCCATGGTATTATCAAGGTACAGGGCTTAAGGAACTGGAATATTTTAAACAGGCTTTTAGCATTATAAGCCCTTATTTCTTGTCTATCTAAAATTTTTCACAATTTTATTTTCATCATCTCACTTATATTCATATATAATCACAGCTAGGATAAAGCTTTCTTACTTTACAGTGTATTATGAGCTCTCAGTTTCAAAAGTGCCTCCATCTACCCAGATGAAATGATTTTTTCTATGTCCTCAGTCAGGTTACAAGGAGAATCTTACAAGCACCCTTTTTAGTAGCTTAGAAACTTTTTTGTTCAATATAAATACTGTACTAGCTGAATTTCATTTTTACCACTCACAAAAATGACAATTCAAAGCAAAATTTATGTGTCTTCAGAAGATCTACTACAGACTTTTAAATCAATTTTATGATAAAAAAAAAAAAAAGCATTATGGTTTTGATGAAAATTAAGTTTCCTATAGGCAGATGCTTCCTAGAAAAAAAATCATGATGTCTCACATATGTAACCAAACACTTTCTGCCAGAGCTCAGAATTCCATTCCTGTAATAGAGTCTGATCAGGCAGCAAAGGGCTTTTTCTTATATATCCAGCTGTGGTCTAACAAAGCCACCAACAGGCTTCTAGGGCCCATAGTAGTACCCAAATATTTTTTTAATTCTGCAATTCAGAAAATGCAAGGAGAAGGAGGAAGCAAAGAACTTAATAACTTGAGAACATTCCAGTGAGTACTGGGTTAATTACCTTTAATGTTCTGGATGCCATATGAATTTTATTGGTTTTCCCTGTTTGCCTGTTTCCAATTTAATGCATCTGACTCTTGCCTAAGCAAACACTTGCATCACTTCATCAGAGGAACTTTGTTAAGCTGATGCACCCTTCTTTCTCACAGTCATTGTCAGCCTTGGTTCTGAAGAGGAGAGAAACATAAGTTGGTGCCATGGTCTAGTTGATTGGATAGGGCTGGGTGATAGGTTGGACTGGATGATCTTGGAGATCTCTTCCAACCTGGTTGATTCCATGGTTCTGTGATAGCCCAGAAAAATTAAAGCCAAGGCAAAACTAAACCTGTTGATCTGAAGGTCAATATAAACTTGAGCAATGCTATTTACTACACGTGTGCAACACTATTCCTGATGAGACATGCAGGAAGTACTGTTTCAAGAGGAGCTGGACAAAATCAGTGGACATGTTATTCAATTTATACAACACAGTCTTCATTCTCTGTCATCAACACAGAGGCAGTGACATTCATAGAATCATAGAATCATAGAATCATAGAATCAACCAGGTTGGAAGAGACCTCAAAGATCATCCAGTCCAACCTATCACCCAGCCCTAGCCAGTCAACTAGACCATGGCACTGAGTGCCTCATCCAGTCTTTTCTTGAAGACCCCCAGGGACGGTGCCTCCACCACCTCCCCGGGCAGCCCATTCCAATGGGAAATCACTCTCTCTGTGAAAAACTTCTTCCTAACATCCAGCCTATACCTACCCTGGCACAACTTGAGACTGTGTCCCCTTGTTCTATTGCTGGTTACCTGGGAGAAGAGGCCAACCCCCACCTGGCTACAATGCCCCTTCAGGTAGTTGTAGACAGTAATAAGATCACCCCTGAGCCTCCTCTTCTCCAGGCTAAACAGGCCCAGTTCTCTCAACCTCTCCTCATAGGATTTGTGTGTTCCTTATGTAAAAGCCCCTAATGTAGGTGAGAAGAGATATATTTTCTAGTAAAACAAGCCTGTGTTCTCAGTGATTTCTCCCCAACATGAGAAAATACTTAAAACGTGTTTCAGAATTCAATTACATGATCAAAATTAAAGTAAGGTTTTTCAGCTGAAACGGTCATACATTGATAAAATCTTTATCACAGCATCCAAAAGACCCCTTTAGGGACCAAATTAAATTGCATGAGCTATTACAGGATTCCAAGACAAAAAAGTGGCTTACTATTTAATGCTGACCAACATTCACAGTCCTAGAAATGTCTTCTCTTCACTGAATGGTACATTGTATTTTCTCCCAGGGAAGAATTGGATCAGCTATTTTAAGCATCTCTCTCTTGTATACTTTTCTTCACTTGGGAAACTCATGTAGACAGCAATAAGGTAGATAGCTGTGTTGGTGACCAGCTCCTGAGGCCATTTGGTCACTTTCCAGAATCAGATTTCTGGCAGAATTTTTTTTTTCTCTTGCTCACATGAGTAATGATGAAGATTTGGAGTGGGATATGAAATGAGAAAGGAATATATTCAACCTGAAATATTGACATTTAATTCCTCTTCCCTATTCATCTTACTTCAGAAATGAAGCAGAGGCACAGTATTGGGCAGTGCTTGACATTAAGAATTGATTTATTTAATTTCTGTCCCCATGATTTTTCCCCTAAGGATGTCCACTCATATTCATATTCTGTTGCAGTTGTGTTTTCTGTTTTGTAACTGTGCTTCAGAAAGTGACTGAAAGTTTAACTATCAATGATATTTAACCAGAAAAGGCACACTGAACATAAAAAGACAGATCAACTAGTGGACATAATTCTAATTACTTCGAGTTAATTGAAATACTCCCATATTCACCTCTATGAAGCATATAGGCACATTCAAATACTGATTAACCCTGATAGTGATTTTGTGAAGCTGACAGTCCGGACAGAATTACTTTTGTTTGAGCTTTCACAGATTACCCCATCTGGTTCCCTCATTCCTCATATTAATCATTTGCCTGTCTGTTAAACAAATCAGTGTTTATTTTCAGTAATCTAATATAATGCTAATTGCTTATTCATTGAAATCTAGCTGGCATTTTCTCCCCTGTAGGGATTTGGCAAAGCAGCACCCACATGTCGTTCTGTCTTCAGTTCTCTGTGTTTAATATGCCAGCTGCTTTCCTATCGGCCAATGCCCACCCACTCTGCATTCTTGCTTTTCTTTGCTCACCCTCTCTCTTTTTTAATTTAGGAGTAATTATGTGGTTGGATAAGCTCAGAGGGCAATATATTGCCACATCCAAAGACGAGACAGCAAGGGTGGTAGTTTTCATTTAATGCCTGTTCTAGAAGCGGCATAAAGCAGGAGACTGTATAATACAAATAGTTGTGGAGGAGGAAAGGGAGATTTAAGACAGAAGTTATTTGTCGGTTCAGTGAGAGATTTTGCCAAAAAACTTTGTGGAACTGCCTGAGCCACACATCTTGGGGGAATGTGTGGAGAGGCGAGGTTGTGGTGAAGGATCTCTATTTATCCAAAGCTGCCTTAATTACAGCAGGACAAATCTTGCAGGAGATATGCCAACAGTTATTGCAAAATTTCTATTCCTTATTGGACCCTTTGGTTTCTATGGGTGAAAGACAATGTGCAGAAATATTATTATTAAGCACAGTTTGCTGATATTTGAAAGAACTGTGGGGCTTAACACTGAGATAAAGCCTGGACTTGGTAAAATTTAATTAACAGATATATATTCCTAAAGATATCAACAGATAGTGGAATGACCTCTTGTCCTCTGCCCACACTTCAGTGAGACATTAACAACAATCAATCAATTAATCCAATTTGCCCCAGGGCCTCTATCAAGGCAATGAATGAATCCACAGAACACTTTTTCCTAAATGACTTGGGCTATATTGTAAGCTTTTGTCAACTGGAGGTTAGACAGAAACATTTTTAACCTTCTAAAAAATGAGAGACCTGAGATTTGATTAAAAAGAAACAATATTTTTTCACCAAAAATCCTTACTTCTTTCAAATAAATCAATTATGATTAATTTGAAACAGACATGTTTATGAAGCAAAATACAGAAATGAGATTATCTTGGGATACCCCAAATTCCTCTCTCTCCGTGGGATTGAATGGGAGAAGAAAGGTGTAAAAACCTGCTTTCGCCCTCCCTGCCCTGAAGGCTTGAAGTGGGACAGCAAAAGGGTACCTTTCTGCATATGGGCTGACCCATGTGGAAGCCCACGCTGAAATTGGGCTGGTGGTTGGCTGTGTTTTCACACCCAGTATAAACGGTAAATGGACACTGTCTAGATTCTAATTTAAATTTCCCAGACTCAAATATAGTTAATAGAACTAATAACAACTGATAGAATGCCTTTCTCTCCTCCCTCTTCTTTCCCAAAAAAAGGCACTAGGATGTAGAGAGAGGAAAGGTATGCAGACCCAAATAAATAATCTCACTGCAATTTGGAAGTTAAAAGAAGAAAAGTTTAACAATAAACAAGAGGTATATGAAGTAGGAAAGTTACAAAGCTACAGGGAAGGGCAAACATGATACAAAATATATACAACCAGATTTGATGGCAATGGTTTGTTTGCCTCATGGGTTATAGCCACGTGGTAAAACTAATAGCAGGAGGAAACAGGATGGTGATTGCTGGCAAACAGGAGGCAGGGAGAGAGAAAAACAGGAAGTTCCTCTATATTTTATACGAGGGCTAGACAGAAAGTGGGAGTGAGCTAACCACCACACCTGGTAGTGTTCAGACCCACCCCTGGGGGAGGGGTCAAGACCACCTGGGGTCAGGACCACTCCCTCAGGAGGGCTAGCCCTTTACAGACACTTTGTCTAGAAAGGGATAAATAGAGAAAGGGTTCCTGCCTTGATCATTCCCATCTTGAGAGTCCCCTGCCACTGTGAAAGGCAAGTTCCTGTCATGACTGGACTGTCCTTGCTTTTGGACAGACCCTACCTTTTGTATGGCTCTTGGTTTTATCTCATCCTTGCTTTTGAATGGTTCTCTCCACTTTTGCACTCATTTGTGCAAACTGGCATGTTTGACAAGCCTGAGTTCCTTTGAGAGAGAGAGAGAGGGCAGCATCTGGTCCTAAACCTAACCCTAACTCTCAGACCTTATCAGTAGCCAACTTCCTGTCTGTCTCCTGGACTGGAGCGCCCTAGCAGTTTTGGCTCTCTCCTGCCACTCTGAAGGCAGCATTGTTCCATGACCATCCCACATGAGAAGAATTCCTTAAGACATTTCTGAGTTTGGCAGCTCCATCACTCACCTTGGGATTCTGGGGTGTGGATCTCTATTATTGGATATTGCCTGCAACATCAGAAGGCTGCTCCTGCAGAGAAATCCAGCAAGGGATCATTGCTGGATGCTTATCTTACCTTCATGATTAAGCTTTTCCCTTAATCTTTTGCTCAGCCTGATTGGTAGTGGGGTAAAGCTGTGTTTGTAGCTTAGCTTTTTCCATTTCCTGACTTCCTAAATATCTAAATTTATAATATCCTTTTTTTGGGGAAGATATTCCAACTGAACTGAATCTGGTAATAAATTAAATTAATTTCTGTATTTAGTTTTGGGGGTGGGGGTCCAGTAAAATAAAATAATTATAATTTTTGTATTTCCTGACTTGGCCATGCTAATTCCCTGCCTCCACGACAGAGGTGAGATGAAAATCTACAATTTGCCCTCATTGAAGTCTTTATTTTTCAAAAATCACACCCTTAGCCAGTTGAAAAACACTATCTTTCTTGAGATGTCCTGTGTGAATTGTGGTGTATTTCAATATCTTCAAGAGAAATTTCTCACTTTGCTTTAACCGAGGCTGTTTTCTCCATATGTGTAAACTTTATGAAATTATAATCAAGAGAAAATGGAAAACAGAGGACAAAAACATCAAAGAGCACAATCCTCTTTAATTTGGACATATAACTTCACAGCATCAAAGAAACTGTGAACAGAAATTTCAAACCAGTAAAATTTATTCAAAAAAATCTCAGAAAATATAAGCATCAAACACATTAAAAAAAGTAATTTGATATTAAAATCGAGGTCTAAATTGAACTGCCTGACAATCTCCCCCTCTTTCCAAATACTTTTTACCAGAACACTACAGATTTTTTATTCCACTGGAAGATAGAGAAGATAACAAAAAGACACATGAGCTCTCTCTTTGCCTTTAACCATCACTTCTGACCAATTAAGAAACCAACTCATTTACTTGGTCAGACATGTATCAAGGACTGTGATATCCTGGCATACGCAAAGATATTGTGGTCATGAAGGCTCTTGGAGGTTTACATCTTCATTAAATCCAGAGATATTGTAATGCTGAGGGTAAAGTTCTTTGAGCACCAAGGTGTTTAGCTTTACACCTCTCTTACCTACTCATCTTTGCATGAAATTGTAGCCTGGTTACTCCTTCAATATTCTTTGACACAGTGACAAGAATTAATCCTTCTTCACTTCCCACACCCATCCTTTTTATTATTTACTTTGAAGTCAGTCTGTGGAAGGTTGAGCCAACCCTCTACATTTAAACAACATCCATCATTGTGAGTTGGATGTACATCTACATGAAAAGTACCTGCAACTTGGTTTTTAGAAAAAGCTTATTCGTCAGACAAAATGACTTCATACAACTCATTAATGCTGCACTTTTCTATTACTTCACCTCCTGTGCTGAAGCTTAGCAATTAGTTTACTGTAGTTTATCTTTGTTCTCAGAAAGAAACAATTCTCTTTCTTGCCTGTGGCCTATGACAACAAGAAAACAGTACATGTAAGAATCCTCTGGTAATCACCTTTCTCATGATAATTTCAAGATTATGTTGAAAAAAGGAAAATAAATTACCATTAATATTGCACTTTCAAACATCTGAGCTAATTAAATTAATATTAAAAAAAAAAATTTAAATACTAATTTAGAAAGAGAGACTTGGAGAATTGAATGCTTTCCAGCCTTCAAAACTCTCATAATTTAAGAGTTTCAGACTGTTATAGCTCTCTTTCTGTCAGTGAAATATGAAGGGACTGTGTATAAGATGTCCCAGGACAGACTAGACTGGAAAAACAACCTAAATCTATATCCTGCAATTGAATCCTTTAGACTATAGCTTCAAAGACAAAATGCTTCTGATGGAGGAATGAAGCAAAATTGCAGTTGAGTGAGCCTTGAGAGATTTTCAGTCTCACAAGCCATTGCTTATGCCTCGATTTGGAATTGAAATTGGCTCTGGTGGCTCAGATCCCCACCACAGGCTGTGAATGGCACCAGGTACAGAGAGAAGGGGCTGGAAAAAATCTGAAACAGAGAATCATTTTTTTTGCAGAAATCAATACACAGGTTAATATGACTGTAAGCACATTTACATATAAATAATTTTGGGTTTTTTTCCTGATTTAATAAAATCTCACACCTTTTCATATTTCTTCTTAAATTATCCATTTTAGCTTTTACTTTCCTTTTTTTTTTGTTTGGTTTTGTTTGTTTGTTTGTTTGTTTGTTTTTCCCACACATCTCAACTTTCGTTCTTTATTGTTAAAAAAAAACAAACAACAAAACAAAAAACCAACTACTTCCTACTTTGGAGGTCCCAGACCCCTGAAGGAAGTGAGGGCTGCCTCAAATCTTGAATATTCTTCTTTCCATGAAGAGTATAAGAATGAAAGCTGAAAAGCGTGTTTGGCACGACTGTTGTATGTTCTCCTAAAGACATTAACCACAGCAGGGGACAAACTGTCTGCTGGCAAGTAACCACATCTCACTTCTTCGACTCTGTGTAGAATATTCTGTGAGTGGTGGTGCTCAATGAATGCTCCAGGCATGAGAAGCCTCTGATTTTGGATCCTGTACATCTGCCTATATTACTTATCTGAGTCTTAATTATTCATCACTAGACACATATAAACAGCCCTCTGAAACCAAGAAGTCTCCTAAGAAGCTCTTCAGAGAGGTTTGTTGTTGTTTTTTTTTCCCCATCTGGACATTTTCTCTAAATAATTTTTTTATCCTATGAAAATTTGAAAAACCACTTCCATCACTGCCAAGTGAATGGTAACAGGGCTATCATGTTATTGACTAGACATATTTATCCTAGGGGCTGAACTATACCTTTCAAAAATCTTTAAGAAAACTGGTGATACAAATAGACCTTACTGGAAGAGTTAGTGTATCCCACGACTCTCACAAGATCAAAAGAACCAGTGTTAGAATAAGCTGGATGTTTTTTCCCCCAATTATTCTAAAATCCAATCATTTCTTAGGAACAAACCTTGCAATTATGGCATTGATAACAACAACAGTATCTTTGAAGGGATAAACCAACATAAGCTCTACCCAAGTAGTGAGTACATTCAGAACTTGCTAATATGAGAATGTCAGCAATAAGTAGACTTTTGGTCTGGAAATAAATAAAAGAGAGATAACACAAAGCAATAAAAAAACCCACTAGGTTAAATCATGAAGTACATGGCTGTGAACTGTGGCACTTCATACTCATGAAGTCAACAAACCAAATGCAGATAAACATTTCTTTATCTCTGTTTGAACAGCTCCATTACAGATGGAAGAAAGCAAACTTTTGTTACATACTTCTTCTCTGGGTTTCAACTTTCTTTAGTGGGTCCTAAGATTTCCAGTAGCATACCTTTCAAGCTCCCCCACACCTTCCAGTCATAGCCATTATTGTTGTTTATTTTGGGGTAAGCAGGACTGCATTTATGCTATAAAAAGTAAATAGTGTAGATGGCTCCCTGAGAAGAATCATCTACCTATTCATGTACCTATGGTTGTAATTCTAGAACTGAAAAGCCACTGAACCTCTGCACTTAAATAATCTCTGCAGTATAAGTGGTCACTTTACAAACATATGATTTCTCCATCTCATTTTTGGGGTTTGTGGGACACTGAGCTAGTTAGAAGTCTTTTGCAACTGTCGTGGTAGGCCTGATGGGCTGAAACAGGCTTATATATGTACTGGCTTGTCCAAGCATGTTTCTTTGGTCTCCCTCCTTCTGCTTTGGGGAGAAGCAACCACAGGAAAGAGGACAAAGGACATGGAGCCACTGAGTCTAAGGACTCTGGCCTGCACAGACTTGTTTTGCTCCTGTGGTAAACAAGGTACACATGCTTAGCTTGTGCCTGCCTTGTGCAAGACCTATGCTTTCCCCATATTTGGGTAAAGCAAGCATATGGCTTAATCTAATATGGTAAAGCTTGGTTAACTGCCATTCTGATTGGCTGTGTCCAAAGGCCCATTAATCTCAGCTATATTGATAAAGGGAGATATAGCAGGTAAATGCAACGTGCTCTGCTGTTGTACTCGTGCTTGCATGCCTGTTGTTGCCTACTGCTATTACTTACTGCCTCTGTGCATCCTGAATTGTCTGGAAACTGCTTGCCTCAAGTTTATTAGGATCAGGCTCTAAATGCCTCCAGACAATCAGCCTGTATAGCCATCATGACATTGTGCTAAGACTGCACATGACAAGACATCCTGCCTACACCTGAAAATCACCTGCCAAGATGGGAAGTCCTGGAGATACACAGATCATCCAGAGGACCAGGTCAGAGACTGTCTGCCTCCTTTCTGCAGAAGCCTGGGAAGAATCAGAAGTCTCAGCAGCTGACAATTAACAGAATTCCCTGAAAGCATTTGGGTACTGTCTGAAGTTGTAGCTAGCCCTGTGGGTCAGGAGATAATAATTTTGTGAGTAAATATTTATAGCCTCTTGTAATTCACCATAGCCTTCTGCCATAAGCAGAAAGACGCTCCTTGAGTCTACCTAGTGCAGGGGGTCTTAAACTACGTCCTGCAGGCCAGATACGGCTCCCCAGAGTTCTCAATCCAGCCTGCTGGTATTTGCAGAAACTCCCACACACCTCCACTGCTGGGGGTTGGGGGGGAAACCAAGCAGCCACTTCCTGCCACTTAATCCTCTCTCCAGCCTCCGCAGCCCCCAAGCACTTGCCGGGACTGGGCTGGAACCAAACTATAGTCTGGCCCCCAACACTACTGGGCTGGAACTAAACTACAGTCTGGCCCCCGACAAACTATAGTCTGGCCCCTGACAGTGTCTGAGGGATAGTGAACTGGCCCCCTGTTTAAAATGTTTGATGACCCCTGGTCTAGCAGGTAAGCGATATTTGACCACAGGAACTTTCTCTTCCAATTCACTTAATGTTTGTATATTTTGAAAGTTATTTCCAGATGTAGTTATTATCTGTATAAAGTTTCCATGACCATGTGAAGAACTCATTATTATTAAAATTAGTGGTCAGGGGTGGCAAGAGCTCTGAACATCAAAATTCATAAACAATATTAATTTTGGAAAAATATCTTCTCACATTAATTTCCCCTTCATTACAGCAAGATAAATTATTCTAAAATTCTATGTCTTTCACCAATGTTTCCAAAGTTACAGGAATTTCATCTGCTTCTGGAAATAAATGAAGAAGGATTTAATATACCTTTTGAAGGCCACAGGAAAACTGTTAGATGAATTGAACTGGATTAAACGAAGAGACCACTCATTCCAGCACCACTGGAGATATCTGCCACTGAAACTGGCCATGGAAAGAGGCTGAGGAAAGGATGTTAGAGAATGCAAGAACTGGGGTACTTCCTGTGCCAAGAACACTTAACTGTACCCTTTAAGCCTATGGTTAAAGGGTACAGTCCATCACTTGTACGGGGCATACTTGCTGTGTGATTTGGGGTTGGAGTGGCTGGAGAGCAGCCAGACAGAGAGGGATCTGGGGGTGCTGATTGATACCCGCCTGAACATGAGCCAGCAGTGTGCCCAGGTGGCCAAAAGAGCCAGTGGCATCCTGGCCTGCATCAGGAATGGTGTGGTCAGCAGGAGCAGGGAGGTCATTCTGCCCCTGTACTCTGCACTGGTTAGACCACACCTTGAGTACTGTGTTCAGTTCTGGGCCCCCCAGTTTAGGAGGGACATCGAAATGCTTGAGCATGTCCAGAGAAGGGTGACGAGGCTGGTGAGAAGCCTTGAGCACAGCCCTATGAGGAGAGGCTGAGGGAGTTGGGATTGTTTAGCCTGGAGAAGAGGAGGCTCAGAGGTGACCTTATTGCTGTCTACAACTACCTGAGGGGTGGTTGTGGCCAGGAGGAGGTTGCTCTCTTCTCTCAGGTGGCCAGCACCAGAATGAGAGGACACAGCCTCAGGCTGCACCAGGGGAGATTTAGGCCGGAGGTGAGGAGAAAGTTCTTCACTGAGAGAGTCATTGGACACTGGAATGGGCTGCCTGGGGAGGTGGTGGAGTCGCCGTCCCTGGGGCTGTTCAAGGCAGGATTGGACGTGGCACAGGAAGACACTACTCTGGTATTCTCATCCAGTCCACACCACAAGAAATTCACCCCTTCATAGTGATTTTATTGATCTCACTGAGTAGGAAAGGAGAAACAGTGCAACACATTCACTGCTGCTTACTAGAGAAAGAAGCTGAAATGTGTCCTCATAGGGCAAACTGGAAAAGGTTTTAAAAAATGCAAAAATTGTGACTGCTATGAAAATAAAGCATCATATTTCTCAAGCAGGAAATTGTGTCACAGTGTGCTGAAACACCGGGAATGAGATGGCCTTGACAGCAGATGAAGTATTCCTGATCCATAAATAAAGCTACAGTATAAATGGCTAGAAGCATGCTTTTTTCCCTTTACTTTCAGGGCTCACTTTCAAATAAAACCTGAACAGCCTGACTATTAGAAAGACTTCTGATGCAGGCTAAAGTGAAGCTGGAAGACAAGATGACTGAGGGGGCTGGCAGAGCAGAGCAGCAATCTTTTAGAAGTACACACAAATCTACTTGGGAACAGTGGTGTTTTCCTACTTATTTTTAGGCCTTTAAGACTGCTGAAGCACTGACAATGCAGAAGTTCTTCCAGTCTCCAGTGGGATATGGGGCTGAGTGCTGTATCTGTTGAGCACATGCACTTTCTCTCCTATAGTTTCTAAGGGAAAACTGAGGTAATTTTATTTGCCATCAGAATGTAGCCACTTTGAAAACCTTATTATGGAAGGAAATAAAATCAAAATCACAAGCAGGTCACTGCAGCATTTTAGAAATAAATGTTTTTCTGTTCTGGGTAAGTGATGGTATCTTACATTCTAAGTATCCAGATATTAAATCATATGTTTATTTCAAGGAACTAAGGAAACGACAGTCTAGTTTGCATGTATTACCTCTCTGGGAAGCTTTGCTTGGAAGGACAATTTGACAGGGTGAGTGGGATGAGGGCAAGAAAGAATATAGCAGGGACCTTGGAAATGGACACCACCCTGTGCTGAAGCACTATACCCCTGAGTATTGCTGTCCTCCCAGTACTCTAGAAATGCAAGTTCCAGCCACAGGCATGATCCCCTTCTGAACTCATCTCACTTTCTAGCATAAAGTCATTTCTAGAGGCTTAAGTTGTCTTACTGCCACCACAAAAAGTTACCTCTCTGCCAGGAGGATTCCTGGACAAGGAAAACAGATATGCACAGAGATGAAGCTCCCCAGCTCACGTAACACTGGTGACAAGGATTTGGACAAAATTATGCAAAGTGTAAAATTTCTTCCTCATGTACTTATGCTTCTATTGTATGAAGAGACAGAAACCATGCTTGTAAGCAAAACTGGGAGCAAATCCATACTCAAGCCATATACACATCTAATTTCTTCTGAGGTGCACTTATTTTCAGATTTAATCTCACTAGTGATGCTCAGCTATCATAGCAGCTTTGGATAGTTTAGGACTTTCAGTTACTTAATATAGCTTGGGTTAAATTTGAGGTTCAAAGGATAAAGGGAATGTACAATGCAGCGGACCTCAATTAAACACTGCCAAAGCTTCAGATGGCATTAATCTTTGAGTTAACAATACTGAGTTAATAAGAGGCCTATGAACACTCTAAAAACTGTTTTGCATTCTTCCTGTTTGACCTCCACCTTCTGTTTCAAAATGCCTTCCCAAACGTATTACATGAATCCAAACTTATCAGAGGACCAAAAGCAGGCCAAGATATGTGTTGTGTTTTGTTCTCCAGTAAGATTCTACTGCCCAGAAAAGAAGACATCTGCTGGAAATCAGTTTCACATCCAATCACTGTGACATATTTAGAACAACCCAGCACAGATGAGACACAAAGGGGAAATAAATTCAGAAACTTGAAACCTGGGCTATGACCAGCTTGAGGAGGAATAGTTTCTACTGTGGTTTTGTCCTGTGTAACTAGGTGAAGGGCCTTGAAAATATACAAATCCAGGCTGGGAGGTGACTGGCTGGAGAGCAGCCCTGAGGAGAGGTACTTGGGGGTGCTGGTGGACAAGAAGCTCAGCATGAGCCAGCAGTGTGCACTTGCAGCCTGGAGGACCAACCAGATCCTGGGCTGCTTCAGGAGAAGTGTGGCCAGCAGGTCAAGGGAGGTGATTCTCTGCTCTGGTGAAACCCCACCTGAAGTACTGCATCCAGTTCCACAGCCCCCATTACAAGAAGGGTGAGGATGTGCTGGATTGTGTCCAGAGAAGGGCCACGAGGATGATCAGAGGGCTGGAGCACCTCTGCTATGAGGACAGACAAAGAGTTGGGGATGTTCAGTCTGGAGAAGAGAAGGCTCCTAGGTGACCTTCTTGTGGCCTTGCAGTATCTGATGGAGGCCCACAAATATGCTGGGGAAGCACATTTCAGGATATCAGGGAGTGACAGGATGAGGGGGAATGGAGCAAAGATGGAGATGGGGAGATTCAGGCTGGACACGAGGAAGAAGTTGTTGAGCATGAGAGTGGTGAGAGGCTGAAATGGGTTGCCCAGGGAGGTGGTTGAAGCCCCATCCCTGGAGGTGTTTAAGGTCAGGCTGGATGAGGCCGTGGCCAGTCTGATCTAGGGGAGGGTGTCCCTGCCCATGGCAGGAGGGTTGGAACTAGGTGACCCTTGTGGTCTCTTCCAACTCTGACTGATTCTATGATTCTGTATCTTACAAGAAGTCACTGAAGGAGCTTGGACTGTTTAGTTTGAGAAAGAGGATGCTGAGGGGAGACCTCATCACTGTCTGCAACTATCTGAAGAGACTGGTGGTAGTGATTGAGTGGTAATCTCTCACAGGCAATTGGAGGCAGAACAAGAGGGGATGGCCTTAAGCTGAAACTTGGTAGGTTTAGATTGGACATTAGGAAAAAAGTTTTTCACAGAAAGAGTGGTCAGGCACTGGAATGGGCCCAGGGAGGTGATTGAGTCACCAACACTGTATGTGTTTAAGGGTCGTTTGGATGCGGTGCTTGGGCATATGGTTTAAAGTGAATCTTGTAGAGTAAGGTTATAGGTTGGACTTGGTGGTTCTGAGGATCTTTTCCAACCTGTGATTCTGTTAACAGAGTTCTAAGTATGCCCAGGAAGTGTAATAGAAATGAGGAAGCTTAATCATCCCTAAAGTAACATCTTTTTTAGTCAAGCTGCCAAATCCTGCAATAGATCTGAAGGTGGTCAGTTTATGTATTTTCAGTACTATCAAATGTTCTCAATATTTGCTTTGCCTTCACAGCCTTCAGCATGGCTAAATGCTGGCTTTCCCAGAGGAACCAGACAACTCTGCTTGTGGACAATCCATCTTTGCAGCACACCATTCTTTGGGAAATTTGGTGGTAAATAAATTTTCAGTCCCATAATTGCACTACATCAGAGCAATAATATGTCAGAAAACTTGTCTGTTGCAAGGAAGTGCACTCAAAGCAGTGTTAAATAATGCTGCTTATGAACAACGGTATTGTGGTCTATTTCAGGAAACATTACTCTTTCGTACACCCATGAGATTGTATTGTAAGGTATCTCTAAGGGTTTGACACACAGTGAACTTTACTTGGTAAGGTATTTCTGCTTCTCAAAGTAAAGTCAACAGAAGTAAGTAAATAGTTGCAAAACTGTAGTGATGTCAGAAATACCCTATTTCTTATCTCTACAATATTTTGTTTCCTTTCCTTGTAAAAACATTGCAGGTTTCAAATTCTTTAACATCTCCAAAACCTTCATTTGCCTAATCTAGTTATGAAGAAACAATATAAAAAATCTTGGCTCTGAATAAAAAGAGCTTCTGCCAAAAATTCCAATGTGAGGACTAATGAGCTAAGAGCTGAGCTATCTCCCTGCTAACTTTGAGTGCTGGCACTGTGCTAGGTACAGCAGGAAAGTAAATTTGCTCACTCTGAGCTTCGTTCTGCCTACAACAGGGCAGGATGCAAATTTAGATAGTCCCATGCTCTTATGCTATGGAAAAAAACGGTGTTGACAGACCTCGAATCAACCTTAGTGAAAAGTTAGAAAGGGGAAATAAAGAGCTTTGTGCCACACAAGAAGTACAGTAACGAGCAGTGATGAAGGCTGAAACGAAGAGGTGCCTTTACAACTGCCCTGAAGAAAGACAGATGTAGATAAGCCAAAGAAACTACTGGGAAAGTCCGAAGGCAGCTTGCTGGTAATGTCAAAACGCACTGAGCTGAGCATCCTTCAGTGCCTCCTGATTATTTATTTCAGTATTTATGTTTTTCCAATTGCAGTATTTTTTCACATGGATATAGCTGAATGAACCTTCATCATGTTAATTCACCTCAAATTGGCAGCCTAAAAGTAAGGACATAAAGTTATTAACTGATAACTTACCCTTCATCTTCAGATAACTTAGTTGTGGGGTTAATTCGATTTATGCAGAGAATGGATTTCCTAATTTCTACTGGGAACTAAGTACTCCAAGTAGAAGCTTCAATTTTTATGATTTAATCACAAATCTGTGGCCACCTTTTTATTCTCTCTCAGGTCTCAGCTCATGGTTTAAAACAGAAAATCTCCACGTTCATATTGAACCATATGCATTGCTCAGAGTTGGCAGGAAGAGACACTACCACAAAGGTGGCACCATGGAGAGGAGCTGAACACTTGTGGTGGGAGAAACCCGCATCTTTGTCCTCCCTTTCAGCCTCTCCAGTGTTGCCTATACTTAAAATGCATTAACTTCCCATCTACACTTTATGTTGTGATGGATTTCCCCAAGTTTTCTGCCTGGGACTTCGTAGGCTTACCGAGCAATGCTGACAGTGAATGTTTGGTTCTAGTAATTTGAGAACTGTGACCTCAGGTTATATGATTTAATTTTGTTTTTAATTTTTGAAAGGCAGATACATCTATTTCTTATCTTTTTTTTGCAGCAGGTTATTCCTTCAGTCCTATCCACTTGTCTGCTAAAACGGAAAGAAAGCATTGAAAACCTGTAGAAAAATGCAAACATTACATGGACACAGTAAGTTTCATTAAGTTCTTAATTACATGAAATAATTAAAATTCTCTTGCTCTTTTCATGTACTTTTCCTCAGTAAATTTCAAAGTACCTTATAAAAGGATGTCTCTTTCATTATCTTCTCTTTGAAGGAAGGAAAATGAAGGCTGAGGGAGGGGAATTGCTGATTGCAAGGCCAGTGATGGGGCAGGGTATGAAATGCGATATGCTCACACTGTAGTCTCTGTTGAAAGACGCCTTCTTCACCACAACAAAATCACCTCCACAACATACTCTTTCAAAATTATATACCATCCACACAAAGACACACACATATGTATATGTATTGTCTCAGGATGCCAATATTGGGTCATTTCTTTCATCTCTTCTGCATTTTTCATTAAAGCAAACTGACTGGGTCTTTACAGCATTGAACTGCGTGAGTTCAAATTCCATTTTCTTCACTGCTTTCTGGCTAATCCTGAAAGAAAAAAAAGTTCTATATTTTAAAGCATTATTTCCTCTGCTGCTAAACTAGGTCTGAACTAACCTTCACTTCTGTGTAAGAATGTACAGATCTCCTGAAAAATAAAGGAAATTTAGGATATAGCCCTTAATGCTTATTTAAGTTGAAAGTTTAACAGAGTCATCAAAAGCAAAGCTGTAAACCACTATTTTAAATGAACCAAAAAATGGCCACTGCATCATACTTGTACTTTTTCTTCACAAATTCTTTCCTAGTAGATGTGTCTGCACATCTGCATGCAGGGTTACCATTGGAGCTGATATTACCCACAGGTCACACAGCTCGTGGTATGCAAAAGTCATAAGATATTTCTTATCACCAGAAATATGTTTTATTTGTGGAATGACAAGACTTTTTTTTAATATACTTTACACACTTTTGTAAGGGAGTCTTAAGAAAAACTTGCAATTTATACATCATACACAAAGGAAGAATATCCTGAACTGAATCAGATGCTTTTATGGGAATTACACATGGGTTGGTCTCTTAGATTTACCATGTGCTACATGATACTGCTTTGTTTTGTTTTGTTTGTTTCCTCTGCCTGCCACTTCCACATACTGTATCTCTTGATTACAGGCCAAAGTTTTCCATGGTCAATCCAGTACCACCTAGCTTTGCAGAAGAGATGTCTTAAGCAGGGCTTGTCTTTCTAAAACTCTTTGGACAGCAAAAGTTGTAGTGGTGATGTTTTGTTTGTTTGTTTGCCTGTGTTTCCACCTGCAGATACTGACACATGTTACTGCACATACTGCTTTTATCTTTATGTAAAATACCCCTACCTTATAGAGAAGCAAATGAGAAGGGATGAAGAGTATTAAGAAATGTTCTTTCAGTGCACATGTTCAGCTAAAGTAGTACAATCTCATTCAGAAGTCCTGGGTGTCCTATAAAGCCTACAATATAATAGGAGAGAATTCCTGTGTTGTCAGCAGTTCAGGGAAAATGTTTGAGGCTAGACGTGGGTTTTCCTGTGACATTTTTTATGTTGGTTGTACCAACTAGGATCCAGTTGCAGGGCTGCTTTCTCTTTTTAACTATCCTCACAAGGCTCCTGTAGAGAGGGTGAAGCCTGAAATTCCTTCAAGGAGCAGCTACTCCTGATAACAGATAAAGTGAAAATGTCTTTTTCAAAATCCATGCTCACTTTCAAACAAAGACAAGGACATTTACAATGCCAAGGACAAAGCTATACTAGGACTTCCTCAAGGAGTAAAAAATAACTATTCCTAAAATGTAAATTTAAACAAAGACTGGAGTATCACAAGCCATCTCTTTGCTTGCTGGATAGCAAATGTCCCCATTTCTGCAAGGTGCTCTGAGAGCATGGGCCTTCTCTATGAACCTCATGAAAACACTACGGCTCAGCAGAAAAATACGAGACCTGCAACAGAATTACTCACTAGCATTTTTAATTTCTCTTAGATTCTTCCCCAAAATGTTTCAATTAGTATGACAATCTCTTCCACACACCAGGCACAAGGACGTACAAGGGAATTCTGCTGATCATCTCATTGAAACTGACAGCTTTGCCAATAGATAAAGTCAACTAGGCAAGTATTTGAATCAAGAATCTGGGAATCTGGCTTTTGTTGTCCCCAGAGAAGGCAAAGCATCATGAAGTAAAACTTGATTTGTGATTCCAGTTGCAGAATGCAGCACCAAGGGCAACTAGAAGATACAGTTGTCCAAGTGAGAACAAAATTTTGATACAACGACATGGGAGCTTATTAATAGGTAGTATTTTTTTTGAAAAATGTTGCAATTCTGCAACAAATCCAAGATTAAGGAATTGATATTTGTTCTAATGATTTTTTCACTATTTGAAAGCTAGAGGCAAAAGGGACAATGCAGATTTTCTTTAGAAACAATCAGACACTGGCTACTGGTTTTGACCCAGAGTTAAGTGCAGACATAGAAAAACAAAAGGATTTATGATCCAAGAGGTCTTTCTATTTAAAGAAATATTTCAGCATTTTGATTTTCATCTGAAGAAAACTGAGGGAGAGAAAGAATAAAGAGAAGAATGAATGTTGTCCTGTAAATCCTCAAAGGCATTTACCTCTCATCTTATCATTGAAACTGTTTATCTGGATTGATAAGATTGTTTTAGACAGGGGGAGAAAAATCACTGTCTAGTCAGCTCCGCCTCTCATAGCTTTTGAGTACTCATTCTAGAAACCTACTTGATGATTATTTAATTCAAATGCATTCTGTTGTTTCCTTAAGAGAATATGTAGTATCTATCCACCTTGTATCTTATATAGTGATTATGTCATTAATTGTAAGTCATAAATACAGTCAGTACTTTCTATTTTCCTTTAACTTACTTGATTTTATAAAGCCATATGGTGGGTCAGATAGCTTAAGAAAGTGAGAACATACATGTCCTGAAGTCCTGCATACCCCCAAATTCCTCTCCCTCTGTGGTTTGAATGGGAGAGGAAAGGAGCGAAACACCTGTTTCCTCTCTGCCCCCACCCCCGCCCTGCAGGCATGAAGTGGGGAGCAAGGGTCCATCAGTGCAGATACCCTCGCTGGAATAGGGCTGGTGATTGGCTGTGGTCTTTGCACCTGGGAAGTGATAAGTCAACTCTTTGTCTAGGAAAGGTATAAATATTGGGGTGCATCCCACCTTAGAGTTCTCCCCCACCTGGATAGTTCCTGCAGAGAGCCCCCTGGCACTGCAAAGGACAAGCTCCTGAGAGTGGAGAGCTTCCCACCATAAGCACCCTTTGTGCAAGCTTAATAGACCTAACAAGCCTCTGATGTCCTTTGAAAGAGGGCCAGAGCTGACAAGCATCTGGACCACCCTTTCTCTCAGACAGCAGGCAGCCCAGCCTTGCTCACCTGTAAGTAAACTTTCTGCTCAGCCTGACTGGGTACTGAGAAAGCTATGTTTATAGCTTAGCCTTTTCCATTTCCTGACATCTAAAATAGCCAAATTTATCTATAGCATCCTTTGTAAGATATTCTCAATTGACTGAGACTGCTAATTAAACTAAATTAATTTCTGTATATAGTTTTGGGGGCGGGGTTTCAGGAAAATAAAATAATTCTATTTTTATATATATTCCTGACTTGGCCACATTAATTCCCTACCTCCATAACAATACCTTAAGGACAGATCTTGGAACTCTGAACTCAAGTATTAGGAACATATAGAAAATGTAGCTTGTAAAGCTTATTTGATAGCACTTGTACAGAATACATCCTTCTGCACACTCCAGTGTCACGCACAGATACACATTCTTTTCACCATTTTTTTGGTGGAAATATAATAAAAAAGGAGGTTTATTTGCTTGTTTTTCCTTAACAGTTAGTGGCCAAAAGGGAGATCATTCAGTTCTGTATTACTTATCTCCTGTTAATTGTACTTTTCTGCAAAGCAAAACAATTTGAAGTAGGCTCTCCCATTTTTGTTTTCTAGGTGTTATTACACTTGAAATAAACTTCAAATGCAGTGCAAATAAAAGACTTCACCCTAGCACATAAGTGATGTACAGGAAAAGCCAAGGACTGAAAATCTGTGACCTTCAGAAAGAGTGCAACAATGTCAAAATACAAAACCACAGGAAAGAATTGAGAATGCTGGAGCTGCTGTAGTAAAAGTGTGTGAGATCTATTTTGCAATATGCAATACCACATTCAGTTCTGGTTCCTCCAGCACGAGAAGGATATTGAACTGCCAGTGCAGGTCCAGAGAGGGTCACAGAAATGATCAGAGGGCTGGAGTACCTCCCCTGGGGGGACAGGATGTGAGAGTTGAGTATGTTCAGCCTGGAGAAATGAGGGATGTAGGTAGACCTTAGAGCAGCCTTGCGGTACCTGAAGGATGCCTACAAGAAAGCCAGGAAAGCCTTTTCAAAAGAACATATAATAATAAGAGGAGGAATGGATTGAAGCTTGAGGAGGGCAGATTTAGACTGAATATTAGGAAGGCATTCTTTACAGTGAGGGTGATGAGACACTGGAATGGGTTGTTCAGGGAGGTCATGGATGCCTCTCCCTGGAGCTGTTCAAGGCCAGGTTGGACAAGGCCTTGATCAGCCTTGATCAGTAAGGTGTCCATGCCTATGTAATTGAAACTAGATGATCTTTAAGATCTCTCCCAACTCAAACCACTCTATGAGTCTATGAACTCATATTGCCATAATGATGAAAAAGTTTCTGTTAATATTTGAAACGAGAAAACACTGACAGCATCATATGATGCAGATATATAAGCATTCTTAACATGTTTTTGAAAATATCTTTTAGATAAACTTTCTCTGGATCTTTCTTTTTCATTATATATATTGGACAAGGAGGACCAAAACATCAGAGGAGAGCAACAAAACAACCATAGACCTAAAATATGGCATAAATTCTATATTTATTCCTGCCACTCTGTAATTGAAAAACATATTGAAGCGATGTGGAGTAGAAAATAACGCTGAAAGTCAGCAAAATCCATTGATAGACCATACTAATAGTGGCTTTACAATTGGATGTATACATCACTAAATTGAACTTTTCTGGATATATGTGCAAAAAAACCCACCACCTTCTTGCATGGCGAGCAGGATTTGGTATTTAAAGAAACATGGTTTTCCCCCAATTCCTTCAGGAATTGGGGGAAAAAAAGAGGGTGTATCACCTTTGGAAGGAGGGGAAGGCTTCTCCTGACGTGTTTAAGGAGGTAACCAGACTATGCAGGAGAAAAATTAGAGAGGCTAAGGCCCAGCTAGAACTTAGGCTGCCACTTCCATGAAAGATAATAAAAAAGCACTTTTATAAATTTATCAATGCTAAAAGGAAAGGCAAGAAGAGCCTCCACTCCTTACTGGACCAGGAGGGGAACACTATAACTGACAACGAGGAAAAGGCTGAGGTCCTGAATGCCTTCTTCACCTCAATTTTCAACAGTAAGGAGGGAGGAGGAGGCAAGTGGCCTCTTGAACTGGGGGATGGGGTCAGGGAGCAGTGTGTTCCCCTGGAAATTCATGAAGAATTAGTTCAGGACCTGCTGAGCCACCTGGACACCCACAAGTCCATGGGACCAGATGGGATCCATCCCAGGGTGCTGAGAGAGCTGGCAGCTGAGCTGGCCAAGCTGCTCTCTATCATTTTCCAGCAGTCCTGGCTCACCGGAGAGGTCCCAGGAGACTGGAAAATGGCCAACGTGGTCCCCATCCACAAGAAGGGTCAGATGGAGGAATCTGGGAACTATAGACCTGTCAGCCTGACCTCAGTGCCAGGGAAACTGATGGAGCAGGTTATCTTGGGGGTGATAAGAGTGCACCTGAGGGATGGCAAAGGGCTCAGGTCCAGCCAGCATGGGTTTAGGAAGGGCAGATCCTGCCTTTCTAACCTGATCTCCTTCTATGATCAGGTGAGCCGCTTGGTGGATGTGGGGAGGCCTGTGGATGTGGTCTATCTGGACTTCAGCAAGGCCTTTGACACTGTCCCCCACAGTAAACTGCTGGCTAAGCTGTCAGCCCATGGCTTGGATGGCAACACTCTGTGCTGGGTTAGGAACTGGCTGGAGGGACGAACCCAGAGAGTGGTGGTGAATGGTGCCACATCCAGCTGGCAGCCAGTCACTAGTGGTGTCCCTCAGGGATCAGTGCTGGGCCCCATCCTCTTTAGCATCTTCATAGATGACCTGGATGAGGGCATGGAGTCAGTCATCAGCAAGCTTGCAGATGACACTAAGCTGGGGACAGATGTGGCTGGGTTGGAGGGCAGAAGGGCTCTGCAGCAGGACCTTGATCGCCTGGACAGATGGGCAGAGTCCAATGGGATGGCATTCAATAGCTCCAAGTGCAGGGTGCTGCACTCTGGCCACAACAACCCCATGCAGAGATACAGGCTGGGGTCGGAGTGGCTGGAGAGCAGCCAGACAGAGAGGGATCTGGGGGTGCTGATTGATACCCGCCTGAACACGAGCCAGCAGTGTGCCCAGGTGGCCAAGAGAGCCAGTGGCATCCTGGCCTGCATCAGGAATGGTGTGGTCAGCAGGAGCAGGGAGGTCATTCTGCCCCTATACTCTGCACTGGTTAGACCACACCTTGAGTCCTGTGTTCAGTTCTGGGCCCCCCAGTTTAGGAGGGACATTGAGATGCTTGAGCATGTCCAGAGAAGGGTGACAAGGCTGGTGAGAGGCCTCAAGCACAAGCCCTACGAGGAGAGGCTGAGGGAGTTGGGATTGTTTAGTCTGGAGAAGAGGAGGCTCAGGGGTGACCTTATTGCTGTCTACAACTACCTGAGGGGTGGTTGTGGCCAGGAGGATGTTACTCTCTTCTCTCAGGTGGCCAGCACCAGAATGAGAGGACACAGCCTCAGGCTGCACCAGGGGAAATTTAGGCTCGAGGTGAGGAGAAAGTTCTTTACTGAGAGAGTCATTGGACCCTGGAATGGGCTGCCCGGGGAGGTGGTGGAGTCGCCGTCCCTGGGGCTGTTCAAGGCAGGATTGGACGTGGCACTTGGTGCCACGGTCTAGCCTTGATCTCTGTGGTAAAGGGTTGGACTTGATGATCTGTGAGGTCTTTTCCAACCGTGATGATACTATGATGATACTATGATGCTGTTCATGAAAAAAAAAACCAACAAAACTCCAAGCTTTCTTTCTAAGGGCATTATAAATAATCTTTAAATACCCTTTTCATTAAAAGCATCTTATAATTCTGTGATTTGGCATGGCTTGCCCCAGAAATTTTAACAGATAGTGAGTAGAAAGTGGGCAAAAGTTGAGAGGCAGATGCGTGTTTCTACATTATATTTCCCAGCAATGCCAGAGCCAGAACGTGTCCACAAAACACTGGCTCGAGCTTTATCATACAGCTGGAGGGACCTTTTATCTGTCTGGGAAGTGGGAGGTGAAGCTGATGGAAATACAGTACCCTCACAGCTGGTGTAAAAAAATTTCCTGGCCACTGACACAATTCTCTGAGAGGAGGTTGAAATGGGATGGGGCTGATCTTTTCTCCCTGGTAGCAAGTGATGGAAGTAGAGGAGGTGATCTAGGATTGCACCAGGGGAGGTTTGGATTTGGATGTTGGTGTTGCGGAGGCAGGGAATTAATGCTGCTGAGTCAGGAATATATAGAAAAATAGTTATTTTATTTTCCCAACAACCCACCCCCAAATGTATAGAGAAATTAATTTATTTTTAATTAGCAGATTCAGTTAGGTTGAGAAGATCTTATAAGGATACCGTAGGTAAATTTGACTATTTTGGAAGTCAGCAGTTGGAAAAGGCTATGTTCTACTAACATAGAATTCCCCACTATTAATCAGGCTGAACCAAAAGTTTACTCACAGGTGAGTCAGACTGCGTGAGAGAAAGGATGGTCCAGATGCTTGTCCCCTCGCTCTCTTTCAAAAGTCATCCGAGGCTTGTTAAGGCCTACCAAGCCGCATAAAGGGGGTGCTTATGGTGGGAATCTGTCCAAAGCAGGGACAGTCCTGTCCCTCAGGTGCTTGTCCTTCAGAGCGCCAGGGACTCTTTCTGAAGGAACTATCCAGGTGAGGGGGAGAACTCTAAGGCAGGAACCCAACGTGGGAAGTCCCCCAATATTTATACTCTTCCTAGACAAAGAGCAGAGTTACCACTGCCTAGGCACGAAGACCACAGCCAATCCCCAGCCCAATTCCAGTGCGGGCACTGCACGGGGCACTCCTCGTGCTGGAAGGGCCCCTTGCTCCCCCCCTTCATGACTGCAGGGCAAGGGGAGTGGAACAGGTTTTTTTTCATGCCTTTTCCTCTCCCATTCAAACCACAGAGGGAGAGGGATTTTGGAGTATACCAGACCCCAGGACATTCGGGAAGAGTTTCTTGACTGAAAAGATTCACAAAGTCTGGAACAGGCTACCCAGGGAAGTAGTTGAATCCTCATTGCTGGAAGTATTTATAGGACACAAAGATGTGATGCTGAGGGATGTGGTTTAGCCCCAGACTTGGTAGAGTTACATGCTGGTTGGGGTCAATGATCTTAAATGTCTTTTCCAGCTGAAATGATTCAATGACTTGATGATTCTGGATATATAATGGAATAAATGGTGAAACAAAACAGCCCTGGGTTTTGGCTAATTATTAATGTTTTTATTGTCCTAAGCTCTATTTCATACACACTTGAGAGGAGATGTCGCTTTTGTTATTCTCTGTGTCCTTCAATGCTATCTCAGCCTGAACCACACCCCTCTTTTGATGACCGTGAAGCAGGACACATATAGCTCTAAATATCAAATCCGCAGCTAAAGAGTCAATAAACACAGTGTTGAGAAAATGGAAGTATCAAGAATCCTATGCTGAGATGTGGAAGCATGTATTACTCACAGTTTATTTTTCTATTTTTTCTTTTCCTTGTGTCTTTTTTTTTTTCCTTTTCATTTGTTCTTTTTGTTTCTTTTTTTCCCCATGCCTGTTGTGTTTCCTGTGTGGCTATTGACAACATGCATGAAGGAGAAACGAGTGGGGATGTGTCCAAAATCACACATAAGCTAGTTTCTAACTGAGGATAAAGCAGCTGTTGCATGCTTGGTGTATTTCTGCTGCTGACAATCCAAAAGATTTGTTGCCACTGCATCCCAGTATTTCTGGAGATTATCAAACTGTCTCAATCTATTAAGATGTCATCAAAACTCAACATTTTAAATGAGTGTATTGTGAACGTCATATATTTTGTTTGTAGAACTCATGACAAGGGAGCCCTGACCTTGATGTTGCATTTCCGTGTCTGCTATATACTGGTGTAGTGATCTTGGACAAGTGTCCTCATTGTGTTGCCCCTGTTCCATGTCACATCAGCAGCCCTTTTTCTATCTAAATTGTGAGTGTTCTGAAGTGAGTCGTGTCCTGACATGGTTTGCTCATTCTTACAATGCTTTTACTTAAACAATAAAGTGAAAAATGTAACAGCAGTCAGTCACTCAATGTCATCTCCACGTTAACTAGTAGTAGATCTATTCAGTTTCAGGATATCAGTAGTCATAACCTCTGTTTCTCCACAGAATCCTCAAGTCCTGGAGACAGTCCTGCAGTTTCTGGTGTAAAAGCCACACAAGTGAAGACAGCACATAACAACTCTTCAAGAATATCAAAGTTTTGTCCTTTTGCTTAAAAATAATTAATTTTGTCTCAATGCTTGCTTCTTAAAATAAATGATGTGTTTGAAAATTTTCTAAATGGATAAATTGAGATCTGAAGATGCAGAGGGATGCCTTAAGGTTTTATTAAAACCAATTTTTGCTGCCATAAATTCCATGTTGGTCACAAAAAAAAAAAAAAACCAAAACAAAAAAACCCCCCAAAAAACAAAGAAAGTGCAAGTACTTCTCTGCTTGGACTTGGGAAAGTTGAAAAGCATGAATAAAAAGCAGTTGTTAGGTTTATATAATGAATATATTTATTATTGAACTTGGGAACAGGAAAACCCATTTCTCTGTAGGGAGAAGCTCTGCAAAGAATAACAGCAGTGAAAACCCTCACTTTTTCTCCCTGGCTCATCCTGTAACCTATGCTACTACCTAGCCAGGGCTTCAGGAGATGAGCTAGCTGCAACTATTAGAGGTAGGCTACTTTCCGTAACAGTTATACCTTCATGCCACCAGTGGTGATGCCTCCGACTGTCAAGCAGAAAAAGCTCAACAACATTCAAAAATTGAGTTCTATGGGGAACTGAGAATATAAAGGACCTCTTATGTGTTTAGTCCTGAAATCTCATTAGATACAGAACACAGCAGCAACAGTAAAACAGGATCTTTGACTCACCAGGACTTCGGGGTCAGATCCTCATGCACACTTCACTGCATCAGCTCCAGTAAAACTGTAGGAATACTGCCCAACGATGCTGCAAATGCTCAGTAGAGCAGGGCCAGTGGCAGTGCAGGACCAGTGCAGGCAGGAAGTGAATGAAGTGTAACATTTAATGAAACTAGAGAGGAGAATTATTTCAGCACAGTTGCCCCACAGTAGGTCTGGCAAGAACAAGGAGAATTCCTGGGTGGATGCAGACTGTGTTCTGGGGTCCACAGTGACCACAAGGGGTGAACATCTTGGTTTTAGTGACTCATGCAAATTGCAGCATCTTCAGCAGAGCTGTGTACTCTTTGCAACAGGGTGCTGATTCAGTCCTGACTCATAGGGAAGAGAGCCACCTCTCTGAGTCACCACCAGCAAATATTTTCCTTCAAGGTTACCAAATAGGATATGCCACGTGGGTGCCTGTTCCTCTCCTGGGAAATCTGATAACAGACCTCAGTTTAGTGAGAGGACTTTTCCCTCAAGGAAATCTGTGTGCAGTAAATTATTATCTCTGGACAGATCTTCACATAAGATCTTTCTGCTAATGCACCGGAAATGACTGTGGCATATTATTATAGGAGCAGTTTGAACTCAGAGGTTTGGAAGAAAAAAATTACTTTGCACTGAAAAAAAAACCCACAAAAAACCAACAACAAAGATGTATATTGAACTCCGTAAGACAAACAGTTAAAATGTCATTCTTTTGATATTGCCATCTATCTGGAGCAATTTTTGTGAGGTACAATTTTTCATATTGTTTCTGTGGTACTGAAATACTTTAAAGAGTTCTGTTAGAGGTAATTATGATTTTTCTGCATATTTAAGAGACAATTCTTAATCACCAATAGAACACTTTTACAGATTTGCCATAAACTCATTCTGACAATATGCAAAGGAATTTATATACAGGCAATTTGGGTTGTGTGTATGCATACAGAGAGACCTATATGAATATACAGAAACCCAGAGTTGTATACACATATATTTATTTGTGAATAAAAGAGTGAACACAGAAGCATATTTACTGTCATTTAAGAAATGGTTAACCTACAACCCCCAACATTTTCATTAAAGGAGGCTAAATATGTAAAGGTAAAAATGAATAAAGTGGGGAGGGGGAAGAGAAAGACACAGAGAAAGAGAGTGTATAGTTGCATATATACTAGTATAAATTTCAAAGGAAAAAAAACCTGCCAAATAAGATTACTGAAGTATAATTCTGACCACCTAAGCTCATTCATTTAATGTGCCAAAGTAAGAATTAGTAGTATGTGGAGTTATAATTAGAAAATACTAATCCACCTCATCAATGTTTATAAACATATAAAGGGCAAGTGCAAGAGGATGGAGCCAGGCTCTTCCCAGTGATGCCCAATGACAGGACAAGGTGCAGTGGGTGGAAGTTGAGGCATGGGAAGTAACATGTAAATGGGAGGAGGAATTTTTTCACTGTGAAGGTGACAGAACACTGGAACAGGCTGCCCAGGGAGGCTGTGGATTCTCCCTCTCAGGAGATATTCAAAACCTGCCTGGATGTGTTCCTGTGTGATCTGGTATAGGTGATCCCACTCTGGCAGGAGGGCTGGACTGGATGAGTTTTTGAGGTCCCTGCCAGCCCCTGACATTCCGTGATTCTGTAATTCTGTGGAAAGTATACAACAAAGAAACACTATGTAAATGTGAAAGACAGAAGTAGACATTCAGCTCTCCAGCAGGCCCTAGAGCACTTGCTGAGGTCAAACGTGAGGAAAATCTGAAACCACCCTCTGAAGTCTGAAACTTCTCTCTACAACTACCTGGAAGGAGATTGTAGCCAGGTGGTCTCTTCTCTCAGGCAACCACAGACAGAACAAGTAGCCACAGCCTCAAGCTGCCAGGGCAGGTTTAGGGTGGATGTTATGAAGAAGTACTTCACAGAAAGAGTGACTGACATTGGAATGGGCTGTCTGGGGAGGTGGTACAGTCACCATTCCTGGAAGTGTTTGAAAAAAGACTGGATGTGGCACTTAGTGCCATGGTCTAGTTGATTAGATGGTGTCAGGTAACAAGTTGACAATCACAAAGGTCATTTCCAGCCTGGTTAATTCTGTGTGTGATACCCAAAGCTTAGTGCTTTTATACTAGCAAGCAAAGGCCCAGGGCTACTTTGAATCATTTCAAGACTTCTACATAATAATTTGGCCAATTGAATTAATGCAAGTTATACCTGAGGAGTTTACTTGCAATGCTGTTTACATAGTAGAGCAGAAAATGCCCAAACAGTTGGCACCTTCTGTTCTCCATGTAAGAGAACATCACACTGACCTACTGGAAAAGTATTTGTCCAGTAGTTATCACTAGAGAGACTGAGGCTCTACAGAGTGTCATCAATCCCATTAACAGCTACAGAGCAGCAACAAAGCCTGCTTTCTCCTACATGACCTTTACTGCTCTGTGGGAAATCTTTTAGAGATTGACAGCTCCATCTATCCACAAAGTTAAGCCTGAGGACTAATGGATCTGGAGCACACCTGCAATGCAACCTTGCCAATGCATGAGCATGTTACAGGAAGTAGAAAAGTACTAAGCAGGAAATTTTTCCAGGAGACTTGGAAGGAAACAGTATGAGCCTTGTGTAGGGCTAGAGATACCTAATGGAAAAACACATGCGTGCTTCTGGACACTACCAGCCACTGGTTCAGAAGCACTCGTGGGCTAAAACCACTTCCCTGGGCCATATCCAAGTGAAATCAGGTGTCATATGAAATAGTGGCAATGACTCAGCAGCAGTGGGAGGCTCGCTTTCCTCTGAATCAGTGCTGGAGGTGTCAGGCCTCTTACTGCAGACCTTCTAGAGAAGATGTCAAATCACTCGCGGTCAAATAGGAATCAAGTGAATTTTTCAGCCTGAAGCTCTGACTCTGCTCCAGAAAGAGTTGCTTTCACATCTAGTGCTTCCCTAAAGTGTTAATGCATTTTCTGCCTTGTTTCTCTATCCTGAAGCTTTCACTACTCTAGAATCTAGCCACAGACGTAAATAAAAGGGGCTAGTCATCATTTATGTCAATAAGACATACTCTGCCTGGAACAGCAGTACTGCAGCTACACCCAAGAGCAGTAATAAGATTCTTCAAAATGCAAGAAGTTCTCTCTCTTGTTCTGCAGTATTATTAGAGGAAAGGAGAAAGATTTGGGGTTTCTTTTCCAGGTATTATTGAATGAGGAAGAGGATCTTGAAGCTAGTGCACTTCTGTTTCAGTTCTAATTTAAATTTCCCCGAGACTCAAATACAGTTAATAGAACCAATAACAATTGATAGGATGACTTTCCCTCCTCCCTCTTCTTTCCCAAAGAAAATGAATTAGATGTAGGGAGAGGAAAGGAAAGCACACCCAAATAAATAATCTCACTGCAATTTGGAAGTTAAAAGAAGAAAAGTTTAACAATAAATAAAAGGTATATGAAGTAGGGAACTTACAATGGTACAGGGAAGGGCAAACATGATACAAAATATATACAACCAGATTTGATGGCAATGGTTTGTCCATCTCATGGGTTATGGCCACGCGGTAAACCAAATAGCAGCAGGAAGTGGGATCATGATTGCTGGCAAGCAGGATCAAGGAGAGAGAGAAACAGGAAGTCCCCCTGCTTTTATGTATCTTAGACAGAAAGGGTGAGTGGGCTAACCACCATCACCTGGTAGTGTTCAAATTGTTTCAGAGGGGGATTTCACAGTACCTGCACCTATTTTGGTGGAGGGGAGAAATTAATTGGGGCAATATAATTTTATATAAAAATATAGATTTATTAAATTAAATATTCTGAACTCTCGCCACCCCCTACCACTGTATATTAATATTAAAGGTCAGTGCATGGTTATGAAAACAATTTAGGATAAAATATGTACAGGAATTTGTTATTTAACTAGCAAATATTCAAACTATAAACAGAGAGAGGAGTTTTCCCACAGCTTAATGCTGCTTGGGGTCATATGCTATTTTCATAGAATCATAGAATCAACCAGGTTGGAAGAGACCTCCAAGATCATCCAGGCCAACCTAGCATCCAGCCCTATCCAGTCAACTAGACCATGGCACCAAGTGCCCCATCGAGTCTTTTCTTGAAGACCTCCAGGGATGGTGCCTCCACCACCTCCTTGGGCAGCCCATTCCAGTGGCAAATCACTCTCTCTGGCAAGAACTTCCTCCTAACATCCAGCCTATACTTTCCCTGACACAACTTGAGACTGTGTCCCCTTGTTCTGTTGCTGGTTGCCTGGGAGAAGAGACCAATCCCCACCTGGCTACAATGTCCCAGCTGAGCGGGCTGAAACTCTTCCCGCTCTATGGCAGAGATAACAGATATTTACAGAGGTATTGAAGCTTTTACTCACAATTCTTATCAATTATTAATCACCCTCCGGGGCTGTGTCACAGCCCATGTCTAATGTCCAATTTTCCAGGGTCTCTGCCTGTAGACTCGGAGGCTGGAATCTTCCCAGATTGAGGGGAAAGGATAAATCTTCCCAGTTTGTGGGGAAATAGGCTTTCTCTAACCTTTTCTCCTAGCAAAGAGGCGATCTCTGCCTTTGGTGCTACTGGCTTCTTCTGGATGCTGAGTCCAGGAATTCTCAGCTGGCAGGATTTCAGGAGTAGGAGAATATCGTGCTGTCTCTGGCACAGTTGTCACGGCTAGCAGGCCATGTGTGTGTATGCAGACAACCCAGAATCTGCATCCTGGTTATCTCAGTGGCAGTGGCATGCTTACCAGGCAATGATAGGCAGCAGGCATGCAAGGTGTGCGCCGCTGCTTGAAGTCTGAACTCCGTAGGTAAAGGCAGTGCAGGATCTGGTCCTGATGACATGATAACATGCAGATGTGCACAGCTGGCTGGAGACTATAGGCTCCTTATATATATATATATATATATATATATATATATATATATATATACATATACATATATGTGCAGGGTTAAATGAGCTCTGCAAGAAAGGTATGCAGGCAGGTGAGCTGCAAATGAGTCAGAGCATGAGGGTCTGAGCCTCTGAGCAGGCTGAGCTATGCAATGGCGTCCAAGTGTGAGGGTCTGAGCGGCTGAGCTGTGCAGGGTCTATGCCTGAGGGTCTGAGCAGAGCGCTGCAAGTGAGGGTCAGAGCACGTGTCTGAGCTGAGCATGTTGTTTACCTGTGCACCCCTATTTACTGAATGTGGGCCGGGATTAATGGCTCCTTTGGCCACTAGAAAGACCAGTCATGCTGTCAGTTAGCCAAACCTTACCATAATAGGCAGAAGGCTCTTGCCTGGACTTTCCCCAAACATGGGGATCACCTGGGTTTACCCCACGGAGACATGAGCTGGGTATGCGAGGGCTTACACAACGTCTTTACAACCAGAAGTCCTGGCAGAAAAACATGTCCAGGCAGGCATAGGCATAAATAAGCCTCTTTTTTGGGCCTACAGGCCCTCCACGGCACAGACCCACCCTTGGGGTCAGATTCAAGACCACTCCTCCAGGAGCATTAACCATTTACAACTTCCAACATCTTGTGGATGAAGAGAGATTAAGAAATCCACAGTCACAGCACTACCCCTGAGCTTACATTTGGAGCCTGTTTCAGATTTGCTGCATATAATGCAAAGGCCTTTGATATGTTTCTTAATCACAGCATGTTTCAGAACCCTGAAGCAGTGAAACATAATGGGTGGAGAAGTGAAAACACTTTAAGAGGTCTTTTGAAGAAATATCTATGTTCTATTCCGCAACAAATGTGTCAGGCAGTAGATGTTTATAACAGTACTTCACCATTGCAATATGATGATTTTTTTGGATTAAGTTAACCTGACATATATTTAAGTTTCACCAGCCTGTTTTGTATGAGGTTGTGCATATGCAAGAGGCAATAGCTGTACTTGGAGACTTAAAACCTTCAAAGAGTATCAGCTGTCCACAATTCATGATATTTTCAGGAACGGGTTCTGCTTTCTGTACAATTCATTATATGGAAACACTGTGGCCAAAGTCAGGCTAACACTAAACCATTCCAAACTGTTGTGGCTTATATCACTGCATATTCTTCTGCTCAGGTCAATAGGCAAGGAAAAAAACAAGCTGGAGGTTAAGCAGCCAAGAAATGGTTTAAACGTAGACTACCACAAGAAGCTTGAGTATAGCATCTGTGGTGGCTTGGGTGTTACCCGCTCCCCCCTGCCCCACACACACTTTGGAAATTGCCCAGACTAGACTCATCCAGCACTGGAAATTGAATGAGGCTTATATTTACAGCTTAGCACAATATACAAGCAGATATTTACAGTATATGCAGTTATATACAGAAATATACAAGGTAAAAGGTATTACAGAAACACAGCAGCCCTCCCAGAAACCTGAGTCCCCAAGAGGGGCTCCCAACTCCCCTTCCATCTTCTCCCACCCCTCTACCTTACCCCAGATGTTGCCTTGTGCCCCAAGAAAGAATGGAGGGTCAGCCAGGGGGGTTAGGAAGCAAGTGGATTAATCAGAGAGATGGAGGGTGAGGTTAGAGAGAAATGCAGCTCAAAGCCCAGGCTCTGCCTGCAACCTGAAATACCCTATCTATGTTTATACTCCTGTTCTTATACATCTCAGCAAGCCTGTGAATGAAGTAAACATCACCATTGTTTCTCTTTAACAGCCTGTAATCAAGTTCTTCTTACCAAAACATTCTAGCTAGCTTCAAACTAGCACAGCATCACAGAGAAAATAACAATGAAGAGTAATAATAATAGCGGTGATCACAATAAAATTAATTATGATTAATATTAGTAAAATAATAACAATAACTTTGTAGTATTAATTATAATTGGTATTATATAAAATTTAATATTATAATTATATAATAAATGTGGTATTATAATATTATGCATAAGATATTATATGTTAATACATTACTACTACTATCAATAACAACAAGAACAACAAATGACATTGTTTCCTAAGCAATCTGTCTGTGAAATAATAATAATAGAGTTCCTATTCTATGAAAGCATTTAACACCTTTGTTAATTCCCAGGTAGCAAAAGCATGATTTTGTAGACCGGAGTCTGCTACACTCTGAATTTTAACATATAGCATAGAAAGTCTCACAGCAAGCTCATTGCTATCCATCATACTATACAAAATCTGTGGATGCCAAACAAAACACAGCAACAAAATACAAAAGACAATGAACAAACAACCCAACAAACCCCAAACAAAATCCAAACAAAACCCCAACCAAACAAAAGCAAAGCATAAGGAAAACAAAATATTATTTACAAAACAACTTAGTGCAATTTAACTCTCTAGTGATACTTGCGAGTGTTCTCTGCTACTAGCAGAAAGCTTCCCTTAACCCAACATCTCCTGCCAATTGCATTCATATGCTACATCCCATTTATGATCCTCCTAACCTGACAGAACTGACATCTGATATATACAGATTTCCAGGCTGCGTGAAGGGCATATGAAACACAAAGCTCACAAAGACCCATTGCTGCTGGGAAGAAAAGTCCATCTGCCGGTATTCTCCAGTACTACTGTGGGAGGTTGAGGAAAATGAAGAGTTATAGATGTGGAGTGAAGCTAAATTTTCCTTCAAGAAGAAATAAAGTCCTTCCTGGAATGTGCAGCCTCGGAAACCCAAGCATTCCTCCTTTCAAGAATTCTTCTTATCAAGCTCCATCTTGCAATCACTTGGCTTCCTTGCTGTTTTGAAGGCCTTCCCAGATCTTCACTATTTGGGTGGTTAGTAAATTTCTCTTAAATTCCAATCTAAACCATGACCAATTTACAAATATTTGATGTGGTGCCAGTACTAGTTGAGGATAATCTTCCTCATCTCTTCTCTAGCCAAGATGAACATATTTATAAAAAAGTTACTTGTATTGCCCTTGTTTAGCAGTCTGAACCAATCCACACTTTCTAATCTGCTTTCTAGCACAGATACCACAATTCTATCTTCATCTGGGTAACTCTGGCAGTTGCTGCAGTTCAAGTTCATAATCTTTCTCAAAGGATGCCAGAACAGAATCCTTAAAGATCCATAACCTGTGCTTCTCATTCCACTTTCATGCCAGTGTTTCACTCCATGTATCCTAGCTGGAAGAACTTTAAGTGATCCACAGCAGTAAAATTATTGACATGTAGTACAGACCTCCTTTGTTTTTACATCATATGTCAAGAATCTTTTTTATGACAGGGAGGCCAACTATTGATAAATAATTGCATGGCTTTGCACCTATACACTGCTCTAATTTGTCTCTTTTCCATCTCTTCAGGTAAAGATTTTAAATATTTTTTGTGATATCACAGTATCACAGTATCACAGTATCACCAAGGTTGGAACAGACCTCATAGATCATCCAGTCCAACTTGTTACCACAGAGCTCAAGGCTAGACCATGGCACCAAGTGCCACGTCCAATCCTGCCTTGAACAGCCCCAGGGATGGCGACTCCACCACCTCCCCAGGCAGCCCATTCCAGTGTCCAATGACTCTCTCAGTGAAGAACTTTCTCCTCACCTCGAGCCTAAATTTCCCCTGGTGTAGCCTGAGGCTGTGTCCTCTCACTCTGGCGCTGGCCACCTGAGAGAAGAGAGCAACCTCCCCCTGGCCACAACCACCCCTCAGGTAGTTGTAGACAGCAATAAGGTCACCCCTGAGCCTCCTCTTCTCCAGGCTAAATAATCCCAGCTCCCTCAGCCTCTCCTCGTAGGGCTGTGCTCAAGGCCTCTCACCAGCCTCGTCGCCCTTCTCTGGACACGTTCAAACATCTCAATATCCTTCTTAAATTGAGGGGCTCAGCACTGAACACAGTACTCAAGGTGTGGTCTAACCAGTGCAGAGTATAGGGGCAGAATGACCTCCCTGCTCCTGCTGACCACACCATTCCTAGAATCATAGAATCAACCAGGTTGAAAGAGACCTCCAAGATCATCCAGTCCAACCTATCACCCAGCCCTAGCCAGTCAACTAGACCATGGCACTGAGTGCCTCATCCAGGCTTTTCTTGAAGACCCCCAGGGACGGTGCCTCCACCACCTCCCTGGGCAGCCCATTCCAATGGGAAATCACTCTCTCTGTGAAGAACTTCTTCCTAACATCCAGCCTATACCTACCCTGGCACAACTTGAGACTGTGTCCCCTTGTTTTATTGCTGGTTACCTGGGAGAAGAGGCCAACCCCCACCTGGCTACAATGCCCCTTCAGGTAGTTGTAGACAGTAATAAGATCACCCCTGAGCCTCCTCTTCTCCAGGCTAAACAGGCCCAGTTCCCTCAACCTCTCCTCATAGGATTTGTGTTCCAGGCCCCTCACCAGCTTCGTTGCCCTTCTCTGGACGTGCTCCAGCACCTCAACATCTTTCTTGAATTGAGGGGCCCAGAACTGGACACAGTACTCAAGGTGTGGCCTGACCAGTGCTGAGTACAGGGGAAGAATAACCTCCCTTGTCCTACTGGCCACACTGTTCCTGATGCAGGCCAGGATGCCATTGGCTCTCTTGGCCACCTGGGCACACTGCTGGCTCATCTTCAGCTTACTATCTATCAGTACCCCCAGGTCCCTTTCCTCCTGGCTGCTCTCCAGCCACTCAGTCCCCAGCCTGTAGCACTGCTTGGGGTTATTGTGGCCGAAGTGCAGAACCCTGCACTTGGCCTTGTTAAATCTCATCCCATTGGCCTCTGCCCACCCATCCAGCCTGTCCAGGTCCCTCTGCAGGGCTCTCCTACCTTCCAACAGATCAACACCTGCTCCTAGCTTGGTGTCATCTGCAAACTTACTGATGCTGGACTCAATGCCCTCGTCCAGATCATCAATAAAGATATTGAACAGGACTGGGCCCAGCACTGATCCTTGGGGAACACCACTTGTGACTGGCTGCCAACTGGATGTGGCACCATTCACCACCACTCTCTGAGCTCTGCCATCCAGCCAGTTCTTGATCCAGCACAGAGTGAATCTGTCCAAACCATGATCTGCCAGCTTGGCTAGGAGCTTCTTGTGGCAGACAGTGTCAAAGGCTTTGCTGAAGTCCAAGTAGACAGAGCTCAAGGCTAGACCATAACACCAAGTGCCATGTCCAATCTTGCCTTGAACAGCTACAGGAACGGCGACTCCACCACCTCCCCAGGCAGCCCATTCCAGTGTCCAATCACTCTCTCAGTGAAGAACTTTCTCCTCACCTTGAGCCTAAATCTCCCCTGGCGTAGCCTGAGGCTGTGTCCTCTTGTTCTGGTGCTGGCCACCTGAGAGAAGAGAGCAACCTCTCCCTGGCCACAACCACCCCTCAGGTAGTTGTAGACAGCAATAAGGTCTCCCCTGAGCCTCCTCTTCTCCAGGCTAAACAATCCCAGCTCCCTCAGCCTCTCCTCGTAGGGCTGTGCTCGAGGCCTCTCAAGGGTTGTGCTCGAGGCCTCTCACCAGCGTCGTCGCCCTTCTCTGGACACGCTCAAGCATCTCAATGTCCCTTCTAAACTGGGGGGCCCAGAACTGAACACAGGACTCAAGGTGTGGTCTAACCAGTGCAGAGTATAGGGGCAGAATGACCTCCCTGCTCCTGCTGACCACACCATTCCTGATGCAGGCCAGGATGCCACTGGCTCTCTTGGCCACCTGGGCACACTGCTGGCTCATGTTCAGGCAGGTATCAATCAGCACCCCCAGATCCCTCTCTGTTTGGCTACTCTCCAGCTACTCTGACCCCAGCCTGTAGCTCTACACGGAGGGGATGATCTCATCTTGAATTGTGAATTCCTACTAACTCTTTGCTTTCACAATCAATATAAAGAAAAATATTTGTAAATGATATTTGATAAGAACATCTACACTTATCTCTCAAAGTGAAAGTTTGTCTTTAGCCAGTAAACCCACCAGCACTTTTGTCAGTTTAGATTTGTCCCATAAATGTAATGAAAATCTATTTAAAAGATGCCTTCTAGTTGCAAGGTATTCAGGTGTCCTCAGACTAGATAAGAAATGTAACATTCTGTGAAAAGCAATAGAGGTTAAAGGATATTTCAAAAACTAGTTTGTGATTTAAATGTTGAGTAAACTCAGAAGCTTACCCATCTGATGCCTGCTGTTACATCTTCAGTTCTGTTAATCACAAGCTAGCTTTTATACTCAAATTGGTGGTAAAGTTCAAGGTTTCACTGTCAATGGATGTTACTGTCTAGCGTAGGTCTTCTTTTGCACAAATTGCATTCCTGCTACAGGTACTAGCCATCTGCAAGCTGCAAAGCCTTTTCACCAGGGTTTTAATAAGGTCTTCAATAATGCAGTTCTGTAAAATATGAAATCTTCATCACAAAGCACAAAAATAGGATAAAGGAATGACCCACTGAGTGCTATCAATTTGTTTGAGATGGACTTCCCTGATGCTGACTGTTATTTCTGTTCTGAATTCAGCCACATGCTGGCTCCTTCTTTAACTTCCAGCTCTGCTTCAGACTGAGATTGAAGCTGGCCATTTTTTGTTGTTGTTGTCTAATCTTTTATTGACATTCAGTTCTATTCCATGAATAAATTTCTTGGTCAGAAAATTTCACAGTTACTCAGAGAAAATTGAAAAGGTGCTGGAGTGTACTGGAATGAGTTATGTTTGTCTGGAGGTGAGGAATACCTGTGCTTTCTGGAAGAATGACCATGTCAATGAATCATAACATTCTTTTTAAAATAAAAATTAGTTCCATCTCTTCTTAAGAATATCTGAGCGATGAGCAAGAACACCAAAAATTTCAACATACCACCACAGTAGCATTTCAGAATTAAAAAACAAACAAACAAACAAACAAACAAAAAACCAGAGAGATTTTCCTTTAGATTTGCACATTTTGGGTTGTCTGGACTTCTTCAACTTTTGGAGGGAAAGACCATTTAATTAAAAAATTGACTGGAAAAAATACTGTAGGTAAAGTCTAGAATATGTTTGGGTTTTTTTTCTAGAGATGTGAGTCACCTCCCTGCTGCACAGGGAGAGGTACACATGTCAGTTCTGACCTCCTTCCTCTCAGTATGCTATCGAGTGATTGCTCAGGATATGCACCAAGTGAAAGACATTTTTCTATGCCAGATCTAACAACATATGAATGCCACGAAGCTATCAACCCATCTTTTTACCTGACCCAGAGGTACATTGAGCAACTCTACCAGATGCTAACTATGATTCTTAAGTAAAAAATGAATGCAGTGATTTAGGGGAAAATTGCAGAAGTTACCTTTTAAGTAAAGCTAGTTCTGATACATTGGGTGATGCTGGTGTCAACTTGACACACCAGTACAGTAAATTTTGCAATAAAGACTCCTTCTTTCTAAGATGGAGACAACAAATGGACAGATGACTCTTCCTATGGTATTTCATCTTTCCCCAAGACACCTTATTTTGTTGATTTTCCCTTGTCATACTTGATAACATAATAACAGACAATCCAACATATGAAACAGAGGCTTATTCCAGTTTGTGCCTTTCCAGTTCAAGTTATTACACAAAGTACATTTTTGGCCTTTGTGTTATTTTAAAATTACCTTTAAGGGTTGGTATGTTCTTTAGGCCGGAATTTGCTCAAGGGAGCAGCTAGAATGAAGACCTATGGCCTTGTTAGAAAAAGATAAAAAGAAAATCCTTCAGAGATTCACGCTTTGGGTGCCACTTCAACTTTCTTCTGATAGTTTTGTGGAGATATGCTTGCTGGTGCATATGCTCTAAGTGTAGGTAACAGAATAAATAGTACTCCTTTCAATGGGAACTCTGGGAGAGCTGAAAAATGTTGTTTAGCACATACAGTGGATCATAGAATATGAATTGATTGAATTACATTCTGTCTTTTCCCTTGATGAAATAAATTAGCTACACCTACTTAATGAAACAAGAGTCCACAGCAAAAGTGGGTAGAAAGAGAGTTAGAGTAATAAGTTTTTCTTAAGACCAGGCAGAAAATTTGAAAACAATTGAATAGAAGCCACACGGGGTTGAAATCCAGTAGTTGCATTTCTATTGAAAACAAGACATTGTGAAATAAGCCCAAGGGCCATTTCCTTCAAGATGCCCTATTTTTCGGAATGTGTTTAATCAGAAGCCTTTAGTCTGCCCGAGGTGAAGACTGCCAAATGATTGTCTGACTACCATAATGTAACACAGCCAACTACAAACACCAGCACAAGACGGTCTGGTGTCCTCAGAATAACAAACTTACAAACTTATGTCTTAATGAATTAAGTCGTACATTTTTGAGTAAGTCAGCCACATAAAGCTGTGAGTGCTGCAGACCTTTTGGCAGAGGCTAAAGCTTGTAGCTGCTGTCCTGTGTATAGCCCTCACTAAATGTCTTTTTTTTTCATAGAATGATGGAATCAACCAATTTGGAAGAGACCTCAAGTTCATCCAGTCCAAACTAGCATCCAGCCCTATCCAATCAACTAGACCATGGCACTAAGTGTCCCATGCAGTCTTTTCTTGAAGACCTCCAGGGATGGTGCCTCCACCACCTCCCTGGACAGCCCATGCCAACGGCAAATCACTCTCTCTGTGGAGAACTTTCTCCTAACATCCAGCAGTAACAGAGAAGTCTTAATCATCACCTCAAATCCACAAGATGGTCATTACCTTCCACCATTTCCATCAAGCTTCATAGTATTTGACAGATATTCTGGTCAATAATTTATATATTTAGTCATCCCAAAAGTTATTGGCCAGAATGGTATTTTTTAATAAGAAATAAGAGCCACTACAGTCTCAATCAACTACAATTTAGATTCTCCAAATACACATGAGTAGTACATTCATTCTCAGAGAGCTTTTGCTATTACTTAAATATAGAAGGAAAAAGTTGTTGGTCAGAAGAAACTAAAAAAGTAAAATTTTCTTGTAGTGAAAAGCTCACTTTCACTCAATGATATACAAAGTGCAGTAGTTTCAGAGCAGCTGAACTTCACCGACTACATAAAGCTCAAAGGCAGGGTAACTAAGCTTTCTTTTGTCACACAAGTTGATGGCATAGAAAATTTAGCTTTTGTGTGCTGATGTTGTTAGGTAAGTAACACCACACTGCTACAGAAAACCCTTCATTGTAGTGTTGTTTTTTTAACACGGAGAGAACAAAACACAAAGGGAGCAAGACATTCACTTGCGTAGAAAATCAGCACCGAGGTAAGGTGACTCCTCTTCACTCTCCTTTCCCCTTATTCGAAGTTATCCAGTTCACAGCATCCTTAAAGCACCGTTAAACCTAGGAGAGTGGAACGTTTGCGTGACCATGAATGAATAGCCTTCACCCATAAGGACTGAAACAATTGGATTGAAATCCGAATTTGCATAATTTGGTTGAAGCTAACAAACATCCACTCCTTTATCACAGAATCAATCAGGTTGGAAAAGACCTTCAGGATCATTAGGTCCAACATGACTTGCTCCCACCTCTTTTTACCATCTGTTTTGACAACTAGAGAAGCCAATCATTTTTCTTGCAGGAGAAAAATGGGCCAAAGGCAGGTTCCTCTATGCAGAACATTTGAACCATTTCTCCAGCCTGGTGCCTGTTGCTACTTCTGATTTCAGGGCAATGAGTCTCTTCCACCCCTGTATCAATAAGCAAGTAAGGAAGTTTATGTCTCTGCAGAACTGGTTCATTTCTCCCTCAAGCTATTACATTACATGAACTTCATAATAATGTCATGGCAAAAGGTTTGGTTTCAGCTTCAGGATTAGGTGGGAAACAACACAAAAATAATCAGTGCTGTATAACTAGTGTACTCTACCTGCAGAGTACATCAGTCCACTTGCTTTGGTGTTGATCTTACATTTTAGTGACATGACACAACTAATCTTAGTGGAGCACTCTCTATGTGATTTTAATGCAATCATAGAATCATTTCAATTGGAGAATACCTCTAAGATCATCGAGTCCAGTCATCAACACCACCATGGTCATTAAACCATGTTCCCAGGTGCCACATCTACATGTTTTTTGAACACCTCCCGGGACTATGACTCCACCACCTCCCTTAGAAGCCTGTTGTAGTGCCTGACCATCCTTTCGGTAAAGAAATTTTCTGATATCCAATCTAAGCATCCCCATGTAAGTGCATAAATAAAAAGAACATATTTAATGTGGTTTTATATGACCTGGAAGACTGGATCTAGGCTTTTTTTCCCCTTACATGTAATACCACAAATAATGAGTAAGCAGTAATGCTGTAACTCCATCAGAGGTCTCCACAAGTTGTTTCAGCAGGTACAGAAACCTTTGAACACTGTTGCTTTGTGAACAGAGATAACATGGTATTCTTTAACACATGAATTTTGTTGTCTTTCCTTGTCTTTTAGACTGTAAAAACTGTAGTACCCAAGATAATAGTGTAGGGTCAGGAGGGGTTCTATTTATAGTGTCTCTTGGTATCTAAATCTGAGTTTTGTTTTTACTGTTTCACAATATTTCATTCAACCTACCTGACATAGCTGAATCTTTGTTAAAGAGTGTGTTGCAATAATTTTTCATCTCCACTTTAATAGAAGCAGGACATTCCTCTAGAAGAGCTGAGTTGCTGACACATAGCTGGCTATCTGCCTGAGGCCAGCTTTAAGATTTTTATTTCAAAATATTTTACTTTGCTTTCTTCTCCCATCAAGATGGCTTTGAGTGGTTGAATTCACATTCGTGCTTTCTCAAATCTATCCTTCAGTTTTATAGAAGTCTGATAAATCTTCTGAAACACTATCTCGTCCTTTCTACGAGTATTTTATGACAGCCAAGTGAGAGAAACAGACCAACTAATCAATTTCCATCTGGGAATTGAGGACAACTCCAGACACTCAGGAAGTCTTTATGTTACACTGTACCAAGTCATGTGGATAATCTGACTGCTCTGTATCTCATCTCACGCTTCATCTCTGGGGACAAACTGCCCCAGCGAATGTGAAATTTCTCATTCAAATGCCTCAGTAATTTTGTTGGCAACTATTTCCTCTTGAGCAATAAATGGATTGAATAAGATGAGGCCTTCAAATTTTATTAAATTTCAAAAGTTTGTTCCAGTTATTTACAATGAGAGGACACACACCATAGTGCTTGTGAGAGTTGTTCAGCTGTTCTGCAAAAGTTACTGTACAAGCAGCAGTTTTCAGAGGAACAAGAGAAGACCACACTATTTAACAGGTCTGTGAAACATTGAACCAAGCCAGAGTACACACATTAAAAGACTTGCCTGCCACGAAAGTCCTGGCTGATAGGATTATACAGTGCCAAAGCTCCCATCTGAAAGTCAGTGAATTGGGATAGAGTAACTTCAGTATCAATGAGTAGCAGTCAACTTAATATAAAACTTTCTACCAGAACTTTATCCTCTGTCAGAAAGTTATAAACTAAGTGTGGTGGAGAGTCCCAAAGGTCACAAAATAGGCTTGAGCATGTCCTGTCTTGTCCAGACATGTTTATCTGCCTGTCTGCATTGCAGCCAGAGGTGGGAAAATAGGACAAAAGAAACCCAAAATAGCCTAGTCTGGTTTAGTCTGGTCGCCTAAGAGGGGTTTCATAAGACCCACACCCCTATCCTGTGCAAGGTGCATGTGCCCCCATTTTGGAGGAGAACAGCTTATGGGTTCTTCCTTTTTTGGGTATATTTGGGTGATTGCCAGAAGGTGATTGGGTGATAGTGTGGCCAAAGAGACCATTAGCCTCAGACATTGTTCTATAAAAGAGGGTGAACAAGTGAATAAGGGGCTTGTGTACTGGTTCCTTCCTTTGTTCACTTGCTCGCTGTGCCAGCCCAGAGAGGATTGCTGACCCCTGGTGCACCAAATCAGGCTACCTTAGCCTCCAGCCTGGATCCTACTGTGCCCAGCTGGCTGTACATCTGATGATCTTCTGAGAAGCCATGGAGAGACCTTGCCCATGTCTGTAAGAGACCTTGCCCATGTCTGTAAGACAGCATGCCAGAAGCCGAGTCACATCAGAGCCCACATGGAATTCACCACAGAAATTCTATTGAATATTTTCCTGTGTAAGTTTTGGGCCACAGACATTAAGACTGAGGACTAGTGAGTATTCTGATTCTCTTTATTCAAGTTGCTAAAAGAGTTTGGTTAACCTCACAAGCAGTGAATTAAGCCACAAGACTCTCTGTCAAAGACATCTCTAAAACCTTTTCAAAATTCCACTGTACAGAGACATTCTGTAAAATAGTTCTGCTAACCACATCCAAGAATTTGCGTGGATAGTTGTAAATAAGTTTGGGAGAATTCTCTTTGTAGATATCAATAAATTATTTAATAACTTTTACATCAGCCTCGTTGTATTTCACCCCAAACGCATATTCAACTAGCCCCCCTTTATAACACTAATGTTACATTTTCAAGGCAGAGTTTCTGTAACTCGACATTTTTTTCATTCCTAAATCAAAAGTTACAATTGTTTTGCATTTGTTGCTTTTCCTTTTTAGTTTTTCATCATGGAGAGTTTAACAACGTAGTTTCTCTCAAAATGCGGATGACCTGCAACAATTAAAAAAACCCTAGGAAAACCCTTCCTTTTCTGGATTGCTCTACTTGCATATGTTCTTACCCCCTCCACCATTACCTCTACTTCAGAAATTTCAGTGTCTTAATTCTTGTCAAATGCTCCAAGAATTCATTCCTAAATCACAAGCCTGAGCATGCCGAACTCTTCTGAACATAAGGTTCTTAATTTGACTGCTTGCGGGTGAAAATAGAGCTTTCCTGAGATCTGATCCCTCTCTGATTTCGAACTCACTGCCAGTGTGATCTATGCAACCCACATCTCCATCATCTTTCATGCGGTGAAGCCTTCTTCACTTGCCCAAGGTCTACTTGAGACACTACTATCTCACAGGCATAAAATCAGAGTTAATCAGGCATATTTTACCAAAGCAGGACTTTTTTTTTCCTAAAGATGCAAATATTGAAAATACCTCCACTATCTCATATTTTCAATGTCAGAGTAATTTTTCATCAGAGATGAAGCTGAGATGCAACACCATGAACAAAATATCCTTACCATGAGTATGTGAAGATGCTGTGAAAGCTCCATGTTTCAGAGCAGAAGCTTGCCAATCCACACATCTGCCAGCTAGAAAAGAGAAAAAAGGAATAGACCCAGGGAAGAAAACCACCAGCACTCTAAACGTAATGCAAAATCTAAACCAAGAACCATATTTAATTACCTGTTTTATACAATAGGCAACCTTTTTGAGAGTTATTGAATAATCCTTTCAGAATTCTGCAGTAGTTAATGTATTTTTCACACATAATTTTATTAAATCAGCCTGCTTAATTCATTGTGCACACTGCAAGGCAGTAAAATAAAGGCAAGCTGTTGTAGTTTGAGGGGTCTCAGGTTTTTACATTACACTCTGCCCCCAGCCTGTAGCGCTGCTTTGGGTTGTTGTGGCCAAAGTGCAGAACCCTGCACTCGGTCTTGTTAAATCTCATTCCATTGGCCTCTGTCCACCCTTCCAGCCTGCCAAGATCCCTCTGCAGGGCTCTCCTACTCTCCAACAGATCAACACCTGCTCCTAGGTTGGTGTCATCTGCAAACTTACTGATGCTGGACTCAGTCCCCTGCTCCAGATCATTGATAAAGATATTGAACAGGACTGGGCCCAGTACTGATCCCTGGGGGACACCACTAGTGATTGGCTGCCAACTGGATGTGGCACCATTCACCACCACTCTCTAAGCCCAGCCCTCCAGTGAGTTCTTGACTCATATCAGAATGAATCTGTCCAAGCCACAAGCTGCCAGCTTTGCCAGGAGCTTGCTGTGGCAGACAGTGTCAAAGGCTTTTGCTGAAGTCCAGGTAGACTACATCCACAGCCTTGCCCACATTCACCAGGTGAGTAACCTGATCATAAAAGGAGATCAGGTTGGTAAGGCAGTGCCGTCCCTTCCTAAACCCATGCTGGTCAAGCCTGATCCCTTGGCCATCCTGTAGGTGCTTTGTGATGGCACTCAGGTTTACCTGTTCCATGTTCCAGTATCTTACCTGGCACTGAGGTCAGGCTGATAGGCTGTAGTTGTTCTGTGGATGACCAAGATCTCATAAAATGACCTTTTTACTCTAAAAAGCACTTGCAAGACATCCTTGCCTCTAAAGCCTTGTAGCTGGATGACTTTTATAATTTCAGAAGCCTCAAATATTCAAGAACATACATCCTCCCACTGCTGTGCAAAATCTAGATCTTCCTAACTTCCGTATGAGTCACCTCAGAGGAAGCCACAGTTCCTGTGTTAACAACATACTCACAGGCCTCTAGCATTTCCAAACAAGCAGGTTGTAAAAGTAAGTAGAGAGAAACACATCCTCCATGGTTTGAATAATAAAGATAACAGCTTTAATATTTTTGTTTTCAATTTAGAGTTGTCTTTCAAATGTTCTTCTTACAGGGTGTTTGTCATGGAAATTCTCAGAACAGAACTATTAACTTTGACTTGATACAAATTGTATCATTGTAATGAGATGGAGAGAAGACCCTAGGCTAAAGATGGACTTACCCTATTTCTGACCAACAGATGCAAAGAAGTTGTCACTATGGCACACTCTGCTGTTTCCTTAAGTTAAACCCACATGCAAAAAGTAAGCCCACACATTGTCTGGGTACGCTTTGCGTATTTGGGATGTGGAAGCTGCTTCCTCTTATAGGAATTTGATGTTGTCCCAGATAGTTTCTGCTAATCTATCTGGATGAATGGCCATTTCCAAATGTGCAATTCATTCTGAAATTCAGCATAGTTTCTTGCCTTCAACTCTTTATAAAGAGACATGAAGATGTATGTGAAGGTTTGGGTGTTACCCACCCTCCCACACTTTGGAAATCACCCAGATTATAGCTAGTTTCAAACTAGCACAATATGTTTCAATAAGAATGAGAAATAAATCATGTGCAGTTTTTACAAATTTCATTAATCATTGTGCTAGTTTGAAGCTAGCTAGAATGTTTTGGTAAGAAGAATTAGATTACAGGTTATGAAAGGGAAACAATGGTGATGTCTACTTCACTCATAGGCTTGCTGAGATGTATAAGAGCAAGAATCCAAACTTAGATAAGAGAGTTGCTCTCTGTCCAGGCTGTGGGCTGCATTTTCTCTCTCTAACCTAACCTGCTGTCTCTCTGATCAATTCACCTGCTTCCTAACCCCCCTGATTGAACCTCCTATCTTTCTTGGGCGTAAAGCAAGGTCTGGGGTAAGGTAGAGAGGGGTGGGAGAAGGTGGAAGGGTGGTTGAGAGCCCCTCCTGGGACTCAGGTTTCTGGGAGGGGAGCTGTGTTTCTGTATTACTTTTTACATTGTCTATTTCTGTGTATAACTGTATATGTTGTAAATATCTATTTATATATTGTGCTAAGCTGTAAATATAAAGCTTCATTCAATTTCCAGAGCTGGCTGAGACTAGTCTGGGTGATTTTATGAAGTGGGGGGGGGGGGGGCAGGTGACACCCAATCGATTCATTAATCATGGAATTCTCATGGCTGAAAGAGACACCTCACACTAGATCAGATTGCTCAGAGCCCCATCCAGCCCTGCTTTAAAGACCTCCAAGGATGGGGTTTCTACCACTTCCCTGATTAATTTGTTCCAGTGTCTCATCACTGTCATGGTGAAGAACTTCTTCCTTACATCCAATCTGAATCTATGCACTTCTAGTTTTGCTCCATTCCCCCATGTCCTATCATTACCCATATTGCAATATGGATAGTAAGAATGTCTAGTTGAAAAGTACAATCCCATGTGAAGAACATTGCCATGAATGATATGGTGGCCTTGCTTGAAGAGAAATCTTGGTCTGGACTTTTTTGAAATTCAGACAAGAGTCTTGTATGTCTGCACAAATATTTCTGGGGCTTCACAACCCTCAAATAGTTATTAAATAATTTATTAAAGACACCATTTGGCAAGTTGAGCTCAACTCATGCTTTGAGTTGATATATGCCTTAATATTACCATGCTGATATCCAGGGGTTCAGAGATGTTAATCCTCTTCACTTTGAGAGATCAAAAACAGCTTCCTCCTCTCTCTCTCCCATGCAGTCACTTGAGCATCTGGTATAGTCTGCTGGCTAAGCAAGCTGAGTGATTTTTTTGAAAGAGCTTAGGAACATTCAACAGCTACAAAAATAAATAGTGTACTTATTTTGGGAAACTTCTATTCTCTCAGTGCAGCTGTGAATTCTTTGGAGATGTTTTATCATCTGCTATAAGAACTGAGATTATGATTTTGTTTTTATTTAAGACACTTAAATTTGCAAAAGAGCAAGGCAGTTGTGGTACTGCAGCAACTGTGACAAGTTTTGGTTAGATACTGGTGAACTCTTGTGGCTTTATTTTATTTCTGCTTTTGTCTCCTTGTTGTGGAGGGGAAATTAATTGATATGAGATTATATTTTTTTAAAATATATAATTTATTAATTTTAATTTTCTGAACTCTCACCACCCCCAACCTCTGAATTTTAATATTAATATTTGTTCATTAACACGGTTAAGTAAGACTTTCTAGGAATAACACCAAACAGAACTATTATTATCCAGGAACCATTCAAACAATAAACAGAGAGAGAGAAAATCCCTGTGGTCAATGTGACACCTGGGGTCAATATGCCACTTGCCCGCTAAATGGGCTCAAGCTCTTTCTGTTCTATGGCAGAAGGCAATAGAGAATTACAAAAAGGCACTAAAACATTTCCTCACAAATTATGATTACTACCCTCGCGGGGGCGAGCCAAAGTCCAGATAGTGCCCAAATGCTTTCAGGATACTCTGTCTTGTTGGACACTGAGGCTTGAATCTTCCCAGCTTCTGGGGAAAGGATGCAGATGATCCCTGGCCTTGTTCTCCTGGCTTCTTCTGGATGATCTGTGTATATGTCTAGGAATTCTAGGCAGGACCTTCAGGTGCAGAGGCAGATGTCGTGCAGTCTCAGCATGATGTCACGCTGGCCACACAAGCTGACTGCATGCAGACAATCCAGGGTCTGCTCCAGGCAACTCGCAGCAGAGGAGTTTACCAGGCAATAATAAGGCAGAATGCAAGAGCAGCATGGCTGGGTACAGCAGAGGGAGCACAGCAAAGAGCAGGGAAGCTGAGCAGTGAAGCAAAAGCACATTGCTCACCTCTGTATCTCCTTTTATCAAGGTAGGCGGAGATTAATTGCCCTTTGGACACAAGGGTAGCCAATCAGGATGGCAGTTAACCAAACCATACCATACCAAACCATATTAGGCAGAGTCCACAGGCCTGGCTCCCCCAGATATGGGAAGAGCACACGCTTTCAATCAGTAGGTGTGGTGGTTTGGCAGTTACCCGCCCCCCCCACTTTAGAAGGTACCCCAGATAACTCAGTCGGGTTCTGGGAATATAAATGAAGCTATTTATTTACAGCTAGCACAATATACAAACAGATATTTACAGTATATACAGTTATAGACAGAAATATACAAGTTAAAAGTAATACAGAAACACAACTCCCCTCCCAGAAATCTGAGTCCCCAGGAGGGGCTCTCAACCACCCCTGCACCTTCCCCCTGCCCCTCTCAACCTTACCCCAGTCTTAAGGAAGAATAGAGGTTCAGCCAAGAGGTTAAGAAGCAAGGTTAGTGGCAGTGAGGTTAGGGAGATGTAGCTCAGTCCGAAGCCAGAAGCAGAGTGAGTAAAAAATGGCGAAAGTGTTATCTAATGTTTACTTTCTTGTTCCCATACCTCTCAGTGAGACTGTGAGGGAAGGAGACATAACCATTGTTTTCCTTTTCACAGCCAATTATCTACTTTTTCTCACCAAAACATTCTAGCCTGCTTCAAACAAGCACAATAGGACATAAGCTAGGCACGTGTTGTGGAGGCAGGGAATTAATGTGGCCAAGCCAGGGATTTATATAAAAATACAGTTATTTTATTTTCCTGAAAACCCGCCCCCAAAAATATATACACAGAAATTAATTTAGTTTTAATTACCAGTTTCAGTCTGTTTGAGAAAACCTACAGGATACCATAGATAATTTGACTATTTTGAAAGTCAGAAGTTGGAAAAGGCTTTTTAGCTATTAAATTAATAGCGTTTCCCACTTAACAATAAAGATGAGCCAAAATAACTCATGGTCACACTGAGTTGGTCCAGCAGCCTGTGCTCTCGCTCTCTCTTCTGATGTCATCGTTAAGAGGGTCGTTAAGAGGTATTCAGGTGCACAAAGGATGCTAATGGGTGGAAGCCTTCCTTCGGAGCTGAGCGCTGGGCTCTTTCTGTAGAATCTATCCAGGCCAGGCGAGAGCGGGGCGGGGGGAGAAGTCTCAGGCAGGCACAAATGGCCAGGCGGGCACAAACTCTAAGGCGGGAACCCCAAAGGCAGGAAGTCCCCCAATATTTATGACCTCCCTAGACAAAGAGCAGTGTTACCACTTCCTAGACCCGAAGACCACAGCTAATTACAGCCTGATTCTCAGGCGGGCACTGCGTGGGCACCCCTCATGCTGGAAGGGCCCCTTACTCTCCCCCTTCACACCTGCAGGGCAAGGCCAGGGGGAAAAAGGTGCCTTTTCCTCTCCCATTCAAGTGACATAGGGAGAGAAATTTAGGGATATACAGGACTCCAGGACAGCGTGTGGGCTTACAAAACTGTGTTACACAACCTGTGCAAATCAGAACATGTATAAGCCTATTTTGGGCCTATAAGCCCTCCACGATACTCCTCTGTATTAATTATTTTATCTCAAAGGCATTTTCCCCTTGAAAATACTATTTGAAAATGTTTAGGCCTTGTCTGCAGCAACTTGAGCTGAAACCAAGCTGCGGTCATGCATGGCGTTGAAGAGTTGACATCTGAAGTGCTCGTCAGCTGTTTGTAAAACAATCTCCACCATGTTGCCTCAGCACCTACCAATGACACTGAGATAAAAGCAGGAAAAGACTTTTGCCCCTTGGCATCACAAAGAAGTTTGCCTCAACCTAAATATTACTGGAAGAGTATGTGTGATTCTTTATAACTCCTCTCATTTCAGAAATACCACTTCTTGCCTCTCTCTTTGCACTGGAAATGACCAGGAAATGCCCTTTCAAGGAGAACAAGCAGGTGTACAGAGTAAGGCTTAACCAAAGATGGAAGTTACAGTAATTTTAGTTGCCTTTTCTACTATAACTCATTAAAATAGATAGAGATGCTTACTCGTTAATCTTTATCTTAATTTGAAATATTTCCACTATGTAAACAAGCTTCATGAAATATAACACACATGGCATTGACATAATCCTTTTGACTTTAATACATCTATTCAATTGAAAATGACACAATCAACAACATTCCTGAAATAGCAATGTCTAGTTTTAAGCTTAGTTGTTATTTAAAAAAGTACAGATTTTAAGAGAACTACATAGAGATGAAATTCACAACATGTTCCCAGAGAAATTTATATCCCTTGCACGTATTTATCATTCTTTTCCTTAGGTGATTAATTGAGGAAACATTCTACTGATCAGTTGAGTGTATGCAATCAAATTCTACAAGACAGTCAGGAAGTAATCACATTGTGATGTCAAAAATACCCAGAATTATTCTTTTTCTGGAACTGGAAACAGCTGTATTTTCATACAAAGAACTACTACTTCCCCTTTAAAAACAAAAACAAAGCAGAAAGAAAAAAAATCAAACCCAAACCAACTCTCCTTCTCTTTTCCACTTGTTAAAGTAGTCATATTTCCTCCTCAATTCTGGCACCGTTATTCAGTTAAATATCTAACTGTGAAAAGATGTTGGCTTTCTTGCAGCTACTTTATTGGGAGAGTATCTTCTTTCCAGTGAAATCAGTAATGAAATAATTAGCTAAGTCATCTATAAACATGAGCCCAGTGAAACTGGTGCATTTCAATTTCTCTTGCAATCAAACTTTTCCACTTAATGGAAAAAAAAAAAAAAGATCAAGTTCATCTGTCCTGAGTTTAAGGCTAACAAATCTTCTTAACTATAATTCTTTGCAATCATTACCTTTGTAATCATTACCTGCCCAGTGTCTTTGGTGAAGATTAATTCCTTGCGATGAAACTACTTGGAAAATATCACAAAAATATCATTAATTCTAATGAAAACTAACCCTTTTTGTTTTCCTTCTTCAGTTCACAGACATAATTCTAGATAATTTCTGGATAAATGTCTTGGGTATGAAGAAGACAACTTTCATGAAAAAAATTGTTTGCAAGTAACAGTTATTCTTGTCAGTCAATACTAGCCCAGATCCCTTTGTACCCTTCATTGCCATGCTTAAAATTGTTGTAAAACCTTTTGGTGTTTCATAGCAACAGGTTTCAAATGTGATCCACATTCTGTCTAGTCTATTTTATCAGCTATTAAAAAAAAAACAACAAACCCAAACCAAACAAAACAAAACCACACCAAAAAAAAAACCCCAACCCCAAACCACAAACCAACAGGCAAAACCCACATACATAGAAAAAAAAAAAACCCAAACCCCAAATGTATAAACATGTACAACAAAGGGTTTAAATCTGTAATAATCGAACAATGCCTTTGCTGTTCCGGGTGTGCTTGCATACCAAATAGTAGGAGCAGTTCCTTTCAGCAGAGCGAAGAGGAGATGCATATTCTCACATATGTGTGCTTTAAGGCTGGGAAAGGATATTAAACCTAAACAAACATATTTAGGATATTCACAAACAAAAATAATAAGCATTTTATGCCTGTATTTCACACCAAATGTGACCCATATTTGACAAAACAATATATGTTCATTTCCATTTTACAGTTACCTCTGTGGACTTGAAGGGATTTTCAGGACTTCTATGGGCATAAAAAAACACAGGGGATAAACAAAATATCAGCTCTTAGCATGTTCAAGACCTTCCATAGGCAAGCTGACCAAGAGATTTGGATATGTCTAACATAGGATAAACAGAGTGGGTGACTTTAACCTGCCAGACATCTGCTGGGACTTTAACACTGCAAAGAAGAGGCATTCTAGAAGGTTTCTAGCAGGACAACTTCTACCTCATCTGCTGTGTGAGCCTACCAGGGGTGCAGCTCTGCTTGACCTGCTGTTCACAAATAGAGAGGGGCTGGTGGAAGATGTGGTGGTCAGCAGCTCCTTGGGGTCCAGTGACCACGAAATTATAGAGTTTTCAATATATGGTGAAATCAAGAGAGGCAACAACAAAACTTCCACATTGGACTTCCAAAGGGCAGACTTCAGCTTATTTAAGGAACTAACTCAGAAAGTTCCTTGGGAAACAGCCCTTAAAAACAGAGAGACGCAGGAAGGTTGGACCTACTTCAAGAAAGAACTCCTGAAGGTGCAAGAGCAGGCTGTGCCATTGTGCTGGAAGATGAGCTGACGAGGGAGACAGCCAGACTGGATGGGCAAGGAGCTTCTGAAGGAATTAAGGACAAAAAAGAGGGTGTATCACATTTAGAAAAAAGGGAAGGTATCTCAGGAAGAGTTTAAGGACGTTGCAAGGTCCTGCAGGAAAAAAAAAATGAGAGAGGCAAAAGCCCATTTAGAACTCAGGCTGGCCACTGCTGTTAAGGAGAACAAAAAATGTTTCTGTAAATATATTAATGGCAGAGAAGGTGCAAGGACAACATCCAGTCCTTATTAGATGGAGCGTTGGATATAGTAATATTAAATGAAATGATTTTATAGAATTGTGTGACTGTGGTGCAGCTATTGTCCAGCCATGGACAGGAGAGAGTTCAGTAAGTGCTGAGTTAGAGATAAGTGGAAGGTTGGAATGACCTTAGAGACTGGTGCAACAAATGTAAACAAGTGCAAGCCTGGAGTCTGTGGTTTTTGCCTATCTCTGCTGACTTAGAATTGCCAGACACAATATACGTGTTGTTGAGAGAACATGAAGAATGTCTGTGCCAAGTAGTGTGTAATCCTAACGTAGTCCTAACGCAGGTGATGTAACCAATCAGAATCTAACATGATGTTGTAATCCTATTATGTAGCTTTCTGATAAAAAAAGTATATAAACCCATGCTTGGGGTGCAATAAACCGATTGGATTTGAAACTCACTTATGTTAAGCCTTCTCCCCATCTCTTATTATCCCCCTGATACTATGGTATCGCAGCCTATGACAACGGTGAGGGGAATATAGTAACAAAGAATGAAGAAAAGGCAGAGGTACTTAACACGTTCTTTGCCTCAATCTTCAATAATGGGACAGGTTGCCCAGGACAGCTGGCCTCTTCAGCTGGCAGATGGAGTCAGAGACCAGTATAGTCCCTCTGTAATCCAGGAGGAAGAAGTAAGGGACCTGCGGAGCCACTTGGATCCCCAGAAGTCCATGGGACTGGATGTGATCCATCCAAGGGTGCTGCAAGAGCTGGTAGATGAGCTGGCCAAGCCACTCTCCATCCTTCAGCAACAGTCTTGGCTCACGTGGCTTCGGGAGGTTCCCAAAGGCTGGAAGCTGGCCAATGTGATGCCCATCCACAAGAAGAGCCATAGAGAGGAACCAGGAAATTACAAACCTGTCAGCCTGACCTCAGTGCCCATCATAAGTGAAGATCAGGTTCATGATCACCTGAAGAACCTGAAAGTGTTCAAGTCTGTGGGACCTAACGGGATACACTCATGGGTATTGAGACAACTGGTGGATAAGGTTGCTAAACCCCTCTCTATTCCATTCCATTCTATTCTATTCTATTCTATTCTATTCTATTCTATTCTATTCTATTCTATTCTATTCTATTCTATTCCAAAAGTCATGGCAGTCTGGTGAAATCCTCACTGGCTGGAAAAGGGGAAACATGAGTCCAATATTCAAAAAGGGTAGGAAGGAGGAGCCGGAGAACTGTAAGCCAGTCAGTCTCACCTCTGTGTCTGGTAAGATCATGGAGCAGATCCTCCTGGAGGCACTGCTGAGACAGAATGGTGAAGATATGATTGGGTACTATCAGCATGGCTTCACCAAGGGCAAATCCTCCTGACAAACCTGGTGGCCTTCTATAAACAGGTCACAACATTAATAGATGAGGGGTGATCAACTGATGTCATTTACTTGGACCTGAGCAAGGCCTTTGGCACTGTCCCTCAGCACATCCTGTTCTCTAAGCAGGTGACACAAGGGTTTGATGGGTGGACCACGATACAGATAAAGAACTGGCTTGATGGTCGCACCCAAAGAGTGGTTGTCAATGAGTCCATGACCAAGTGGAGGCCAGTGACAAGTGGAGTCCCTCAGGGATCAGTCCTGGGACCAGTCTTTTTCCATGTCTTTGTCAGTGACATGGACAGAGTCATTGAGTGCCCTCAGTAAGTTTGCTGACAACACCAAGCTGTGTGGTGCAGCAGACACACACTGAAGGGAAGGGATCCATACAGAGCGGCCTGGACAGGCTGGAGAGGTGGGCACAGGTCAACTTCATGAGGCTCAGCAAGACCAAGTGCAAGATCCTGCATTTGGGTTGAGACAATCCCAAACACAAATACAGGCTGGGCAGTGAGTGGCTGGAGAGCAGCCCTGAGGAGAGGGACTTGGAGGTACTGGTGGACAAGAAGCTCAACATAAGCCAACGGTGTGCACTTGCAGCCTGGAGGGCCAACCAGATCCTGGGTTGCATCAGAAGTGTGGCCAGCAGGGTGAGGGAGGTGATTCTGCCCCTCTACTCTGCTCTGCTGAGACCCCACCTGGAGTACTGCATCCAGCTCTGCAGCCCTCATTACAAGAAGGATGAGGATGTGCTGGAATGTGTCCAGAGAAGGGCCTGGAGGATGCTCAGAGGGCTGGAGCACCTCTCCCATGAGGACAGACTGAAAGAGTTGGGGATGTTCAGTCTGGAGAAGAGGAGGCTCCCAGGTGACCTTCTTGTGGCCTTCCAGTATTTGAAGGGGGCCTACAAAAATGCTGGGGAAGGACTTTTCAGGATGTCAGGGAGTGACAGGATGAGGGGGAATGGAGCAAAGCTGGTGATGGGTAGGTTCAGGCTGGACGTGAGGAGGAAGTTGTTGAGCATGAGACTGGTGAGAGGCTGGAATGAGTTGCCCAGGGAGGTGGTTGAGGCCCCATGCCTGGAGGTGTTTAAGGCCAGGCTAGATGAGGCTGTGGCCAGTCTGATCTCGGGTAGGGTGTTCCTGCCCATGGCAGGGGGTTGGAACTAGATGATCCTTGTGGTCTCTTCCAACCCTGACTGATTCTATGATTCTACCCACCTGGTGAATGTGGGGAAGGCTGTGGGTGTAGTCTACCTGGACTTCAGCAAAGCCTTTGACACCATCTGCCACAACAAGCTCCTAGCAAAGCTGACAGCATGTGGCTTGGACAGATTCACAGTGACATGGGTCAAGAACTGGCTGGAGTGTTGGTGTGGTGAGTGGTGCCACATCCAGGTGGCAGCCAGTCACTAGTGGTGTCCCCCAAGGATCAGTGCTGGGCCCAATCCTGTTCAGTTTCTTTACTGATGATCTGGACCAAGGGATTGAGGGACAGGGACAGGGCTGGGTGTTAGGTTGGACTGGATGATCTTGGAGGTCCCTTCCAACCTGGTTGATTCTATTCTATGATTCTATGAACAAGTCATCTCATGGCAGGCACTACTCAGTGACAGTCTTTGTTTCCCCAGCTCAGGTGCCTGCCTAGCATAACCTAAACTGAGCCTGTGAGGGAAATCCAAAGCTGAATGTAAGCCCACCTGTTTCACATTTGCTTTTAGTTTTTTTGAGAGCAATTAGAAGGCTTACTTGCAAAGAATTTATGGTGCTTTCTAGTCAGTGCAGTTTCTTGGCTTTCAGAGCTGAAGTTACTGTGAAATGCTAACTGTCCAGTTTTGTTGGTGTTTATTTATAGACAGCTGTCCTTATGATTTATTTTCTACCAAATTATAATTACTGATGGTAGTGACATCTGTCAACTCAGCTACCTGGCAATTACCTCTGTGCTTAAGTCGAGTATGGAACAAAATTCAGTGTGGTTTTCCAATTCGGTGTTAATCTTCACTTGTGCAGTTCAAAATAAGTGGGTTACAGAAGACTGTATTTCATGTTTTCAGGTGCAATTTACAGTCTATAATTACTGAGGATTTCTGATAATTGCATTGACTTCTGAAGAACAGCAGTGTAAGCATCTTCCTTCCCATAAAGCTACTAGCAAGAAATAGGCACATGCTTCTTTCCCTAGGGTTCAGGAGCATTATTCCACTGACTCTAATGCATATGGACGCAGCAATTTTTGTCAGGATCCTTTCCTGACACAATTATTTTAAACACTTTTATTTTAAGGTGTTCTGCAGTCTGTAACTGGCACCTTGAAATCTACCAACCTCTCTCATGCAATAAAGTTATAAGTTGCTATAATCTTTTCATGGGTTTTCTGACAAGAAAGGGTCCTCATAATCTGGCTCAGGTAACCCGTGTTGTGATTCACATGTTCTTTACTGGCCTGCAAGGCAATGCTTCATTTTTGTTTGTTCCTCCTCTGGACAGTGTATGCTGCTGTTGTGAAAGACATTCAGCTTTGGATTCCTAGATGTAGTTACTCCTAGATCACATGTAATCAGGGTGTTTCAGCTATAGTTCCTTCACAGTTTCATCCTTATTACAGTAAACTGGAAAAAAAATCACATGCATTGCTGAAGTGGAAATCTTTTTTTTTATTGGAAAAGCAATGAAAAAAATATTTAGCAGTCTATTTGGTGCACAACTGAAAGACAAACATATTTACCCTTTCTGCCTATTAAAATGAGAGATGGAAAACTATGCAGATGGAAAATTTTCCACATCTTCCCTTTCTCACTGGTACAGGAACTGATCGTCTCCAAATGCCAGCCCACACAGAAACAGATTCTTCACAAAGACGAAAACAATGTTGTCTCTGAGGCAATTGGCAAGGCCTAATGTTAGGAAAAAAAATGCCTTTCCCCCACTGGTGGGTTTGGTTGGTTTTTTTTTTTTTTTTTTTTTTTTTTTTTTTTTTTTTTTTTTTTTTTTTTTTTTTGTGATGGAACACCTAACATGCTTGTGTCTAAATGAAAAATGTGGCACGGGAACAAAACCTGAAATCTCTCAGTCTTTCCTTTAACACCCTTAGTAAGGAGTATCACCATCATATCCTCTTGGCAGATCTAATTTTTGATGATGTTTGATTCCTTGTGCATGCAGGAATTCGACGTTACTCAGCCTGAGAACCTGAGCAGAGGACTTGGAATGCAGAGCTCCACCCACCAGCAGAGAGGAAGCTTTCTAAATCTGTGCTTCTTTGAGGACAAAGAAGGAGGAAAATTCCAGTCATAGAAAAAGCAAGACACATTTTCAGCTGCTGTTTATAGGAGATGACAGTTAATGGTAAAACTTGAGATTTCTCTGAAATTTCAAGTCTGAATGAAAATGAACTATGTTAGTATATTAGATTATCTTAAGAGAGAGAAAAGTGGTAAATGAGCACACCAAGAAGCGTTTGACTTCATTACATGCAGAGGAAACACTCATCCTGAAAGAATATTCATAGTCACTTTCACTTTGTTAGGATAGAAAAATAAAATAGAGGAGGAAAATAACAAAACTGAAACTGAGATTGCTGATGAAGTCAAGACATCTGGGCAGCTTGCTAGAAAGTGTGTGTGCTTGTCATGTCTCCAGTTACATGCATTTTGTTTCTTGGGAACAGGCTTCGATGTTCCCTTTCATTTTTATATTCCTCTGTATCCACTGTTTGTAGGGTATTTATTGCTGTGACACCAGAATCCCATCACTGAACAGATGTCATTGTGTCTGTCTTCTGACTAAACACTCTTTTACAATTCTGACTTCTCCTAAATAGATAAAAATTTGATTTGTACTCAGAAGGATTAGGATGTGGAAAGAGGTCTGTAAGTTCCCAGGGCGAAGACATATCTGAGAACACTGAGAACCTGCCAAAGTCTTCTTTGCAAATGACTTCAAAATGAAAAGCCCAGGTTAAAAATAAAAAGAAGAGACATTTCTATTTGCTTTGTAAAACCGAACAGCTCTATCCGTAATATTGCTTGCCTGAAACATCTTCTCTGATTGCTGCCAGACTCAAGAATATGTGAAGTTTGGAGCAACAGTACTTTTATGTGTCCTGCTATAAAAGCAAATTTTAAAATGGAGGCCATCAGCTATAAAAACATATTTTCAGAATTTGCTGAACAGGTAATAAATACAAAAGCCTTTACCACCTAGTTTTTTTGGTTGTTTGGTAGGGGTTTTTTTCTGTTTGTTTGTTTTTTAATATATAAATATATTTTTTAACCACCCCCCAGCCCCACCTCACATCTTGTTGCATTCCTGTTGTCAAAACTCTGAATGTGGCATCTAAGGTGCTTCGTCATGCTTGGTAGTTTATAGCAGAGGACTACAGAGCAGGTGGCATCAAGTCCATTGCTCAGTTAGAGAGATTTTTTTTTTTGGTCATACATAAGACAAAATAAGCAAACACTATCCAAACATCTGGCTCACGAGTATTTCTTGCATCTTTTTTAATCCATCCCCAATGAAATGTCATGGCCAGCAGAAGATCTATAGTTGAGCTCAGCTTGGTGCAAAATTTTACAGTGCTGTTTCATTAGCTTTAAAGCAACAAATACATGACCATGTTGGCTGGTCCAATTAGTTTCAGTGGTGGTGGGATTCACCATTCAGGTAGACAATGTATTTTTCTTAACAGTCAATGATGGATCTGGAAAAAATAGTGTCTCTAATTCAAATTTCCAGAGAGTCAAATAAATTTGATAGAGTCAATAATGACTGCAGATGACACTAAGCTGGGGGCAGATGTGACTGGGTTGGAGGGCAGAAGGGCTCTGCAGCAGGACCTTGACCGCCTGGACAGATGGGCAGAGTCCAATGGGATGGCATTCAATAGCTCCAAGTGCAGGGTGCTGCACTTTGGCCACAACAACCCCATGCAGAGATACAGGCTGGGGTCGGAGTGGCTGGAGAGCAGCCAGACAGAGAGGGATCTGGGGGTGCTGATTGATACCCACCTGAACATGAGCCAGCAGTGTGCCCAGGTGGCCAAGAGAGCCAGTGGCATCCTGGCCTGCATCAGGAATGGTGTGGTCAGCAGGAGCAGGGAAGTCATTCTGCCCCTGTACTCTGCACTGGTTAGACCACACCTCGAGTACTGCGTTCAGTTCTGGGCCTCCCAGTTTAGGAGGGACATTGAGATGCTTGAGCGTGTCCAGAGAAGGGCGACGAGGCTGGTGAGAGGCCTCGAGCACAGCCCTACGAGGAGAGGCTGAGGGAGCTGGGGTTGTTTAGCCTGGAGAAGAGGAGGCTCAGGGGAGACCTTATTGCTGTCTACAACTACCTGAGGGGTGGTTGTGGCCAGGAGGAGGTTGCTCTCTTCTCTCAGGTGGCCAGCGCCAGAACGAGAGGACACAGCCTCAGATTGAGCCAGGGGAAATTTAGGCTGGAGGTGAGGAGAAAGTTCTTTACTGAGAGAGTCATTGGACACTGGAATGGGCTGCCCGGGGAGGTGGTGGAGTCGTCGTCCCTGGAGCTGTTGAAGGCAGGATTGGACGTGGTACTTGGTGCCATGGTCTAGCCTTGATCTCTGTGGTAAAGGGTTGGACTTGATGATCTGTGAGGTCTCTTCCAACTCTGATGATACTGTGATGCTGTGATCTACCCATCCTAGCCTGTGTGATGTCTGCTCATTGCATGGGGTTGTTTAGCCCAAGTGCATCACTTAACCCTTGACTTTATTTATTCTACATACCATTGGCCATCTATCCAGTCTGTCCAGGCCTCTCTGCAGAGCATTCTTGCCCTCCAGCAGATATACTTGCTGTCCCAGGTTAGGGCAGATCTCTCCCCTGGGGAGAAATAAACTCACCACAACACAGATCTTTTTTGTTTGTTTTTGTTTTTGAAAGTCAGGGAAAGATGAAATTGTATTTGTTATAGTCTAAGTATAACAGTGTAAAGAGAGATAACAACTAGAGAAGGAAGGAAAAAAGACCCAATACAATAACCTTAAGGGAGATGGGGGAGGGGTCAAGTGGTGGCGAAGCAGCAGAAGCAGCAGTAGCCAAAACAGCAGCTGGGGAAGATAGGCAGGCACAGCTCAAGCAGCAGAAGCCAGCAGAAAAAGGGGCAGAACAAGCTGTGCTTCTAGACATTAAGCTCTTGATGCTCCAATGAAATTATATTAATTTATCTATTGTTGCCATTATGTGGCCCATCTCTGGAGTGTTCATCTTTCCCCTATGTCTGAGCTAGAAAATCAGCTCAAACGGCCACACCTGCCCAACTATCTTGGTGTTGTCTGCAAACTTACTGAGGGTGCACTCGATCTCCTCATGTGAATAATCGATACAGATGTTAAACAGAACTGGCCTCAATACTAAATCCTGGGGAGCACTACCTGTAGCTGACCACCAGCTGGATTTCACCCTGTTCACCACCACTCACTGGGCCTGGCCATTTGGCCAGTTTTTTCACGCAAAACAGCATGTGCTTGTCCAAGCTATGAGCAGTCAGTTTCTCCAGAATGCTGCTGTGGGAGACAGTGTCAAAGACTTTATGAAAATAGAACAATGATTCTTGTTACTAAAGAGTGAGGCAAAGAAGTCATTGAGTGTCTCAGCTTTTTCCTCATCCTTTGTCTCTGTTTCATCCCACATGCATTAAAATAGAAAGGCTCTCCTTAGTCCTCCATCTGCTGTTGATGTATTTATAGAAACATTTTTTTTATTATCGTTCTCAGCAGTAATCAGATTAAGCTTGAGCTGGGCTTTGGCCCTTCTAATTTTTTCCCTACAGTATCTCACCACATTTTTATAGCCCACTTGAGTGGTCTGCTTCCTCTTCCAAAGGCCATAAACTCTTCTCCTTATTCCTGAGCTCCAGCCAAATATCTCTATTCAAACATGTCAGAGAATTTGAACATTCTCTCAGCATATGAGTAAACACTCTTGATGCTGTTTGAAAATGTCTCAATCTTTTCTCACAGCACTGCTGCAGGGAGATAATCCTGTGAGGCAGGGTGAGACTGGACCATAATCATAATTCATACTGACAAACTGACCATAAGAGCTATAGCCTTTGTGCTGGTGATAGTGCTGCACATCCTGCTTGCTTGGCCAATAAGGCAAAATCTTATCAGAGCATCATCAGACAAGATCCAACGCTGATACCTGAGATATGATCTAATTGTTTGGTTCCATGTTCCAGTTAGACTGCCTTCTGCTTTAAATGTGCTATTGCTGCTGAGGGATTGTTATTTATTTCCTAAGGAAAATCTGATGAAGAGAAAAGGCAGAAGGGAAGACAGTAATAACCGTAGACTGGTGTCAACGGGGCTGAAGGATTTGTCAATCTGTTTGGATAAGGTTTGGTCTGAGATGTTGTAATGGTTTAAGGAAAAACCAGCAGGTTAACCTGTCTGCTTCCCCCCAAAAAAAAGTGAGGGAGCAGCAGCACAATTTTTTATTTCAGAAAAAGTACATGAGAAAGTAGCTGCAAGCAGAAGCGAGTCAGCTAGAAACCCCAAGCCAAGGAACTGCCCCTCCATTGCTCCCCATCCTGTTGCCATGTCAGTGGAACAGAGGCAACACACATAAGCCAGAACCCCAGAACTCAAATACAGCAGCTGGGAATGGGAAGCCTCCCATAATATATATATATATATAATATTCTGTGTGTTGCCAGCCAAAATTCCAGCTAAGCATTACAGTTCTAATTGCTAGAGTTTGAAATGTTCTGTGAATGTCTTGAGCAGAAGCATTGCAGGAAATGCTGCACTGCCAAAACGTCTGAGTACAATTTCCTTCATACGCTGAAGCTGCTGTATTTAGTGGTTTTTTTTCTTCTTCTTTTTTTTTTTCCCACACATCATAATTTTCTTTTTGTCCATTAGGCAGAAAGAAAGAGAATAACTGAACAACTGAACTGAGTTAAGGAATAACTGAAGAACTGACAGGGAAAGATGGTTTTCCCCCAAGCTATTCAAATCAAGAAAAGAAAGTTGCTTGTTTTATCCCTTACAAATCCTTATCTTCTGTTCCGTGAAGCCCAGCACTGGACAGAGAATTCCATGTGTCTCTTCACGGGATGAAAGGGAAGGATTACCTCACTTGACCTGCTGGCGATGCTCTTCTTTTTCTAGCAAGATGCTTTCCAGTCAAATGGTTTATTTCTCCCCAGTAGAAATGTTCCCCAGCATTTTGCTTCGCTGAACATGATAAGATTTCTCTCTGGACAGTCCTCTAGCCTGTTGTCAAGCAGTATTTGCCCCATCATGGACACTCACAAAAGGCATGACATTTGCACATCCCTCTGGAAACCACCTAGTCCACGTTCCTCATAAAAGGACATGCTCATATCAGTCAGCTAAAGCAGGTTGCACAGGCCCACGTCCACACAGATTTTGTCTATCTCTGGCAATGGGGATTCTGCAGTTTCTCTGGGTAACTTGCTCTAGCAGCTGACCAACCTTACAATTAAAACTTCATTTCAGTTTGTGCCCCTGGCCACTTGTCATTTCACTGTGCACCAATGAGTAGGGTCAGAGACGGCAGTGAAATATGAGACAGATTAATTAATTGTGTTCTTTAAAGCACTCTTAAAATAATCTAGAGCAGCCTCTTAGTTTTCCCTGCAAACACATCTTGTTATTTTCTTTAGAGTGCTGGGACTGTTTTACACCACTGCCGTAAAACAGGGCAACTCTTCTGAAAGGAGAGTGACAACAAAGTTTCAGGTGTCCTGATGCATGAATACTGCAGGATTCAATAACCATTTCAAGTTTTCTGGGCTACTCAATTCAAGAGAGATGTTGAAATACAGGAATGTGTCCAGAGAAGGGTGACAAAGCTCGTGAGGGGTATGGAACACAGCCCTATGAGGAGAGGCTGAGGGAGCTTGGGTTGTGCAGCCTGGAGGAGGCTCAGGAGTGACCTCATTGCTGTCTACAATTACCTGAAGGGACATTGTAGCCAGGTGGGGGTTGGTCTCTTCTGCCAGGTAACCAGCAACAGAACAAGGGGACACAGTCTCAAATTGTGCTGGGGAAGGTAGAGGCTTGACATTAGGAGGAAGTTCTTCACAGAAAGAGTGATTTGCCATTGGAATGGGCTGCCCAGGGAGGTGTTGGAGTTGCCATTCCTGGAGGTGTTGAATAAAAGCCATTATCTGGTTGATTGGATAGGTCTAGAATCAACCAGGTTGGAAGAGACCTCCAAGATCATCCAGTCCAACCTATCCCCCAGCCCTAGCCAGTCAACTAGACCATGGCACTGAGTGCCTCATCCAGTCTTTTCTTGAACACCTCCAGGGACGGTGCCTCCACCACCTAGGTGCTAGGTAGGATTGGATAATTTTGGAGAACTCTTCCAACCTGGTTAGTTCTATGATTCTATGGTTCTAAGTGATAATCCCTCTCACTGGTTGTCAGAATAGAGCTCAATTATCTAAAAACATCATAATTCCAGTGGCCTGGATGGGGGGATCCAGTATTCACAGAACTCAGAGGAAGTCAGTTCAAGTGTTATTTTAACAAGATGATTTAACAAGACCGAATTTTCTTGTAAAAGTCCCATCAGATTTAGGAGGAGCAGAAAGGCACTGCAAGTCTGAGTAGGTAGGTTAGGAATTTCTGGAAGCTGTTTTAGGGTTTGGTTATGCTCTGACCCTATTTATTCAGGTGATATTTGGACATCTGCTTTTCTGTCAAGTAAAAAATTAAAAAAAAAAAACAACCAAAACAAATCAAATAAATTGTTAACCTCAAAACCTATAAATTATTAGACTAAAGAAGAAGTTCATCCTCCTGAATATGGGGCAAATAGTAGAAATGTCTGCATAGCCTTTTGTACTTCATAGTGATTTGACTATGGCAAAAAACTCCATCACTCCTGTTCCTATCAGACATTGCTAAAATGTACAGTATGCAAACCATGTATTTTTTAACAGAGCAACCTTCTCTCCTCAGTTACTGCATTGTCTTGACATGGGAGTAATAAATACACAGAAACATCCTCTACATTAGTATCAACAAGCAGAAAAGTGTTCTAGTTTGGTATCATTTGTTTCATGTGGGATCAGCTACTGCCTCAAGGTGAGCTATGACTCTCGTACCAAGACCTACTCTGACACAGCTATTGTACCAAAGACTGCATGGAGCAAAACATAGAAAAGAAATTTCTGTAGGCCAAGCATCAGCATTTTTCATGGCTTATTGTTAGCCCTTTTGAAACGTTATAAGAACATATTCTAGAGAATTTATTACCTCATCTGCACAATCTCCATAGCAACCAAACTTTAATGTAACAGTACTGTTAAAATTTGATGTATTTTGTTTCTTCTCTGCCTTGGCGAAAGATGTTAACTAGAAAGAGTCACACTGGAATGGGGACTTTGTGCAAATAATTTCTTAACCAATGTTTTTGAATCTTTACACTTATTTTTTTTTCAGTAATTTTTACAAGAAATTTCACTTTGCAAAAAGATAACAATGAAGTGTGTGGTATATGTGTACAACATAATAAAAGAGGATCAGAAGACAAAAAATGCTTACAAAAGAATACATTTTACAGATGATCTTTGTTTTAGAGGAAAAAAAAGACAGATAGCAAAATTGTATGGCTGTAGTTGAGAGGCTGTGGGTTAGGATTTCCACTAAGAACTTTTACTGTGCCACTGAAATCGATCATCTCTGATGACCTCCACTTTCCACCCATCTGCTGTTTTTCCTGTCAGACTGCTTCTTTGAAATTTTATCAGCTCTTCTCTCATGTGAATATCAGAAAAGCCAATTACTTTCTCTGCGTTTGCACAGCACTGTGTGCAGAAAGATGCAGATGTGGCTGACCACCGTTTAAAAGGAATGTAAAGACATTAAATGTTTGTAATGGCAGTATTAAAACCTTTGGAAAATGATGGAATTATAGACACATTTCTGTTAAACGCAAAGGCCTTTCGTGCTATCCACATATAAACTTGGTTACTTAAAACTGCCAAAGTGAGAGCTGTCAGGAACCTGCAGAATGCCAAGCATAACTCCAGCTTCCAGGCTTCGCTACTTGTAGCTCACTCTTCTCCCTGCCTCCCTGTCACAAAGACATGCAGCCTTGCTCTTCCTCTCTGATCAACTGGCTGTCACACTCACAGCTTGCTTTCATGTAACTGCAAAAATATGTTGTTGATTGGGACCTTGACCAAATGTACACTTGAAGAAGTGGCACAGCAGTTTGTTTTCCTTGCAGACAAAATTCTGACTGATATGAACGTGGATGCAGGAGAAACACAAGAAGACAGAGAAGATCTGTGTAAGTTATTTCTATTTATGTATTATAGTGAACAATGACAGAAAGAGCCAAGAGAACCTGGAAAATTTTCCTCTGAGCTTTTCAAACAGATTTAAGGACTGTCCAAGTGGAAATTCTTATTCTGACAGTTTTGTTGTTCATATTGATATCTAATGTATCTTTCAGTTACTGTTAACATAGTCAGGAACTGTTCTCTCTATGAGGATTTATTCAGCCTTATTTTTTTAATGCATGTTGTCACTGTGCGCCTGCTACCTTCTGTGTTAATATAAGCATGTGTAATTTCCAGATGTGTTTTGCACAAAGTAAAGGTCAACACATGCAAAAAAACCAGATCTCAAGAGGAATGTAATCACGTAAATGCATCACTAATGCCAACAAACATAAGGGGTGTCTACTTCTAGTTACCACAGCTGAATCTGTATATTTATGCTACTCTTCTGTGTAACTTCCTCAGGCACACATAAAAGACAACCAGAAGCAAAAAAATATATTATATATGCATATTGTAAAGACAAACCAGCAACAGTAGTTCATGAATCTGAATCCTTGGTTATCTAGAAGAAAACCGATCTTTAATCCTTACCCTCAAAGCAAGAATTGTCATTTTTAATGAAAAGAAGAATCACAGATCCTCTTTGCCATCATTATGAAGCACAACACTTTTTGCTATCATTCTTGCTATTTGATATAGTACATCATCAGTGGGTTTAAAAAGACAAATTGCTTTGTCAAAATCTGTACTCTTGAGAGCATCCTTCATGAATTGTTAGGGCATCATATTTGGAGAACACATTTGTGATGGTTTGGGTGTTCCTCACCCCTCTACACTTTGGAAATCACCCAGACTAGACTCATCTGGGCTCTGGAAATTTGAATGAAGTTTATTAGCACTATATACAAGCAGATATTCACAGTATGTACAGTTATATACAGAAAATATACAACGTAAAAAGGTAATACAGAAACACAACAGCCCTCCCAGAAACCTGAGTCCCCAGGAGGGGCTCCCAACTGCCCTTTCACCTTCTCCCACCCCTCTACCTTACCCCAGTCACAAGGAAGAATGGAGGTTCGGCCAGGGGGTTAGGAAGCAAAGTGGGTTAATCAGGGAGATGGCAGAGAGGCTAGAGAGAAATGCAGCTCAGCCAGTTCCCCCAGAAGAAGAAGTGACTCCCTTATCTATGTTTGGATTCTTGTTCTTATACCTCTCAGCAAGCCCATGAGTGAATTAGACATCATCACCGTTTCTCTTCCATAGCCTGTGATCTAATCCTTCTCACCAAAACATTCTAGCTAGGCTCAACTTAGCACAACATTCCGTAAGTATTTTTAAACCCATAGTTCTCCAAGTGTGCACTGAAGTTGTGGCTGCAGTCAGCAGCCATACCATATATCTGCAGAGCTGCCTAGATTTTAAAATGCTACTTCAGCTTCACTGACATGGATTGTTGAAATGAACCTCACTTGTCGTGTTTGCAGGATCGTGCTAATGTTCTCCCTCACAGTGCAAGTGCTGACCTATCAGAGTGTCAGTGCCTGAATCCACTGACACTGAGATACCTCTCCATGATCTCAAGTTATGATATTACATCAGAGGGGAAACACAATTTCTGTTTATTCCCATGCTTGAACCAATTTCATCTTTTCTTCCCTATTTGATTCCTCTGACTCACAGACCTCAGCTTTTCAAGGGTTAGGCAAATACTCACTCTACTGGAAGCTGCTCTTAATACAGAACAACTACACATTTATTTGACAAATAGAAAGGGCATACATAAATATATTTCCAAGAGCTGGGAGACTGGGGATTATGTCCCTCAGTCATAATTATGTTACTTATATTGCACATACTTATATCTTGGGCATACTCACTGAGCCCCACAGCTACTAACAAACTAGAGTATTTTCCTCTCTCTGGGCTTTTTTTACAGTGAGAACACCCACATCAAACCTACTTCTGTGACAAACTTTAGTATGAAGGTTTATAATCAGAGCTTCACTACAGTCTTGAGTAGGACATTGAAGAGGTGTCTCAAATCTTGCTCCTTTTCTATTCCAGCTGAATTTCATCTTATCCTCCAGATTATTACAAATATAGTTGAACACCCTCATCTCCTTACAAAGAGTGGTGTCTAGTTAAATGCTACATACTATAGCTGAGGAGGCAGGCATCTAAAAGTTAATCTAGCTTTGCAGTTCTTTTGTGAATTTGTTCCTAGAAACTATGTAAAATTGAGCTGCCTTCTGTCACTATCATGGCCTAAGCAAGTAATTTTTTCTAGCACAAAATTACAGAGAAAGTACAGAGCAGCATTTTCTGGGAGCTAATAAGCACCTAGTGTGCAGTGCAGGTATCAGGCAGGTAAAAGAGAAAGAAAAAGGGCAAGTGAATAAAGAAAAACATGTAAGAATATCTCTTGATCCTCATGAACTATTTTACTACAAGAGGTGAAATGGTGTAATAAGTGAGACTTCATATAAGGCAATTATATCACCTACTTTTGGTTCAATCTTTTCGAATCAGTATCAGTAAATCCTTTGTAGCACAAGAGCATCACCATGCTTATGGCCACTACACAGACTCACTTATGTGCACTCTATGCAAATCACTCATTTCCAGGATTAAATAGTTTATTTGGAAAGTTGTGAGAAACCTTTATTTGTGTGCTAGTTTGAGGCCAACTGGAATATTTTAGTGGGAAAAATTAGATTATAGACTGTGTAAAGGAAAAAATGGTGATGTCTACTTCACTCATAGGCTTGCTGGGATTTACAAAAACAAGAAAACAAAACACAGATAAGACAGTGTGGGTCTCTGTTGCAGCTAATGCCTGTACTTTTCTTCTTGGCCTGCTTCTGTGTAACTAATTCTTCTGCGTTCTAAACCCCTTTGCTGAACTTCTGATCTCTCCTTGCATGTAAGACAAACTCTGGGATAAGGTAGAGGGGTGGAAAAGAGGTGGAAGGGTGGTTGGGAGTCCTTCCTGGGGACTCTGGTTTCTGGGAGGGGTATTGTGGTTTTATATTACCTTTAACTTGTATATTTCTGTATATAGGTGTATATATTGTAAATATCTGCTTGTATATTGTGCTAAGATGTAAATATAAAGCTTTATTCCTTAACCTCCATCTCAGCTGAGTCTAGTCTGGGTGATTTTATACGAGTAGGGGAGTGAGTAATTCCCAAACCATTACAATTTGAAAAAAAAAAAAAATCCTTGCTTTTCTAAAAGTAGCCTCGTCTCTTACCTTGAGCAGAATACAACCATCAAACAAGAAAAAGCAGACTTTTGATACAAGTGACACTAGCCTTAAGATTGTCTTCTTTTATGAAGCCACTCATAACATGTTACTCAGTAATTGCTTTCATAATTTCATACATGGACAGCTTTCACTGAGAATAACCTGGGGACAGAGTGTAGCAGGTTTGTTCCCAATAGCTGAGTAACAAGATATGTATTTCAGGCAGAGGTAGTCATGAATGCCTGGAAGTACAACACTCTTCACCATGGCAGTATGGTATTCCCACCACATTTCAAACCAAACACCCCCTATTTTAATTTATGGGCATGTTATACTCACTTAGGACAAAATTGCAAACAGCTTCTCTGGCAGTTCATAGAACCATGATAAAGTTTGCAGCTGACATCTAACTGAGTGGAGAGGTTGGCACTCCAGAAGGAAAAGACACCATCTTGGTAGACTTGGACAGGCTGAAAGAGCAAGAACCTTCAGAAGTTCAACATGGACAATTTAAGAGTCTTTCACATTGGAATATTGTATAGGGTTAACACTCCTGGGGGAGTAACCCTGAACCTGACCCTAGGGGTCTTGGCCCCTCCCCAGGGGTGGGCCACACTCCAGGTGATGGTTAGCCCACTCCCCCCACTTCCTGTGGTATAAAAGAGACAGGAGTTCTCCTGTCTCTTCCTCTTTTTCCCTGCCTTCACTCTTCACGCACCCATACTGCATGCCAGCACACCACGTGGCAGCCACGAGGCAGAGACACCATCACACTGCTCGGGTTGTATCCATCCCTTTTTTGTATTTTGCTGTTTTCCCTTCCTTATCCTTTGTAAACTCCCCTACCTCCAATCCCTTTTCTAAGTTAAACTTTTCCTTTTTTACTTCCAAATCGAGGGAGATTGATTTATTTAGGTGTCCCTACCTTTATCTCTCTCTCCCTGTCTTTTGGGGAAAGGAGGGGGAAGAGGGGAGGGCACTCTATAAATTCTATAAATTGTCATTGGGTCTACCGAATTTATAAGAGTCTCTGGGAACCTGCATTTGAACCCAAGACAATTTATTTGGCGTCTCAACGTGGGGCTAGGTAGAAAGAATTCTTTCAGAGAAGATTTGGAAGTTAAAAAATGGATATTCTGAGAGTCTTAATCATTCACGCTTTTGCATGGCTGTTGTGGGGCTGGCTGTTAAAGTTTATAAGTTACCGTGTCTTCTGGATTGTCATTGATATGGTCTGGGAATACTCTAAGCATTTGCCTGTCCGAGTCTATGCCTGTTTCCTGAATTCTGTTAGTAATATCACTGTGTTTAGAAATGTTTCTGGAACATGGAATCAATCTGAGTATATGTTTTGGGGCACAGAAGCTCCAGATATTTTGGGGGAGAAATGGTACTGGATAGCTGTTATTTCACTGTGTGTAAATGTGGGTTTGGGAATGAACAAGGTAGTTCTGAACTTGGACACGTGGGGACCTCGGGTGGGCGCCGCCATTAGGATGCTTAGGGGGAGGGGTGGTGCACACTGCCCGAGCTGCAGCTGCGGGGGTGGGCGACAGGGCAGACCCGTCCGACCGGTCCGGCAGCCCCGAGCGCAGGCACCGCCCCTAGCGCAGCTCTGCCCCGAACTCCGCCCCCGGTCCCGCCCAGGGCAGCCCCCCGGACCCTGCCCCCTCAGCCCAGCCCCCTCCATCTGGCTCCAATTACCACGCGGCCAGCCAGATCAAACGCGAACCCTCCCGCAGACACAGACCCAGGGCAAGGGACCTCTTCGGGAACCAGCACCCCCCAGCAACAGCAACCAGCTGGAAATGGACCTGATAATGGAGTGATCCTTATCAGCTCCATGCCCAGAAAGGAAATCAGGCACACAAGGCAGGGGTATGCAAGGGCAAACAGACAGTCCCTTTTAGCCTGGCTTTTGAAATGTTGGGATGCAGGAGCAGAAACCGTGGACCTAGATCAAATGTGCAACTCAGGAGTGCAGATCAGACTTGGATCCATCTGGCAGAAGGGCAGCCTTGTGGAAAGGGACCTGGGGGTCTTGGTGAATAACGAGCTCAGCATGAGTGAGCAGTATGCGGCAGTGGCAAATAAGGCCAACAGGATGCTGAGTTGCATCACTGAAGGCATTACCAGAAGAGATAAGAAGTCATTTTCCCACTCAGCACTTGCCTGGCCACACCTGGAGAACTGTGTGCAGTTGTGGACCCTGCTGTACAAAAAACAGGCACGCAAACAGGCTGGAAAGTGCCAGGGATGGGGCATAAGAATGATCAGAGGACTGGAAACCTTGCCATATGAGAAAAGGCTGAGAGAAGTGGGCTTGTTCACTTGAGGAGTGAAGACTTAGGGGAAAGCTTATTACTACATATCAGTACATAAAAGGTGTCTACCTTTTCACAAGGTATCTCATGGAAAAGACAAGAGGCAGTGGGTACAAGTTACTCCTGGGGAGATCCCTGCTGGAACCCAGAAGAAAATTTTTCACCCTGAGAACAGTTAGGCATTGGAATAATCTTCCAAGAGAAGTTGTGGATTCCTCTACATTGGCCATTTTTAACACTCAGCTTGACAGGGTGCAGGGACATAATTCAATCCACACTATCACCTAGGAAAGTTGGACCAAATGATCCTTGGGGTCCATTCTAACCTGGCATTCTGTGATTCTGTGACTTTTTGCAGTACAGTGGTGATGAAAATGGATTGCACAGGTTCAAAAGAGGGATCATTCAAAAGAGGAGAAATACCTTTTGGGATTATTGAACGTTCAGGAAGAACCTTGAATTACAATTTCACAGCCCAGCTGTTCTGGGACATAACACTCCATTTACTCTGTGTTCTTCTCTCAGCACCTGCTGGTGACCATTGCAAGAGAGAAGATACTAGTGCTAAACTACATAACCTATTTTCGTCTTTATGAAAGCTTTTGAATTTGTACCACTTAGACCAGGTTGGAAATTCTTCAATCAGCATTCTAGGATCATGAATACCACTTATTGCCTAATTGCTGTGAACAGCTTCATTGTTTTCCTGCCAAAAACTTGTCAAGGTGAATTATTATGCATGGGGAATAGAGTCTGCAGTGAGATTTTTTAATTAGTCTGGTTTAGATGAACACAGCAAAAGTAATTGCATAGGATGGATATAGCTGAAGACTATTCCTGTCAGTAAATAATGTATTCTATACAATCTCCTGATGGGAAAAACAAACAAACAAAACCCAAACAAACAAAAACAACTCCCAGAAACAAACCAAACCAATCCAACAACAACCAACCAACCAAACACACACAAATGAAACACAAAACCCACAGAACCCCAAACCAAACCAACAACAAAATTAAACCAAACCAAAACACTCCCCTCAAGCAAAACCGAAAACAAACCCCAAAAAATCACAAACCAACACTTCCAGTCCATCTGGCCAAATAATTTTCTGATCTATAATATTAGATTTACTATCTCAGACTGATTTTTCAATCATCTCAGACTGATTGAAGCAGATTATTTGCTATGATAAATACACTTTAAAGCATGTATAAAATATGTTTCAATATCCATGCTATCAGTCTTGGGTTCAAAAAAGATCTAGCCCTCTCATCTTTTATAGAATCCATCATGTTGCCCAGAAATGCTAAAATTCACCTAAGACCATATGTGTATTTTCTCTGCCTCATGTTTCTCTATACTGCACTTACATACATATTTGATAAAGAGAAGAACCTATTCTAAGCGTCAAACACTCAGTCAGAGAAGACTGGACAGTTCTATTTTTCTCCTTCAGATTCTTACTAGTTTAGTCATTCAGGCATATTTTGACATCTGGACTGAAACAATTCTAGCTTCCAAAAGACATAGTTTCTTGCAGTCAATTTCACATACTACAACTCATTTAACCACAAGGACACAACAGAATTATTCTCATCTTAATGTTGAATATGTGACACTGAAATCACGTCTTTAAATCACATTTCCATTTGAACTGCACTGTCTTGAATGTAACTTGTAAATCCATCAGTTAATAAATGAAATTGAAATCTTGAAATACATCTCAGACAAACAGCAGGTTTCAAAGCCAGAAAATCTCATCTCAGAAGAGATTCAATTTTTTTTGTAAACCTGTGGTATCTGTTGAGCTGCACACAGAAAACTGTTTTTCTCATAGATCTGTGTGTCTAAGTGCAGACCTTGGAAAAAGTCACCCACTGCCCCTTATGTCATGTTGTCTTGACTCAGATGCCTCTGTGGTAGTTATTGTTTCCAAAATGCACCCTTTTCTAGAATGTGTGTGCAAGACCTGGATAGATACATCAAGAAATAGATATAAGAAATAACAAATGCTGAAGCTTGAGGAAGTACTTTGTGAGAGAGGGAAGTTAAGGTAAGTTTCACATTTATTTATTTATTTATTTTCACATTAATCAACTTATTTTTAGAATTTGATTAGTGTCATCAGAGTGGGTTAGTGATAATGTCAGTTACTAAGAACTGGTACTCAAAAGAAAATGGTATTGGAAACAGGTCACAGTCTTGAAACGTTCTTCAGGTTTTTCTACAGTATAGTTCCTTAATAAAGGCAAAGTCATGTAATTTAAAAGCAGTTGATTTGTGTTATATTGCTACATGATGGTAGGCTTGATGGGCCAAACATGGGCTTATCCATGTTGGCTTGCCCAGACATGTTACTCCGTTCCCCTGCTCCTCCTGCCTCCATGGGGAGGCAACCATGGAAGGGGAGGGTGAAAGCCCTGGCTTCACCTAATATTGTGAGGCCTGGCAAAGTGCCATTCCGATTGGCTAATGTATGTCTAATGCCCCACTAGTCACGGGCTCGATATTGATAAAAGGGATAAGCAGGTAGCACATGGGCCTGCTGCTGCTTCATTTTTGCATCCTGAATTTGCCTGGAGAGCTTACCAGGAACAGGCTCCAAATACTTGCACATGGTCAGCTTGCATAGCCCCCAGTGTGACATTGTGCTGAGATTGCACATGGCAAGACAACTTGCCTGCACCTGCAAGTCTTTCTGCTAAGACTAGAAGTCCGGGAGATATACAAATTGACCAGGGGAGCCAGGAGACAAGGTCAGAGATTGTCTGCCTCCTTTCCCCTGAAGCCTGAGAAGAATCAAGTCTCAGTGGTTAACAAGACAGAGTTCCACATGATTTAGGTACTGTCTGATTTATAATTTTGTGAGTAAATACTTAAAAGCCTCTTCCAGTATAGTATTTGCATTTGCCACTTTAAGAAATATGTGATCTAGTTTTGCCTGTGCTCTGCATGTCTAAATTTCTATCCTGTGTGTTTTTTGAACCTATGAATAAGTTTCTGGTGAGTTTTAATCTTAATAAACAGCTTGCACAGTCATAAAAATATAATCACCTGGATATAAAAATTAATACAGATTATTAATTTTGCTTAATCCTTCACATGCTAGTAAGGATCTTTACATCTAATACATGAACAAGCACAAAAAGTAAGAAATAAATATTGTTTCAGTCGCATCTAAGAATGTACGAGGGAGAAGATGTTCTGTGAACTAACATCAGTAATGATGATCTTTACTAAATTATTTGTTCGGCTGAAGTGCTGAAGTATATACACTGAAATATATATGCAGAATTACTGAAAATGCTGAAGTACTGAGGTATTGGGGGATATTTTTTGTCTTGAATGAGATTTTTCTCTCCAGCAAAGGTAGTAATGAAATGGAGGAAAATGTTTAGATAGCTAAAAACCCATTCCTAACAGAAGTAAGTTGTAAATTGTAACAGCAATGTAACAGTGAAATTCCTGAAAAGTTTTTAATAGTAATATGTGTATATATAATTGTCATGGAAGGTAGCAGACCCCTTTTGCAAAACTCTTATTTGTACATGGCTCACATCAAGGCCTTCCATCGAAAAGTCAAAACATTGCTTTCTATCTGCCTGCATGACGGCAGCTGCTGTCCCAGCAGTCGTACAGCCTCTGGGAAGATCTCTCCCCCAGAGGGGCAAAAATATAAACATAGGCTATTGTTTTGCAATAAGGGACCTTGGTTCTCATGCATTGTGACCACCCAATGAACACCTGTTGGGGGCTGACCCCTGGGTGGTGCCACAGGTTGTTTTTGGTGAAAATTATCCAATGTATGAATTGATTATAACTTTGTACCAATCTGTGAAGTTCAGGTAAGTCCGCCTGAGCTGGCTGAACACACCTCTTCTGGACACTATAAAAATGCTGCATTTGCCTTAATCGGGCATCTCTCTTCCCCTTTGCACCTTGCACCCCTCTTCTGCTCGTTACCCTGCTTGCTTGCACACACACGCAGCGGCACTCGCTCGGCATTCGCACTGCAGCATCGAAGTTACAGCCGGCTCGGGACGGAATGGAACTTGGCAGCGCCTGATCCTCGTCAGCCTCGGAAGCCAGCATCCAGCTTGGCCCGGACCCTCGGAGGCTCGGACAACGCACCTTAAATTCATAATACTCTAAGACTTCTCTGAACTGCATTTGGACAGTGAGTAACTGACAAAAATTAATTTAGAGACTGAATAATCTGTCAAGACTCAAATGAACTCTCTCAAATCACAGACTCTCTTTGTTTCAGTCATTCTGTATTTTAAATCACAACCGCGAACCAAGAACTTTCGTGGGATAGTTATAAATAAGTTTGGGGAAGGGGATTTCTAGTGTTTTAGTAACAAATCATTGAAACCTTCATAAAAATCGGCCTCGCATGTCATGCCCCAAAACTCCCCGAAACTCCTCTCCACAACAATAATAAGATTAAGAATCAAAAAAGAGTAAGGTTAAGAAAAACAAACCAGGTCAAAGCAAATTCCAGCTTCTGTTTGAGGTCATCTAATTATTCATATGAAATCTTGGAGTTATATTCTTGGAACATCAGTCAAATGCATTTTGCAGTCAAGGAAAATGCAAGTCCCAACAGCAGCTGCATCTGGATTTGTGAGACTGACGGACACTTCAGAGCACTTTGCTTTACAGTGTTGGAGCATGCCAGGGCCTTGCTGCAAAGTTAGGAAACAAGCACAAGCTTAGTAGAAGTGCTAGGCATCCTTCTGTGAGAGCCATGTGGTTCTCCTAACCTCATTATTGAGGACTCTCTGGACCAAAACTTTATTCCATCAAAAAAATGGTTAGGGCCTCCCAGATCCATAGGCTCCTCACCACCTATATACCTGGTCCTGTGAAATACAGGTTTTTCTCCATCTGCTCCAAAATTTATGTGTAGTTCATCCTGTAGCGATGCTGACTGCTGGGTCTTTTGCCCATTTGTTTTAAATGAACAATACCAAAATTATGTATTCTGGCAAGTGTTGAATACAATTTATCAAACAACATCTGCCCCACTGAGTGTCAAACCTGAATCACACACAAGCTGCCAAGTTTGGTTAAAACAAACACTACCAAGGAAAATTTGTACTATCTTCTTCACTTAAATAGCACAAAAACTTATTAATACTAGAGTGAAATAATATGCTGAAATGTTCTTCTGTGTAAGTATGGGGTTTTGTAGAAGCCAAAATATTTATTTAAACACATTAAACCGGTTTAGCAGTCAGCAGAATCTGACTCTAACCTGTAATTGGAAAACCTGTTAAAATACATATACAAAGAAGCCCAGAAAACTTCCTATGTGATCCAGAATAGAACAAAACAGAACAGGATGCATTAAACACAACACTTGAAAATTATCACATAAGTTAAATCTTCATCTTCCACCCATTTCTATCCATGTCAACATGGAGAAGAGACACAGTTGAGTCAGTCTTCTTTATTGGCTAGCAGCTACACATAAGTACTCAAATAACAAGTCAATTTGCTATTATTCTTCTTGAATTAACCAAATAATTATAATACCATTCACAGATTTCAAAAAACCTTATTCTAAATACTTACCAAGCATAAACTGCCTTTTACTTAATCTACAACCTCAAAAGTTAGACCTAATGTAAATCTCTATTACACTGCTGACAGTTCTGAATCAGCCTTTCTTTAAAAATCTCAGCCACACTAATACTTGGTTGATTTAAAAATCAGTGACCAACTTCAACCCAGAATGCTTTATTATGGTTTTGTGTTGCACAAGAAGGTCAGAGCTCTGTCTTAGTGACCCATTTCACAAAGAGACTTCTGGAGATATCCCCTGAAAGTCAGTGTTGATGAACCAGTCCAGTTGTATAATTAGTAAAGTATGACTGTGTACTGTCTCTTACACCAAGAATGCAGGAACAGCACATAGGATGCTTAGATTTAAGGCCAATGACCTCTCTTCTTAAGGAAGAATGGCCAGAAGAAACCTGACTTGTCAGATTTCTTCAAAGAGATAATTGTCTTTCATTACATACCTTTTCAGTGGTGTTTCTAGAAGTATAACCACATGAAATTGTAGCAACATAATTATTCTTATTGCATACAGAAATGTTTTCAGTATCACTAAGTAAAATTCAGATTACTTACCTGGACTTTCTGTGCAGAAATTCTGAGCAGATCACGTAAATGTCTCAAATTTAACACACCAGAAAAAAAAAAAAATAAATCCAGATGTTTCTAAATTTGAAACTTCACAAGAGTTAAAAAAATCCACCTAATTCACATTTATTTCCACTAAACTGGAAGTTTAGTTTTTTTCAAAAACTATCAAAATGCTGAAATTATTTTAGCATTGCATTATATCCTCTTCATTCTTCCTGTCTGTTGTTTAGATGCCCCATGCTCCTCATTCTCCCACTACCATATAAAAATATACCTTCTGTGAAGCCTTTACAGCACCTGGATGATAGGAGGAAGTTCTTCCCAGAGAGAGTGATTTGCCACTGGAATGGGCTGCCCAGGGAGGTGGTGGAGTCACCATCCCTGGAGGTGTTCAAGAAAAGCCTGGATGAGGCACTTAGTGCCATGGTCTAGTTGACTGGATAGGGCTGGGTGCTAGGTTGGACTGGATGATTTTGGAGGTCTCTTCCAGCCTGGTTGATTCTATGATTCTATGGTGGTCAACATGAAAGCACTAGATTGCCTTATAGAAATCAACATGCTGCATTCCAGAAAACAGAATTCTTCACAAGGTGCCAACAACAAAAAGTCCTATAATTCTAGAATGGTAGGGTTTGGAAGGGACTACCTGTTACCCCTTATCCTATCAATGGCCACTACTGAGAAGAGCCCAGCCCTGTGCTCATGACCTCCCCCCTTTAGGTATTTATATGCATTTATAAGATGCCTTCTGAGTCTTTTCTTTGCTTAAGAACCTTAGGACTCTCAGCCTTTCCTTGTAAGAGAGATGCTTCAGTCCCCTAATCATCTTTGTGGCCCTCTGTTGGACTCACAAACAATAGCTTTCATACAGCATTATGGAATGTATTGGGGGGTGAAGTTCCCAACCCATTATACACTGGTATGCTAATACAGCATTATATTTCCATTGAGTGAGAAACCAGAAATACTTAGGCCTGCTTTACACGTGCAAAAGTTCTTTTTGGCCAGTCATTACCCAAGCAAAAAAAGCCTTCTTTTTTCCAGACTGAACAACCCCAGGTCCCACAGACACTTCTTGTAGGCCATGTGTTCCAGGCATTTCACAATCTTGGTTGCCCCTCTGAACACTCTCCAGCACCTCAATGTCCCTCTTGTGGTGAGGGACCAAGAACTGAACACAGTACTCAAGATGGGGCCTCAGCAGTGCTGAGCACAGGGGGTAATGATCACCTCCCTGTTCCTGCTGGCCACAGTGTTTCTAATACAAGCCAGGATGCCGTTGACTTTCTTGGCCACCTGGGCACGCTGCTTGTGCATATTCAGCTGCTTGTGGATTAGCAGCTCCAGGTCCCCTTCAGCTAGGCAGCTTTCCAGCCACGCTTACCTAGGTGTGCAGTATTGCTTGGGGTTGTTGTGACCCAAATGCAAGACCTGGCATTTGGCCTTGTTGAACCTCATAAATCTGGAAACATAAACATATCATACTTCTAGGACAGAAACTGTTAAACCAAAAGTTTTCAAATGAAAGCTTAAAGCTTTTACAAAGTTCAGCTTTTGGGTTTTACAGCCACCTCATCTTAATCTTGTGAGCAGAATGTAAAAGTTGCATTAATATTTCAAATCACAGAATCATGGAGCTGTTAAGTTTGGAAGAGACCTTTGAGATCACCAAGCCAAATTGCCCTCCAACAAGTTGCAAACCCACCACTATTGCTAAGCCCCTACCATTACACTGTGTCCCTAATCACCAGATCTATGTATATTTTAAATACCTCCAGGGATGGTGACTCCACCTCTTCCAGGGGCAGCCTGCTCCAACACTTGATAATCCTTTCTCTGAAGAAATTTTTCCTAATAAACATTATGAGAAGAATTCAAGAACTCAGGGGGGAAAGGAAGGGGGAAACAGAAGTACAGAAGTGTTGAAGAATATGATGAAAGAGAATATTTTATTCTATCATTATGGATTTTTTTTTTTTTAATTTACAAATATATCCATAATCCAATGAGTAGAGTGGAAACATGTAATTCTAAAAAGTAATGCCTTTTTTTTTCCAAAAAGAAAAAACCTAGAAGCTAGAAAGAGGTGAACTCACTGTGTGAAAATTGCACCTAGAACCCAAAGCAAAACTTTAAGAACTGTTTTTCCAGTTCCATTTGAACACAGTTGCACATTTTAGTACAATGTAAAAGTGTAATGGAACGTTACATAAAAATGAAATGCTAAGCTTTCTTTAGTCCTGAGATGGTCTTCAACTGACACATAGCTTTATACTAAAAGCTAGAACAGACAAAAAGCCTATGTTAACATATACTTGCGTTAAAATTTGCTTTAGGGGAAACAGTAGATTTAATAAACAAATTCCATGTTGAGTTTACTCTGCTAAATTTTTCAAATAAAAATATATTCTTTATTGTTCTTTATTATTTTCTTGCAGTGAGACTATTTTCAAGGAATATCCATTCAATATGTGTAAGGAGGAGAAATTTGTTGCTATTCTCATGTTCATTAGAAATCAGGGACAGAATGAGCTATAAATTGCTAGCGCATGAAGTAGGTTTATCTGCCTTTTAGATTTGTCCAATAATCGAGCTGATTACTTATTCAATCTGCCTTTTCTCCTTCTTTATCTGTGTTCTGCAGCTCCATAGATAGAAGTGCTTGTACTCTATATGCACTCCCAGTGATTCCCACATATAAAAATAAACATGTTTCATTTGGATGTAATTTTTTTTTTCTATAAATGTATCATTATTCTTCTAAGATGCATGGAAAATTTATCTTCTGAGTATGAAATAAGCCGTGTGTTCTATATATCAGCCAAGGTATTTATCCTTGCGTTCACACTAGGTTTGCACTCGCTCATGTTCTAGCTAAGTCTCATCAGTTGTCTTGGGTTCTAATTCAAATTCCCAGAGACTCTAATAATTTTGATAGACCCAACAATAGTTTATAGAGTGCCCTCCCCTCTTTCCTCTCCTTTCCCAAAGACAGGGATTAGATATGGGGAGAGAGAGAGGTAAGCACACCCAAATAAATCAATCTCACTTGATTTGGAAGTTAAAAGGAAGAGTTTCACAATAACTTAGAAAGGTATTGGAGGTAGGGAAGTTTACAAAGGATAGGGAAGGGAAAATAACAAAATACAAAAGGTATAAATACAACCTGAGTTTGTGATGGTGGCTTTGTCTGCCTCATGTCTGCCACATGTCTGCCACGTGGTATGCTGGTATGCAGGCAGAGATGTGCAGAGTGTGGTGTGTGGCAAAAGAGAGAGAGAAAGAAACAGGAAGCCCCCCCTCCTTTATGGGACAGGAAATGGGGGGGAGTGGGCTAACCATCACCTGGTGGTGTGACCCACCCCTGGGGAGGAGTCAAGACTCCTAGGGTCAGGATCAGGGTTACTCCCCCTGGAGTGTTAACCCATCAGTGTTTGTAGCTTTCCAAGGTATGCTTATTTGATGTTTTGTGCTATTATACACACCAGAAATATCTTCCAAGCTTGCTTTCTGTGAGGAGAAAAAGTGTGTCCACTGTATTTGTAGTACACTTCTACTTTGGACCATTATTTTTATCTTTCCATCACACAATGCTAGAAATACATAGTGCAAAAAATGGATGTATTTTGAGACCTAGCTTGAAACCTAATTTTCCTCAAAACAAGAAGTTAAAGACAAGAAAAAAAATAACCAATCCTTTAAACTTAGTTATGACCTTTCAAAAGGGGAACACTAGAAACTCTGGAAGTTCAGAGCATGTACTAGATTTGATTTCCACTGATGTCAAAGAAAAGGATCACATTTACTTCAGCAAGCTTTTGTATCTCCCAGAACATGTAACATCATAGCAACGTCAGTGGAAAAAGTTAAAGGGACATCTGAAATCAATGGTAAGTAACTGAGATGAACACTGACAATTTGACCACTGTTCCTAAAAGCAACTCCAGATATTCCTGTCTTTGAAATGAAAGGGGAACATTGGTCTCAGCCCAGTAAAATTAAGTATCTATAAACCCTGTCTTTCGAATCCTTCTAACAAATCTGACATCACTGATTTTTTTACATATTTACTTTATAAACTTTAACATTCATGTAAATCTTGAGGTCAACCAAAGATAAAATGTATACATCATATTGTTATTTCTTTAGTACTTTGTAATGCTGCATTCTCAGTAACATTATAGTCGTATACCTTAGAGGTTTTCTTCTGAGAAATAATAGAAGATACTTTCTTGAAGATGAGCAGTCTTCTTAACATTTTTATTAATGTAACATTTTTGAGGAGATTAATTGGATGCAATTAAAACAGTATTTGTCAAAATGTCTAAAATTTACATACCTTTAAAACACCCTTAAAATTTGAATCATAGAATCAACCAGGTTGGAAGAGACCTCCAAGATCATCCAGGCCAACCTATCACTCAGCCCTATCCAGTCAGCTAGACCATGGCACTAAGTGCCTCATCCAGGCTTTGCTTCAACACCTCCAGGGACAATGACTCCACCACCTCCCTGGGCAGCCCATTCCAATGGCAAATCACTCTCTCTGGCAAGAACTTCCTTCTAACATTCATCCTATACTTCCCCCGACACAACTCGACACTGTGTCCTCTTGTTCTGTTGCTGGTGGCCTGGGAGAAGAGACCAACCCCCACCTGCCTACAACCTCCCTTCAAGTAGTTGTAGAGAGCAATGAGGTCAACAATGAAGTAAATTCTAAAGTCTGTTTTCCCTTTTTCTTTAGTGTGCACATTTTCTTCTTGTGCTAGTTTGTGGCTAACTGGAATATTTTAGTGAGTGAAATTAGATTATAGGCTGTGAAAAGGAAACAATGGTGATGTCTACTTCACTCATAGGCTTGCTGAGATATATAAAAACAAGAACACAAACATAGATAACACAGTTGCTGTGTTTCTCTGGTTGTCTGCACTTTTATGCCTAACCTGCTGTCTGTGTAACTCATCTTTCTGCTTTCTAACCCTCCTGGCTAATCCTCCAAACTCACCTTGAACATAACGCAAAGTCTGGGATAAGGTAGAGGGGTTGAAAGTTGGTGGAAGGTTAGTTGGAAGCCCCTCCTGGGGACTCCGGTTTCTAGGAGGGACATTGTGTTTCTGTATTACTTTTTTAACTTGTATATTTCTGTATATAGCTGTATGTATTGTAAATATCTGCTTGTACATTGTGCTAAGCTGTAAATATAAAGCTTCATTCCATAATTTCCAGCTCAATTGAGTCTAGTCTGGGTGATTTCATAAGAGTCGGGGGGCAACTAACACTGAAACTGCCACACTTGTAAAGATGCCTAAGGTGAAATTCTGTGTCTGCTGAAGTAATCCACAGATTGCAGGAGCTGATTAATGATTTTGCTTCTCATCTCTCTTCATTGCCAGTAACACTTAGCACAGTGTTGAAAAAGCATGGTCAAATCTGTATTTAATCTCATGAAGTTGTATATTTACTCAACAACATTATAGTTTATATCTATTACCTGCATGGGACACTGTGGATCTTGTGTGAGGTTAGTGTAACAATGTGTAGAAGTTTTTCCATTTTTTTGTTATGACTGGAAAAATATTTTTACAAGAATCTGTCTCTACTCTTCTTTCAGAATGTCTTCCTCTTCTTATTCCAAAAAGTGATCACTTGCTCTGAGTAATTTTTCTTTTGCTCTATCTCTATCTATTGTCAATTAAACCAAGACATAGTTTCAAAAATCTTTTCCTGAACAAATCTCCAAATCCTGTGTATTTTTTTTTTCATTTTTGTGTTCATCTGTGTGATGGTTTGGGTGTTCCCTGCCCCCCCACACTTTAGAAATCACCCAGACTAGACTCAGCCAGCTCTGGAAATATGAATGAAGCTTATATTTACAGCTGGCACAATATACAAGCAGATATTTACAGTATATACAGTTATAGACAGAAATATACAAGGTAAAAAGGTAATACACATCTCCCCTCCCAGAAACCTGAGTCCCCAGGAGGGGCTCCCAACCACCCCTGCACCTTCTCCCTACCCCTCTCAACCTTACCCCAGTCCCAAAGAAGAATAGAGGTTTGACCAGAGGTTTAGGAAGCAAAGTGGGTTAGCCCAAAATGGAGGGTGAGGTTAGAGAGATGCAGTTCATCCAGCAGCCCAAGTGAGAGTGATGCCAAGAGTGTTATTTAATGTTTTTATTTCTTGTTCCTATACTTCTCGGCAAGGGTGTGAGTGAAGTAGACATCACCATTATTTTCTTTCCACAGCCTGTAATCTAGTTCTTCTCAACAAAACATTCTAGCTTGCTTCAAACTAGTACAATCTGAGTATCTAATGTGTCTTGACAGTTTGAGAATATCTATCATTTTCTTTAATATTTTGCTCATCTTCCACATACTTTCAGTATGTTCTATTCAATTCTTTGCAGTTCCTCACTCTACCATGACACATTTGACTTTTGTAAAGAATTTTCTCTATAAGCTCTGTTTCAGGCTTGAGCCATCTACTGGAAATTTTGAAGACAATATCCCACCCTGACAGTGCTTGGATGCATCTCTGCCCTCTTGGCCTTTCGCTGCTGGCTAAAGGAGCAATTACTGAAAGTAGACTTGAAAATTCTGTCCAAGCAGGGTGAATCCTGCTAGCAGAAGCAAAGATTTGGGATTGAAATATAGACTGTCTATGCATAATGTTCAGGAGGCCATAGAAGACAGATGACAAAGAGCCACTCCATGAATAAACTCTCACACATGACAGAGGTGTCAGATGATGAAGACAAAGTAACCATAATTAAAATTTTCCTATTATGATTATTAGTGGGGTTGATGTAAATATTGAATCTCATAGCCAAATTAAAGCTCAGTTAGGCTGGATGCAAATATCAGGCATTTGATGTCAGGCATATGTGACTGATGAAGAGATCAGATGAATACAAAATCCTTCACTTCACCGTCTTTGAATATTTTTTTTCACCAAAGGGATTTTCTAATTAAACAGTAATACAATGTTTGTTACCTAAAAGAGCTTTAATAGGAAAAAGGAATATTAAAGATGAAAGGAGTTTTAAAGGAACAAAACTTTTGAGGGTTTGACTAAAAGGTGTGGATCAGTCCTGAATCAATGAGAAGCCATGTTCCAGCTCAGCTGCAGGCTAAACTGGGAACTAAATCCTCATATATTAGAATTTTTTACAATGATAATTTTCACTTCTAGAAGAATATGTCCTTTTCTCAACTGTTTTAACAGGAAAGCATAAAGTTCCTGTCCCGGGATAGTGTCTTCCAGTCAATCTTTACTGATGGTGGAAAATAAACTGAAACAAAGTCATGCATTGGATGCATGTCTGCACGGGCTTCAGAGATGCTGGGTTGCTAGAGCGGGACATAGGTCTTAAGAGTTGAGAGAAAACAGGAAAAGTGGGGTTCACAGGAGTGTAGTAAGGAAAAAAACCCAGAGTATGCAAAGATATCACTGACTCTTGTGAGAATTAATTTTATTGTGTTAATCAGATTTTAAGAAAAAAAAAAAAAAGAATTAGAACAATCTTAGAATAAGAAATTATTTAATTTCCAACTAAACAAGTAGTTTTCAAAACCCCCAAATGACCTTTTCCAATCAAACTAGAATGACATATTTAAAAGTATTTTTGTGGCATAGGTATGGGTGATATTTCCAAACGAATACAAAATTACTGGAAAAGATTGTTCTTTTTGATGATTAAAAAAAAAAGACAAAATATCTAATAAAAATAAATATGTTTATATTAAAAAAAAAGAAAGTATGATCTCTTCTCATAACTCAGATACCTCATGTGTGGCAAGGAACTAAATTATAGTACTAGCATCAAACAAATAAAATAAAGCAAAATAAAATTAAGTAAAATAAAAGAATTACCTTCTAATCCCAAAATTGGGTCAAACCAATACAGTAACATAACAATTGAATATGCTCTTAAAATATAACTGTTTTTTTCTATTTAGAAAGATAATGAGAAAGGATGGAGCAAGTGTCAGAAACTAAGGGACACCAGTTGCATTTGCAGTTCCTCTCACTTGGCAGCAGCCTGATCTCCACCCAGTGATTAGGGACAGAGATCTGTCACTCAATTTGAGACCACATTCACAACACACATGTGTCTTACCAGGAAAGAGGTGTGATGTAGAGCTGTAAGGCAGTCAGGTTGCGAGAGAGGTAAGCTGCACCCATCCCACAGACCCAGCAACTGGCAGCAGTGTGAGGTAGCTTTATGACTGCCTAGTATCTACCCAATTAGATATGATCTAATTTTCCTGTTTGCATATTTTACAGTCTTGTGTTTGACTACAAGAAAAATCCTGCCCAAAGCTGCTGATGCAGGGGCAGACTGCAGCACCTCCCATCAGACAGGTGTGCAGTGTCTTGTTATCAAAGGCACCGAACCCTTCTGAAGAAATAAGGACTTGTTAAAATGAGCAGGTGGTTTGGAGTAAGAGCCTACAATGATCAGTGTGAAGTTTAATCCCTTTTATCTAATGTAAAAGCCCTTGCTGACCATGGCAAGCTTTAGGTTGGCCTTTGCCTCCTGCCAGAGGAAAAAAAAACCTATGATAAAGTTCATAGGAAGGAGGAAAGGCAGGACATGTCAGTGGAAATACATGTCTTCAGTAGCAAGCACTAGATCACGACCTGAAAACAAGGTCTGTGTATTCTCTTCTGAGGCTTTAGTACTGTCTCACACTGTCTTTCATTCCCTTAAAAAGTGACACCTTCTACACGGGTGTGTTTATTAATTAACATGTATTAGTAATTTGGGAACTTGCAGGTCCAGCCTACTCAGAGGCCACCATTGCAGAAGTGGAGTGACAGATATGAATGAGACCAAGAGGTCTACAAAAGAACTAGGACCTCAAAAAGAAGACAGGGAAGACAGTAGTGAGCAAATGAAGCAGTCACCAAATCTACTCTTTTGTTGGTGATGCCATTAGGGGGTTTTATTCTCTAACTTTCCACATACATGCCTTTTTTTTTTTTTTCCTTTTTTTTTCCCTCTGTTGCTTCTTGAGTCTGTACTGACATAGAGAAATGCCTCTAAACTTAAACCAGTACTTAAGGAATCTAAGCAAATTAATAACTTAGTAATCATTCTATTATGATTGCTCTATTAGAAGTTTTTGTTTCTGTTAGAATTCATATTCGTGACAAATAATACAAAAGGAGTAAAAGTAATACATTGCATTGCGTCGGTCTCAGCTGTTTAGTACAGAGATCCCTAGGCAGAAACTGGAGCCAAATCTGTTAGCAGTATTTTTCAGCCTCTAAGCACTTTGCCATACGCGTTCAGTAAGCCTGTTACCAAAGGAATTTAGCAAGCAAGTAGCCTAATATCATCTTCTAAATCCAACATTCCCCATTACAGTGCAATGTAAGCAAACCCAGGAAAAACCTTTGCTCTCTTAGCAGGAATATCAGCTAATAACAGTGATTGAGCAGTTATCATTCAGCTGGTTTAGATTATAGTGAGTAGCTTCTGCTTTTTGGCTAATCTAGCAACAAGTGGACTCTGTTTATATTTCACTCTAAGGGGAGATCCTGTTTGGAATTAACTGTAAATTACACTACTGTTCCTGGTTTCTTTGGCTTAATGATTTTACTTGGAAAGCAGCTCTCTGACATCCTTCAGGATAAACAGCAAAAGGAAAGACCATTAGTTACTACAAGTGTCAGAACTGTAACACGTAAGGGTACTTGCCTGCAAAATGATAGAGTGCATTTTTTTCTGCAAAATGCTAACCCAAGTTTCAGTGAGTCTCATAACTTCTCATAACTATATTTTTGATCTGTCAATTTGTGCTTTGCCTTTCCTCTTTAATGGAAACCTGTGGTCAGACAGTAATTTGCTTTAGAAATGTATGTTCTTCATAACAGAAGAAGGGGCAAGAGCTAACCTGTCATCTATTTTTGCAGTGATGCAAAGGATGGTTTCATCTTAATTACTTCCTCAGCTCTCTCACTCTTACTTGAGCTTTAGCAAGGAACATGGAAGAAGAATTTTGGCAGAAACAGTTGGTGCAGCACTGTATACAGGGAAATTGTAGTAAAACCCAGATCTTAATTATCAAAACCTAGGTCTCTCCCCTGTTGAACTGCACTGAAAAGAAACAAATCCTTGTGCCAACAGTGCAGCTCTCAGAAGCTTTCCAGAGATATATGTGGGTTAATCAAGAATTTGCATTTGATTATATTTGTCCATGGCAGTATCTCTAATTGTGTTAGGTTAGGAAAAGGAAAGCTTTTCAAAGAAGTTCTCTGTCAGTATTCAGAGTTACAAGTGTTGTGATGGAATGGAAGGCATCCTGCCATGTGTTTCAGACTTGTTTATATTTGGCATCATAATACAAGAGTACCAGATTGTGGCAGTGGCTTTTTGTATTTGTGTGTACATATATTGATGTGCCTGTTGAGCACCCATGCTGCAACAAGGCTTAATCCAAAGCCCCGCTACGGTGGGTGGTGTACGTGCTAAACAAAACTCCCAGTCTTAAAGGGTGTACAGTCAATCAAGGTCACTTCTATGGAGCATATGGGAGATTTTAGAGCTCATGTTTAAAACTGCTTATTTTTTAATCTTCAACACAGTTCTTCAGTGGAAACACTTTTGCAGCTTCTGAGTGCCAGTGTCATAACTACTCAGTATTTCACTCCATCTCTTTCACATGGGTCTTTCCTGAATGATCATTTTTTCCCAGTGGATCTGCAATTCAATTTATGAAGCAAAGTTTATTTGTCATGTTTCAGTATTCTAGCATAACCAAGCATATTAGAGGATGCAAACAGGCACAAACCTTTTCTTCCCCTGATGATCATAGAGAACATGTGAATAGTAAAGCCATTCTTTTATTGTCTCAAGGGTTAGTTGTCAGTTACAAAATATGTTTTGTTACTAACTTCTACCAGGATGTTGACTGAGCTTTCTTTTGATCAATGATGGTACCACAAAGAATGGGAAATCAGACTTTTCTGTATGGTTTATAGGATATGTGGATCCATTTTCTAAACAGGAACTTCTGAAAATAGCCTACATTTTGGTTAATACAAGGAAGAAAATAGCAGTTCATCTGCTGAATCTTGTAATAACATTAAGTGATATATTGGTAAATTTATATTATCTATGTATTATTATGTTAGATTATTTTCTGAAGCAGATGCTTCAGAATAGTTCTAACAACACACAAAACAGGGAGAAAAGAAGAAGGCAATAAAGAAGAGTAGACTGGCATGGTGGTTGGAAAGTTCCACTGCTCTGAAGACTTGTTTAAACTGTGACTGAAGCTTTCTCTATTACTGTCATAGAACAAAAGCTGCTTAGGTCCTTACCAGCAAACATATATCTTTGTACCACCAAGGCAAAGTGAGAATGGGGCCAAGGATGCAGCTGGTGCTATGCAAGTGACTTCATCAGGCACCTACCAACCTTAGTAGAATCGGTTTATGCCAGCACTGGAACAAGCTGTAAAAGCACATGATGACAAGAAGTGATGTGTTTCAATTAGGCAAATTCTTCCTCCTCCTAATCTAAATCAAACTCATTTAAAGAACACTTGCCTGACAAAGAAGTTGCATTTTTGTCACAGATTTAGAGAGATATAAAGAATTCTCTGAATCTTTACCAAAACTGAGGGGCTAGTTGGTCTCCCTATAAGCTACACAAACTGTCTTGGTCAGACGCCTACAGAAACAAACAGAATCAAAAGTAAAATGAAACTAATTACCTCAGTTCTAATTTAAATTTCCAGATATTCAAATATATTTGGTAGAACCAAGAATTTTTTTCCGTGCCCTTCCTTCTTCCCCCTTCTTTCCCAAAAGAAAGAAATTAGATGTAGAGAGAGGAAAGGTAAACACACCAAATAAACAATCTCACTCTGATTTGGAGGTTAAAAGAAGAAAAGTTCAACAATAAATTAAAAGGTATCTGAGGTAGGGAAGTTACAAAGGTATAAGGAGGGGAAAACAAGATACAGAATGTGTAAATACAACCAGATTTTTTAATGGTAATGGCTTTGTCTGCCTCTTGGGTGATGGCCATGTGGTAAAACAAAGAGAGATAGGAACAAGATGGTGATGGTGGTAAGCAGGGAGGCAGGGAGCAAGAAGAGGAAGTCCTCCCCCTGCTTTTATAGAATTTTAGATGGGAAAGGGGAGTGGGCTAACCGTGAATCACCTGTTAGTGCTCAGACCCACTGCTGGGGAGGGGTCAAGGCCTCCTAGGGTCAGGTTCAAGGTCACTCCCCCTGGAGAGTTAACCCTGTACGCAAATTAATATAAAGTAACATCTCCTATGCAAGTCTGACAAAATCTTACTACTTCTAGATTTGCAAATCTCAGCTGATTTTCTGATGTCTAAATAACAGGCAGGGCCCAGTTAAAGATTTCTCTGTGCTTAGGTTATGTATGGAAACTGATGCCTAGGAAGTGCAAATACTAACTTGTAGGGAGCACTTATTGTACTTGATTGCTCTCTCTAGATGCCTATCGCCATTGAATTTTTTAAGTACTATTAATCTGCAAGATTTCTTACTTTCTCTGTCAAATAGGTTTAAAATTGGGCAGCAGTTAAGAGCAGAGCACAAACTGACAAACAAAAAGATAGGTAGACACACATAGCACATGGCAATTTGTCCACTGACTTTGGAGAGAAACAATGATGAAAGGGAGCAATTGGAGAAAAAGCTACAAATATAATATGTTTTGATCTTAGCTGAGACCCCCACAAAGTACTGAGTTGCTTCAGTCTTATGAAAAATGGTTCTGACAGGGTGTGATGGTTTGGGTGTTACCTGCCCCCTCCTTAAGAAAATCACCCAGACTAGACTTAGCAGCTGGAAATTAAAGAATGAAGCTTTATATTTACAGCTTAGCACAATATACAAGCAGATAGTTGCAATATATACAGCTGTATACAGAAATATATAAGTTGGAAAGTAATACAGAAACACAACAGCCCTCCCAGAAACCAGAGTCCCCAGAAGGGGCTGCCAACCACCCTTCCATCTCCTTTCTACCCCTCTACCTTATCCCAGACTTTGTCTTACGTTGAAAGTGAGTTTGGAGAATCAACCAGGGGGATTAGAAAGCAGATGGATTAGTTAGACAGAAGGTTAGGGAGAGAAGTGCATGCAGACAGAGCCAAAGAGCAACTGCGTTACCTATATTTATGTTCTTGTTTTTATACATCTCAGCAAGCCTATGAGCGAAGTACACATGGCCATTATTTCCTTTTCACAGCCTATAATCTAATTCCTCTCACTAAAATATTCCAGCTAGGCTCAAACTAGCACACAAAATGAAAGAAATAATAAGAAAGGTAGAATATTACTAGCTGTTTATTTATTCCCAGATATGGCAGATATGCCTACATCTTTGTGTAGGTATACAACTGCTCTCTCTTCTTTTTTGCTCTTTAAACTCTATTTGTTGACATACATCAGCTTCTAAAAAAAAAAAAAAAAAAATCCCATTCAGCTGGACAGGTGAGGATTTTAGGCTCTGAAATCAGTGTAAGCCACTCCAGAATGTCCTTCATCAGCTCCTTCAATAGCTACTGAAATTCCAGGATTCAGGAAAAGTCAATATATGAGACACTGCAATTTAGGATTTATTTTAGGAATCATTACAATATATACATGAGAGAGAACTATTCACTACTCTGAAGTGGGTTTTGTGATAACTTGTACTTCAAAGTACCCAGATTATTTCCTGTATCAAAGAAAACTACCATTATTCCTTTGGTGTTATGCTGACTTGTTGATCACATGTTTCTGTGCACAAAAGTGGCTCCAAACCCAGGAGATGGTGCAAGAACCATGACATCTGCTATTGTTTGGCATCCACTTCTGATGCTTTTTCCATCAGCAAGCTATGACAAAAGTAAACAGAATGATACTAAAAGTAGAATGTTGGTAGAGTAATTTAGGATCCTGCAGCCCATATTTGCTTCAAGTGAAGGACTCCTGAGTCAGTCCAGAATCTCAAGTTCTAGTGTCTTATAAGAGTTTCCAAAAATCTTTGTTCAAAGCTAAAACACCTGTGCATCCAGATAACACTTCTGGCAACACAGGGCTTCCAAGAAGAAAAAGCAAGTATGCCGTGTTTTAAAAGGGAGCTAACTGCATTCCAGAAACAAATAGTCTGTACTTACCTGATCACAGTATCACAGTATCAACAAGGTTGGAAGAGACCTCACAGATCATCAAGTCCTACCCTTTACCACAATTCTCAAGGCTAGACCGTGGCACCAAGTGCCACGTCCAATATTGCCTTGAACAGCCTGATACCACTCAAAAAGAAGAATAACATTGACTACTTAGGCTTTAAAAAGTCAGTCTGTATTCTCTCTCTATTTGAAAAAAAGGTGGAATATCTCACTCTAATGTATTTCATCCCTGTCCCAAAGTGTTCCATACAGAGAAACCTACCCTGTACATCCTGACCCTGTCAGCTGTGGGTCTTAGCAAATATACCATCTTAATGTCCACTTGGAGTATCTAAAATGTCACAGTCAAGATTAGAGACCAAAAAGCTTAATGTACAATTAAAAAAAGCTGTTACTTCCAGACCAATATAATCTCTGAAGACCAGCAGTGGTGTACACAAAAAAAGCTGGAGAAGCTCTGGCAGACATAGTTCACTAAAAACAAGATTGAGGGATTATTTGAAGAGTAGTTATGTGAAAGAGGACACGTATCCTAATAAAAGCCAGTTCTTTAATCTGGTTGATAAGGGCCTAACAAGATTCAACAGGTGAAGTTAGACAGATTCAGACAAGTATTAATTACTTTACTGGAGGAATGTGGTTAAACATTGCAGCAATATATGCTGTGCCTGTGCTAGATAAATCCTTATTTGAAGATTCAGGGTAAGATTCTGTTTCCAGTTAGAATCCTCAAGAAGTTTGGGAGGCATACTTGATACATGCTTAAAGAGTATGATGCGGCCTCAAAGGAAAGTTGGAGAAATCATGGGCATAGGTGTGACTCATTTTGCAGAATGTGAGATTAGGCTGCCACAATGGTCTTGTGTTGCCTCAAACCTCTGGAAAATCCAATAGTCTTTGCTGGCTCATGCAGCTGACTGTCCAAACAGAGACTGTGTGAGGGAAGTACTGAGGAAACAGAAAGACAAAATAGTGTATCTGTGACCAAAAATATGGCATCATTATGACTAGAACTTTTTTTCTCTTTGCTCTTAGAATGAGCGTTCACAAGTAAACCATATAGTCTGCATCTGTGATTTGTCACACATGTCTATTTGCAGAACATCTGACTTGTATTAAAACTTCCAGTCCTTTTAGTAATTAGACATGCATAGGACTTTGTTCAGAAACTGAGCAAGATTTGTTAACTGACTTCTGAGCTGTTAACTCTATGTGACTCAGGTCTGCAATTTGTTGCTGAGAGATAAAGCATTCAAACACATTTCAACATCTATTCTTTCAGTCTCCTGAAGCTTCAGCATCTTGGTCTTTTAGGCACTTTGATGAACCTTAATTTGTATCAGAAACTGTATTTAAAGCTCACTGGAGCACTTCACAAAGCCTGATGGTCTACATTTTAAGGTAACATACTGGCCTTAAAAAGAACCTAGGTTTAGACCTCTGGGCCATGGTGGCTTACCTTGCACTGTTTGGAAAGATACATATACGAATGTTGCAAACATACTACTCTCTGTGGCTGTGGCAGTTTAAAATAACACTCAAAGCAAACCCACAAAGTCTGCAAGGAGTATTATATTTTTGACTAGCCAGCTCCCATCAGTGGAAGAAAATGAATTTTCAGGCATATGACTCTTCAACCTCCCATCTGTAAGTGTTGTAAAGGATATAATTTATCACCACTTACAGCAATCTAGATGTTACGCCTTACATAAAATCTCTCATGGAACAGTTTTGTGGAAGACCAGGAAGCCATTGGGAAAATAGTTCTGTGTGCAAGTAGCGGACTTGATAGAAAGGACCAGACCCTTAGTGGGAACCTCACCTTCTACTCTAGTGCCAGTAGCAGGCTTCAATATATTTATTCAGAGCTATTTCACCAGGCTTTCCTGAACTGGGTGTATGTGTATGTGTTTACATAATGCTGCTATAATCTCCCAAAGGGAGCACTTCAAGTGACAGGATTAGACTTGTCCTAACAGAGCCCTTTTCTAAAAATGTCAGTAAAGGATTCCTAGAGAGGCACCATCAGCCAGGCAGATCTTCATGATAATGGAAATTTGTGCCAATTCTTTGCAAGCTGTTTTATTTTCAGACTTCTTCTGCTGTTGAAATTAACACTTTAACCATCACATTTGTAAGCCTGGCTTTACCAGAGGTGACAGAAATGCTCTACAAGATTAAACTCTTCATTTAAAAAACCATTGTACTAGAAGAGAAACCTAAAAACTGAAGTGAGCAGCCTCATCATTGTTACAATGTAAGAATAGGCAATAGAAGATCCATGGGCAGGGGACATGTTGTTGTCATGCTTTACTGTATCTGCCACTGACTAATTCCTGAGGATCCAACCCAAACTTTATTACTGAGAGATGCAGTTTCCCTGTAAAATAGATTAGTGTAGTCTCTTTCTGTGGAAAGCTCCTGATGAACATTTTGTAATGGAATTTGCCTTGAAACAGCAAGGGTGTCCTTCACAGCAAACAAAGAGGAACCTGAATGGATATTTTCCCTTCTAAATTTCATGCAATCCCTCGTAGCATTCTATGAATGTGATAGTTCTGTGTAGGTGTCATTCTGCCTTTGTATTCTCTTAAGATCAATCATCACCATGGTGATAAATGAAGCTTTGGAAGCACATCATAAGTTTCTACCCACTTTATTGTACAACATAACAGAGCTGTGATGCTGTGGATAGCATGCAACAGAATCAACACTGGCTGTTGAGTTTCAGTCTGGTTTTGTTGTGTCCGTTGACTATGTTGTCTCATTTTTTTTCCATGACACCAGACATTCAGCTTCATTTAGCAGCATTCTTAACTTAATTCCAGCAATTATTGTGGGAGAATTCTCTCACTAGCAGGACATGAGCTGGTAAACATGAGAACCCATGCTGGGAGGTGTCCTTGAGCCCGCTTCTGGCTCAGGAAGCTGAGCTGTAAACAGTGAGCAACCCACACACACCTGCAGGTCCCTGGGGTGGACACTGCAGGTTGTTTTGATACAGGGCAACCTATCTGTACCTTACATGTAACTCTGAGCCGATCTGTACTGTCCACTTGTGCCATCCCCAAACTGATTGTGCACGCCTTTCCTGAAGTACTATATAAAGCATTGCACTGCCCTAAAAAAGGATACTGCACTGCTAGCTGCTGAGTTGACTCATCAGTACCCCGATCTCACCTCCACCAGCTTCCCGTGGCCGCAAATTATGGCAGTTCATCTGCTGCAAATTAGCCTTTAAGTCTGGTCAATCCATGTGCCAATCTCTTTGGAGTTCTCATGTCCTTGAAAGTTCTAATCTTTGAGGCTGGAATCCTCCCTGTTTGAGGGAAAAGGATGCATCTTCCCAGCTTCTAGGGAAATGACAATCTCTGATCTGGTTCTCCTGGTGAAGGATGCAATCTCTGTCTTTGTGCTGCTGGCTTCTTCTGGATGCTCTGTCCAGGGATTCTTAGCAGGCAGGATCTCAGGTGCAGGAGGAGAATATTGTACTGTCTCTAGCACGGTTCTCAAGTGGCTAGCAGGCCGATAGCACGTGCAGACAATCCAGAGTCTTCCTCCTGGTTATCTCAGTGGCAATGGTGTTTACCAGGCAACGATAGGCAGTGGGCATGCAGGATGTGCGCAGCTGCCAGGAGTGTGAGCTCCATAGGTAAAGGCAGGCAATACAGGATTGGGTCCTGTATAACACAGTGGTGTGCAGATGTGCACAGCTGACTAGGAGACTATAGGCTCCACACAGATATATAGGCAGGCTTAAGTGAGCTCTGCAACTAAGGTACGCATGCAGGTGAGTCCACGCTGCAAGTGGGGCAGAGCATGAGGGTCTGAGCATCTGAGCGTCTGAGCATCTGAGCTATGCAGGGGTCTGAGCAATGCAATGGGGTCTGAGTGTGGGGGTCTGAGCACTTTGTTTACCTGTGCACCCCTAATTATTGAATGTGGGCTGAGATTAATGGCCTCTTTGGCCACTAGAATGACCAATCTGGTTGGCAGTCAGCCAAACCTTACCATAATAGGCAAAAGGCACTTTCCTGGACTTTCCCAAATATAGAGATCACATTGGCTTACACCAGGGAGACATGAGCTGGGTGTGTGTGTGGCTTACACAACCTGTTTACAACCAGGGTTCTGGCAGAAAAACATGTCCAGGCAGGGCAAGGCATAAATAAGCCTCTTTTCAGGCCTAGAGACCCTCCATGACAGAGGGCACATACATTTTGCACATGACAGGGTTGTGGGCTTTATGAAACCCCTCTGATGTAACCAGACTAAATCAGACTAGGTTGTTTCGGGTTTCTTTTGTCTTATTTTCCCGCCTCTGGCTGCAATGCATACAGGCAGGTAAACATGTCCAGACAAGACAGTATATGCTCAAGCCCATTTTGTGACCATTGGGACTCTCCACCACCCCACGTAATAAGTAGAAACAGGTTCGCTACCTGAGGCAACACTCACAGTGTCTTACAGCAGCTGCACTGGCCCCAGCCTGCTTTTGCTGTTGTTTTCTCTTTGCATGTAGGATTACTCTTATGAGTAAATGTATGAGGAAAAAATGACAATGTAGGCACTAAGTGTGGCCAGAATTCGCTGATTTTGCACCACCCTTTCATTCCTATTGCTGGCAGAATATACGGAGTTAGTCAGCTCTAAGACACAGCAAGGGCTGCTCTGGGTTTTGAAAGGAGAAAAACCCAACAAGGTTACACTCCTCATTTCTCTACTGTTTCTCAAATCACAAGGGTGAACTTACTGAGAAGGAGTAGCTCTTCTGCTGGCTAGATCCACTACTTAAATCTTGCATGAGAGATCAGTTGGAATAGTCACACACCAGCGTAATTCATGGAATAACAAACCTGATTCACTTATGAAGTTCATAACATCCAGGGTCTAACACTACATATTCATGGAATCAGGGCAATAGGTTGGGACTGTTGCATAGGAAAGTATGGGACAACAAAATGTCAGCTCTGCTTGGAAGGAAAGACGCAGCTGCTAGTGGGAAGGAGACTTTAGAGTTTGTTTTGTAATAGCATACAACACACTCAGGTACAGTATCAGTAGTATAAAACCTGAATTACCCTAAAGAGCTGTCAAATCATAGAATTACAGAATGATTTGGGTTGGAAGGGCCTTTAAAAACCAGTTAGTCCAAATATCCTGGAATTAGTAGGAACATCTCTAACTAGATCAAGCAGCTCAGAGTCCCCTCCAACCTGACCTGGGATGTTTCCAGGGATGGGGCATCCACCATCTCTCTGTGAAACCTGTTGGAGTGTTTCACAGCCCTCAGTGTAAAGAATTTCTTCTTACATCTAGCCTAAATCTCCCCTTTCACTTTAAATTCACTGTCCTGTTGCAACAGGCTCTGATAAAATGTTTGTCTCTATCTTTCTTATCTTGTTTAAATACTGAGAGGCTGCAGTACTGTTTTTCCAGAGCCTTCTTTTCTATAAACTCAATAATCCCAACCCTCTCAGCCTTACTTCATAAGAGAAGTGTTCCTTTCCTCAGATTATTTTTGTGATTCTCCTCTATACCTACTGCGATAAGTCCCAGTTTTTCTTGTGCTGAAGATTCTAGAGCTGGATGTAGTACTCTAGGTGGGATCTCATCAGAATGGAGCAGAGGGGCTGCCTCAGCCTGCTCACCACACTCCTTTTGATGCAGCCCAGGATACAGTTGGCCTTCTGGCATGTAAGCACTCATCATCAGTTGCTGTTCATCTTTTCATCCTCCTGTAATCCCAAGTCCTTCTCCTTAAGGCTACTCTCTCAATCCCTTCCTCACTCAGCTTGTACAGCTCAGAAGGATTGCCCCAGGTCAGGTGCAGCATCTTGTACTATTTTTTGTTGAACTTCATGAGGTTGACGTTGACTCACCTCTCAAGGTTGTCAAGATCCCTTTCGGATGGCATCTCTTACAACCAGTACAGTGACTGCCACACACAACTTGGTGTCATTGGCAAACTTGCTGAGAGTGAACTGGATCCCTCCCTCCATGTCACTAACAAAGATGTGAAACAGCAACAGTCCCAGCAGTGATGCCTGAGAAATAAAAGTTATCACTTTTCACCACTGTCAAAGTCCAGAGAACAGAGATTAACAATATCTCTGTCCAAAGGAGCAAGATCTGTTCTTACGGATTTCTGTGTGGTGAAATTAAGGTACAAACAAGACCATATATCACCACAAAACTATTTATTAAAGGATAAAATTGGACAAAAGAGAGGGAGAGAGAGAGAAGGGGGAGAGAGAGAGAAGGGGGAGAGAGAGAGATAAAGAGAATGACAGAGAAGAAGCAAAAGAAGCAGGGAAGGAAAAGAGCTGGGAACATATTGCCCTGAGTCGCAGGTCGGGGGGGAGAGAGAGAGATGAGTGCATGGCCCAGGGATGATCTTCTGTGGAGTTCGTCAGGGGTTCTGGTGGTGGTGCAGCTCTGGTAGTCTGGTGGAGGCCCAGTTGGTGGTCTGGTGGAGGTCCACCCTTGGTAGTCTGGTGGGAGTGCCACCCTTTGGTGGGCATCCTCCTGCCTTTTATACAGTTTTTTGCTCGGTGTCCAGCTGCAGCTCCCCAGAAAATCTTCCTGTGTATCCTCATGCATTCACAGGGGTCCAGCACCACCAGCAGGAGGACCTCTGCCCCTTCCCTGGCTGCACCTGTCCATACCCTGAATACACATAAGCCTTTTCTCTTTGGGGTAGCTGAGATAAGATGTAGGCATCCTGGGCATTCCAGCCAGGCTCAGGTCCAGGAGTTTCCAGGGAGCTATATGTTGATTTGCTCCCTGAGCTTTTGGCCAAGCACCTAGTCTGAGTCCTGGAAGGAAACAAAGGCAATCCTAATCTTCATTGACTAGGGAGAGACCATGCAATCTTTATCTTTGTTAATGAACAAGAGAGAGGATTTAGACTCTCCCAACCACTTAGACATTTTAAGCCACTATCAGTCTTTGAGAGAGATTACTGTGGTGGAGGGGCAGCAGCCCCAAAACTGAGGCCTCTCTATGCCTCTACATGCCTGGACATGTTTTTCTGCCAGGGACCTATGGCAGTAAACAGGTTGTGTAACACACACATGCCCAGTCCGTGTACCCCTGGGGTCTGCCCAGGTAATCCCCTACTGGGAGGGTCCAGGCAAACAGTTGCTGTCTATTAAGGTAAGGTTTTGGCTTACTGCCAACCTGATTGGTCACTTTAGATGGCCAAATGAGCCACGAATCTCGGCTCAGAGTCTATAAAGAGGAGTGCAAAGGAGCACCACGTGTTCAGAGGTCCAGACTTAGCTGCTCAGACTCAGCTCTCTGTTCCACATAGCAGCATCTTGCTGCCCTGACTTGCTTGCATGGCCTAGACACAGAGTCAGGCCCTTACTCTCTTGCAAACATTACTGAGGCTCAGACCTCTTGCATTGATCTCAAGGCACAGTTAAGCTGTCTGCGAACCCTCTGAGAAGCAGAGCACATGCACGCCTGCACTTCATACATATATGGGGAGCCGAGAGCCCCCTGCCTAAGCCTAGAGCAGCTGTACATACTGGCTTGCTATCCTGCATTTATCTATGGAGCTCATCTCCCTGCAGCACGGCATAGACCCTGCTTGCCAGCTGCCCTGTAAGCCTGGAAAGATCCAGGCTCAGCAGACCTTCAGACTGTCTGCTAACCTACAAACACAGCCTGCTAGCTGTGAGATGACTGTGCTAGAAGCTGCATGGACAAATCCTCCTCCTGCACCTGGAAATCCTGCCAGCTGATCATCCCTGGACACACAGCATCCAGAACCAGCACCACCAAGGCAGAGACCACTGCACAGCAGGAGAGAAGGTCAGAGAAATCCTGTTTACCCCAGAGACTGGGAACACTTATCATTTTCCTGCAAGCCGGGACAGATTCCAGCCTCACCAAGACCCGAATACTGGGCACATGCTGTGACACAATCCTGGGAGGGTGGTTAATGATTAATACTTAAGAGCAACACATTTAAGTAAGCTTTAATTCCTTTATAAAATAAGTTACCTCTGTCTGAAGAGCAGACACAGTTTCAGGCCTTGCTGGGCAAACAGTGTAGTTGTTAAGAGGCATTAAGCCTAAGGGAATCTTTCTCTCTGTCTATAGTTGTTGATAATTTGATATTTCCATTTAATAATCCAATCCCTGTAAATATATCCCAACTGTTTTCATAACTTTGCACAATGAACTTGATTACATAGTGTTTGGGGGGGGGTACACATTTGTAAATATTAATTTTAATAAATAATTTTATAAAAAATTAATACCACCTCAAATTAATTTCTCACCTCCCCCTGACAGAGGAGGAATAAGAGAAACCCCTCCACGACAATTACCAAAGCAACTCCTTCTCCAGTGGATGGTTGATCAAACCCACATTTCTCCAATTTAGAGAGAAGGATGTTGTGGGGATGTATCAAAGGCTTTGCAATGGAATGATTGACTGAAAGCTCCTTCCTTGTTCACTGTCACTCCATTATAGAAAATCAAAAGGTTGACCAGGCAGATCTCGACCTTGGTGAAACAATGCTGACTCAAATCACCTTCCTGTCCTCGATATGCCTTAGCAAAGCTTCTAGGAGGACCTGCTCCATGATCTTGGTGGACATAGAGGTGAGTCTGACAGGTCAGTAGTTCCCAAGGTCCTTCTTTCTACCCTTTTTAATAAATGTGTGCAATGTTTCCCTTTAACAGTCTCCCAGGACTTGGCCTGACTGCCATGACTCTGCAAATATCATGGAAAGTGGCTTGACAACTACATCAGGCAACTCCCTCAAGAATCTAGTATTCTTCTTGTTGGCTCCCTTAGGCTTGTGCATGTTCTACTTTCTCAGTTGGCCAGGAATCTTGTCTTTACTTACAGTGGGATGTACTTTGTCCCCCTAGTCCATGTCTTGTGTCAGGAGGTGTGACATTAGAGGTTGCCAATGAAGACTGAATCAAAAAGTTTTGAGTGCCTCAATCTTCTCCTAGTTTGATGTTACCAGATTGTCAATATGTTCATCAGAGGCTGTACACTTCCTCCACACTGAATCAGATTCTCCATCAAAACCAGGGCTTTAATCCATTTCCTAAGGTATTTAAGAGTCTGGACTCATTGCTACTTCCTCGGCTTCCAAAAAAATCAATGCATGACAGAGGTGCTAAGTCCTAACCCCAGTACAAAGAAAGAGCAACAAAGCGTATCTGTGTTCTTTCATCTGTTATTCAAAGCAGGGTGCCTATACCTCAACTATTGCTCAGTCTAGAGAGCTCTGAAAGAGTCAGTCTTGCATAAAACACAAAACAGAGCTTCGAGTGTTATTTCATGCAATGATAAAATCCAACTTCTATGCCTTTTTTTGGCTTTGTTTATTTTTATAGAGTTCCACAGTTTGAGAAATACTCATAAGCTGTCATAACCCAAAGGCATGCCTATGGCTGATTCGAAGTACAGATCATAAAAGTCCACTTCTCCAAGTGCTAGTACAGCCATAATGCAGATGGGATTGCTTAGGCATGCTGTTGCTTTTCATGCACCCTTGTACTGGTCAAAGATAACTAGAGGGGAAAAAAATGTACAACTCATACCTCAGAAGGGCTCAAGTCTGATGAGGCTAAACCCTCTCACTCTTTGAAGCAAGCAATTTATGTGCTTTCATAATGTTTCCTTGTGCTGATTGCAACCAGTGTCCAGAATATCCCCAAATATTTTAAATGCATTATACTTGATAGTGACAAAATACCTGTAAGAGAAGTAGATATGTAAATAAATAAATATATAGAATTCTAGCCTTTTTCTTCTTGGGATACAGCACTAATTAGTCCTGGTCATGTAGACATTATAAAAATATTTTAATGTTAACAATATACTTTGGATAAAGGATGTGTTTACTGCAAAAAGGCAGATCCAACACGAAGGAAACAGGCCACAGGATGCATAGACTAGCAGAAGAGCACTATCTGCCATAGAAATTACAGTTTGCGCATTTGGCCAAGGTATTTGTGCCAGCTATTCTGTTGCTCATAATTAACAAAGTAAAAATTAAAATGAGAGTTTGGCTCAGGACTGTTGTCTTTCATATGTTAACAATTTCAGAGATTCATCCCCCCCCTTCTTTTCTTTAGGGGATGGAGAGGGAAGTGGTGATACAGCATATAGCAGAAGACAGTTTTCTGACCTAGCTCAGGATCCTGTAATTTATCCCAGCAATCTGAATTTGTGTTATAGGATAACTCTTAAAAATGCACAGCCTTGAGTGAATTAAGCAAGAACAAAATGCATTCAGCAGAGAGTTTAATTTGGGTTGAGGATATCTCCGAAAGGTCTTGGCATCTATCAATTTCTAGGCTCCATCATTAGAAGCAAAACGCCAAATAATGCAACATGTTTGTGTTAATTAAAATTGGCTTATGCAATTTGTGAATACAACAGAGAAGAAGGAACTTCAAGCTGGTTTGTTTGTTTTCTTTGGTATTTTTTTTCTAGTGACCATGAAACTACATATGTGAGTTGCTTAGGAACCAGTAAAGTGTTTAAGTGCATGCTTGTCTTTAAGCACAAATTGCTTGACTGATTTTAAAATGACCACTTGATGACAGCAATTACCTGTGAAGAGTCCTGTAGTTTTGTTAGGAAAGCTGATTTAGGACATGTAAAACTCTGTACCAAGTATCACGAAAAAACTCTATCTTGCCTCAAATGTAGCATCCAAAAAGAAAAAAAACACCACTGTGGAAGAGTTCTCCCGCAGCGGGGCATGAGCTGTAAACATGAGAACTTGTGATGGGAGAAAGTCCTTGAGCTGGAAGGCACAAGTGAGCAACCCACGCACACCTGCAGAGGGTTGGACCTGCCGGCCCCTGGGGCGGACACAGCTCCAGGGGGCTGACCCTGCCAGCCCTCTGGGGTGGAACCACGGGCTGTTTTGATAAGAAATAACCTATCTGTGCCTTACACATAACTTTGAGCCAATCTGTACCATCCACTTGTGCCAGCCCATGGCTGGCTGGATACACCTCCTCTGAGCACTGTATAAGACACTGCACTACCCTAATGAAATTGTACTGATGCATAGCAAGCTGCTGAGTCGACTCTTCAGTGCCCTGATCTCACCTCTCGCCAGCCTCCGGACCCCGACAGACCACCAAAACCGAAAACAAGACAAGCAAACAAAACCCCCAACCAACAGAATATACAAAAAATAAGAGGCAATCCAAGTTGCTATGATCCTAACAGACAGATCACTGGAGTCATCTTAATGACTTAATGGCCTGAAGCTGCACCAGGGGAGGTTTAGGTTGGATGTTAGGAACCACTTCCTCATGGAAAGGGTAATTAGACTCTGGAATTGACTGCCCAGAGAGGTGGTAGAGTGGCTGTCCCTGAAGGTGATTAATGAAAGATTCGATCTGGTACTTAGTGACATGGTCTAGTTGATGTAGTGGTATTAGGTTGTAGGCTGGACTTGGTGATCTCAGAGGTCTATTCCAGCCTCAATAATTCTGTGATTTTGTGATAAAGAGCAAAGAAATATTAGAATAAAATTGTGGACAATTAACACAATTGTGCACATAGGTCAGTCATTGTTTTTTCACTCATGTAAGTTATCTATTCTACAGTCATTTTTTTTTCACTCATGTAAGTTACTCTACAAACAATGAGATTATTGAAAGCATTTTTTCTCATTTCATATCTATGCAGCAGTCTCCAAATTAAAATCTTGTGCACCTCCCCACTTTCAGCTACATTCCACATTCATGGGTTCATTGCCACAAAATTACTTGCATGCCAAAATCAAGAATGTAATATTTTCTATTGTAAAGGGGAAATCTTAATGAGGGGTTGGTAGACAACCATATTTGCGACTCGCAAACAAACAGAGCTGTGGAGCTGCACAAGAACAGCACCTGCTTCCTTCAGCTGTCTGACCAGTACCATAGAAACAGTCAGTAATAGTATTCCACAAAAAAATTGTTAGACAATCCTTTGTGGCACATTGCATGTACTTTTAAAACAACAAGAAATTATTAATGGGAATAAAGGCCTCACAAAACAGTGGGAAAAAAAAAAGCAGCAAGTGAAATTTATTTTTTTTTAATAAGCAGCCTGCTAGTATACAGGTTTTGCTGTCTTGATATCCAACAGAGAAAAAAAAAACCTTTTAATTTTCTATTAACTTCTGGTTTGCTTCTTTAAGTCTCAGTAGTAAGAGTGAATAAATTTTTCACTACTATATTTTTCAGCTTTTATTAATCTGATTAGTCAGTTGGCGATGGGTTTTTTATTTGTGGGGAGCTGGTTATGGTTAGTGAGTTTTTGCAAACTAACAGCAATTTCACTAAATCTAATAAGGATATGTCATAGAGTTGAGGAAATAAGCATGTTATTTACATGTCTGGCTTGAAAATTACTGTTTTTTCTTGGTAGAGAATGGAAACTTTTGTCCAGTCCTCAAAATACTTTCTGCAAAGTGGTGAAAGTTTAATGTTTCAGGAAGCTAATTGTCTAATGTGCTTTAGCAGCCTTTTTTGGATTGCTTGTCCTGCCTCTAATCTTTATTTCTAGGAGAAAGATATTTGCAGTTCATTGCTTTTAAAATCAGTGCAATTTGGATCCAATTATGGGCTGTTATATACTTCAAGGTTACTTTTTCTTTTCTTGCTTAAGTGGGAGTACACAACAAAGTTCAAACTAGCATACGAGGAGCAGTCAGTCGTTTTTTTTTTTTATCCTCTTTTCACTTACAGGTCACTCCATCCTTCCAGAGATATTTACATGTTGCAGACATAGTCAAACAAAAAATTCTTTTCAGGAGATCTAAGTAATTAAGACATATATACATTTAGGTGAAATCCAAGAAATTTCACTGAACAAGGTATACAGTAGCATGCTGGACCATGTCAGAAGGAAAACAAAGGTAAAAGGAAGAGAACAGAAGACAACTTCTCATGAATTAGCAGCACTGGGAAATGTACACACTGAACTGAGCTACTTCCCAAACAATGTATCTGGCCTATAGCTCAAGAGAGTAAATATTAATGTTTTTGCCTGGAAGTCAGAAAGTTTAAATTAGGAAAATTTTGTTTAGGTGCAGCTATGCCATGATGCAGAAGCAAGAGCGAAAAAAGGTTTTACTAATTCACCTAATTCATCGTAGCCTATCAATGAAGTAATATTTGATCTGTTTCAGATTTGCCTGCTGCCAGACTTTGCTACCTATATTTTCAAGTTTGAAAATTAATGAAAAAAAAAATGCCTGAAACAGATTTAAAGTTCTTAAAGATACAACTACTGCTATCTCAACTTTTGTACCTGCTTTTACACAGTAAAAAAAACCAACAAAACACACACCTAGAAAGGGCTTTTAGTTTTTTTTCTTTTCCCTGCGACCAATGAATACATTTGCTTACCTTGTCATAAAATCATACAATCAACCAGCTTGGAAGAGACCTCCAAGATCATCCAGTCCAACCTATCATATAAATTTGCTGATAAAATACACCATTATGCTTATAGTTGGCAATGATCTTGTGTTTGAATTGCTACAGAAACAGAGTAAGAAGTGCTGTGTAATGTTATCCTCTATGCTAGTAAGGTAATTAGTTTGAGACCTGTCATAGATCCCATATTGGTTTAGCAATATTAACATGCTTTGACTATTGTCTATGCAAACACTTGGAGAGATGTGATTGAATTCTTTGTTGGAAACAAAAGCAAATTAGCCACAGTATTCTGACCAGAAAGAGTTTGTTGTTCAGTGGTCCTCTCTTGCAATACTTTTCACTGTACACATTGTCTGAATGAAGGACATGGACACCAGCATAACCCCAAACCCTACATGGATTATTCTAAGCTTCCACAAAGAGTTTTAATTTAATATTACAATTAAAGAAAATTTTAAAACTGTACTGGTTTAAGGCAGTCCACTCTCACAAACAACTTCCCTTCCCACCCTCAAAAACGACTAGAAGCAAAAATAGCACAAAAAGTCCTGGGTCCAGATAAGGAGTTTAGTGGATATAACACAGTATGCAATTAACTTAGCCTATTTTGCAGAAAAAGCACAGTGAAAGCAGAAGTAGCAGAAGTAGTCAGCCATAAAATGACCCCATCGACCCCCTAATCCCTCAGCCAGCCCAGTGGAAAAGACCAATATCCCAAACCTGGAAGCCAGGAGTAGCAACCTCAAACAGGAAGTCTCTCATGTTACAACCTGAACTACAAGTCACAGGATCACAGGGTATTAGGAGTTGAAAGGGACATTGGGAGATCATCAAGTCTAATCCCCCTGCCGGAGCAGGACCATAATCTAGGACAGATCACAGAGGAACGCATCCAGACAGGTTTTAAAAGACTCCAGAGAAGGAGACTCCACAAACTCTCTGGGGAGGCTTGTTCCAGTGCTCTGTGACCCTCACAGTAAATGTTCTTCCTCACGTTGAAGTGGAACTTCCTGTACTTTAATTTACATCCATTGCCTCTTGTCCTATCACAGGGTGCAACTGAGAAGAGTCTGTCCTCTTCTGACACCCAACCCTCATATGTTTATAAACATTGATTAGATCTTCTCTAAGTCTTCTCCTCACCAGATCAAAAAGCCTCAAGCCCCTCAGCCTCTCTTCATAGGGTACACGCTTCAGCCTCTTAATCATCTTGTTCCTTCATTGGACTTTTTTAAGTAGATCCCAGTCCCTCCTAAACTGGGGAGCCCAATACTGAACACAATATTTCAGGTGAGGTCTCAACAGGGCAGAGTAGAGGGGGAGGAGAACCTCCCTCGATCTGCTGGCCACAGCCCTCTTAATGCACACTGGGATCCCATTGGCCTTCTTGGCCACAAGGGCACATTGCTGTCTCATGATACTTCCCTTCAGCCAGCACTTTCATTTTAAAGCTGGCAAAACATCAGCATCCACATGCTTGGCAGAATACTTATCCACAGATTCAGTTGACTAAACCCTTGACATGAACTTACCCTGCTTCATTACCACAAACAAATCCACTAGAACTGTCCACTGGAAAACTCCTTCTCGTTAAACAGTGTAGAGGAATTTTTTCTAGCGTTCACACAGGCTTGTTCAATTGTGTGTGTATAGATATATGCATATGCACTTTTGTTTCCCATTCTAGTTATTGCTGATGTCAAAAAAGCCTGAGTTGTTTTCTGCCTCCTGTACAGAATTTTCTCTGGTGTTGAATACATAGGATTTACAGCCTTGTTTAAACACAGCTGTTGTTATTTTTCTTCCCTCTATTAAAAGGATTTTTAAGCTCACAATTTTTTTTTCTCTGTAAATATTTTTTACCAGCTAAGTGGTTTCTGAAATCACCTATATTAAAAAAAAAAAAAAAAAAAAAAATCCAGGTAAATTAAAGAAGTAAAGAAAAGTGAAAAATTATAAAACTTTTAATTTTTTTAATGCAATTTAGAGTCTTGTTTTTGCTATATGTTAACTGTATAGCAGATATGCTCTGGTTTGCTCCACAAAGTTTTCTTTTTGCTATGACATGGTAGGAAAACTAAGATAAAAGAAGAAATTAGGCTTATTTGGAAACTTCGTCTTCAATATGAGGGATGAAAGCCATATACTTTCATATACCTTGTTTGCATCTTCTATTCTGACACACTATGGCTCTGTGATCCTAGTTTTGTGTTATAGATTTAGGACAGGTTGCAGTTATGGCAAGTGTCCTGATTTATGCTAATGACCTTACTTGGAAATAATTTTGTTTGTATCAGAAGTTGTTTCAATAATCCCTGAGGATAACATCATTCCATCTGGATCTCTGAAGAGAAAATCACTGAAATTTTTTTAAAACAAATACAGTAATTCACATATGTCTCACACTGATTAAGAGTTTAACTTTTGGATTTTAAGGAAATTTGGCCTGCTGTATTAGCTTGCAAAACATAATAACGATATTTTTATAATAATAAGGTTGATAAAATTGCCTGCTTTTGGACTTGATTTTTTTTTTTTTTTTGAGCATTAGAAAACTGAGGAAAAATCGTGGGTGACCATGAAAAATAAAAATTTCTCAGAGCTGAAGAGGATGATACATTTCTTGACTAGGGAGCCAGGAATGATCCCTCCATACTTCAAGTTTTGTAAAGGAGAAGCATATCAATCTTACTGAAAATGACCTGTGTCAGTGTGGCAGATAAACAAGTATCTTGAAAACAGATCCACACAGCAAGTTCAGAATACTCCTGTAATATTTAATATTTAATTGGTATGATTTAACAGTGGACTTAGTAGTTACATAATGGTTGGACTTGGTGGTCTTAAAAGTCTTTTCCAACTGAAATAATTCTGTGATTCTATATGCTTCTTTCCAAATATGTGCCAACAATCCATCTTTCTTGGGCACAAATCTTCTGACATTATAGTGTTGCACTGAACACAGACAATGGTTTGGAAGCCCTACTGATGATACGATGGGTACAATGGCCCTGCTAGAAGAAGCAGGCAGAAGTAAGACAAACCTCCAACAGAGAACTAATCTGATTCTCAGACATAAAAGCAGCACTTAATTTTATTACTTCCCTTTTTGTAGCATCAAAGGAGGGGCACTTCATGCAAACAAAAGATAGACCATTTGGAAAATATGACAGTAGTTTAAATTAGCTCTGTGCCCACTTAAGTGCTCTATCACAGTTAGCTCTGGCTCTTCAGCAGCAGCCTCTCATTACAGGCAGGAGCTATATTCACCTGGAATTAACTAGGAAAGGTTTTAAGCTGAAGATGAGTAGGTTTACCCTGTATTTAGGAAGAAGTTCTTCAGTACAAGGGTGGTGAGACTCTGGAATAGGCTGCGTAAGGAGGGCATGGATAACTCCTCCCTCGGGCTGTTCAATGTCAGGCTGCATGAGGCCTTGAGCAGCTGAATCTAGTGGAGAGGTGTCCCTGCCCATGTCAGGGTAGTTGAAATAGATGATATCTAAATCCCTTCCAGCCTAAGCCATTCTATGTGCCCTGGTACAACGAGTGTTTCAGAGGTTTAGCCTTTGCCTGACCTACAGAGTAGGAGTTTGTGCCAGTTCCGCTGAGGCAGCTTCTCACTTACAAAATTAATCTTAATAAATTAATAGGTTAATTAATTAATGAACCTGAATAAGTTTAGATTCTGAGGCCCTTTGTCCAGTCCTTAGTATAGGCTGTGAAAGACATGTCTCATATTTAAGTTCTAATTATTTTATTTGTGACCATTTTTTCTACTTTCGTCTCTTTATTCCTGGGGATAGTTTGTATTTCTCACTCATAAAATAATAAAACACTTTTTAAACATAGTTTCTAAAATTTTAAAGACATTTTCTTTTTATTTTCAAAAACAACGAGGAAGTCATGTCCTGTAGCTCTCTTGGACTTGTTATTCCAGCAGATAAGACCTCTGGAACTTCCAGGAATGCCTAAAGCTTTGTGGTAGCTGGAAAAATGGATGTTTTTCTGAGTGAGTCTTTTATAGATTCAACTAATAACACTGTTAGGTCTATAAAACAATATCTATTTCTCTTTGCAAGCAGTCTGTGCCTACACAAAAACCATCTTCTCTCTCTGTTGTTTTTGTGTGTTTGTTTCTTTTCTTAGTTGTTTTTGTTTCATTTGTGTGATTTTTTTAATTGATGTTTTTATTTTGGTTGCTTTCAGGGCTTTTTTTTTTTTTTGTTAGCATTTGTGTGTGTGTGTGGTTTTTTTTGTTAGTTTGTTTGTTTTTTTCTCCCTGCTGTTCCCTAAATAAATCTACAACATCTAGGTATTTTACACTATGAACTCTTTGTACTCATTGACCAATGTGTCATAGGTTTTGTGATGAATGCGAACATGAAGTACTTACCAAAAGCTATATCTGGTTTATGATAAATAATCTGTTATTGTGAGGTTGTAATGACATAGAATTGCTTTTCATTTGAGACAACAGTAAAATTTTGGAAAAAAATTAGTACAGCATTAGGAAAGAAGGGAGTGGTGAGACCTTATGCTACATATATGACAGCTTTTATGGCACTTGTTTAATGTTTTATTCTCCTTCTCCCTTCAAAGGTAAAATAAACAACTATGAATGAGAATTACCTCACCATTTGACATTTGAAGCTGGACAATGTTTCACAAAAAAATCAGACAACCCTTATGCCAGACTGTGAGCTCAGCCCTCATTGGATGGAACAAGGCCTCAGGGACTAGACTGGTTATTCAGTCAGAAAAGTGGTTCTGGATTGACTGGGATAGCCACAGGATGGGGCTCCAAGTGCAGAACTGCCGGGTGCTTCCTTTCTGAAGTTCTGGGAACCTGTGCTCTGGAAACCTGAATTTGTCTTAATCACTCCAATGATTCAACCATGTTTTTTTTTCTTTTTCCACCTGTCTCGCCCTCCCTGAAAATACAGATTATGTAATTCATCTACCAGTTCCTTTAAACTCTGGTTTTACTGAAGCTGACACCACATGCTCTCTGAATTAAAGAAGCTCAGAAACAATTCTTCTTCCCTTATGCCCCAAATGAGGAAAGAAGCAAAAGTGTTTGGAGTTTGGGTTTAGTCTTGTTTTGCTTTTCTTCTGTTCTTAACCTACTGGCTTGAATCAGTGAGAGATAATGTTGTAGCCACTATGGACAAGCATGCCTAAAGTAAGAGAAAGGGAAAGAAAGAAACACAGGTCACTGGGCACCTTGCAGGCTTGCATGGTGGAGAGGAGGGGAAAGAAAGTAAATGCATACACTGTCGTGTTCACGGAAAAGAAATAAATGGCATGTGAAATTCTGTACAGGCAGGGAGAGGCCAGAATCAATATTGACATTAGGTAACCCAACCAGATGCTTCTCATGAAATTATATTAGCTGAGGATTGGTAGTGTCAAAAAGTATATGAACTCATGAATGTTCCAGTATGCTGGAGCCTGATTTAACTTGACACACTGATGAATACCTTGAGGTAACATCTGTGTTTCCAACAGCAAGAAAGGAGCTGAGCTACATTTTTCCCTCCTCCCCTGTGGTATTTGGAATCTTCCCTTCATTCTGATTTATTCTGCCAGAAAAGCTGCCTAGAAAGCCTAAGTAACTTCTGCTATTTGATGGCAGTAAAACTATATGGAAAGCAAATAGCACAATCAGCAGGTGTTAGGCAGGAAAGGAGAACCAGATAGGCTTCAGAGCTATTCAAACGACTCAGTCCTACTGAGGCCACCCCTCATGCACTGTAATATTGCTATCACCAGTCTGGAACTGCAGCCTATCTACATGTACTGCTGCTTCCAAGCACCCCTTGCATGTGGAAAGCCAGATGAACTGTACTTCATGCAATAGAAACCTGGGTTGACTGATACACAGAAGAGAGTAGGAAATGGCTTCACAAGGCATTCATGAATTGTGTAGGAGAGAATGACAAAATCTTGTGGTAGTAATTCTTACTTTCTCATAACAGTTTAGGTTTGAGTAACCATACAAATTTTATCTGAATTTACTCTCCTTAAAGAGTTTTCTTTCACACAATGAAAGCCTTAGCTGGGTGTTGCAACTCTTCCAGCTCTTTTCCAGTAGGATTAAGTGTTCTCTTTATACAAAACTCAAACTGGCGCCAAAAGAAACAAGAGAGGAACACCTCTTCTATGTGCTGCTCATGAGGCAGCATTGCAGCATTTCTACACACGTTGCTGCACTCTCCAAAATCTTTACCTTTCAGACATAGTAGTTTTGTCAATGCTGATCTTTCTCCAACAGACAGGTGTTGCTTCATCTACTAGCCTTTTTTCAAGACGGAGAAAGAACTTCTGAAGTTCTGACCTGAGCTTAAGGTAATGAGCATAGATTTCACTGCAGATTGGAAAAGTAACTAGTTTTTTTCAACAATATGTCTGTAGTTTGAAGAAGTTGCTATGATTTTCCATGTTCTTTTTCTGCAAGCCATTTCCAACAGTTTGATCTAAAGCACAGTAAAACCCAAAGAAATCTTCCTTCATCAGACAGCAGGTCATGCTGCAAGCGCAAATACATTTCCATCCGGGACAGTGCAATTTCTAGGACCATTTTCTTCACAGAGGATTTATGCAGTGGTTTATTATGAGGTAAGACGAGAAGGCAACGCCTCAACAGTGTTGTCCCATGTTGCATACCTGATGCTAGTTTTAGGAAGAAGTAGTAATAACTCTGTGGCACTTACCCACACGTCACAGCGCCAGCCTTCTAAACTGGCACCTTGTCCTTGCTCAGCTGTGTATGTTGCAATTGTGTCCCTCACTTCCAAGCAATAGGCAACAGGTAACTTGAGGTCTAACATCCTTTCCCAAATGTTGCAATGAGTGATGAAAAACTCATTAAAACCAGTAATATCTTTCTGACTTCCCCATATATATGTATGTATATATATATTCACAGGTCCCTGTTGCTATTTGAGTTAATGAATCCTTTTAGTTTCTCTTTTGCTATCAGGTGGAATAATAGTTTGTCATCACTCTGACTTAATTCAACAGATGATTAAAATATTAATCTAAAGGCAGAACAATTCCTACTAACATTAAAAACCATGTTTTGCTTCCTTTCTCCTTATTATAATGGAATAATGGTTTCATGTAACTCTCAACAGATGCCAGGTATTGGAAGGAGAAACTCTTTCATGAAAACATTTCATTTTTAAAATCAGAATGTTTTAAGGAAAAAGAGAGGAATTTCAACAAAATCCTGGTTTAATGTGTTTCTTTCTTTAAAATAGCTTTACTTCATGTGGTGAATAGTCCCAAAGGACATAAAATGGGCTTAAGCATGTCCTGTCTTATTTACCTGCCTGTCTGCATTGCAGCCAGAGGCAGGAACACAGGACAAAGAAACCCAGGCAACCCAGTCGGGTTTAGTTGCCTGAGAGGGGTTTCATGGGGACCATGCCCCTGTCGTGTGCAAGGCGTATGCGCCCCCCATTTTTGGAAGACAACAGCTTGTGGGTTCTTCCGTTTTGGGGTCTATTTGGGTGATTGTGTGGCCAATGAGACCATTAGCCTCGGCCATTGCCCTATAAATGGGGGTGAACAGGTGAATAAGGGGCTTGCTCACCTGCTGCTCGCCGGCCCTGCGCCTCAGTCATCGCCTCAGACACCTCAAGCCGCCTCAGCCACCTCAGCCAGCAGCTGGTTCCAATTTGCAGCCCACGTGGAATTTGCCACAGGACTTCAGTTGAATATTTTCCTGCCTATGTTTTGGGCCACAGACATTGGGACTAGTGAGTATTCTTAATTCTTTGTTCAAGTTGCTAAAAGATTTTAATCAACCTCACAAGCAATGAATGAAGCTGCCAGACTTTCTATTAAGGACATTTTCTGAAACCTTTCAAAATTCCATTGTACAGAGACATCTAACCGCATCAAAGAAATTGTGTGGATAGTTGTAAATAAGTTTGGGGGGATTATTTTGTATATATCAATAAATTATTTAATAACTTTTAAATCGGCCTCATTGCATTTTTCCCCAAACTCAGATTTCAACTAGTCCCATTTTTAACACTTCAAAAGCATAAAAAACGTCTTTTTTCCCTGTTATTTCTATTTAACTTTACATGTATATATTTATATTCATTTTTACAGAGCAATATTTTGAACAAAATGCAGAAATTAAATAAAGTAATCCACGAACAGATCTAAAATTGTTTGATAGATTTCAGAAACAACCAAATGAACAAACGAGCAACAATAGAACCAAAACAACAAAACCAACCAACCAACCAAAAAAAAACACACCAAAAAAAAAGGAGACTGTGAGGAGCAAATGGATTTTTCACAGAACTTCAATTTAAAAAAATCATATGACTTTCCTGAAAAGGCTTGGACTGCTTTCTCAATAAGAGTACTGTTCTGGAAAAAACTAAAATAACAAGAAAAGAACACAAAAATTAAAAGAAACCAATGCCAACAGCAAGCCCTGCTGTCCCACCCTGCCCCAAATGACCACTGAAAACAAATGAATGCAAAGAAAAAAGTCCTAACTTTGTTATCCTTCTCTTTCTTTAATCCACAGCTGTGATGCTGGCAATCCAGTGGATGAAGATTAGATTTTTTACTATCTTAGTGCTTGGGCCTTGTTGCAGTATCTACTGTGGCCAAGCTTAAGGGACAGAGCTAATTTATTTGCCACAGCATAAAACCTCAATGAAGGAATGAATGTTTTTCCCCAGCGTGTCTTCAGGCTCTTTCTGATGCTAACCTCTGAATGCTTGGTTAGTACCACAAGCTCACACAGCTTTTGGAAGTGTCCCTACAGGGAGCTACACCAATGGTCAGATTCCCATTTCAATCCTTCTTAACAATCATGAAACCTCACCATCTTGATTTGTTTCGTGAGTGGAACAGCATAAACATTCTACCCTGAGAATTTAATTCCTTGGAAATTGACTTGCAAACATACAGGACGCTGTTAAGTCTCTCTGTGATGTGCACACACCAACAAACATATGCTGCTTTCCTCAGCTCTTTAGGTGATCAGTGAAGTCCAGTGGTCTCAGTTAACTACAGAAGTAGATCTGGCACAAACATCCTTCAGTGAATAATGTTCTTCCGTGCCTTGTTCACATCCTCTTCATTTTGCGCCACATAAAGTGAACATCCTGGGGCTTGAAATTCAGAGGAGTTGTCCCAAGCTGAAATGCAAAAGCAAAATGAGAGTCAGCAGAAGAAATAATTTTTGAAAAATAACCCCCCAATCTAGATGCAATTCCTCTGATTCTTTGAAGAAATATGCCGTGTTTTAAAAACATACAGCCAGCTCAGGACCACAGCCTGGAAAGCTGCCAAGGATAGCAAATGCTATTGTTGAAAGAGTTTCTGCCCTCTGTGCCTGAATGTTGTGTCACAGGACACTTAGACACTGATACCAGTACTGCAAATGTCTGATGAGAAACCACACAACTCATAAGAAAACCACACCCCTAGAGAAGAACTGTTTCTTAATTGTCCATTATTCTTGTACTCAAATGAGACATTGAACAGCTTTAAGACTCAGAGTTTTAAGACTCAGCACTTTATCTCATTGCAATGCAGCAAAGGAATAAGAGTATGGGATTGCAAAAGAGATTTGGTTTGTTCCTGCTTGAACTGTGAACAATTCTACCAGTTGAGGGAGTCATAGTTTCTGAATGCACTTGTATTGTTTAGAGAGATTATGGTAGAAATGTCTCAAAAGTTCACACAAATACATATGTCAAGCTTCACAGCTCTAGGAAAATAGATTTTATTATATATGCCACCAAATATTTAAGCAGTGAGGCAATATAAACACATCTTGTTTTCTCAAATTTACATTGCAGCATTGGTCTTCTCTTTAGAGAAATGTAAACAGAAACCCTCTTTGCTACCATACCTTGTCACAGTATATGATTCACATGAGAAACCATTTAGAACAATTGGTAAAAGTACATGAGGTAATTACCTACAACCTACATACGTGAGACCCAATTTTCTCCCTCCAGCAGAACTTGCTGACCAGGGAAAATCACAAAATTTTCTTTAGTCTCCTCTGCCCTGAGGATGGAGTCATCTCAGTGATGAAAAAGCAGTAGGAACAGAAAAACTGCTCTGCAAATGCTCCATTCTTTTCAGATACCAAATCCTAGAAGGAACACTCAGTAGCTCTTTTCAAAGAGAATTGTTTCTTGGCTACTGAAAAGGTAGTTGCGCCTGTCCATCCACTGAATATGCTACTCTCTTGCATGGCACCATCCCATATACATTTTAAGGCACTTCCACACAAAAAATTAAATAATTTTGAGAAGTTCAGGGGATGGAAGAGAAATTTTAATCCTTTTTTTTTTTTTTTTTTTTTCAAAGAGGTTAAATCTTCAGTTGGGATTTAAGTGGTTACTTCTTTTCCAAGGCATGGCATATGAGTAAGTTAAAAAAACACCTTCAGTGAGCTTTTCATATGATCTTTTTTCATGTGAAAACCTACTTGTGTGAATCAAGATTCCCTAAATGCATCAGATGACCTACCCCCTTCTGTGAGGAGCTGTCACTCAAGCAGATGCTGCATAGCACACAGGCTGCTTGTGCATATCCAGCTTCAGTCTTGAAGTTTATGACTTATTTGTCACTGTTGTGGGGAACTCTTTATGTGCTTAGTTTAGCAGCATGGGACTTTTATACTTGTGACCCATGCATGTTAATAAAAAGAAGTAGCCTCATTAATAAACATGCTCTGGCACTTAGGACTTTGCACTTTTATTTTAAAAATATGTAGCCGTTTTTTGAAGTTTTGGTTGGGGTTTTGTTTGTTTGGTGTGGTTTGTTCTTTGTGGGTTTTTTTTTTTTTTTGGCAGGATGAGTTGGGTTTTGCTGTTGTTGGGGGTGTTTGTTTTGTTATCTTGGGTTTTTTTGTGTGGTTTTTTTGTTTGTTTTTTTTTCCTTGCTAATGCCATTTTAAACATTGAACTGTTGTTATATCCTGGTAAAGAAAAAAAAAATAAGAAACACACTGTAACTTTAAAGCATTCTCTTTAAACCATTATTGATTGTAGGCTAGAACAAGCCCTGTTGAAATTCATTGTGCCATCTCTTCAGAGAAAATGTCTGGGAGGAAGACCAGAGCTATTCTCTTGGGGCTGGTGTCAGTATCAGGCTACTGATCATCTGTGACAACTCTACATGCCAGCAGGTGTATAGATGTGGCTACAGCACCTTTCAGTAGACAGCTGGCACCTGTGTCAAATACTTTGTGGAAAGACATGACTGCAGAGATGACCACAAGAATGCACGAGACATGCTGTGCTGAGATCTGATTTAACAGTCAGAAGCCAAGAGAAGCTCCATAAAGACTGCCAAGGACACATGCTGCATAAAGCAGCTTTTGACTACTCTGTGACTCAGAGGAAAACCCAGGATGCTCATTATAAACTGTGGTAAGGTCACTTCTAAAAATGGATTTCCACATTCCCTCTTCCAGTTTTTTTTTTCTTCTCCCCTTAGTCATCTGAGTGCAGCCTTTTATTTCAAGCTCAGTGAAACTGCTCCCTTCAGCCCAGGCCTCACATGATGCCATCACTTTTGTACCTTCTCAGACTGGAATATCCCCCAGCAGGCTGCCTTCAGCAGATCGGAGCTGGGAGAGGAAGGTGCTGCACTAACAGCAGCTGTAGAGTGCCATGAAATTCTTGGAGCTCATTAGCTTAGTGGTTTCAATGTTAAGGCAGTCTCCAGAGCCAGGCTGCACTAGGACAGAAGCTCCCTGGTAATCTGAAGCACAGTAATGAGGGAAACTGCTCAATGTTTGTAAACCAGGATCTAGAGGAAGGCCTGTGCCTTTTCCAGTTGTCCTGGAAAACACACTAAGTTATACATTTTAGGACTGGATTCTTGCACTGTAAAAGTTTGGGTGTACAGCTCACACCATTAAAAAGTTGGCTACACTTCTGCCGAATTCTACCCTACCTTCTTCTACCTTGTGCAAGTAAAGGGAAGAAGAAACAAGAACTACCCTGACCTTATCACACACGTTCTCTAGTTTTCCCCTCCTCTCACTATTGGAAGTTGCAATATGTGCTGCAAGAGGCTCTGCACAGTATTCAGAGATGCCACTTAATATAGGTAAAGTGAAGCCAGTCAGGGTAATTTGTGTTATAGCAACTATGTGCCAAGGAATTTCATTTAGGAGGAAGCTAGACAATCAATGGCAAAAAAGGCATTCTACAAGGAAGGGATCGTGACCTGGACTTAAAATTAGCTTTCAGCAGAGCCTCCCATCATTAAAAATATTCTTCTTGAAGAAATCAGCTTACTGCCTGAGGCTGAAGAATAAAACATCTCAACTGCAGGATTTTTTTTTTGGGGGGGGGAGGAGGGGCGGGTGTTGGGGGGGTAGAAAGCAAAATTTCTGCAATTAAGCATTTGAAACTTGAAGTACAGATTCTGTTCTATCTACTACCTTAGTGGACATGCAATCACCATATACGAATGGGTGTTTAACTACTTGTTAGACTTTGCTCAACTTTTCCAAAAGGTTGTCAGATCATAGCAAAAATACATACTAGATATCTGTTTTGCCTAACATGTGCCATGCCTGAGACTTCATTTCAACAAAAATAAAAAGGGAGAGAACTGTTATATACAAGTGATATATAGGCTGTTTCTCCTCCACATCACCAAAATAAACTTAAGACCACAATCAACTTACAAGTCTAGCATACCATTTAAAACAGGCATTCCAGAAGCATAGAAAATGGTGGAAGGATGGATTGTGAATTTCCTGTAGTCTCACCAGGTGAAGAGATGTCCTCCAGATTAAATATATTTTGCAGTCTAAGATCAGTTACTTCTCGACATAACCTTGTCAAGACACTCAAGATCAAATCTAAATATTGTGACTATGGTCATTAGACCACTGACATACCTTCACTTTTGAAGATTTGCTGAAATTTCATTTTATTAAATATATACCACGGGGAGTGCCATGGTCTAGTTGACTGGATAGGACTGGGGGATAAGTTGGAATGGATGATCTTGGAGTTGTCTTCCAACCTGGTTGATTCTATGATTCTATGATTCTATGACATGGGGAAATATTACTTTAAGATCCTCTTTATCTCACATCTTCATGATTTCACTTCAATCTGTTGGATTGTGCATACTATAGCTGACAATAGAAAATTATGTGTTATTTATTGCTGCCAACAAAACTAATCAATAAAGAATCTTCCCAGTTTGATTTTATAACTTAAAGCATAAAAAAACAGAAAGGAAATGTTTTATGGAATAAACACTAGAATTGTCCGTTTGGATGCAATGATTCTGCTGAAAGACATTGTTTTACCAAAATGAACTCATTGAACACAGAAGCATTGTTTGTTGTGTGTAAAGGAGGAAAATTAGCAATTGCTTTGGTTGTCATTAAAGATTTGGCCTTCCCAGTTTCTAGATGTGTACCAATTCATCTGTCAGAAAGAGACAGGAACTATGTGTTCAGTACCACTTTTACCTGATCAATACAGATTTGGAAAACCTGCATGTTAGCAGTACAGCCTTTCCAGTGGTGTTGGTATTCATACAGAGCTATAAGTAAATTTTAAAAGCAAGACTTTTCAATTTCATGGCTTAATTCATCTTCATGTCTTAGTGTAGCTGTTGCAAATCAGGTATCTATTTTGACTAGGAGAAAACAGAGCCCTCTAGGTACAGCCTTACTTAAGTCACCTCAGTGTTTAACATGAAATTAACCTTTTTCACCACCAATGGACATTCCTCCACAGCTAACATGCATGACAATGAGTCATGAGTTTACTTCATATGAGCAACTCTTTCCAAGTAAGGAATGAATTTATAGTTGAAGAATTCAAGATGCTCCTTCTTTTATGTTCTTTGACCAAGAGGAGGAAGAATTTCATCACAGGTTACAACTACTGGCTAATTACTTTTATAGTTTTTATTTCTTCACTCTTTTCATTACATAGAATGTCTTCTCTGATACTCAACTTCAAACAGTTGTGACCTATTTTAAATGCATGCTGATAAGTAACAGGTTATTTCTCGTGACCTTTAGTTCTTCACACTGATTGTGTAACACTACTGGGGAAACTGGCTGTTTATTTGGTATTTTAATAAGGACATAGAACCCAAACTTTGTGTCTTACTTAGCCAAAAATCTTACGGCAGTGAACTACAGCAATATTTTTGCCTCTTCTTTGGAAACACAGAGGTAAAGGCGGGGGGAAGTTGTTTTTGTAAAGTAGTTGTTTGGTGATATTTTGTGGGGTTTTTTTGTGGTTTTGGTTGGTTGGTTGGTTTTGTTGTGGATATTTGCTTGGTTGGTTTGGTTGTTTGTTTTTACTTTGGCTTTATGTTTAAAATATGCAAACAAGTAAGACAGTAGTGTCTGTTGCGAGAAACCAAGATCATTCCTGTTAGTGCAGTGCCAAACAATTCAAGAGGTCTGCAGTCAGAGCAATTTGTACACCCATGTAACTGCTCCCTCAGAGGAAACAAGCATTTGCATCTTCCTTCAAGTTATGTCTGTGAACAGAGGTGTCTCTAGAGAAAAACTGGGTACTCCCTGTGGCTTTCATGCAACATACAGTGGCTTCCTGGATACGCATGAGATAACATCATCGCCCTTTGTGGCACTAGGCTCTCTGCAGAGCTCTCTGCTGAAAACCTGCCACACTGGCATACCAGAGTTCCAAGCATCTCCCTCTTCAAAGTGACTGCACAGAATTGTAGCCTGAGACTTCCTTCAAAGATTACTATGTTAATATCAAAACTACTTTCCTATCTCACATCAATGATAATTGTTAGTAATATCCCTTTATGGATATATGGAGTTGATCTTGGGGCAGGTTGTCTTTTCCACTTTTTCTTTTTTTCTCTTTTCTACATCAATTTTCTTTTGTGTTCTCATCCTGAAAATTGAGATATGACTATTGAAAATCAAGACAGAGTAATTTTACAGCATGCTTTACAGCATGTCATAGAATCATGGAATCAACCAGGTTAGAAGAGACCTCCAAGATCAACCAGACCAACCTATCACCCAGCCCTATCCAGTCAACTAGACCATGTCAAAAAGAAATAAAATGTCATAAAAATATGTAAGAGTATTTTATCCTCAGAAGCTCTCAAAAAAATGTGCTAATTTCCACAGCAAGAATGGGATAGATCTGTCTGTCTGTAAACACTCTGTGCTGTACTCACAAGGAATTTAATGAGCCAGGTATGTGCCTTTTTGGAATGCAGAGGAAAAAGAGCACTGATACTGAGGCTAAATGTAACACAAAGTTCTTCATATGAGCAAACATATACTTTTAAGAACTGGTCAGAGTGAACTCTTGCTTTTGTTTTTGGGCATCAGCACACGCCTGGCAGAGGCATGTGGGTAGGGTCTGCAGATACATCATGTGCCCAGCAGTGCTGTTACCCACCACTAGCGGCACGATGTCTTTGCTCTCCTCTGTGTACTTGCTGGAGCCTACAACTGCTATTTTTGCCAGGGAAAGAAAGCTTCCAGGTTCTGCTAATCTGCAAGCTGCCTCACGTTTGATGATCTTTGATAACCTGAGGGCTCTTGGTACAGGCAGCGGGAAGCAGAGATTGGTTTTTCACACTGGCTTATTTTGAAGGCTCATCTGAAAGGACTGGAGCTCTGATTATTTGTGTTTATATTTGCCTTCTATGTACACAGCTGATTTACTACCTTTTGCAATGACAGTTCAGATCAAATCACGAGCACCTCATAGCAGCTGCCTAGATTAACATAAAAAATGCTGTGTACACTCACAGAAAAACAGACAGTTCACTGTGACACGGTATCAGTGAACACGTTTTTGAACATCAGATCAATTTATATGATTTTTTCCAGATGAACTACTTCTGTATAAATTTATATTGGGTATAAATCCTTACTTACAATAAAGCGTCATTTAGTAAAAGAGGTTTCTATCAAAATTTCAAGTAAAGATTTAAAATAGCATAAAAATGTGTAAAAAGATTTCTGATTTTCAGCCAAGGTCCTTATTTTCTGAAAAAAAAAACAAAATATCTAAAAATAATATCAACATTTGGTATTTTGGAGTCACAAAGTAACAAGTAGTGAAAAACACATTAAAGTATTAAAAAAAAATTACCTCCAATATTAAAAAGATTAAAGTGTGGTTTATTGCTTTTAGATTTATTCCATAAATTCCTCCTTTAACTTCTAAATTATGTTTTTGTCAAAAGAACTCAGTCACAGAAAAGGAAGAGAATTTAAAGGCAAGGTCATATTGTACAATCTTAAATGGTATCACCATCAATTTCTAAGTAACCTGAGGTATTCAGTCAAGAGGCCCTTTGTCTGTCATTTTGCAGCAATAAAGCTGCCATTAAATTAACAAGTGTGGTGCTCAAACATTTCAAAACTCCACAGGGTATAATGGTTTTGGCTTCTAGAAAAAATCTTTGAATATTTGAAACCTTTTTCTATAGAGTATTTACATCATCTTCAAGAAGCTGCAGCTGCTTGTGATTGAGTACTCATAAACTGAATGCTTTTTCCTCCATAAACTAATATGCACAGTGTAAACGGTTACATTTTTGCACCAAACACAGTCAGTGATTTGAAAGGACATCAGAGAAGCAGCTTTATTAATAGAGCGAAATGCAGGACTATCCTTCTAGTTAGTTACCTATTTTTTTTTTCAGTTTCCCCTAGTTAGTTATTTACAGCTGATTCTTTTGTTTATAGACTTTTACAAAAACAATTCTACATTGAAAGAAGATAAATCTGTTAAAATCAAAAAAAAAAGAAAAAAAAAAAAAAAAGACAAAAATACCCCCCAAAGTGACAAACAGAAAAACCCCAAACAAAACCCAAACCAACCAACCAAACAAGTCTAAACATAAATATTAGGTAAAAACGAACAAACAAACAAACTTTAAGTGCTAATAAATAAACTTTAGGTGCTACAGAAATCTACAAATTTCACCAAAAGAGATATTGCTCACACCACATCTTATTAGAATCATTTTTTGTATCAGATGACAGTCTTTTGGGGAGATGTGGGAAGAAAGTAAAATTTTCACCAACTCTGTTAGGAATTGGTTGCACTGTCATGGGCAGAGGTAGGAAACAGTGGTGGAAATGTTTGTATGCTCAGCTCCTAACAAGATGCCAAGAACTGTGTCCTCCACTACTACAAATAATCCCATCTTGCACACCACTAACGGAGATGGATCAGAGCTGGTTCAATTTAAAGAAGCATGTGAAAGGTGAGTTGCATAGCTGAACCATGCTCTCCTTTAAGTTGCAAATACTGTACAACTTGCCCATCATTTCCATGAAACATGCAGTCTGTATGTCTCCTAATGAATGCTCTGAAGGAAATTCAGCTTGTTTCTTTGCTACTTGACCACTTTGTCCATATGTAAAATCAGTTGTTGTTGTATATTTCCACGTCAAAAGAACAAACATTACCAAACTGAACTGGAAAAACTTACTTTAGAAGAAGGGAAGAAGCAAAGAAGAAAAGAAAAATGCTTGTTGGAGAGCATAGAGGATACAGACTTGTGTGCACACTGATCATCTGGTCTCTATCCAAAGAGGCGGCTGGCACCCTGAGATACCACGCACCCTGAGCTGCTACGGACAGAATTCCAGAAACACAGTAAAAACAAAGCTCCAGACACTGTGGCTGCAAGTCCCACGGGACAAACACATTTGCATGCTTTTGAACAAGATAGGGCAGAAACTGAAGCAAAGTAGCACTCTCGAGTAGAGACATGCTTTTCCTATAATGAGCAAACAGATCAAGAACAATTAGAGATGGTAAGAAGCCTTAGCATGCTAATTATCTCCCTAGTGCAGAGCATGTTCGGTGTCTCTTTTAGCCTTCTAAAGGCTTTGGTCTCTAGGCAGGTGCTGTTGTAAACTCAGTTCCTGCTCTGCACATCTGCAAGGTACCCAGCAATCTGCAGTGCCCTCATCTTGTTTCTGATGACTTTTCATCTGACTATAGATTGCATCATGAACAAGCTCCATCTGCATGTCAGGAAATGTAAATTACATTGACACAAAAATGAAATAGTGCAAAACTCTTGGTAGGCAGAACCTAGAAAGCTGAGCATTTTTGAAGTGCACCAAATTCTGAAGAGTGAACAGGTACACTTCCCAAGCCATTCCTGAGTGACAAATAAAGCATAGCACTCACAGGCTTTTGTACTCATGGTTTACAACAGCCACAGCTTATTCACTTTTCAGGCCATTGGGCAAGGGGCCCAGAGCTGCAAATGCAGGTTGTGAAGTACAGAGAAATGTTGCCTTTAAACAAGTCAATCCAAGAGTTTCTCTGGTGCAGGGTGCAAGTAATTAAGGCTCATACAGCCTGAAGATGACAAGAAAACTTGTGGTATCTCTGAAATTATGGGGAATATTAAGGCAATGGAACATCTCTCTTATGAGGAGAGTCTGAGGGATCTGGAGATCTTTAGCTTGGAGAACAGGAGGCTGAGAGGTGTCCTCATCAATGTTTGTAAGTATGTAAAAGATGAATGCCTGGAGGGTGAAGTCATGACCTGCTTGGTGATTCCCAATGACAGGACAAGGGGCAATGGGTGGAAGTTAAAGCATAGGAAGTGTCATGTAAATATGAGGTGGAATTTTTTCCCTGTGAGGGTGACAGAACACTGGAACAGGCTGCCCAGCAGGGCTGTGCATTCTGCCTCTCTGGAGAGATCCTGTGTGATCTGGCATAGGCGATCCTGCTTTGGCAGGGGGCTTGGACTGGATGATCCTTCCAGGTCCTTTCCAGCTCCTGACATTCCATGATTCTGTAATATATCTGCAGCATTACTTACCTGAGCAAATGGAGGAAAAAATTTCCAGACCTCTCTATTCTGTATCTGGTCACTTCCAGTAAGAAGTTTCCTCTAAGACTTTAACTTTTGCCTGTTCAGCTCTTTTCCTTCCCTTCTCTCCATTTGTTTCTTCCACTCTCAGACCTGCGCTCCCTTTATATCATCATTCCAAAGCATACATTGAACTTTATCTGCTGTATTTATATTAACTTATACTTCTAGAGAAATAATGACTGATAGTCCCTACCTCAGTCAAAGTCTCCCTCTTTTCTTCATCTTCCCTCCATAATTTATATCATGTTTGTGACCCACATCTGGTTCCCTTGCACCCTGCCTCTCTATTGTGTCTGTCTGTTGGTGGATTATGAGTTAGTAAGGGATTTTATGCCATTCAGACTTCCTATTCACAATGATATCACAAAAACAGTTACGAGCAATCACTTGTATCTCAGGTTTCCACAGGAAAAAAAAATGTATCCCGGCTATATGCTGAAGACTCTCCTTCCATGCACATCAGCCTTCATTTTAAACTGTCCAAAAGGCAACTTGTTTTATGGTGGGTGATCTCCAGCACATCAGATGCTTCAGAGGATGCATAAAACACCTGATTCAAATGCAGAGAAGTCCTAAGTATATTGCAGCATCACACACTATTGCTGGTGGAGCAATACCTGGGTAAAATGATTCTTGGGTCACCAACAGGTTTAGATGGCCATTCTCTGCTTTATTGTGTTGCAGCGAGTTATGTGTTTTCTTGCAAGAGGTGTGCACAACTAACTTAGTTTAGGATTGGCACATGTGAATAGCTCGGGTTGGTCCAGGGTTACAAGCATGGCATGGATAGGGTGATATACAATAACATTCTGAGGGTCAGCCCCCAGGCTGTCTAACCCAGCTCCCTTGGGCTGGCTAACTCTGCCCACATGCAGCTGGCACTGCAGCTGCATGTCGGGGTTGCTACCCAGCACCTGGTATCTTAGGTCCCAAGATGGACTCAAGGACACTTCCCAGCATGGGTTGCTCATGTTTATCATTTCATGTCCTGTCAGCAAAAATCTCTCCACACACTACCTTTCCAAATGTGGAGGTAATGATGTGGACATCAAATGTTTTTTTGCCACTGTCTTTGAGGACAGGCAAGAGAGGTAGGACTCCATCTTGCTGTATATATGTGCTCAGGGTACAGCAGACTCTGTCTGAGGAAAGTATCTCTTTTTGAGACTGTCAGATTTGTGCTTACATGGAGCTACTGGGTACAAACTTGTGGGAGACTCTAAAGTGGCCTCAGGCATTTGGAGATAGCTGCAACTCTAGGAGTTACCTTCTTAGAATCACAGAATCAACCAAGAGACCTTCAAGATCATCCAGTCCAACCTATCACCCAGACCTATCGAGTCATCTAGATCATGGCACTAAATGCCTCATCTTGTTCTCAGCCTGCCTCTGGCACTGTAGAGCTCGAGCACCTCAGGCCTAAAGAGCTATATCTGTAGATAACAAAGAGAGAGGAAGCGACAAACCCACAAACCTGCAGCCAGCTGTGAAGTTCAACAGCAATACTCTGTGGAAATGATTAACAGGGCTCCTGATTGCTAGATAATAATTTACTTCCACAGTATATCAATATGTCACCTGTCTTGCTGTGTATACATGGGCCCTCCATATAGTCTGTCATTTTTTTGTTGGCAGGATTGTGGTATGTCTTTGGATAATATCCCTCCAAATAAGCACAGAATTCCTGCCAGCTCAGTTCTCACAGAGATAAGAGCTTGATTTGGAACATATAACTTGCTTCACCTACTGTATTTTCCATGTACTGAATAACAACATATTTCCTTAACATCACTTGAAATCCTTTCGACATCCTTACCTGTAAAGTGCACCGGGGAAAACAAAGGTGAAATCTAATAGTTGCATTTTCTAGTGGGAAGAAAGGAAGCAAACTAATACAGAGAAAAGCAATCCATAACCCTTTTTAAAAAATCAACACATTCAGTTATTTAAGTTATTTAATGCCATTGCTAGTGGGAAGAGGTATGTGTTGGTGATTTTAATGCCTGACCAGTAAAAACAGTGAAGACTATTTTTTACCCCACTAAAGTCCTTTACAGATCATGAACTCTAAATATGTTATCAGCAAATACCACATATTTGCATTTCTTGGAGGAAGAATGAATACAGAGCATTTTCTCAAGGCTCCAATATGTTTATTTAAACCACAGTTAACCTGTACCAGAAGCAGCAGGAGTCACCCTCTATCCTTGAGAAACCTTTTGTTCTTTAGAAGATAACATTGCTTGGGACTTTTGTACTTACTTAAAAGGCTTTTCTTTATTTCTGAACAACTTTTAATCTGCATCAGAAGAGTGAAAAATATGTACTTCCCAAAGGTACTGAAATACACCTGCCAGTTACCAAACACTGAGAATGAGTCAAGATTTTGGACTAAGATAAAATAATGTGAAAAAGTAAAGAAATCAATGTTGAGTATTGAATATTTTGGCCTGCAGACATGAAGATGATCTTGATTCATATTTTCAGGTAAGAAATTTCTGAAAGTTCTCCATCATGTAACTGTTTAAGGCTGATTTCCTCCTAAAAATGTCAATGAATCCACATGTCCGCAGGGAAAAACAAAACTGTTGAGCTAAAGAGAAAACAGAAGCGTGAGGTTTTTTTACAACACTTGTAAACTAAAAATACTGAAGTTTTAATCTTTCAGAACCTTTCATCGCATATAAAACAAGTGCCTAATAACTTTTTACTATTTTTCAAGTTGTTGTTTTACTAGTGGTTATACAGGTGTGACCCAGAACAAAGTGAAACACCGGGGAGTTGTTTGCCTGTATAAACAGCCATTTTGAGTTAACAATGGCAAGACTAACTGCAAGAGAATCAGAGGTGTAGCTTGTTGAAAGCTTGTCAGATTTTTGTTTTGCATAAGCAAAGCGATGTGTGGGTGGTAAAAAGAGAACTCTTGCTATAGGCAAGCTTCAGAAATTCAAATCTAGAGTTAGAGATTGGTTCCCTACGTATATTTTGTTGGATCTGTGTTATTGTGATTGACTAAACAAGAGCCCAAGGCAGATAATCTGTGAATAAAGACTCTACTAGTGGCTTTAATCAACAATGAGGAAATCCCAAGATACTATGAAGTGTTTTACGCTGTTTGTGCTAGTTTGAAGCTATCTAGAATGCTTTGGTGAGAAGGACTAGATTACAGGCTGTGAAAGGAAAACAATGATGATGTCTACTTTGCTCATAGGTTGCTGAGATGTATAAGAATTAGAATCAAAACATAGATAAGGGAGTCTCGCTTCTGCTGGGGAACTGGCTGAGCTGCATTTCTAACCTCATCCTCCATTTCTTTTCTAATCCACTTTGCTTCCTAACCCCCTGGCTGAACCTCCATTCTTCCTTGGGACTGAGGTAAGGTTGAGAGGGGTAGGGGGAAGGTGAAGGGGCAGTTGGGAGCCCCTCCTGGGAACTCCGGTTTCTGGACTGCTCATGACTTGGATGAGCACAGCCCTGCTGGATAAAGCACTGACTGGATGAAAGGGTCCAAAGGGCAGGATTGGACGTGGCACTTGGTGCCATGGTCTAGCCTTGAGCTCTGTGGTAAAGGGTTGGACCTGATGATCTAAGAGGTCTCTTCCAACCTTGGTGATACTGTGATACTGTGATAAGAGTGCTCATGCAGCTCCATCTTCCAGGAAGCAGAACATACTTAATCAAGTTACAGCCATTTAATTCTGTCCACAGCCCTGCATACAAAAGACCTGAATTGTCTTACATGTAGTGTTTCCAGATAGGATTTATTCAGGTTGTTCCATGTTCAATATAGCAAAATGCTAATCAACACATGTAACTAATTAGTGCCTATACATAGGATCTGAAGCTTTAATTAACATTCCTTTCTGATTAAATTATCACTGATGATTCCACTGAGGAGAAAATGTGTGTCGGAAGTTTTTAGTGCTTAGTCTTCCACCCCCCTATCTCCCAGGACTTCAAAGTGAACATGAGGTCCATTTCTCAAATCCAGTGGAGCTTTGCCATACCCCTTTTTTTCCCTGCCCATATATCCTGTGGCAAAAATCCCACACCTAGGAGTTTTGTCAGCTTTACAGTCCCTTAATGCCACCTGGCCTCTGTGGATTATTTTTTAAAAAGGCCTAAGATTCTACCCCTTTTTCAACCTCCCACCCCCAGTGTCACAAAGTCAGTGGGTTTGTATCTGTTGTGTTCCACAAGGAAAGACAGCCTCTATAGCAACATGTATAAATAACTCTGGTCACATAAGCGAATAATGTTCATTGTAACTTTTTTGCCATTCAGTTCCTAAAAGTAAATGCTTCTGACTAAAAGATCATATTTTTTATGTTATTGTCATTGTTTGAATCTCCCTGTTGTATTTCTGTCACTTACCCCTCAAGTGCTTCAAGCTCTGAAAAGGCAACTAGCTGTAAATTTAGCTAAATCTGTATTTTTAACTAACAGCCTGCTTCACAGACTCACAGAACCACAGCAACATTTCAGTTGGAAAAGAACTCCAGAATTATCAAGTCCAACCATTATCCATATTCTACAAAGTTCACTCTTAAATCACATCCTCAAGCGCTACGTTGAAACGACTTTTAAACACAGGGAGGGTTGGTGATTTGAACACTTCCCTGGGCAGCCCATTCCAATGCCTGACCACTCTTGCTGTGAAAAAATGTTTCCTAATGTCCAGTGTAAACCCACCCATTCACAGCTTGAGGCCATTCCCTCTTGTTCTATCACTATTTACCTGTGAGGAGAGACCAGCACCAACCTCTCCACAACATGCTTTCAAGCAGTTGTAGACAGCAATGAAGTCTCCCCTCAGCCTCCTCTTCTTCAAGCTAAGCAGCCCCAGTTCCCTCAGTCACTTCTCATAAGATTTATTCTCCAGGACGCTCACCAGCTTCATTACCCTCCACTGAACTCGCTCCAGCACCTCCACATACCTCTTGTAATGAAGTGCTTAAAATTGAACACAGTACTCAAAGTGTGGCCACACCAGAGCTGAGTACAAGGGGACAATCACCAAACTGCTCCTGCTGGATATAACATTTTTAATACATAGCCATTGGTTATCTTTGCTACCTGGGCAAACTGCTTGTTCATATTGAGTTGTTTGTCAGTTATAACACCCAGGTCTCTTTCTACCAGACAGATTTCCAGCCATACTGCCCCAAGCCTGTAGCATTGCTTTCGGTTGTGGTGGCCCAAGTGCAGGACCTGGCATTTGCCCTTATTGAAGCTCATGACATTGACATTGGCCCATCTATCTATCAATCTATCTATGTCTGAGAATCATAGAATCAACCAGGTTGGAAGAGACCTCCAAGATCCAGTCCAGTCTATCACCCACCCCTATCCAATCACCTAGACCATGGCACTAAGTGCCTCATCTGATTTTTTTTTTTTTTAACACCTTTGGGGACAGCGACTCCACCACCTCCCTGGGCAGCCCATTCTAATGCCAATCACTCTCTCTGTCAAGAACTTCCTCCTAACATCCAGCCTATGCTCTCCCCGACACAATTTGAGACTGTGTCCCCTTGTTCTATTGCTGGTAGTCTGGGAGAAGAGACCAACCCACACCTGGGTGCAATGTCCCTTCAGGTAGTTGTAGACAGCAATGAGGTCACCCCTGAGCCTCCTCTTCTCCAGGCTAAACAACCCCAGCTCCCTCAGCCGCTCCTCACAGGGCTGTGTTCCAGACCCCTCACCATCTTTGTTGCCCTTCTCTGGACATGTTCCAGTATCTCGACATCTCTCTTGAACTGAGAAGTCCAGAACTGCACACAGTATTCAAGGTGTGGCCTGACCAGTGTTGAGTACAGGGGAAGAATAACCTCCCTCATCCTACTGATCACACTGTTCCTGATACAGGTCAGGATGCCATTGGCTCTCCTGCAGATCAATACTGCCACCCAACTTGATGTCACCTGCAGACTTACTGATGACACACTCTATGTCTTCATGAGGGTCATCAATAAAGATGTTAAACATAAGTGGTCCCAACACTGAGCCCTTAGGAACACCACTTGTGACCAGCTGCCAGCTGGATTTAACTCAATTGACCTTTGGGCCCTTTGGACCCTTTCATCCAGTCAGTGCTTTATCCAGCAGGGCTGTGCTCATCCAAGCCATGAGCAGTCAGTTTGTCCACAAGAATTCTGTGGAGAACAGTGGCAAAGACTTTTTCAAAGTCTAGGTAGACAATATCCACAACCTTTCACTCATCCAGTAGCCAGGTCACCTTGTCATAGTAGGAGATCAGGTTCGTCAGACAGGACCTGCCTTTCATGAACCCATGCTGACTGGGCCTGATGCCCTGGTTGTTCTCTATATGTAATAGCCCTCAAGATGACCTGCTCCATGACGTCCCCTGGTATCAAGGTCAGACTGACAGGTCTATAGTTTCCCTGATCCTCCTTTCTTCCTTTCTTTTAGAAAGGTGTTACATTCGTTATCCTCTAGTTCATTGGCACCTCCCCATTAGGCAGAACTTGAGGTAAATAATGGAAAGCAGTTTGGCGAGCACATCAGCCAGCTTCTTCAGCACCCTTGGGTGTAGCACATCCAGTGTCATAGTCTTGTGCTGGTCTAATTGGCTTAGCAGATCTCTGAGCACTTCCTCATTTATTGTGATGACCTCAAAGTCTGCATGTTTCTATACAACTGAGAAATCAAACAGCATTTAAGTTACAGAAACTCATGTTGTTATATTACACTTTTCTCAGATCTTGACTCTTCAAAACTGAGGGTGGACATAATCCTGACCTGCCACCTCATGTGATGAACAAATGTACCGAAGTATTAGAGGAAGTGCTTGGAAAGCTACCAGCCTGAGATTGCTAGCATTAATTTGCTCTTAGGTTCTCAGCCAAAATTATTGCTGCTGAGAAGAACATGATGGCTTGATAGTTGACCTCAAGCTCTGAAGTTTGTGTGATTAATTTGTTTTACTAACTGTGTTATCACTTCCTTCAAGGGAATAAATTTAGAGTAAAACTCACAATAATGTGTCCTGAACATCAAATTTTTAGACCTGCTGAACTAATGAGAACATCCATAGGTTTATCACATTTTAAAGGCCATACACAATACAAAAACCCTCACTTCAGCTGCATAAGCTGGACAGGTTTCCAATACTGAAGTTTTATTATCTGTAAAACAAAGATAGTAGCACATCTTTATCTCTTAGATGAAACACAAGTTGAGAAATGTGCTTGGGTGCTCACAGAGAATTTGTTAGATATGCAAAGATTTTTGTACAAGAATCTGTTGATTTAAACAATTATTTAACTAAATTGTGCCTCATAGAAAGAGAACCAATTTGATCTAGATAATAACTTTCTGCTGATTTGCAACTTGCAAACGATTTTAAGATTTTGATTCCAGTCTTTGAAACTGTGAAAAACAAATGCTTAAAAATCTTGTAAATTTGCATAAGGTGGGGCAAGAATTTCCCTTCTCATCTTCTCTTGCTTATCTCTATCTCCATGTGAAATGCCATTCACCCTTCAGCTCATAATATGTATTTCTTTTTAATCTTTTTATACTTTTCATGACTACTCAAGATTAGTAAATTTTATTATAACTTGCTTCCGTAGCTCCACATTAAAGGGAGAACAATTGCATAGTTTTAGTAATTAGTAGCTTGCGTCAGAGTGAGGGCAAGTAACAACTTACTAGTGACTGAAAATAGAGACAGCTGGTTGAAAGATCATACCTTCCACTTGATATGGTATCAGTCTAGCTTACAATAGGAAAACAGCTTAACAAAGGACATTATTCCTCAAAAAGTGTTTTTATGGCAAAATAAGAAGCTCTCCAATAACTGACAGCATTTACAACCTTTGAAAAGAAGCTAGTTTCTAGGAAAAGCAAAAGTCTTTTATACGTAGATTTTCCTCAGGTATAATGAGACCTGTCGAGGAAGCATTTCCCTACACGTTTGGGTGCACCATCTGAGGCACTTTTTATTGCTTACTGCCTGATTAGGACAATGAATTTTGGCTGTCGAGCAGATGTGGCAGGGGGGGAAGAGATGTTATAGCAGCTTCTCAAGGTAAGATGGGAAATTTGTGAAACAGTTCTCCATATCCAGCAGATACTGATGCTGTTTTCTCATCTGAGTTTGGAAAGGATTGTAGTGTAAGGAGCAGATGAAGGCATATCCCCTCTTTTTCATCTGTGGCTTACCACACAGCAGTGTTGCTGTAGCAAGCAAAGGCAAGTCTGGATGCTGCTGTTTCCACAATGCAAATGGATTTTTTGTGATGCCTGATATGAAAAAAAGTGACGGTCTAAAGAGAGTCAAATTGCCTTTCTCCAGGTGGTATGGGCTGGTTGATATTGTTAAGCTATTGTTTACAAAAGTTCTGCACCTTTGCCTTTCTGGTTTGGATAATACTCATCTTTGAATGCCCGGGGAGGTGGTGGAGTCGTCGTCCCTGGGGCAGTTCAAGGCAAGGTTGGATGTGGCACTTGGTGCCATGGTCTAGCCTTGGGCACTGTGGTAAAGGGTTGGACTTGATGATCTGTGAGGTCTCTTCCAACCTTGGTGATACTGTGATACTGTGATACACCTGCTTTTTGATAGTGCCGTGCGAACTATTTGCAATGATTGTTGCAGAGATTTCTAAAGGAGAATGTAATGAATCACCTTTTGCAGTAAATATTTCTTTAAGAGGCTTGAGATGTAGAGCAAGATCTACTTGACATGTCGTGGTTAAGCCTACTTGTTGCTGAAGTTGACTGATGAGTCCTCAAAGAAGGGCACAGATCCCTACCCCTCCTTTAAAAAGACTTCCTACATGATTGATAGCTGAGTCAGTGTTATGTTAAGGAATGACTATAGCTACAGACTTTAACTCAGAGCACGTACTAATCACTGGCCAGGAGCATTTTATTTCCTATCTGTGAGTGGAAGAATGTGAAATACATATGCCCCACACAAGATCTCCAGTCAATGCTGAGTATAGCCAAAGTGAAGCTAATAACTCTCATTGATGAAAATTGATTTATGCATGCTTAGAAGAGAGCCGTAGCTGGGTTAGGGAAGTGTTGGACATGTTCTTAGAGAGAAAGCACCAATAAAGCAGTGTCAAGAATACACGTACAGAATTAGTGGTTAGAATGGTTGGCTAAAATCACTGATAGTTTTATCCAGTCAGTGGTGGCTGAGAAACAACTTAAAAGAAAGCAAAAAGAAAAATTAAAGATGTTGAAGGTAAGCCTGTACGTGCTTCATCCTTCTGTCTTGTTCTGAGGCATGATCCTGCAGTTCATAGCTGCCAAACAGAAGTTAGTCTTATGCCAAAGTCATCATGGGTCAGTGGTCCTTCAAGGATAAAGTTAAGAAAAGCAAACTCTGACACTCAATTCCATAGCTGCCCTGCTGGGGTCAAGGGACAAAGGTAATATCTTTCTATGAAATGAACACTGAGATATTGGCCTTTCTGCAGGCACATAAATAGGTGTCTGAATCACCCAGCTGTTCTGCTGCTGTGCATTGGTAAATGGTTTGGGTTGACAGCAGGAGGACCTGATGAGACATTGAAAGACGTCTATAAAAGCCTTCTTTGCTGAGTAAATATTTTTGTTGGGCATTATTATACATCAGTATGATCGGTCCCATCTGTGACACCAACCTTGTCTCTACATGGGTAAGTATGAGTTTAATCCAAGTAATCCAAACTTTTGACACAGACTCAATCATTTCAAATTCACACGAGTGAAAATAAGAAAGTCTATGTGTCATACTAACTTACCCAGAACTCCCCAGGTTTCAGCCCTCAAACATTAATTTTGTTTTGCCCCTTAAATCTCTCTTCCATGCTGGGACATGTCCCATATGCTCTGTTTCACCCTTTTCTGTTCCTTTGCCACATAGTTCAGATATTCCCTAATGTAGTACTAGGAAACCATCAGGTGCTTGACAAATGGCGATTTGCCTGCTATTAATTACTGGGAAACTGCTCACTCAGGGATCTTTTCCCTTATTTTTCCCTTCTTATCCTAATTAGCATCCGTGATTGGTGATAAAGAAGAAGAATAATTAGATATAAATGCAGCATTTTGACTGATGCAATCTACACAGCAAATACTGGTGCAGCAACAACAGTGACTCTAAAGGAGCTGACAGGAAGCTTTGTACAGAGGTTAGTGTATGATATACAGAGAGGCAGAGGACTGCTGCATTGCTGTGTGTCTTTCAAGAGCTACCTGGGATACCTTTGAAAGCCAGAAGGTATTAATTAGAAGGTATTAATTACCATTGTTAATTACCATTACTTTAGAAGTTATTAACTATCATTGTCAAAGCCCATTCTCCAGTGCTTTTGGGAGAGGGACATCTCCAAAGCCCTTTAAGCAAAGTAAGTAGACCCATTACTGGAGGCAAGTAACAAGCTGTTAAATGCAGCCAATCACTCTGCAGTGGAGTGCCATGCACGCACAACTCTTGACACCTTTCTCCAAGAGGGCTAAACTCAGACACCTCTGTGGATACCTTTTTACACTGACTCTGTGCAGACTCTGCTGGCATCAGGACACAAACCCCCTATAACCTGGGCTGTGTCTGGCAAGATCAACCTCTATAGGGATGGTGGCACAGTAACTTGCAGCAATCGATTTCAGAAGTTCTGGTGCATGTCTACTCTGCTAACACAGGTCAGGGGACATCCTGACGAGGCAGGACCACAGAAAGAAACAACAGATGGAGCTATTCAGGAAAAGGAGTATGTCTCAACAAGAGCAGATACAACAGCCATGATGACCCCACTGAATTTTCCCCCAACCCAAAACTAAATCTATAATCCCCAGTGCTCCCAATCCTATACACACACACCACCTCTACCATCCAAGAGATGTAAACACAAGCCTCTGGAGGCCCCCAAATGAGCCTTCTCCTTACATGTTTGCCCCAGTAAAGTGGCTCCTGCATGACACAGGGCAGGAGGAGGAAGAAAGGAGAGCAAGCTGGTCTAACTGTGAGTTTATAAAGACATAGCAGAATTATGAGATTGAATAACAATCTTCTAATCCCCAGAGGATTTTTAACCTTATAGTTCTCAACCTGGGACAAGGATGAAAATTTTGTCACAAAAATTCCATGTGTTACAGAAATTTATTTTTGAGTCTGTGACTGGTATAGAAACCATTATTAGATGAGAACTTTTCTACTTGATAGATCTTAACTTTGGGTTGTATTTCATAGGGTAGCCTCTGAAGGCTTCATTCCCTCTCAAAGGTGATGATAGAAGTCGCTTGGCTCCTACTACAAAACCAGACCAAACCAAAGACAAATCACCAGGGAGCATATATTAATCATGTCTTAGTGAGTGTTGCATTTCTGGCATGGCCAGGTACACATCTGAGTTGTCAGCTTCAGTTTTGTTTCAGTTCCATGTGATTAGATCAGTTAAGACCAGTTTGCATTGCAGCTGTCTTGGCAGTGGCAGCCTTTTCAGGAAAATTCTCCTTTCACTGTGACTTGAGGATTATAAAGTGGAAATAGCTTAAGCAGACAGTCCTTTCTCCCTTGCAAAGCCTTCTTCCAATGCCAATCCCAGTGTAGCATGACAGTGCTGGAGAGGACAAGTCACATGCAGTTGGGACACAGCATGGCCAGCAGGGCAAAGGATTTCAGCTTTCTTCCTTCCTCAAAGAACTCTGACCCTGTATGACCATGATCTTTCAGATTCAATTCTTTATAGTGACCATGCAGTTGAAGTGCACTGTAATTTACCCATGTTGACTCTTCCAATCAACTTAGCTGCTCCACTTGAATGACTGAAAGGCCTTGAAAGAGATACCAAGAACAACTCTGACTGCAAAAATACAACTACCAAGATGCAATAATTCTCTCCATTCCCATCTTTTGATTTTCAGCCATAAGATCATATGAAATGGAAAGATCTTACCAAAACTGCTCTATATTTCCCTGATTGAGAAGTCTAATAAGACAGTAATTTTTATTTATTTTCTTTGCAAGAAATTTGTTTTGGCATTGTTCCTATGAATTAGGTGTTCATTGTGAGTACACTCATGCTGACCATGTTTACAGTTCCAAGTGAACATGGAAGTTTTTCTAAAGGTATGCTTAAGTTTACATGAAGTTTAATAATACTTAAAAAAAATCTCCTCACAAAATACTGGATTTCACTTCAGCAAATCTCTTTTTCATGGCTAAAGTTTGTTTCTAATATACCTTACCGTCAGTCTTAGAAATGCATACCCAGAAGACATTTAACAAATTTGTAGTTATATTTCTAGAGGAATTTTTGTGACTATTCAAACCTGCAACTTTTTATTTTTTTTTAATTACAGTTTTTAGAAAAATAAAATTTAGGAAGTTTGTTTTTTTTTTTTTTTTTTTTTATGTAAGGTCAACATCCTACAATATTTTCTCACAAATCAAATGTTGCAGAATCACAGAATCAATCTGGCAACTGTAGATATTCTGTGGAATAGAAATTGCTGCTTCACAAAGATCTCTGCCAACTGCTGTACTTACTTGCTAAAATATTGCTGACATAAAAACTCAAAGCACATTCAGACTGCATGAAATTAATACAGGAAAAGATTAGACAGGATTTGCCCTCCATTGTGATCTATGTGTAGCAGCAACTTCTGTTCTGTAGGAGATCTACAAAAATTGCTGGACACCAGAAAATTCTGACCCTTAGAATGTGGAATGTTCTTTCCTTGAACACACCAGTTATGTTTGCAATTTACAGACAAAGACAACACTGTTGTGATTGATTAATCACAATGGAGGCAAAAAGCTCACATTTTATCTTGTAAATTAATCCTGCCAGAAGAAAAGAAAATGCAAACATTTGAAAAAGAAAACACTTGAAATGTTTTCTGAGCCTTCACAACAAGTAATACATAAGCAGAAATATGTTCTCTCTGGGATTTTGCAAACATGGAAGACAAGGTCAAATTTCACTGTTACAGGCTTGCTCACTTCTGCTGCTAATGCTTTGTGGATCTCAAATATTTGAAGCTGCAAATGGAAGCAGAAGTCTGATTGTTGTGGAGGCAGGGAATTAACATGGCTGAGTCAGGAAATATATAAAAATAGAATTATTTTATTTTCCTGAAACTCCACCCCCTAAACTATATACAGAAATTAATTTAGTTTAATTAGCAGACTCAGTTTAACTGAGAATATCTTACAAAGGATACTATAGATAAATTTGGCTGTTAAGGAAGTCAGGAAATGGAAAAGGCTAAGCTATAAACACAGCTTTCCCCCACTATCAATCAGACTGAGCAGAAGTTAAGAGAAAAGCTCACTCACTGATGTGAGCTAGGCTGGATTCTCTCTGTAGGGGCAGCCTGTGACGTTATTGGGGATACCCAATAGAGATCCACACCACAGAAGTCCAAGACAAGTCACAGAACTGCCAAACTCAGAAGTGTCTCCATCACTTCTTCCTGAGTGGGATGGTCACAGGATGAGGCTGCTCTCACAACGAGAGGAGGAGAGTCAAAATTGCTAGGGTACCCTTGCAGGCAGTCAGCAATTAATGACTGCATAGGGTCTTAGAGAGAGGGCAGTCCAGATGTTTACCAGCTCTCTCTCTTTCAAGAGGAAATCTGAGGCTAGTTAAGTAAGCTTGCAGGAAAGAGTGCTAAATGGAGGAGCCATCCAAAGCAGGAACGATCCAGTCATGGCAGGAGCTTGTCCCTGTCAGTGCCAGAGGACTCTCTCTGCAGGAACTATCGAGGCAGGAAGTACCCAAGGTGGGAAGAACCCCCTGTTTTTATACCTTTTCCCCTAGACAAAGTGTCGATTTACTATTTCCTAGGTGCGAAAAAAACCCAGCCAATCACCAGCCCAATTTCAGCACAGACATCTGCACAGCTCATCCCCCATGCCAGAAGGACCCTTTGCTCCATCCCCCCCCTTCCCCTCCTCCAAGCCTGCAGGGCTGGGGGGGGGGGGGGGGGGGGAAGGTTTTTCCCCACCTTTTCTTTCCCATTCAAACCATGGATTGAGAGGAATTTAGGGTACCCAGGGCACCAGGACACTGATCCAGCAGAGGCTGGTCCTGCCAGATGGCTGTCAGGATCTGACACTGGCAGAACAGATTAAGATGAGTTTATTTTCCCTGTTTTAATGAGGCTGGAGGTGCAAACTCAAAGCTCCTTGTGAAGGAAGATAGGAGCATTTTGAGAATCCCTTCCCTTAGCTTCAGAACTATCACTCTGACCTAACATGTGCCAAGAGAAACTAATTTGGGCAGCCAATTAATTGGAAAGCTTTTTTCTGCTTTTGTGCATTGAGCAAAATTGAATCTGACTTCAAAGTACTAAAAATAGTAGTAACTTTACTTTTTTCTTTTGAATAGATAACTTCATCTTCTCATTTTCTCAGTAAAGAACTTATGCATTCAATGAAAGTGCATAGAATATAAAGCAGAGTGGATCAGTTCCACTCTGAGTGAAGTTTATTTATACACACATACAAATGTATAAGCTTCATATACATACTTGATAAATATGTCCTTCCTTAGTTCAGGCAAAGCTTTTCATATCTTTGTTTCCAAGTCTGTTAAGTTTTGTCCAGATAACATTAAGTGTGAGAACAAGCAGACTTTACACCACCAAGAACCTTGGAATGAAAGCACATGAGATTACTTTTCATGCAAAGAAACTATTAAGAAGTTCAACCCTTGTGCAAATCACTGATTCATTGCAAGATAAATTCATTTTAGTTAATATAGCAGTTCTTGATACTTTGCCTATTTTCCTCCTCTTTCAGTGGAAAAAAAATTGGAGAAATTAATTTTCTTCTGTCTATCTATGGAGAAAGAAAATTGTTCCACAATTTAGAACACTGCATGGACAGCTCCTTTTTTGTATTGAATCTTGTTGAAAAGAAATTCATTAATGGTCCCTTGAATATCTGTCTACCAAGACGTTGTCTTCTGTTGCAGTAGTTACAAAACTTGATGGAACAGTATTAGTAGCTGGGTTATTGATAGGCACTAAAGAAACCAAATTGAAGCCCAGTAACAAAAAGCATTAAGAAAATTCTTTTCCCACCTCCATTTCCCATATCATCTGTCAAACCACTGTCCAGAAAGCAGATGATAATCTCTTTAACACTGCCCCAAATTCAGTTCAGCGTTTGGATGAATAATTTCAATATAAGACTAGACTTTGGATCTTACACTTGATTTATTTGATACTTGTCATTGGTGATGCAACTAATCACTTAGAAATTATACAAATGGGCATTTTCTCCATGATTTGGCTGACGTTTTCCTTCCATTTACAAAGCTAAGTGGAAGTCATTAAAGGTATTAATTAACATAGCACAAACTCTGTAAAGGTTGTGAAGAGCAGCTGCACCTTTGCTCTTGCAGCAAGGAATCGAGGACAGCACAAGACTGCACATGGCAGCGAACTGAGTGCTGCCACTTCTATGGAAGCATGTAAGTGCTTCAAGGTATTTTTTTTTTTAAATTTATTTAATCATCACTAGACAGTGTTGCCTTAGTCATGAAAATCTCAGCTAATTTCAGAGTTGAAGAACTAAAAAATGCAACTGGGAATTAAGCACAGGTCCTCTCCTTTAAACTCACTAGACTGGGAGTCTTCCTCACTCAACAGACATCATTGACTCAGAGTGTTGCTTTGATACCAAAATACAGGAAATAAAGGTGGAAGGAAGAGTTTTGCTCTTGTTTCCTAACCTGCAGGTAGGTGTAATGACAACAAATATGTTAGCATGTCTGCAATACCTGAGATGCATCAGTCTTGGCCAGCCCATTGAGTTGTCTGATGACATAAATGCTGTGTGCTGAAATACATAGAGAAAAGGCTTCTAGTTTGAGGCTGAGCAATATAAAATTATGGGGGGAAAAAGAAATATAAAATTATTTTTAAAGCAATATAAAATTATGAAAAAATAAAACACATTCATTGGCAAGGATTAAGTGGCTGTGACACGGGAAAGGAATGAAGCATTATAGCTGTCAGGTTTTGTACTGTTTATGATAATGATAGTCTCTGGGCAGACACTTAGCATCATTGAAAGCTCTGGCATGACTTATCAAGTGATCACAACCTGAAAAATGCTTTCTCTGGAAAACTCATAGCTAACGTCTGTGATTTGTTATCGCGTGATAGATCTGGCAAGTTCTAAGGCTTCTGCTATCTACAACTAACTCTTCTCATCATGACAATCTAAATCCTCCCAAACACAAGCAGTTTTGCACATAATTCATTTCCCTTAAGTTTACAGACATGCTCTTCTTCATAAAGTAAAGCACAAATGTAATTGTGGGGTTGGATTTGGGCCACCAATTCCTTGCCCAGAAAATATCTGACTTGCTGCTGAGGAGCACAGAGTAAGGCTGTTTTTGACAACACACAAATATTTTGGCTGGGAGTGTGGCTGTGGTATCTACTGAGAGATATTCCCAGTGTCCTCCCACTCCCTGCTCCCCTCTGTGCTGGGGAGAGGATCTGATCTCCTTCATACAATTTGCTAGTGAGGCAAGGCAGGGGAAGTAGTGGTGGTATCACTCCATGTTCTTGCCTGGAAAGCACATCTGGAAAGCAAAGCCTGCCTCCAAAGCCCAGCCCTGCAAAAAAAGTGGCAGAAATGTTGGGAAGTGAGCACCAGTAAGAAATGGCAACAGGATCAAGAAAAGACACAGTTATTCTTAAGTAACTTGTTTTATTTATTTAATCAAACTCTTCATTTTGGCCAAAAGCCTCCAAAAATACAAACATTTAAAAAACAAAGAAACAAAAACCAAAACAAAACAAAATAAAAACAAAACCCAAACCTAAACAAAACAGAAAAAAACCCACACAAAACCCCAACCCAACCAATCCTGGAAACAAAATTTCATTGTCTAAAAACCAAAATGAAGCAATATTTCAGAAGACTCAGAACAATTTCTTTTCTAGGTCTAGTACTTACTGCTGTTTGCACTGCAGTTTTATACCTTGTGTCACAAATCAGATTACCCCAGCATTATGTAAGAACAGGAAACAAATCTAAGGCCCCACCTAATGCAGACAGGTGATGTCACTGAATGTGGTAATCTCAGGCCATCATCTACCATCCATCTAATAATGCAATTACCATGCCTATTACTTTGTCAGCTACACTTACACAACATATCAAAATCTACTCAGAAAACAGAATCTGTTTGTGATTCACAGCTAGGGTTAGAAAAAGGAGGGTTGAGGGAGAGAGCTGTGGGTAGGGAAGGGTGCAAAGGGAAGAAGGAGGCAGAGGATAAATAAGAAAGAGGGAGGTACAGTTGTCAATGTGTATACGGGTGCCAGGAAAGCTTTAGAGGTTTCTCTGTGTCAGGTAAGACAGGCAAAGTTTTTATAGAATCGCTTGGGTTGGAAAGCACCTCTAAAGGTCATCTAGCTCAACCCCCCCTGCAGTCAGTAGGGCCATCTTCAACTAGGTCAGGTTGCCCAGAGCACCTTTAAGCCTCAACTTGAATATCTCCAGAGATGAAGCCTCAACCACCTCTCTAGGCAACTTGTTCTAATGCTCAACCACCCACATTGTAAAGAACTTTTTTCTAATACCCAAACTAAATCTACTCTTCTCTAATTTCAAACCATGTCTTCTTGTCCTAGCACCTCAGGCTTTTGCAAGCAGTCCCTCTCCAGCCTTCTGGTAGGCCCCTGTCATGTACTGGAAAGTGGTGAGTAGGTCTCCCCTTCTCTTCACCAGGCTGAACAACTGTAGCTCCCTCAGCCTGTTGTTGTGGCAGAGATGCTCCAGCTCCTTGATCATTTTCTGCCAAAGGTACACAAGCTGACTGCTCTGATACCGAGAGGCAAGTAATCACACTGCTGTCTCAGACCTGGCTGTCATAAGAATCTCATTAAAAGAAATTGAAATTAATTCAGTTTTTCTCTCTGATTTGTCATTACTTAAAAGAGGTTCTTTACTGTTCAAGGAAGATCATATTGCCTCACTTTGAATTTATTTTATGTTTCTCCTCCTTTTTTTTTTTTTTTTTTTTTTTTTCAGTTGTGGGATGCAAGAGGTCCTAGACAGGGAAGTAGATTGCAAATAGGAAAGCAGTGTGAATATTTTTTTTTCTGAAATTTGTGAGAGAGATAAAGAAAATAGCAAGAGAAATTATGGGAATCAGACTGTTGAACCTAATACTGATTATTAGAAGTACAAAATTATTTGAAGAATCCATAATAATAATAATTTACTTCAACATAGTAATTTACATCACTCTAGCACAGAACAGGAGTGAATGTAGTAACATATCTGGATGCCTTGTATCTTTAATTGATCTGCTTTCCATTGCTGTGTAGAAGACTGGAAAATGAGCAACATTTACTCCTAAATGTTCAGATTTGGTTAAGTTTTGTTTTTTTTAGAGTTCACAGAAAGTTGTCATAAGTTTACTCCCCCAGTCACATCAACCTGGACTCCAGTCTCCCTGCATTGCCCAGCTCTGAGAGGTTTGCACAGAGGAACTAAGTGAATTGCTATAAAGTAGCAACTTCCTAATGTGCTAGGTATCACAGTCTAGGAGTTCCATATTTCATGGAAAACTCATCAGAAAATAAGTGATTGTTCCCACCAAAGATCACCAGGGCCAAGGAGAGCAGGAAATTAGACTTGTCTTTCTTCCATTTCATAGAGTTTGTGAAAGGAACCCATCCACACATCAGTTTACTTTCTTGCATGCATGGATGGTCTGGATCACTCAGAGATCCAAGGCTGCCTTGGCAGCAGTATGTCTGTGTGTGAATGAGACTGTCTTGAAACAAAGTAAAGGTTATTTTCCCTGGAAAAATTAAGTTTATTTGAAAAACTTTAGGCTTGTGAGAGCTGATGGCTTGAAACACAAGATCAGACTGAGAAATCTAGTATCAAGGTACTTTTCTGATGAAATCTAGCAAACAAAATTTGGTAGGGATCTGTTTATGTAAAAATTATTTCACTGTACTTGAAATGGGCTACAGAGTCTGACAAAGCAAATCCTTGCAGTACATAGGTGTTGCCTTAGCCACAAAAATGTGTGTAAGTTCATCTGAGATAATAATCCTTTTCAAATGCTTACCCACAAGTTTCAAACAGTTCAAAGCTGCTTTTTTTTTTTTTTTTTTTTTTTTTTTTTGCAGTAGGTCTGATGCTAGAACTCTCCAAAATCATAAAACTTGATAGAAATAGAAAGAGTTAAAAAGAAGGAGAAATATGTTAAGAGAATGAGACTTTTGTTTATTTGGACCTAACCTTCTGTTTTCTGCTCATCTTTGGTAAGCTTTTGCCATTATGAACGGGTAACATAGATCAATATCCAGATGTTTACTCTCAGAAAATAGTATATTGTCGTCTGATTTTTTCCCCTATCTTAACAAATGTCGTGTGCATTTTCATAGTACTCATATATAACCTGCCTTTACAAAAATGTGAGGAGAAAACAATGGAATACTACTGCCCAACAGTGTGCTGCTAAAATAACAATAATAGCATACTCCACAGATGCGATTACTGTGACTGCACACTTTAAGAAAGGAATGCAAACACAATATTTGGTGGGAACAGTGCGTGATTCTGGCACTGAAACCATCTGGGGTAACTTGTCGTGTTTAAGGATGTAGCCAGATTATGCAGGAGAAAAATTAGAGAGGCTAAGGCCCAGATAGAACTTAGGCTGCCACTTCCATGAAGGATAATAAAAAGCACTTTTATAAATTTATCAATGCTAAAAAGAAGGGCAAGAAGAGCCTCCACTCCTTACTGGACCAGGAGGGGAACACTATAACTGACAATGAGGAAAAGGCTGAGGTCCTGAATGCCTTCTTCACCTCAATTTTCAACAGTAAGGAGGGAGGAGTTCAAGGCAAGTGGCCTCTTGAACTGGGGGATGGGGTTGGGGAGCATTGTGTTGCCCTGGAAATTCATGAGGAATTAGTTCAGGCCCTGCTGAGCCACCTGGACACCCACAAGTCCATGGGACCAGATGGGATCCATCCTAGGGTGCTAAGAGAGCTGGCAGATGAGCTGGCCAAGCCACTCTCCATCATTTTCCAGCAGTCCTGGCTCACCGGAGAGGTCCCAGGAGACTGGAAAATGGCCAACGTGGTCCCCATCCACAAGAAGGGTCAGATGGAGGAACTTGGGAACTACAGACCTGTCAGCCTGACCTCAGTGCCAGGGAAACTGATGGAGCAGGTTATGTTGGGGGTGATAAGAGCACACCTGAGGGATGGCAAAGGGCTCAGGCCCAGCCAGCATGGGTTTAGGAAGGTCAGATCCTGCCTCTCCAACCTGATCTCCTTCTATGATCAGGTGACCCGCTTGGTGGATGTGGGGAGGCCTGTGGATGTTGTCTCTCTGGACTTCAGCAAGGCCTTTGACACTGTCCCCCACAGCAAACTGCTGGCTAAGCTGCCAGCCCATGGCTTGGATGGCAACACTCTGTGCTGGATTAGGAACTGGCTGGAGGGATGAGCCCAGAGAGTGGTGGTGAATGGTGCCACATCCAGCTGGCAGCCAGTCACTAGTGGTGTCCCTCAGGGATCAGTGCTGAGCCCCATCCTCTTTAACATCTTCATAGATGATCTGGATGAGGGCATGGAGTCAGTCATCAGCAAGTTTGCAGATGACAGCAAGCTGGGGGCAGATGTGGCTGGGTTGGAGGGCAGAAGGGCTCTGCAGTGGGACCTTGACCGCCTGGACAGATGGGCAGAGTCCAATGGGATGGCGTTCAATAGCTCCAAGTGCAGGGTGCTGCACTTTGGCCACAACAACCCCATGCAGAGATACAGGCTGGGGTCGGAGTGGCTGGAGAGCAGCCAGGCAAAGAGGGATCTGGGGGTGCTGATTGATACCTGCCTGAACATGAGCCAGCAGTGTGCCCAGGTGGCCAAGAGAGTCAGTGGCACCCTGGCCTGCATCAGGAATGGTGTGGTCAGCAGGAGCAGGGAGGTCATTCTGCCCCTGTACTCTGCACTGGTTAGACCACACCTTGAGTACTGTGTCCAGTTCTGGGCTCCCCAGTTTAGGAGGGACATTGAGATGCTTGAGCGTGTCCAGAGAAGGACGACGAGGCTGGTGAGAGGCCTTGAGCACAGCCCTATGAGGAGAGGCTGAGGGAGCTGGGATTGTTTAGCCTGGAGAAGAGGAGGCTCAGGGGTGACCTTATTGCTGTCTACAACTACCTGAGGGTTGGTTGTGGCCAGGGGCAGGTTGTTCTTTTCTCTCAGGTGGTCAGCACCAGAACGAGAGGACACAGCCTCAGGCTACGCCATGGGAAATTTAGGCTCAAGTTGAGAAGAAAGTTCTTCACTGAGAGAGTCATTGGACACTGGAATGGGCTGCCCGGGGAGGTGGTGGAGTCGCCGTCCCTGGGGCTGTTCAAGGCAGGATTGGACGTGGCACTTGGTGCCATGGTCTAGCCTTGAGCTCTGTGGTAAGGGGTTGGACTTGATGATCTATGAGGTCTCTTCCAACCTTGGTGATACTGTGAAATCTAAAGATAGGTCAAAAACCAAAATGAAAATGAACATTAGAGCTCAGTTTCAGAGATACCAAGAACCTTATAACTAGACTTAAAACTGAACTGGGAACAGCACAGTTTCTATTCTTTTCAGAGAGCAGTGCAGAGTGTTCATAGCTTCTTAAAATGTGATCCTAGGATTCTGCGTGTTCAAGAGAACCAGGGCATGAATGAGACTGGATGGAGCTTCTAGAGATCATTCAGTCCACCCTCACCCTGCCCAGGTAAGAACACTGCAGCAAGCTGCATAGGGCCATATAGGTTTTGAATATCTCTACAGGTGAAGACTCCATAATCTCCCTGGAAAACCTGTTTCAGTGTCTGATCACGCAGTGAAACTATTTTATATTTAATTCTCTGTATTTTGGTTTCTGCCCATGGTGTCTTGTCCTTCAGCAGGTACTATTGAGAAGAATCTGTTTCTCTGTGCTTGACACCCTCCCACTAAGTACTTGTGCACTTTACTGCACATATTAGTTTACATGTATCTCCCACCAAGAGACAAAAATCCCTCATTGCTTTTCCTTTGATAAACCACCATAAATAAAGGAATATTCAAAGCTTTGGTAAGTACATGCAGTGAAGTAACACTTGCAAATACAGATGGTTTTTATCATCCTATTTCTGGCAAAGCATTTCACACTGGGGATTTAAACTCATGTGCTGTGAACAGTCATGCATATGTTAGAATACCCCTGTGGATTGGTTTATGTGGGTATAGCCAGCTGCCAATGGAGAGCGTGCAACAGCAATGGAGATGTATATTTCATAGGAATGAGGAGGAATGTCCTGTGGCAGTCCTTCTAACTTCACTCCAAGATGTTTTCAATTTCTGAGCTAACTGAAAATTAAAAAGTCGTGTATTTTTATTAGGAAAATAGAGATGGTCCAGGTGCTGTAAAGCACAGTTCTAGTCTAGATTTTGCCTAGTCCTCTTTTGTTTGTTTGGGTTTTTTCCTCCTTTTGTGTTTTAAATTCACCTTGCAATTCTTCCTCCCCACAAAAAAATACAAATAAGAAGAAAAGATTTTCCCTTCTTTTGTGTGTCAGGCGTTTAGCTTTTTCTTCCTATGAGGTCTTCTACAAAGCCTGGTACAGACCTCGCAAAACTGGGTGCATCAGGAATAGCAAGCAGTCCAGCTATAACATTGTAGGTTAATTCTTTATTTTTACTGCCCAGGGGCAGGATCAACTATAGCTAAATAGATAGTTGTTTTCTTATCTTCATCTTCAGGATCTCCAATGGAGAAGCTATAGTTAATTCCTCTGTTTAAACAAGTTCATTGGTAACAATGAAGTTGGTATCTGGTCTTCTGCACATAATCACAAATGACCTTAATTTCCATGGTATTCTGCACTGAGCCACCCTGATTAAAGACTTTGGGCTATGTTGATAGCTATTGTTTTAAATATTTGATTCTATCACACTCAGCTATCTCTGGAAGAGGCTGTGTCTATATCCTGCAGCTCTTCTCTGTTCCTTCTTTGATCTACAAATTTGACTAGAGCATGTGTGCCCATCCCAAACATATTCACCCTTCTGTTATTTTTTTACTGTTTTGACCTTATCAAAGAATCATCAAATCAACCACAATGAAAGAGACCTCCAAGATCATCCTGCCCAACCTAGCACGCAGCCGTATCCAGTCAACTAGACCATGGCACTAAGTGCCTCATCCAGTCTTTTATTGAACACCTTCAGGGACAGTGACTCCACCACCTCTGTGGGCAGCTCATTCCAATGGCAAATGATTCTCTGTGAAGAACTTCTGCTCTGAGGATGAAGATAATGATTGTACAAAACAATGAACACAGATCACCTCCCAACCCCAAATTTCAACTCTCCTCTGAAATGTTCTGTCATGTATTGTATTTGCCTTCATTGCCTTCACATCTTTGTCTAACTGTAGCAACTGTTTTCCTCTCCCACCTGGATGGCACAAGTCTGCTTAGTCTTTGGCATCACAAATACGTGTTGACCCTATTATGAATAAACAGTCAAAAGATATGGATTTAAACCAGCACTCCTCCAGTTTTAAACACCAAAACCCACTCTCATCCAGCAGGGCACTTGCATATTTCCAGTAAAATATGAATTAAAAGTACTAACAAACTTTATGGTCATATTGACTACACCCATGGATACCAATCGCAGTATTCAGACTTCATGTATATAAAATAAAAATCAGCAGATTCTCATGGTTAATTGCTACTTCTGTGTTTCATCTGAGTTTGTATCCACATTACATAAACCATATCTGACACACGGTGTTTGCAACTCCCAGACAAACCCAGCACATTTGCTCAGATCTGACCTGATTTTAGCACATTTGTACAATAGGCTGAGCCCTTTTTCCTTTTAGTAAATGGGTTTTGTTGAGAACATATTTCCATAGCTTAAAATAAATAGAAAAAATAACCACAAGGGACAATTTTTTGTCCCACCTTTTGCAGAATTACTTGTGATAAAAACCATGCATTTTGCAAGCAAATCTGAAAATAAACAAATGAGAAACCAATGTTAGTAAGATTTGTACTGTTTTCAGTAAGTATTTGCAGTTTCACGGATCATATTACCATATATTGTAGAAGTAAACATCACTAAACAAGTAAGATATACCTTTTGTAAAATCAAGTAAATGGCCTAATATGCTTATTTTATGGTAATGGCTTTAATATTAAAAAAACAGGAAAAAGCAGCTATTATACTGTGGACAGTGGTGTGCATGATTTCTGCCTCAGGCTTGAGATTATACATGTTCTGAGAACAAAAACAACATCTCCTATTTAATTTGTTCATTCTCCAGTGATGCAGAATTTACATCTTACTAAAGAAGGTAGTGTATGAGACTTTTCAGAAGCATTGACTATTGTTAGAGTAGTTAATATATTCCAGAAAAGTATCAACTGGAGTAGAATTGATATATGATTGCTTTTGAAAATTTATCCCAGAAGTAAACACTGCCTCTTCATGTCCCCTAGTACATCATAAACCTGATACTTCCTCATATTTTCCGTATTTTTAAAATGGCCCATTAGTGAGAAACATTGTAGTTTCTCAGGCGTTGCTCATATGGCTGTATCAAAGCCATGCAATTCCACTGGGTAGTCCATCCCCTCTGAAGACCCTATGCCTGCTTTGTTCTCTGGAAGCTTTTAAGATACAAAGGCTTGGGCCAGAGTAATCTGAATTGGGTAGCAGGAAAGGCAAAAAAACTCCTGTCTAGGTGAATAAATTTAAGCATCGCAGTGGGCAACAGCTTACTGCATGTAAGAAAACTAGCATCCTTTGAAGCATGACAAGGTATCAGGTGTGCTGATCAAGCGGCCACTACAATATAGATATGGTCATGTGCATGAACACAAAATCAGAGTTTACAATGGAGAAGGCAAGGCTGTTTCCTTACCCACCACTTTGCTTTCAAGCTTCAATTTACAAAGTTTGCTTCAGTTTGTCACATTGCACAGTAGAAACCATGTTCCTCATGTGTTGAGCTTTAGAAAGAGCATTTAAGCATTATCAATCCACAGGCAGAAACACATGATATTTTGTGAAGGGCTTACATACAGAGAGTAAAACACTCTAGAAACCACTCGAAGTTGACCAAGACTTCAGTTTTCAAGCAAATTATTTTATGCTGGAAATAAAAGACTGAGTGACATCAAAACAGTTCATGATAATATCTGGGCATTGTGTCTAGCATCTGAAAGTATCTAAAACTGGGCATGTGGTTTCCTTCTGCTTTTAAACTTAAGCTTTTTTTTATTTGTAGCTAACACTTGAATAAAGAATAGCAAAAATCTAAAAATGTTTGTGTTATAAGTAAAAAATGTGTGTAGGTCAAAGGTTATTTTTTTAACATAAATGCCAATCTATGTTTCATAATTGAAACAGAATAAATAAGTAGTTCAAATCCAATTACTCGAGAAATGTGAAGTTATTAATGAAAACAAACAAACAAACCACCTCAAAACATAATCTTTAGGAAACACATATTATACTCAGGTGTAATCATGCCTGTCAGTGTTTGTGTAACACAGATTCCCTTTCACAATACCTCTATACATTGGTCCATAGAGATTATTAAATATTGTAATCATGATTACAATTGCAAGAACTGAAATTGGCACTGAAGTCTGAGCATCCAGAAAGCAAGAGAGAACAAATGAAACACTTGCACTCCTTAGAATCTGTCAAGTGCTATTGTTTTCCACAGGTCTTACAAATGAGTTTGAATGACATTTTGCCCATCTTTTCCTGTTATCTATCACTGTGCAGTTCCTCCCCCTGCCAAATGTATCTTTATTTTACAATCTAAGAAAATGTGCTTTGATTGTGAGGAAATAAAATTATTCTGTGCTTCTCAGATGGAAAGGATATGACAGCACCAGCACTTGAAATCCCTATAGTGCTTTGGACTCATCAGGCAACAAAATTACACAGAAGAGCAAATCACTGTTCTTTCCCTCATAAGTGGTTAGTGTGTGTACTAGAGGATGTTTTACAAGTAAAGACAGTGTGGTCCAGTCTCTATGTCTTGAAATAGGACAGAAAAAGTGAATGTATGACTGTCTCAGTTCTAATTTAAATTCCCAGAGACTCAAATATAGTTGATAGAAACAATTTTATAGAGTGCCCTTCCCTCTTCCTCCCTCTTTCCCAAAAGAAAGGAATTAGATGTAGAGAGAGGAAAAGGTAAGCACACTCAAATAAATAATCTCACTCTGATTTGGAAGTTGAAAAAGAAAGAAAAGTTTAACAATAAATTAAAAATTTACCTGAGGTAGGGAAGTTACAAAGGTATAGGGAAGAGAAAACAAACATAAAATGTCTACGTGACTTTGTCTGCCTCATGGGTGATGGCCACATGGTAAAAATAAGAGAAATCAGGAGCAGGATGGTGATGCTGGTAAGCAGGGAGGCAGGGAGCACAGAACAAGAGAACTGGAAGTCCATCTGCTTTTATGGATCTTTAGACAGGAAGGGGGAGTGGGCTAACCATGAATCACCTGGTAGTGCTCAGACCCACCCCTGGGGAGGGGTCAAGACCACCTAGGGTCAGGTTTAAGGTCACTCCACCCGGAGGGTTAACCCTGTACAACGACTCAGTAAAACACTCACTGATTATTTTATTCCCCTTCAAATTCAATCCCCTTCAAGCCTTATTCTTAGATTGTTTCACCTTTTTAATAGAAAAAAAATGAAGTGAGTAATAAAAGTAACTTCTCTGAAAACTTTCATATCTGTTACATTATTTTAAAATCTGGTCAATGTGGTGATGTTGAAACTTGCTCTGTCCCAGGGCTTGAACCTCAGGTGCATAAAATTGAAATTTTAGTTCTGTGTTTACCACTGAAGTTTTTTTCACAGCTAGGTATGTTTTGGCCTCAGTATCTTCATAAACAGAACACATTTCAAATTAATGTCACCATTTTTTTACAACACATGAGAAACGGAAGGGGTAGAACTTTCCTTTGCACTTGATATAACATTTGAATCAACACAAAACAAAACCAACAACAACAGAAAAACACCTCTAAAAACAACAAAAAATATTTTTCTGTGAGTTAAGTCAAGCAAGAGGCTCATAATTATTTTATTCTGGTTATTACCTTGAAAAAAATTTATTAATCACTCATAAATATGCTGCTATACACAACAGGAGGAATGGCCATTTGGTTTTGCACTTCTTTGAGTATGGAGAGACAGTGCACATTTTTCCTCCCCATATTTTTTCTTTTTTTGTTTTGTGTTGTCGTTGGTTGGTTGGTTTATTTTGTGGGATCCCCATGCCCCCATTCCTCCCTTGTATGTTTTGGGTGGATTTTATTCTTAGTTTGTTTTGTAAGTGTGCTGCTACTGAAACCTGGTGAGAAAGGTGTAGAGATGTGAAAACTTTGTTCTTCATCTGCAGCATTAGAGCATGAAAAGAAAAATAAAAAGGCTAGACAACTATTTTTTTTTTTCCCCCTGGGGAAGACTGAAACCAAACCCAAAAGAGAGTGTAGAAAAAGAAGCAAAGGGGAAAAAAATGTTTAAAAAGTCTCATTTGGTTTTGAGTAAACCACTCCAGAGTTCTCAAGGGGTAGTAGAGCAAACAAGATTATGTGCAGAATGTTCCTATGCCTGAATTGGGCTAAAACAAATACACCAGAGCAAGTTAAAACACATTCTAAGCAAACCCAAAAGGAAACCTACTTCCTTAAAACCAGAACACTGACTGAGGCTGCAAGGCAGATAGCAAAACCAGGGAAAGCTTCCCTTCTAAACCTAGTCTGTGCCTTTCAACACAAATAGCAGAAGCAGATGTCTACAAGTGTTGTTCTGCTTTTGACAGGTACTAGTTAACTTCAAACAGTGGCTCCTCATGTTTATTTGGTTGAAGAGTATGTTTGCAATAGGATGAGCATCTGGTAGCCGATACTGTAATTGGGTACTAGGCACTCAACTGAGAGTGAAGGAGCATGTAGCTCCTTTATAGCTACAGCTTTGTGGGACAGGGATAGAGGATATGCATATACAGATGTATATGAGTTGCACACCAGGGAGAACTTTCTTCTTCACCACTGAAATAATGCAGTGAGTTGTAAACAGATGCAGTGGTTTTAGGCTTATTTGAATATACTAATACGAGAAACTGGTACTTTCCTGAAAACAACTAAATTAGATCATTGGTTGTAAAAGAATAATAATGATAAAATCTATACCATTCATTGGTTTGCTAAGAGATATAAAAACCCAGTGTCATTCTTCTTAGCTCTTGGGCACTAGGTCTGTTTACTGCTCCTTTGCTCCCCTCTAATCACTTCCACTTACCGTGACTGACCAGATAACAAGTGAGCTTTTGCTAGTTGTTTTCCATCTGAGGAGGGAGAGCATGATGCTGGTCTCTTCTGGGCTTTTTCTTTGTCTGGGAAGAAGGGAAAATTGGAATTGGATTTCTGTATTATTTCTAAATTGTATATAGTTGAAAATACATGTAAATTTATTTCATGTATATGCCTGTAATTTTAACTTTGCTGTAAAATGCAGCTTTATCTTACTTGCAATCTGCCTGAGCTTGTCTGGTAAATTTTAATTTGAGGAGGGGACTTCCTGACCCAACACAGCAGAGCAATTCACTTGTTAATTCTGGGCATACTTCAGAACATATTTTTCTTTACACAAGGAAAGATGACCAAGCAGGTAGTGTATTTCAGTATTTCACATAGTGAGATTGCAGTTGGCTTGTTGCATTCTCACCCATCTATATCCAGTGCATCATTGGAGCTTTGAATAGATTACTAGGCCATGTTGGTAGCTGGTGTGAAGTGGCAAGTGGAGGCTTCCCTAAAACTGGAAGAGCTATTTTTGATTTACACTAGCTAAAGATACTGTCTGGCTAACAGAAAAAAAAACAAAACAAAACAAACCAAAACACAGAGGAAGGAGGTGTGGGATTTGGTGGTCACAGTTTAGTCTCCACAGTTACAGCTGTCGCCACACATCTTTAAGTAGATTCCCTATCTGCTTTCATTTAATTTCATCAAGTCTCAGTAAGTGGTAATTCATTCTAAGAACTGCTCTGCTTTCCTTAGAATCATGGCATACAAGCAAATGCAGAAAACGGCCTGCAACTGCCCTCCTGACCCACCTTCTGTATATGACATTTTTTGTTATGGAAAAACAATTAACAAGAAGCAAGGAAATTTGATTTCTTTAATCTGTGCAGTGACGAAAACTTCTCTGATATGTTCTTCTCTTTCTGGAAGCACTGAGAGGTGCCACTAATCCTTTGCATTCTTTAGCAAATGCTCATTGATTTAACTACTGTCAAATGTAATTACCTTGTCAGCAGGTATGTTTGTGGTGCAGTATGCTGACATACCATTGAGGCCTTTTGAGTAATTTCTCCAGGACACAGAAGGGGTCATTCAAAGCTATGTTTCTGCAGCTTTCAGGATGCCTTGCTTTCTGCTGCTTTTGCTGAGGCATTGTATCACAGTGGAAGCAGGCTGAAACAAACCATTCTTCAGGTAGCCTGCAGGCTTTATGTCTAAACTTAAAAAAAATCCCCAGTTGCTTTAGAAGACCAATGGTTTGACATCCTAACCTTAATCCTGCTGCTTAAATCCTTCTGACATCTTAACTTTAATCCTGCTGCTTTTCACTCTGTGCTGGGTGAAGAACTGGCTGGATGGCCGAGCCCAGAGAGTGGTGGTGAATGGTGCCACATCCAGTTGGCAGCTGTCACTAGTGGTGTTCCTAAAGGATCATTGCTGGGCCCAGTCCTGTTCAACATCTTTATTGATGGTCTGGATGAGGGGATTGAGTCCAGCATCAGTAAGTTTGCAGATGACACCAGGCTGGGAGCAGGTGTTGATCTGTTGGAAGGTAGGAGAGCCCTGCAGAGGGACCTGGACAGGCTGGATGGGTGGGCAGAGGCCAATGGGATGAGATTTAACAAGGCCATTTTGGCTGCAGAGCCGATCGAGAGAGCACTGCAGGCACTGCTGCTGAGCTCTGACTTTCTGCTCTGTTCTGCTGCTCCGCGGCTCCGGGGGACCTTCAGGTAGGCAGGGGGCGGCAGGGCTGTTGTCTGGCGGGATTGAGCGGGGCTGTGACGAGGGCTGGTGACGTCAGCCGCGGGAGGTTTAAATCCCCGCCATGTGCCGCACGCTGCCATTCTGGCTGCAGAGCCGATCGAGGGAGCAGCCTCCTGCGGCTGGGAGCTGCTTTTTTGGGTTTGTTTCTTTTTTTTTCCCTCTTCCTGTCTCTGACTGTCAATGCCACTGTGCACTATGCCTGTCACTCGCACTACGAAGGGCAGGAGGAGCGTGTGCACACAGACAGACTCGACCCAGGAGCACACAGGAGTCCAGGCTACTGGCTGCAGGGAGTGCTGGAGCCTCTCACTTGCTGTAGAAGGAGAAGGGGTGAACAATTGTACCAGGTGTGAGCAGGTGAACTTCCTTCTCACCTTGGTGGCAGAATTGAAAGATGAAGTGGCTGAGTTGAAGGACAAAGTACCCAGGCTCAGGTCAATAAGGGAGAACGAAAGAGAGCTGGATCTGTGGGAGCAGGCACTGCAGATTGCCCCTGCTAAGGGAACTGCCCCTGGAAACAGTGAGGGATGGGTACAGATCCCTGTCAGGGGTAGTAAGGGAAATCCACCCCGGCCCTCTCCTCCTCTTCCTCTGCTCTTGCACAACAAGTATGAGGTCCTGCATGCAGAGGGCAGGGAGGATGAGAGGGCTGAGGAGCATCCAACTGTGACATTGCCTAGGGTGGAGCAGTCGCCACCAACTGTGGTGACTAGCTCCACAAAAAAAAAAACAAAAAAAAGAGAAGGGTCATAGTTGTTGGGGACTCTGTCTTGAGGGGAACAGAGGGACCCATTTGTCGTCCCAACCCATCTCACAGGGAGGTCTGCTCCCTTCCTGGTGCCTGGGTTAGGGACATCACCAGGAGAATCCCTAACCTAATCTGGACCTCTGATTATTACCCTTTGCTGGTAATACAGGCTGGTAGGCATGAAATTGAGAAGGGCACCAGGGCAATTAAAAAGGAATTTAAGGCTCTGGGGAAATGGATGGATGGGGCGGGAGCACAGGTGGTGTTCTGCTCAGTTCCCCCTGTGGCAAGAGAGCTCACAGAAAGGAACAATAGAACCCATGCCATCAACAACTGGCTCAAGGGATGGTGCGAGCTGCAATACTTTGGGTTCTTTGACCATGGGGGAACTTTTACTGATCCAGACCTGCTCGATCCTGATGGGGTGCAGTTGTCTAGGAGGGGCAGGAGAGTCCTGGCACTGGAGTTGGCAGGGCTCATTAGGCAGGCTTTAAACTAGATCTGAAGAGGGTGAGTGAGGCAATTACTCTCTCTGAGAAGGAGAGAGTGGGAAGGAAACTAGGGACAATTGGGGAATCGAGAGCCCAGCTGAAGTGCATCTACACCAATGCACGCAGCTTGGGTAACAAGCAGGAGGAACTGGAAGTCCTGGTCCACCAGGGTGACTATGATATAGTTGCTATTTCAGAGACTTGGTGGGATGACAGGCATGACTGGGCTGCTATACTGGGGGGATATAACCTCTTCAGGAGAGACAGGCAAGGGAGAAGAGGAGGAGGGGTGGCCCTGTATATTAGGGAGTCACTCCTTGCCACTGAGCTTGAGGTGAGGGACGAAGGGATTGAAAGCTTGTGGGTTAAAATCAGAGGGAAGACTAACAAATCTGACATCCTGGTTGGAGTCTGTTATAGACCACCCAACCAGGATGAGGAAACAGATGAGATATTTTACAAACAATTGGAGGCTGTCTCAAGATCATCAGATCTTGTTCTTGTGGGTGACTTTAACCTGCCAGATATCTGCTGGGAACTTAATTCAGCAGAGAGGAGGCAGTCCAGGAGATTTCTAGAGTGCATGGAGGACAGCTTCATGACCCAGATGTTAAGTGAGCCTACTAGGGGTCAAGCTCAGCTTGACCTGCTGCTCTCCAACAGAGAAGGGCTGGTAGGAGATGTGACAGTGGGAGGCTGCCTGGGGTGCAGTGATCACGAGATAGTGGAGTTTTCAGTATGCAGGGAGATAAGGAGGGCAGGTATAACAGAACCCACACCTTGGGCTTCCGAAGGACAAACTTCAATTTGCTCAAGAAACTTATTTCCAAAGTCCCCTGGGCAGCAGTCCTTAAGAACAAGGAGGTCCAGGATGGTTGGACCTACTTTAAACAGGAGCTCTTGAAGGCACAGGAACTGGCAGTTCCCATGTGCCGAAAGATGAGCCATCAGGGAAGGCGACCAGCCTGGATGAGTAAACAGCTCCTGAAGGAATTGGGGGAAAAAAAGAGGGTGTATCACCTCTGGAAGGAGGGGAAGGCTTCTCCTGACCTGTTTAAGGATGTAGCCAGATTATGCCGGAGAAAAATTAGAGAGGCTAAGGCCCAGCTAGAACTTAGGCTGCCACTTCCGTGAAAGATAATAAAAAGCACTTTTATGAATTTATCAATGCTAAAAAGAAGGGCAAGAAGAGGCTCCACTCCTTACTGGACCAGGAGGGGAACACTATAACTGACAACGAGGAAAAGGCTGAGGTCCTGAATGCCTTCTTCACCTCAATTTTCAACAGTAAGGAGAGAGGAGTTCAGGGCAAGTGGCCTCTTGAACTGGGGGATGGGGTCAGGGAGCGGTGTGTTCCCCTGGAAATCCATGAGGAATTAGTTCAGGACCTGCTGAGCCACCTGGACACCCACAAGTCCATGGGACCAGATGGGATCCATCCCAGGGTGCTGAGAGAGCTGGCAGCTGAGCTGGCCAAGCCACTCTCCATCATTTTCCAGCAGTCCTGGCTCACCGGAGAGGTCCCAGGAGACTGGAAAATGGCCAACGTGGTCCCCATCCACAAGAAGGGTCGGATGGAGGAACCTGGGAACTACAGAGCTGTCAGCCTGACCTCAGTGCCAGGGAAACTGATGGAACAGGTTATCTTGGGGGTGATAAGAGTGCACCTGAGGGATGGCAAAGGGCTCAGGCCCAGCCAGCATGGGTTTAGGAAGGGCAGATCCTGCCTCTCCAACCTGATCTCCTTCTATGATCAGGTGACCAGCTTGGTGGATGTGGGGAGGCCTGTGGATGTGGTCTATCTGGACTTCAGCAAGGCCTTTGACACTGTCCCCCACAGCAAACTGCTGGCTAAGCTGTCAGCCCATGGCTTGGATGGCAACACTCTGTGCTGGGTTAGGAACTGGCTGGAGGGCCGGACCCAGAGAGTGGTGGTGAATGGTGCCACATCCAGCTGGCAGCTGTCACTAGTGGTGTCCCTCAGGGATCAGTGCTGGGCCCCATCCTCTTTAACATCTTCATAGATGATCTGGATGAGGGCATGGAGTCAGTCATCAGCAAGTTTGCAGATGACAGCAAGCTGGGGGCAGATGTGGCTGGGTTGGAGGGCAGAAGGGCTCTGCAGCAGGACCTTGACTGCCTGGACAGATGGGCAGAGTCCAATGGGATGGCATTCAATAGCTCCAAGTGCAGGGTGCTGCACTTTGGCCACAACAACCCCATGCAGAGCTACAGGCTGGTGTCAGAGTGGCTGGAGAGCAGCCAGACAGAGAGGGATCTGGGGGTGCTGATTGATACCTGGACATGAGCCAGCAGTGTGCCCAGGTGGCCAAGAGAGCCAGTGGCACCCTGGCCTGCATCAGGAATGGTGTGGTCAGCAGGAGCAGGGAGGTCATTCTGCCCCTGTACTCTGCACTGGTTAGACCACACTTTGAGTACTGTGTTCAGTTCTGGGCCCCCCAGTTTAGGAGGGACATTGAGATGCTTGAGTGTGTCCAGAGAAGGGCGACGAGGCAGGTGAGAGGCCTCGAGCAGAAGCCCTACGAGGAGAGGCTGAGGGAGCTGATATTGTTTATCCTGAAGAAGAGGAGGCTCAGGGGTGACCTTATTGCTGTCTACAACTACCTGAGGGGTGGTTGTGGCCAGGGGGAGGTTGCTCTCTTCTCTCAGGTGGCCAGCACCACAACGAGAGGACACAGCCTCAAGCTGTGCTCGAGGTGAGGAGAAAGTTCTTCACTGAGAGAGTCATTGGACACTGGAATGGGCTGCCCGGGCAGGTGGTGGAGTTGCTGTCCCTGGAGCTGTTCAAGGCAAGATTGGACATGGCACTTGGTGCCATGGTCTAGCCTTGAGCTCTGTGGTAAAGGGTTGGACTTGATGATCTGTGAGGTCTCTTCCAACCTTGGTGATACTGTGATACTGTGATACTGTAACTTCTATATAGAAAGAGAGAAACTTAAAATACTTTGGGTTACTGGGTTTTGTTTGTTTCTGGTTTGTTGTTTTTTCAGAAAATCTGAATTTTATAGCTGTGTGATTCCAAAGAAATTTGTGGAGACAACTCTGACTTTGCAAGGCTCAGCCTCTGTAAAACGAGCTTGTGGAACTGGTCACCAGCTGACGTCTTTTCTAGACAAAAGGAACTTAATGAGGAGTAGCTGAGAGACAAATCCCTGATAAAGCAAGCAGCTGACTCACATCCAAAGTATAGGTGTTGGAAGAAGATACAATCACCGAAGGAGATACAACCACCAGACATCTGGAGTGTTAAAGGACCACAGACAACAGATAGTCAAGTGACAATGAAGTAGCAATAGCTGTGAATAATGTATAAGCACCAGGTACAGCGAGGGATAAGGTAATGATTTCTGGGAAAACTGATGAATATTTGTGCTTATATGCTATAAAAAGGCATGGATCTGGTAGTACACACTCTGGGAAAGATCCCAGTGTACCCCAGCACTGCAGTAAAAGAATACCCATTTGATAAACCACATTGGCTACCAAATGTCATTTCTAATTTCTTTGCTTGCTTTCATCTACAGCAGCTAATGTGTAATGCACCTTGATAAGGGAAACCTCTCCCATATCATGTACACACACAGACATATCAACTGGCAGATGCATAGAAAGTAGCGTTTATACTTCTAGCTTTATGCAACCAAATAAAGAATAAATCTTGAGAGGCACCTTAATGCAAGAGTGAGAAAAATACATAGTCCACCCTTACTTCTCTCTAAATGAAGTTGAAAAGATGCCTAGGACTTCAGAGGTCTCCAGGAGACAGTTGTAATTCTAACACTATTTTAGAAGTGGGTTCAGAAAGATGTGAAACCTCCACCTAGCATACTGAAAAAAAAAAAATCAGCAGTTAACTTTGTTTGTTGTCATGGAGACAGAGCTCATAACAGCCTCTCCACATGTGATGGTGCAATTACTTCACCATCAGCAAGCCAGGAACAGCTTGGATAGAATTTCAGTCCTTCAGTAAGAGAAGAGATTAGTCACACTGACAGGGGAGCACCTGGTTTATGATGGTATGACGAAGTTTACGTCAGAAGAATCTCTCACATAAGGCAAGATTTTGCCACTGTTACTCATGTTACCCAACAAACAGAACTAAGTGATTTCTTTGGGGCTATCTTTCAGCTCTAAAGGATTCTCTACCTGTCTGGAGGCCTTTCAATGATCCTTATTCTCAGTTATTACATACAGTGACCACTTGCAATGTTGAAAACGCAACCAGAGATTCAGGATGCCCTGTGCTAGTTGCAGAGTATTTTTTTCCCTGTGCTTCTCAGGCTAAGTCTACCATCGTGTACAACCATTGACACATCAAGCAGGAAAATTCTACTGCACCAGTGGCTGTGTGAAGAAGAGGTCTCCTGCCCACTGCTTGGACTAAGGTTAGCTACTTGTGGCAGTATATTTTCCTAAATCTAATTGCAAATATTTCAGTGTCACAGAACCACAGAAAGCATTCAGTTGGAAGAGACCCCGAAGCTCATCCAGTCCAACCCTCAACCCATTACTAAAGAGTCAACACTAAACTACGTTCCTAAGCACCAGGTCCACACGCTACTAATCACCTTCAAGGTTGGTGACACCACTGCCCAAAGCAGACCATTTCAATGTTTGATAATTCTCTCTGTGAATAAATATGTCTGATTGTCCAGCCTGAACCTTCCCTGAAAGCTTGTAGCCATTTCCTCTAGCCCTGTTGCTTAACATCAAGAAGAGGAGGCTGGCCTCCTCCTCGTTCCAGACTCCCTTTGGTTAGTTGTAGAGAGACATGAGGCCTCCCCTCAGCCTCCTTCTCTCCAGACTGAACAACTCCATGTCCCACAGACACTTCTTGTAGGCCATGTGTTCCAGGCATTTCACAAGCCTTGTTGCCCCTCTCCAGCACCTCAGTGTCCCTCTTGTGGTGAGAGGCCAAGAACTGAACACAGTACTTAAGATGGGGCCTCACCAGTGCTGAGCACAGGAGAGTGGTCACCTCCCTGTTCCTGCTGGCCACAGCGTCTCCAATACAAGCCAGGATGCCACTGGCTTTCTTGGCCACCTGGGCACACTACTGGCTCGTGTTCAGTCAAATATCAACCAATACCTGCAGGTCCCTCTCCTAGTGGCAGCTTTCCAACCACACATTCCCAGGTTTGTAGCTTAACTTGGGGTTGTTGTGACCTAAGTAAGTGCAGGACTTGGCACTTGGCCTTGTTGAATTTCATGCAATTAGCTTTGGCCCATTGGTCTAATTTGTCCAGATCCTGTTAAGCTCTGCTACCCTCTAGCAGATCAATGCAGCCACCCAGCTTGTTATCATCACTAAACTTACTGAGGGTGCACTCAATCACCTCACCCAGATCATTAATAAAGATATTAAAGAGGGCAGGTTCCAGTACTAAACCCTGGGGAACACCACTAGTGACTGGGCATCAGCCAGATTTAACTCCATTCACCACCGAGCTTTGGGCCTGGTCATCCATCTTCATCTTTTGGACCAGTGCAGAATGCACTTACCCAGACTCGTGCTGTGAGTTTCTAAAGGAGAATGCTGTGGGAGACAGTGTCAAAGGCTTTACTAAAGTCCAGGCAGACAATGTCTACAGTGCTTACCTCATCCACTAGGTGGGTCACCTTGCTGTAGAAGAAGATCAGATTAGTCAGACAGGACCTGTCTTTCATAATCCCATGCTGATTGGGCCTGATCACCTGGTGGTTTGGTATGCGCATCATGATGGCACTGAGGATCACCTGCTCCAGAGCCTTTTCTGGCACCAAGGTCAGACTGACAGGCCTGTAGTTTCCTGAATCATCCTTCTGGCCCTTCTTTAGATTGCTGTCACGTTTGCTAGCCTCCAGTCAACTGGGACCTCCCTGGTTAGCCAGCATAGTTAACAAATAATGGTGGGTTGCTTGGTAAGCACAACTGCTAGCTCCTTAAGTACCCTTGAGTGGATCTCATGTGATCTGGATCTCATCTATATCAAAGTGACACAATAGCTCATAGGTCATTTCCTCCTGGACTGTGGGGGCTGCTTTCTACTCCCCATCCCTGTCTTCCAGTTTCAGCAACTGAACCCTCAAGAAGCAACTGGTGTCACTGACAAATACTGAGAGAAAGTAGTGCTTCAGCAGTTCAGACTTTTCATTGTCTTTGTTTACCAGGTTCTCTCCTTCATCCAGTAGTGAGTGAAGATTCTCCCTAGCTCTTCTTTTACTGTTGACATACTTACAAACCCTCTTTTTTTTATCTTTAATGTCGATGGCCAGATGGAGTTGTAGATGAACTTTGGCCTTTCTGATTTTCTCGCTACATATCTTTATAAGAGTCTTATATTCTTCTTGAGCTACATGCCCCTTCTTTAACTGGTAGACTAGACTTTTCTTACTGAGTTCTACCTAAACACAGCACAAGGTCCACACAAACACTGCAGCAATGAAGTTGTGGGGCTATATTATTTTCTAAAGACAAAGAGGGATCTGTCTGTAAGAAAATCTCTGTTTCTGGTGTAGAATAAATCCATTGAAATATGGCTCTCCATGACTCTTCTAAATGCTCTCTGGGACAATACAATGGTGTGAATTTTCAGGATGACTTAGGCATGGCTACTTGTTTGTTGCACAATGTACCTGTGGTGCAGGTAGACAAATGGCTTTAATAATTGAACAACCTATTTTCCTGAACACTAAAGGGAGGAGAAAATTTACTTCTGTAATAAAATACATAGCCATATAAAGATAGCTATGACTCTGTTTAGACATGACAGTCTGCTTTTTAACACACAGTCACTCCACGCTGCTTATTCTGCCAAAAACACTTTCTTCTCACAATAAAATATTTCAGCCTCACAGTAGGGTCGTGAGAAAGTGAGATGGTCTGTTAAACCTAAGTATCCTGAATCCTTGGAGTCTAGAAAATTATATACCCTATTATCATTATAGAAGCTAATTAAAAGACATTAAAATTATTTTTATTGGTCCTTCCGACATCACCTTCTTATTTTAAAACCATCAACTTGTCAGCAGTACCATTCCCATAAATCAATTTTTTCAACTTGTCATTTAGGTTTGACATCAGTCTCTCTCCTGATCTACTCATTTGGATAACACTTTAAAATAAAGTAATATTTTTAAAGATGGGAACCATATGTATTTCTGCATGTAGCCACTAAAAACTGCAGGGATGGTGTATGTGGTCAATGAAAGAGCAAGCAAGAAGGAGTAATGTGTGCACATGAAAACAAAGAAATTACAGTACAGACGGGTGGTAAGGGCTACACCGAATTATTGTTCTGTCCTTTCTGAGAAGAACCAGAAGGCTGTAGACACAATTAAGTCATCACCAGAGCACGCATCTTGGGAAGGGCCTCTGAAATTTCTAGTCCTGTACTTTTCTTGTACTTTCATAATTGTGTGCAGAACACAGTATTGTTGCTGAGATGTGTGCAAGTCACAACAGCTTTGAACAAACCGTAATTTGCAGCATTATAATACTAATTATGAAAAAAAATTTTTAGACCCACTGTTAAGAGCTGATTTCACACTGACGCCAGACATTTTCATTAATGTTTAGATCAGGAAAAAAAAAGTTTGGGTAACATTAGGTGGATCAGGAGGGCTTTGTGGGCCATGATCCTGTGGAAAGCAAAGCAACTCTTAGAATGAATTATCACTCACTGACATTTGATAAAAATCAAATAAAAGCAGATTAAGTATTGGAAGGGAAGCTACTTACAGATGTGTGTGAACTGCCATGACTGTGGAGACTAAACTGCGACCACTGAATCTTAGACCTCCTTCCTTCACGTTATTTGTTAGCCAGGAAATATCCTTAGGGAGAGTAAATAAAAAAATAGCTCTTTCAGCCTTAGGGATGCCTCCAATATGACCTAGTGATCTCTTCAGAGCCCAGATGATGCACTAAAGCTGTTGTAAGATTTCCATGAAAAACTTCTTGCTGCAGTGCAACTTCATTTCTAAGATACAGCCTAAAGCCTAAGCTTTCAGTCCAGGAAAGAAATACTAGAATTACTTGTTCTTTATTGTCAAGCCTAGGATTCTGTTAAAATCAATCAACTGCATCCACAAAACTAAAAAAAAAACCCACAAAAAATGAAAACCAAAACAAAACAAAAAACACCAACAAAAAAACCCAACAAAACCCCCCAAAAACAACCAAACAAACAAAAAACCCCCAACCAAATAAACAACAACAACAAAAAAAAAACAACCCCCACAAAAAAAAAAAAAAAAAAAAGCCACAGTAGGGAGCAAGCTATCAGATGGACCTGTAGTTGTAGACTGATCTAACTTCACTGACTGTACCCAAAAGGTGCCAGTTAGCACCTGCTAGATATCTAAGCCCTGTGTAGAATGAAATAAAACCAAGAGGATCTGTGCTTGTTTCCAGAGATGAATCTTTTTGGGGTAATCTGGTGATGCTGCATGGATTTAGAGCTGCTTGAATTATCAGTGTTGCCATGCTGGTGAGTACAGAGCTCTTTACCTCAGCATCACAGGAAGCTCTAAAGCAAACAGAGCCACAGCAAGATGTGCTGCACACTGGGAAGCCAGTACTGTATGAGCTGTCCTGCAGAAGCCCTTCCAGCTGGCATAAGATAAAGCAGTCCTATAGCTATTCTAATTCGCATTGAAGGATGGCTCTGAGCCAGATGCTGGATTGGAAAAGGCCTCAACTCCAGAATTTGAGTACTGAGCCTATACTGAACTGAAAAGTAATATTCACGCAAAGAACAGTCAAAGCAAAGAAAAAGTGGTTATCCAAGTTTAACTCTCACTATTAGATCATAAAGTGAGCTCTGTATAGCATTTAGTTAGAAGACAATACCAGTGGGACTGTAAATCTTTTGCCTTGAAGTGTTACATGTTGACATGGAGAACAAATGTTATCGTAGAAGAGTTATTTCATTGCATGACAATCGAAATAAATGTTGTGGAAACATGTACATATGTTTCTTTGGATGTTTCCATTCCCTTTGCTTTGATAAGATGCAGGTGAAATAGCTTTCATAACTTTTAAAATCCCTTTTCACCTATATTTTATGTAAGACCTTTAAGACTGAAAGTACAATATGTTTCCTTAACACAATCAATCTCTCTTACACATGATTATTCCCAGAAATACACAGAAACACCTGGTTTGCTTGTTCTGGAGTCTCAAATTCAGGATAAAATCTTGCCACTATTTTCTACCAGATAACCATTCTAGTTAAAACACATACATGTCTACGTGTGTGTACATATATATATGTATGTATAAACATTCTCCCACATATATAAAATTCATTGAAATCTTATTATCAGTTTGGAATAAAAGGAGAAAAAATTTAAAATGTGGGTGTTTTTCAGTCACGTGAGGGATGACTACAAGTAACAAATTTGCATCATGAAAGATTCTTGGAAATAGCAACTATTATCAGAATGAATTACACACATTTGTTTCAGGCTTTCAGAAACTACCTCATATGCAACTTTGTCTACTGATTAAACATCAAATCTTATGAATTTTATTGATAAATGAAGAATGTTCCTTGCGAATGAGCTTAAACCCTCTCACCTTCTGATTAGGTAGATATGAAATATATCTTACATCTTTCAATCATGTTATAATTAAAGCTGGACAAACTTCTCAGTAGTCCATTTGATGGGAGACGTGGGTGGGGGTTGTTTTGTTCTGTTTTCAGAAAATATTTTTGTAAATATATTTCATTTTTTAAACATCAACATAGGGAATGATTTGTTTTTAAAAAAAAAAAAAAGTTGGAAGAAAACATGAACGCAGTATTGCTTTTATTTCCATTCTTCATGCTGAAGGGATGATTCCCAACGCATTCTAATCCCTGTGAAACACAGGTAGAGGATGTGGACTTAAGTTCATTCCCAAAGCCAGAATGAACCCTTCAAATGTCAGATACACCAAGAGGAGCTTTCCACCTCCTTCTCCTCCCTCAGTCCACACAAGTTGGAACACAAAAATACTGCAAGATCTGGTTTTGCACACAAAGGAATCTTATGCTGAGAAAATCATTGTTTAAGAGAAGAATAATCTTTATAGGATTCCACAGAACTTAGATCTTCAGCATTGCTGGTATACAGCTTCTCAAGGAGCAGGTTGAAAGATGCTTTCTTTGCTTCTCAGGTGCACAGCATGCATCCTTCAGTAACCTATTTTTTTAGTTTTTGGGCTCTCGGAAAGCCACAAAAAAGCCTATTTGGCACTACAGAACTGTTATTTTTCATTCCAATTTTCCTCATGAGGAAAGATGACATAGTCAGCAATCTTCTTCAATAGAAAATTGCTTTACACTCTTTAGAAGTTTATGTTCCCTCTAACACAGAGCTCAAGATGGCAACTTCATATAAGCATGAATGTTTTGAATCATACAGACTCTTACGGCAAAAAGAAACAAAAACTACATCTTGAGAGCTATTTTGAGCGTTAAAAAAATCTGCAAATTTAAAGATCAAAGAATCTGACTTGTGCTTAGGTTTTTTAAACAGATTATTTGCCTGAAAAAAAATTAAAGTTATTCTAGAATTCTGCAGTTAAACATAAATAAGTAAATAAAGTCTAACTCTGAGACTGCTAAAACCCCCAAATTCTCAGCAAGTTACAGATCATTGTTCTTAATTTGTTGCCTTCAGCTTACTGCTGGGAGAACAGATGATAAAAATATCATAATACCTCAATCACTGTTTAAGAGGAGCAAAATGTGCTCACTGTGTTTGATTTCTTTTTGGACACTGCAATATACTAGTAAATTAAATGTTCTTAACTGTGCCTGCAAAAACCATAAGTATCCCATAGAAGATATTTACATATCTATCTATCTATCTATCTATCTATCTATCTATCTATCTATCTATCTATCTAATATATAATTTTATATATATGCACACACACAATTATACATATATATATATTTATATATACACACACAAAATTATATGTATATTATAGGTATATGTGTGTGTATATATATGTGTATATATATATAAAATACTATATATATATATAATATTATATTATATATATTTAGGTTTCCTTAACCTTTACTACTTGTTGGCACTTGGAAATAAAATACCAGTTCTAGTTTCTGAATTGTGGAAGGTTGGTAGTTCCCCGCAGCCTTTTTATTTTTGCAGTTCCTTGCAGCTATTTTGTTTTCTTCTGTGAAAAGGACACTCAAGACCATGTCAACTTTAATAAATACATTGATCATTATGAACTGTTAGAAATAAGGCATTTGATGCCGTATCTGCACAGTACTCAATCTACTTCTGTTTTCTGCCGTTATTCTGTCATTCCTGACATGAACTGGTCACATGGCATTTCTGTTTCCATATTTGACAGAGAAAGCAAGGGTTTCATAAAAAAGAGTAGGATAAGCAAAGACATTCCTAGCAGAAGAGAAGCCTATGTGGAATGCAAAATGGGTTGCTCAGTCATTCCCATGAAAATAGCAAAGAACATGAATGACCACTCTGAAAACATCAGGAAGTTTCAGCCAAAGCTGCTTTTGATAGAAAGATACATCTTTAAAAAGTCCTTTTTGTTTTATTTCTTGAAAAACTCCAACACACTGTCACAGTCTCGTGAATCTGCTACAGAGCAGTGCTACTTTCTGTAATGTACACTGTGCAGACAGATTTCATCCCCTTTGAGACAACACAGGTTTCATTGCTAAGAGGGAGGGCCATGGTGCACTATGTGATATGCAGTGCATGATGGGGTACACAGATCAGACACGAGAAGAAACTAGAAGGATGAAGTACCACCCTCATGAACTTCCTAGAACAAATTGACCTGTCAAAATTATTTGCCCCCAGACTGAAGTATCTTGGAAAGAATTCATAGAATCATAGAATCAGTCAGGGTTGGAAGGGACCACAAGGATCATGTAGTTCCAAACCCCCTGTCATGGGCAGGGACACCCTACCCTAGATGGCTGGACCCCCATCCAGCCTGGCCTTAAACACCTCCAGGGACAGGGCCTCAGCCACCTCCCTGTGCAACTCATTCCAGGATCTTACCACTCTCACAGTGAAGATCTTCCTCCTCACATCCAATCTGAAATTTTAAAATCTGAAATGTGCGTTAACCACCAAACTCTTTTTATAACTCTTTTTTTCTTAGCAAAAAATCATGTTTTGTTTTCTATAAAGAGTATTAAAACACAGTGCCTTATGAAGAGTCCTTTTTTCCATTTCAGTGTCCAAAGAGAAAGGAGTGTAAAACCCAACATCAGCTTGATCCAAATTAAAAATTAAACCAACAACAACAACAAAAGCAAATAAATTTTTTTATCGAAATGAAAACTGACTCTTCTTTACCTAATAAACTTTTTGTTAAATTCCAGGAAATAAAACCTTTCATTTGGTAAGTCCAGTCTCACTCTCCTCAAAGTTAAAACCAGGCAACATTTCAAAAGCTTCCTGCAAACCTAAAGTCTTTTTTGAAAATATCAAGAAAATCTTCCTGATTAGCTTTCCTCCTGCATCAACACCTAATTTCCAAACATTTGTCTTAATTTTGTCCAATATGATAAACGTTATTTATAGAAAACTGTAGTTTTGGAGAATAAGAAGAAAAAGCATGGTAAGGAAGCATGACACTTGGTAAGAGAGAGATTTACTTATCTTTATAGTATCTCCTGAACCAAGCCACGCACTGTCCAAAAATTAAAATTTTAGATCTTTCCTCACATCTCTTGAAGTCAACCTGAAGACTGTAAATGACATCACTAAACGCTCAATCAGGCTCTTTGCTATCTGGTGTTGGAAAGATTCCTTGCTCTTTTTGCCAGTTTTGACAAAATGTGTTTGGCTCAAATGTTGTACATCCATACAGACAGCAAATAGCTGATGAGGAAAGAAAAGGGTATGTTTTCGTTTAAATGGTACTGCTTAGGTTGTCTTTACAGATTGATATCATGTTTCATTTTGCCAAGTTGGCATTTACATTAGTTCCAATAGTGAGTGCATGCTTTTCCACCTCCCTGGGAAGCTCATTCCAACCCTTGACCACTCTTTATGGAAAAAAAATTAAAATCCTAATGTCCAGTCTAAACCTATCCAGTTACAGCTTGAGGCCATTCCTTCTTCTCTAGTAGACTCAATGAAACTGAGGCTAGGTAAACATTGCTTCAAGTCAATCAAGGCAGCTTGCTGTGGTGAAAAGTCTTTGCAGATGGAGAACAAGAGCAGAGGTGCTAGTTGACCCATACTACAAGCATGAGGTCAGTTCCCCCCCGGCAGAAATCTGCTGAGCAAGTTGCCCTAGCTGACTAGCCTTCACTCTCAAAACCCACCTTCTTTCATCTACAGATGCTAGTGCCTTTTCCCTAGGAAAATGCCTTGAAGTATTAAAATTATGTGCTTTGAGTGCCTGGCAGCCTTCTGCAGAACACTCTCAGCATACCTAGCTCACTATCACTTTCACTGTATCACAGTATCATCAAGGTTGGAAGAGACCTCATAGATCATCAGGTCCTACCCTTTACCGCAGAGTTCAAGGCTAGACCATGGCACCAATCCTGCCTTGAACAGCCCCAGGGACAGTGACTCCACCACCTCCCCGGGCAGCCCATTCCAGTGTCCAATGACTCTCTCAGTGAAGAACTTCCTCCTCACCTCCAGCCTGAATTTCCCCTGGTGTAGCTTGAGGCTGTGTCCTCTTGTTCTGGTGCTGGCCACCTGAGAGAAGAGAGCAACCTCCTCCTGGCCACAACCACCCCTCAGATAGTTGTAGACAGCAATAAGGTCACCCCTGAGCCTCCTCTTCTCCAGGCTAAACAATCCCAGCTGCCTCAGCCTCTCCTCATAGGGCTTGTGCTCAAGGCCTCTCACCAGCCTCGTCGCCCTTCTCTGGACATGCTCAAGCATCTCAATGTCCCTCCTAAACCGGGGGGCCCAGAACTGAACACAGTACTCAAGGTGTGGTCTAAGCAGTGCAGAGTACAGGGGCAGAATGACCTCCCTGCTCCTGCTGACCACACCATTCCTGATGCAGGCCAGGATGCCACTGGCTCTCTTGGTGTGGTGGTTTGGGTGTACCCCACCACCCACACTTTAGAAGTACCCAACTAGACTCAGTTGGCTCTGGGAATATAAATGAAGCTATTTATTTACAGCTAGCACAATACACAAGCAGATATTTACAGTATGTACAGTTATAGACAGAAATATGCAAGGTAAAAGGTAATACAGAAAACACAACTCCCCTCCCAGAAACCTGAGTCCCCAGGAGGGGCTCTCCACCACCCCTGCACCTTCCCCCCTGCCCCTCTCAACCTTACCCCAGTCCTCAGGAAGAATAGAGGTTCAGCCAAGAGGTTAAGAAGCAAAGGTGAGTGGCAGTGAGGTTAGGGAGATGCAGCTCGGTCAGAGCCCAGCCAGAGAGTGCAGCAAAAATGGCCAGAGTGTTATCTAATGTTTACATTCTCCTTCAGTGAGACTCTGAGGGAAGGAGACATCACCACTGTTTTCCTATCACAGCCTATGATCTAGTTTTTCTCACCAAAACATTCTAGCCTGCTTCAAGCTAGCACACTTGGCCACCTGGGCACACTGTTGGCTCACTTTCTTCCTATTGGGCTGCTGCAATGGTTAAGCTGTAGTACCTGAACCAGAATCAGAAGCTGGTGAATGGCCCAGAGAATAAATCTTACGAGGAGCAGCAGAGCGAGCTGGGGCTGTTTAGTTTGAGGAAGAGGAAGCTGAGGGAAGACCTCATTACTGTCTACAACTACTTGAAGAGCCATTGTGGAGAGGCTGTTGCTGATCTCTTCTCACAGATAATTGAAGACAGGACAAGGGAGAATGGCCTCAAGTTGAGACTGGGGACGTTTAGATTGGATATTGGGAAAAAGTTTTTCATGGAGAGAGTGGTCAGGTGTGATGGTTTGGGTGCTACCCGACTGCCCCCCACACGCACACTTTACGAACCACCCGGACTAACTAGACTCAGTGGCTCTGGAAATTGAGTGAAACTTTATATTTACAGCTAGCACAATATACAAGCAGATATTTACAGTATATACAGTTATATACAGAAATAGACAAGTTAAAAGGTAATAGTGAAACACAGCTCCCCTCCTAGAAACCTGAGTCCCCAGGAGGGGCTATCAACAACCCTTCCACCCTCTCCTACCCCTCTCTACCTTGCCCCAGATCTTGCCTTATGCCCAAGGAAGATTGGAGGGTCAGTCAGGGGGGTTAGGAAGCAGGTGGTTTAATCAGAGAGACAGCAGGTTGGGTTAGAGAAAGAAATGCAGCCCACAGCCCGGAGCTGCCCGGGCAGAGAGCATCTGCCTTATCTATATTTACACTCTGCCTTATCTATATTTACACTCTAGGTATTATACATCTCAGCAAGACTATGAGTGAAGTAGACATCACCATTGTTCCTCTTTCACAGCCTGCAATCTAATTTTTCTCACCAAAACATTCTAGCTAGCTTCAAACTAGCACACCAGGCACTGGAATGAGCTGCCCAGGGAGGTGCTGAGTCACTGACCCTAGGTGTGTTTAATGGTTGTTTGGATGTGGTGCTTAGGGATATGGTTTAAGGTTACTTTTGTTGAGTAGGGTTGTATGTTGGACTTGGTGATCCCGAGAGTCTTTTCCAACCTGGATGTTTCTGTGATTCTGTGATGAAGCTGCGTCTGGTGGGTTCACTGTTCCCACCAGAAGGTGGAGCAGTACTAGCACCCAAAAGGAGAAATCACAGCCTAGTCTTGTCCTCCATCAGAAAAGTGAAAAAGTAATTGCCTTCATAACCTCCAGCTTTCCATGGCTGAATCAGGAGAAAAGGGATTCAGAGTCAGTACCCACAGTCTGAACACTGGTTCTAAAGCAGAGGTGTAGCCCTCTCATGTAAGACAGGGCCTTGCATCTTTGCTGTAGGCACTTTGATTTTGCCTGGCTTTTGCACACTTCTCCAGTTTTCCTGGTGAGAATGCCTGCATCTATGGTGGCACCTGCTAGGACAGGGGTGTCCTCGTAGTCACAAGACTTAAAAGATGACACTATAATACCCAAAGAAACAGAAATTATGTCAGAAAGCCAGCAGACTTGGGTAGGAAACAGGGGCAAGTTTAACAGCAGGGTTTGTGAATCACTGTGCTATTTCCATGCCAGAGCATGTTTAAATATTAGATAGATTTTGCTTGAAGTGCATACAGCAGTTGCTGTTCAGTGTGGTGAAGCAGGAATGCAGCAGATTTTCATCACCATTAAAGACAGTCACCAGAAAGAGATCCTGCTTCCCCTCATTTTGCAGAGCAGCATCTCATCAAGTGGGAAGCCTCATTGTGTGCACCAAGGATATTTGTTTCTCTGATGGTGCCATGGAGCAGAGTTAGTCAAAAACAGCAGAGTAGACCCTGCAGGGCAACTTATCCTGCTGCTATGGCATAGGGAAAAGATTTTCTGCTCAGAGATTGTAAAGCTGCAGACATGTAGCAGAGGAAGGAGCTCTTTTCACTCAGGACTGCTGATCAGGCTGAACATACATCACTTGCTGGCTCATTCTTTCAGGCTGGGGTGGAGGGAAACAAAACAGAGCAGAGAGGAGAGCAAAGATCTCAACAACCACAAGGTAGAAGGGCCTGATACTTATTTATCAAGTAGCATAAAGAGGCTTCTGTGAAACAGCATGAGACAGCGCTCTTCTTGTCAAGCTAAGCAGTGTCAATAGTAAAAAATCAATAGAAGAATGTGATTAAATGCTGACCTGCTCTTACCCTATTGCTTCTGGCTTCAATGGAAGAGATACAAAGTATGTCCACAACCCAAGACTACAAAGCAAATGCACCCACAGGAAAATTAACTCTGTGAGTGTCTTTCTGCTCATTTACTTCACAAATCCCTGACAGGCTGTGAAGGCAAGCCTCAAAACCTGCTTGTAATCTAGTCCAATTTAATAACCAATAATTAGATTGTTTCTCTTTCTTGCGGCCTCTCCCTACATCCCTTCCCCCCCCCCCCGCCCCCCCCCCCCCTTTCTTATACTCCAGTTCCTGTTCTGAAAGCAAATACCATCAGTCAGTGCCAGTGCCCAGTCTGGATCAAGATCCTTTCCTTTTTTGTACTGGCCTTCCTAATGAGGTAAAGATGAGGGTTTTGTGATGAGCCTTCTGCTTTTGAGCATCCCCCAAGCCTAGCAGGCTTACCCTGCCAGGTAACATAAGCATCACTGGAACATCTCTTGGAGCCATAGGTATAGAAAACACACAAGTGCACAACTCCACAAGAAACAAAACCATGGTGTTCTTTTAGCACTGGTTAACAGCACTGCTTAGAATCAGGTTTTCAAATAAACAAAATATTTTTTCCACTTATTTGGAACTGTAAAGTAAAATACAATAGATCAGGCATAAGCCTCTCTCTTTCTGGTTCACAAAAAAAAAAAAATCTGTATTCCCTAAGAGCTTGGCAGCAGATACTGGCAGGATGACTATCAAATACAGAGGCACAGAGGTCAGAGAAGACAATGGAAACACATGGCTTTCCTTAAAGAAAACATTCATATTTCTCTTCTGCTTCTCTCACATATGTCTGAAGGATCAAATGGGTATCCAACCTCAGAGAATGTCTGTGTCAGCATCTTTCTTCAACTTATGAGCACCACCACTTCTTCAGCAAATGAAAGACCTGTCAGCTTTTTAAATAAAACTCTTGTTTCAAAGAACCTGATGTTTTGTTACTTCTTTGTCTGATAGGAGAAGATTTCTCTTCCCATCTACACAGTGTCCCATAAACAAAGAGGCAAAGTGAGGTGCTGCTCCACAGTATTTACTCTTCTCTCTGCACTTTTTACATCTCTGGATGTCAAAATAACTCCTGGGTACTAATACATGACAGCATCGTTCCCTGAAGAGGTACACCTTAAGGAAATGAGATCTGGGAGGGAACACTTTGAATACAGAAGCCAGATACTATTGTTGTTGCACAAACACACCTTAGCATCTTCTACATAATTCTACCCTATACCCGTGGCAATCAAAGATAGTAATGTGTCCATTTGCTCCTTGTGTGACATTCACTGGTAACTTGAAGGAACTTCTGAGGTCCATCTTATATTAAGTAAGCCTAGGTTAACTAGATTAAGTTGTCTTTGTCAATTGCTTTTAAATCAAAATAACTCAAGATACTTACACTAAGCAAGGCAGTGTTCAAGGATAGGACCCAAGGTCTGATGCTTTCAAGATGCACCAAAGTTCGCATTAGTACTCTATAAAGAGAAAAGAGCTTCTTAGAAATTAGTATTGCACAGCAAGATCTATGCTTACTGCAAGCAGACATTAATATTTTTAGCAAGGTCAGAAGAGATCTCCAAGATCAACTTGCTTTGCCAAGAGCCTCACCCAGCCATTTCTGCATCTGGCTAGAATTTTGTATGAGCTATACTGTATCTTATTCTAAAAGATACTAATCTCGATTTAAAGATTGGAGAATTTCCCATGCCCCTGAGGCAAGTCATTCTAATAGTTAATTATCCTTTCTGTAAAAGAACCTTAACAAACAAAAATAATAAATAAAATAAATATATAAAAAAACCCCACCCTCAGAACACCTTTTTACTTGTCTAAATCTGGCTACCTTCAGCTTCCAAATGTTGGCTTGCACTCTGCCATTTACTGGTTTTCAGATCATTTTGTATCAGTAATCTCTCCTCTGTGTAGGTACTTGCATGTTATAACTGTTGGCTTTTAATGTTTCTGAAGGTTTGGATTCTTAAAATATCTCACTGTAAGGCAGATTTTCCCAGCCTCAAATCATTCTTGAAATTCTTTCCTACACTCACTCAGGTTTTCCAAAAGTCCATTGTGTGAATGCAAGATTAAACACAATATTCTAGTGCTAGTCTTGGTTCATAGCCCTAACTCTAACTGAATTCCCTTCACCAGAGTTCCTCCTCACGTGAAGGCTTTTGAAGAAGTTGTTTTGTTTTCAATTTTTATTGTTGCTGTTATCAAAAACACCTGTTTTCTTTTAAGTATGTATTTGCTTACCACACTTATTACTGTACTTGCAAACAAGAAACAGAGCAGAAAGCAAATGTATGAAAATACTACATATGTAATAAATCATTTCTATTGATATTTTCTTCTTTTTTTTTTATTTTAGGGGGGGGTGGGGGTGGGGTGCCAATTGTTCTTTGTTCCAGGGCAGTTAAGAATTTTTGCCATACTAATAACAATTGAACTGATTTGGACAAGATCTGAGAAAGAAACCTTGATCTTGTTCCTTCCTGTCTTCTGACCACAACAGGACTTGGTAGCTAAACTGAATAGCTTTGTGAGCATGAGAATGTATGTTTGAAAAAAAAAAAAAAAACTCCAATCCCAGTTGACAACTTTAATGTCACATATTTAAAGTGTTTAAACTTCTCTCTAACTATCTTTGTGTGTTGATTATCATTGCTTTTTCTCATATTGCTGATTTTGGAAGCAAAACTGAACAGAACATCACTAAAGCTTCAGCAAGGCACTGCAACCTCTTTGCCACCAGAAGAACATATAATTTACAAAACTCAGTGCTACCTCTGGTCCTTAGATGTCAGTAGCGACACTGACTCCACTAACTTCAGATGTTGACTGAAAGCCAAGGGCTCCCTTGACTTCTTTCTCTCCCAAATGCCATTGGCAGAAGAAGTGTAAAGCCTCAGATTTATATAACCTGAGGATGTGAGTGCTCGGTGTCCTTTTAGTGAGAACAAAGCAAATTAGGTTAATTCTGTTTATTGCGGTTAGCTCTTGGTTTTAATGTCTTCTTTTCCACAGAGCAAAGTAATGGAATGATGGGGCACCTCATCACACAGGATATGGAAAGGGCTGGGGTACTCCATGGATTTTTGCCTCAGTTTTCAGTGGAAAGGGCTCTAACTACGCCATCCAAGTTGTAGAAGGTAGGGACTGGGAGAATTAAGATAAGACCCCTGTAAGAGCCAGGTTCAAGACTGTCTAAGAAATATGAAGGTGCTAAGTCCATGGGACCGTGTGAGATCCATCCACAGGTCCTGAGGGAACTGGTGGATGAAGTTGCAAAGCCACTTTCCATCACATTTGAAGAACTGTGGTGGTTTGGTGAAGTTTCCACCAACTGGAGAAGAGGAAACATTACCTCTATTTTCAGAAAGAGAGATAAGGAAGACCTTGAGAACTACAGAACAGTCAGTCTCACCTCCATGCCTGAGAAGATAATGGGGTAGATCCTCCTGAAGACTTTGCTAGGGCATATGGAAAACAAGAAGAATGGTGGAAACCAGTGTGGCTTCATCATGGGCAATTCCTGCCTGACATATTGGGTGGCTTTTTATCATGTGGTCACAGCAACCACAGATGAGGAAAGAGCAATTGACATCATCTCCCTGGACTGTGTTTGACACAGTTGTGCACAATATCCATGGAAAGATATAGATTTGATACATGAACCACTTGGCGGATAAGGAATTGGCTAGTTGGCTGAACTCAAATAGTTGTGGTCAGTGGCTCAAGGTCCAAATAGAGACCTGTGACAAGTGGAATTTTTAATCAGATCAATGTTGTTTAACATCTTTGCCAGTCATATGGACAGTTGGATCCAGTGCACTCTCAGCAAGCTTGCCAATGACACCAAGCTGTGTGGTGCACTGACACTCTGGAGGGAACAGATGCCATTAAGATGGACCTTGACAGACTGGAGAGGTGGTCCCACCCAGTTTCATAAAGTTAACAAAGCAAAGAGTAAGGTCCTACACCTGGCCCAGTGTGATCCAAAGCAAAACTACAGGCTGGGTGATGAGTGGATTTGGAGCAACCTTGCAGAGAAAGACTTGGAGGTGCTATCTGATGAGGAACTTGACATGAGCTAGCAATGTGGAAGTGTTTAAGACCAGACTAGATGAGGCTTAGAGCAATCTGATTTAGTGGGATGTATCCCTGCTCATGGCAGATGCATTGAAACTAGGTGGAACTGTAAGATCTTATCCAACTCATTTGATTATATGATTCTAAGACCAATAGAGCTGATGATGACAACTATCACATGCCCACTCATAAACAGCTTTGCTGCTTTATAGTGCCCAGCAGTTACCAGCCCAGAATTCCTGCGCAGCTGATGTATTAAAGAGGAACAGGGAAACACTGGTTATGCCGATCTTAAACTGCAGCATCCACTTTTGCTAACCTCCTAAAACAATATTCTCCAGACTGAGCTTCCAGGTGATTGTCTGAACAGAAATTGCTACAGAAATCTGCAGAAACAGTACTAAATAACTTGCAAAATCAGTGTGGCAAGAAGAGCAGTGCTTCATAGGAAAGGAGTTCCTCACCATAGCCAAAATTTAATGTGTGCTGTGATTACAATTCAATACAACCTTGTTTGATCTCTAATGTTTTTGCCCATATTCATTAAGCAAACAATCTCTCAGAAGCTAGGGAAGACTGTTCTGGGGTACCCCAAATTTCTTTCTTCTTTGCCCCCTCCTGTGGGTTTGAATGGGAGAGGAAGGCACGAAAACTGCTTTTCCCTCCCACCCCACCCTGTGGGCTTGAAGGGGGAATGGCTAAAGGCACCTTTCTGCACGTGGACTGACTCATGTGGAAGCCCACACTGGAATACCGCTGGTAGCTGGCTGTGTTTTCTCACCAAGTATAAAGTGGCAAATGGACACTTTGTCTGGAAAAGCATAAGTAGAGCAAGGGAGAAGGTGAAAAAGTTCCCACCTTGAGAGTTCCTGGTCTTGAAAGAGCTTCTAACAGTGTGCCCAACAGGACAGCCTCCTGCCATGACTGGACCGTACTCACTTTTGGACAGCTCCTACCTTTTTGCAGAGCTTTCACTTTTACCCTTTGGACGTTTCTCCCCACTTTTGCGTGCTTCTGTGCAAACTTTCAGGCTTGGCAAGTCTCTGAGAGAGCTGATGGCAGCACTTGGCCTGGCCACACTCGGATCATATCAGCAGCTGACTTCCCAGCTGCCTCTCGGACTGGGAAGACACTAATAGTTTGGCTCTCCCCTGCCACTGTTGAGGCAGCATTGTTCCACAGTCATCCCACTCTCGAAGGAAGTGCTTGAGACATTTCCAAGTTTGACAGCTCTGCCACTCACCTTAGGATTCTGCCACGTGGACATATACTATTGGACATTGCCTGCAGTATCAGGAGGCTGCTCCTGCAAAGGAATCCAGCAAGGGATGACTGTCAAATATGTATCTCACCTCCATGAGCAAGACTCACTGTTCCCTTAGTTCTCTGGTTCAGCCTGATTAATAGTGGTGTAAAGCTGTCTTTATAGCTCAGCCTTTTCCATTTCCTGACTTCCTAAATATCTAAATCTATCTATAATATCATTTATTAAGAAATTCCTGATCAAACTGAATCTGTAAATAAACCTAAACTAAGTTTTGTATATGGTTTGGGGGTGAGATTCCAGGAAAATAAAATAATTCTATTTTTTACAATCCCTGATTCAGCTACATTAATTCCCTGCCTCCATGACAAAGACTTACTGGGTTGTTTGATTTGGAACCTGGGAATAGCAAATGCTGTGTAGCTTTATTTGCAAGATGCCTTCATAGAGGTACATTTTTAGAGTGGTCATATAAATCAAAGCAGGACAAAACTTTTTAACACAGACTTTCAGCATAAAAGTCTAAGAAGTCAATGGTACGGCTTCCTCAGAAATAAGTTAAACTTTTCCATAATGGCATTTGGAAGGAAACCAGAGAGGTGGTCTTCATGATGGAAGATCACTGCAGCTGGATACTTTGGACAATCTAAGCTTGTAGGATGTCGACCTATACCTGAGCTGCTGTAGGAAAGAGTTTCTCCCTCATGTTGTGTGACATTTTGGGTGTTACCCACTTCCCTACACATAAGGAAAATCATCCAGACTAGACTCAGCCTGCTGGAAGTTGAGGAATGAAGCTATATTTACAGCTTAGCACAATTCACAAGCATATATATACACAAATATATACAGTTATATGCAAGTTAAAAATAATACAGAAACACAATACCCCTCCCAGAAATCAGAGTCACCAGGAGGGTTCCCAACACAAACCCCCTTTCCCCTCCCTTCAGAAATAACCCAATTACCCCACATATATCTCACATGATAAATCTGGAGGTCTAAGGTGAGATGTCAAAAAGACAACAAGGAGATTAGAGGAAAAAGGGTTAAGTAGGATTAGAGTTAAGGCAGGTACCGCCACAGAGACCAGACTGCCAGAAAGAAGAAACAGAAGAGAAGTGAGAGCTAAATGAGCAGTGTGTGAGGAGTGTCTTATCTATATTTTGACTAGTTGCGTTTCTCAGCAGAAGAATGGGTGATAAAGGGTACTGTTGGTTGTTCTTCTTTCTCACAGCTAAGGATTTCGTTTCTCTCAGTAAAATATTCCAATTAGTCTTAAACCAGCACATGCTGGTCTGCAGGTCTTTTCATGTCTTTTCTCTGCTCTGCACTTATTTCTTCCTTTTCCCACAAATAAAAAAGAGAATAAAACCCTGCAACATAAGGCATCATCCACTTTTGATCTATTTTTTCTGTTGTACACCAAGATTCTCAAAGTGCATTTCAATAGGTCATGGAATACGGTCTGTACAGGAATTGTGAAGCCAGATACTCTTCAGCTCATGGTAAGCTTCCTTCTGAGTATAGATATTGTTTGTCACAGGTAAGGGGGTAAAATTTTCAAATAAAATACAAATGTTTGAAAGTCTACTATAATGGTGTGACCAGCTGGACAGATGAGGGAATGGCAGTGGATGTTTTCTACCTAGACTTTGATGAGGCTTTTTATACTGCCAGAGAATCACAGAATCACAGAATATGGGGATTGAAAGGGACCTCTGGAGATCATCTAATCCAACTGCACTGCCAGAGCAGGTTCATCTAGAGCAGGTTGCAGAGGACAATGTCCAGGTGGGTTTTGAATGACTCCAGAGATGGAGGCTCCACCACCTCTCTGGGAAACCTGTTCCAGTGCTTTACCACCTTCAAAGTAAGTAAGTTCCTTCTCATATTTGGATTGAATTTCCACTTTTCAAGCTTGTGCCCATTCTGTCTTATCATATCACTGTGCACTACTGAAAAAAAGAGTGGTGTCCTCCTCCTGATACATACTCTTTAAGTGTTTATAAGCACTGAAAAGATTCTTCCCCCCCCCCCCCTTCAGATTTTTACAGGCTAAAGAGCCCTAAGTCCCTCAGCTTTTCTTCATTAAACAGATGTTCTAGCCCCCTATTCAGCTCTGTAGCCCTTTGCAGTATCTTCTCAAGAAGTTCCTTCTCCCTGAACTGGGGAGCCCAGAACTGGACACAATACTTCAGATGAAGCTGCATCAGGGTAAAGTAGAAGGGAAAGTGAACCTCTCTAGACCTGCTGGCTACAGTCTTCTTGATACACTCCAGGATGCCATTGGCCTTCTTGGCCATAAGGGCATATTGCTGGCTGATATTCATCTTGTCCACCAGGACGACCAGATTTTTTTTCCACGTAACTATTCCCAGCAAGTCAGCTCCTAAGCTGGAGTTATTTCTCCATTAATGTGATATCTTTCTATTGCCTTTGCTGAACTTTGCACTCTGAGCAGCTCTCCACCTTGTCCAAGTCATGCTGGATGGCAGGACAGCCTCCTGGTGTGTCATCCACCCCTCCCAGTTTTGTGTTCTCCAGGTTTTTATGAGTATGTTGAACAGGACTGGACCCAACTCTGACCTCTGCGGAAGAACACTTGTTACAGACCTCCAACTAGAATCTGCCACTAACCACAACCCTCTGAGCTCTATACTTTTTCCAGTTTTCAATCCCATTCACCTATCCCACATTTCCTAAACTTCCCTATGAGGATGCAGTGGAAGACAGTGTTGGAAGCCTTGTTGAAGTCAGGGTAGGCAACGTCCTCTGCCAGTCAAGGCTGTCAGATTAGTAAGAAGTGACTTCCATTCAGCAGATGTGTGCTGATTTCTAGTAACCTTCATTTCCTCCATATGATTTGAGATGACATCCAGAATGAGCTGTTCCAACACCTTTCCAGAGATGGAAGTGAGGCTGACTGGCCTGTGGCTTCCTGGGTATTTCTTCATTCTTTCTTTCTTCTTTTGAAGACTGGAATGACATTGCTTTTCCTCCAATCCTCAGGCACCTCTTCTGTATTCCATGACATTTCAAAGATGATGGAGAGTAACCCAGTGATCACTTCTGCTAATCCCATTAGCACTAGTGGGTGCAATCCATCAGGACTCATGCACTTGTGAATATCCAATTTATTAACTGATCTCTAGCTTGATACTCCTTGACAAAGGGAGAGTCTTTTTTCCTCCAGACTTTCTGTGTTATCTCCAGGGACCGAGGACCAGTGAAGCAAGACCACTATGTAATTCAGCAGCGGGTTCACATATTGCCTGTTCTTTTTCCTGCTAACATACTCGAAGAAGGCCTTGTTATTTTTCACATCCTTTGCCAGATTTAATTCCAAGAGGGCCTTGGCTTTCCTCTTTACATCCCTGGATTCTCTAACAATGTTCCTGTATTTCTCCAAAGTGGACAGTCTTTTTTTGCCATATACTGTGAGCCTCTTTCTTCCATTTCAGCTTCCCTCAAAACTTCTTGATAATCCGTGCCAATCTCTTGCCTTTCTTGTTTGACTTCTTACTCATGGGGAATGCACAGATACTGATATTGGAGGAAGTGGTGCTGTCTTCCATTTCATCCTCAAAGGTAAGCTTAAGAAGTGTAGGTTAGATGAGCGGATAATGAGGTGGATTGATAACTGGACAAACTAGAGAACACAGAGGGTTGTAACCAACAGTGAAGTGTCTAGTCAGAGACCTGTGGATAGTGGTGTTCCCTTTAGGTCAGTAGTAGTTCAGTCTTATTCAATATTTTCATCCATGACCCAGACAAAGGAGTCTACTCTCAGCAAGTTTGGTGATGATATGAAACTAGGAAGAGCAGCTGACACACCAGAAGGCTGTGTTGCTATTCATCATTGTATGGTGTGCTTTACATTGTCTGTTGTTCGAGGCATCCTAGGTGCCCCTTAAACAAAACCATAGGGACAGAGTCCCTGATTAGAATAGAATAGAATCAACCAGGTTGGAAGAGACCTCCAAGATCATCCAGTCCAACCTAGCACCCAGCCCTATCCAGTCAACTAGACCATGGCACTAAGTACCCCATCCAGTCTTTTCTTCAACACCTCCAGGGACGGTGCCTCCACCACCTCCCTGGGCAGCCCATTCCAATGCCAATCACTCTCTCTGTGAAGAACTTCCTCCTAACATCCAGCCTAGACCTCCGCTGGCACAACTTGAGACTGTGTCCCCTTGTTCTCTTGCTGATTGCCTGGCAGAAGAGGCCAACCCCCACCTGGCTATAATGTCCCTTCAGGTAGTTGTAGACAGCAATGAGGTCACCCCTCAGCCTTCTCTTCTCCAGGCTAAACAACCCCAGCTCCCTCAGCCTCTCCTCATAGGGTTTGTGTTCCAGGCCCCTCACCAGCTTTGTCACCCTTCTCTGGACACACTCTAGCACCTCAACATCTCCCTTGAATTGAGGGGCCCGGAACTGGACACAGGACTCAAGGTGTGGCCTGAGACCAGTGCTGAGTACAGGGGAAGAATAATCTCCCTTGACCTACTGGCCATATTGTTCCTGATGCAGGCCAGGATGCCATTGGCTCTCTTGGCCACCTGGGCACACTGCTGGCTCATCTTCAGCCTACTATCCACCAGTACCCCCAGGTCCCTTTCTTCCTGGCTGCTTTCCAGCCACTCAGTACCCAGCCTATAGCGCTGCTTGAGGTTATTGTGGCCAATGTGCAGAACTTTGCACTTGGCCTTGTTAAATCTCATCTCATTGGCCTCTGCCCACCCATCCAGCCTGTCCAGGTCCCTCTGCAGGGCTCTACTACCTTCCAACAGATCAACACCTGCTCCCAGCTTGGTGTCATCTGCAAACTTATTGATGATGGACTCGATCCTCTCATCCAGGTCATCAATAAAGATATTGAACAGGACTGGGCCCAGCACTGATCCCTGGGGAACAACACTAGTGACAGCTGCCAACTGGATGTGGCACCATTCACCACCATTCTCTGGGCTCTGCCATCCAGCCAGTTCTTGATTCAGCACAGAGTGAATCTGTCCAAACCATGAGCTGCCAGCTTGGCCAGGAGCTTCTTGTGGCAGACAGTGTCAAACGCTTTGCTGAAGTCCAGGTAGACTACATCCACAGCCTTGCCCACATTCACCAGGCAGGTAACCTGATCATAAAAGGAGATTAGGTTGGTGAGACAGGACCTGCCCTTCCTAAACCCATGCTGGCTGGGCCTGATCCCTTGGCCATCCTGTAGATTCTTTGTGATGGCACTCAAGGTGACCTGTTCCATGACCTTGCCTGGCACTGAGGTCAGGCTCACAGGTCTGTAGTTTTCTGGCTCCTCCTTACGACCCTTCTTGTGGATGGATATCACATTGGCCAGCTTCCAGTCTTCAGGGACCTCTCCAGTGAGCCAGGACTGTTGATAAATGATGGAGAGTGGCTTGGCCAGCTCATCTGCCAGCTCTCTCAGTGAGACCTGGACAGGCTGTAAAGCTGGGCAGAGGGGAACACTGTGGAGTTCAATGAGGGCAAGTGTAGAGTCCTATACCTGGGTTAGAATCACTCCATGCATCAGTACATTGAATCATAGAATCATTATGGTTGGAAAAGACCTTTAAGACCTTCAAGTCCAACCATAACCCAGCTACCATGACCATTATATTATACCCTTCTTGAACATCTCCAGGGATGGCAACTCCACCACCTCCCTGGGCAGTCTGTTCCAGTGTCTATCTACTCTCTTAGTAAAGAAGTTTTTCCTAATGCCAGTCTAAATACCCCCTGGCACAACTTAAAACAATTTCTTCTCACCCTATCACTAGTTACTAGGGAAAAGAGAACAACATCAGTCTCACTACAATTCCCTTTCAGGCAATTGTAGAGAGCAGTAAGATCTATAATCCCTTTCTTCTCCAGAATAAACAACTCAAACTCCCTCAGCCACTCCTCACATGACATGCCTTCCAAACCCCTCACCACCCTCATTTCTCTTCACTAGACATGCTTCAGCATGTCAAAATCTCTCTTATACCAGGTCTTAGAGGCCTGGGGTTCTTTTGCCTGGAAATGAGATAACTGAGAGATGATATTATCAATGCAGTTAACTATATAAAGGGCAGAAATGATGAGGCTGGAGCTCAGCTCTTCTCACTGGTGCCCAGTGATAGAATAAGGTACAACAGGTACAAACTACAACACAAGAGGCTTCACTTGAACTTAAGGAGAAGCTTCTTTACTTTGAGGGTGACAGAGCACTGGAACAGGCTGTCCAGAGAGGTTGTGGAATTTCCTCCTCTGTAGACTTTAAAAATCTTTCTGGGCATGCTCCTGTGCAACCTCATTTAAATACACTTATATCAGCAAGGGAGAGTTGAACTAGATCTTTAGGTGTCTCTACAAACCCCTTACCATTCTATGTTTATATAATTGACATAGAAAAAAAGGTCCTACCGCCTAACTGTATTCTGTGGAGCAGTAGGTGGTCATTCTATCTTGATAATTCAAATCATTGCACTGTCCAAATTCCATTTCTTCAGAAGATTTAAGATCTTGATTAATGAGTGCTGGTATGCCTTTCAAGGAAGAAAATATATGAGTTAAATCCAGACTGCATGCAGACATCTCTAGATGGAAGTTACCCATGTATGATGATAGTAAATCCAGACTGCATGCAGACATCTCTGGATGGAAGTTACTCATGTATGATGATAGTAAATATGTTGAATGTCAAAAGATCATTGGTAATGTTTTATTTTGATGGAACATAGGCCAGGAAACAAGACAACAGTCACCACCCAGTTTGTACAGAAATATCATTGTTTCCTCCTACCATTTCTTGACAAAGAATGATTGACTTAGAAAAGAACCTTTAATTTAAGTGGGAGATAAAGCAGCTCTTGATAAACTAACATTAGCTGTAGTGCATATTTTTGATGGAATGAGAATGGGCCAAAATCCTGAATACATACATGCTACTGAGCTCAATTTCATTTTATTTAAAGATGTGGTTTCGGCATGTTTATGTAAACAACAATATGATTTGAAGCAGATTGAGTATAGGCCTTATGTACATACAAAGATTGGGCACACCACAAATACCTGAAGGAAAATGACATTGCTTATGTTCAAGGAAGAGCTAGATGGGCACATGATCCTTGAGATAAAACTATTTTAAGCATGACCTTCTCTTTCTGTCAGAGGATTTGACAACTCTGCTGTAGCCTGTGCCAGATCACAGAAGCCAATAGAGTTCAAAGCTTAATACAACCCAGTGTTTCCCACCAAGACAAATTCAAGGAGGAAACTGTGACTGTTTCACAAACACCAAAAGAGGGAAGCAGCATACTGTCTTGCAGTTGTCCAGTTAAACAGCTTGAAGAACAATGATTTTAATCTACCATCCATAACTTTGCCTTAAATCAATCACCACCCTCATTGAAAGCAGTAGGAATATGACAGGTTTAAATCAAACTGTACCACAGAGCAATTATTTTCTCTATGCTGCATTTGAATCCACAGACATAGGAAGACAAACTTTTCAACTAGCCAAATTTTGGTCTTAAAAATATTTTGAAGATGCAAATAGTCTTTTTAAGAAAGACTTTCTGCCAGAAATATTTTTGCATTTTCACAAAAGCCTCCAGAGTCTGTTACGAACTTGCTGAAGTTGTATCTGCGCTTTGTCTTCCAAAGGCTAAGGCAACACATGAGAGCCTTTGTCTTACATGCAGAAAAATAATTTGAGAAACATGTTTCTATAATGTCTACACTAGAAAAGACATGGAACAGTTTTTGGTCTCTACTGGTATGAAATTGTATTTGAAAGCTGAAGTGGAGAAAACAGAGAGTACATTTGATTTTCTGAGAACAAAAAATGTCTTTTGGTTTGGGCTTTAGAGATACACTCCAGAAGTTAGGAGAGGGACCTGCCTGAACCTTAGAGGTGCTTCCTAAGATTTTTATGCAAAATTAGGAGAAGAGAAGAGAGAGGAAGGGAAGGGAATTTTCATAGAGCTTAGATGCCTTAGTCCCCTTCAAGTGCTCACCACAGTGTTAAATGAGGGGTTAAATGGTTTGAGTGAGAGCAAGAGAGGATGATTGCTGTGTGGCTTGGCCCTAGCAGAAAGATTGTTAATGATTACACATCATTTCCATAAAAATGCCTTTCTGATATGCTGAATCGTATCTTGGTGAACTACATGAGTCCTGGCTGAAGAGTCATTAAGAGCCCAGAGTCTTGGTTTTTATCTGTCCTAGATTCCCTTACATCTTGTCAAAATATCTTAGCATGGTAATTTGTTAAGGAGTAAGTCACACAGGTGCCTCCAGATCTGAGGTTCAATAGAGACCTGTCTGCCACATGCAGCTTGAATGAATGAGCAACTCATTCATTCAAACTGCTGAAGGGAAAGAAATGAAGTGATACTGTGATACTGTGATACTGTGAATATGAAAAGATGTAAATAATTTTGATCTGGATTCTGAATGAGATTTAGGCCCACACTTCTCTTCAGACAATGACTGTGTGAAAGGCAACATCCATTGATAGGTTAAGCAAATACAAATACTTGATGAATACACAAGCAATCAAAACTAGCATTTTTTTTTTTTTTTCACAGCTCCCATGGCAAAGGTGGGATTAAGCAGTCACAATTTTTAAGCTTTATTTTCAGTTAGTGGACTTCAGGAATATTTATTATTTCATATTGCAATATCTCTATGTCATCTCACAGCCAGCATGTCATCACGCTGCTTTTACTAGAGCTTTGCCTCAAAGTCCACAAACAGTTGATACTCATAAACCTGGAAACACATAGGAGGTTTAGTTTCAGATAAAGGAAATGCCAAGAAAGGTAGTCATAAAGCTCAGATGGTAACACTTCCACAGTCCACTTGATTACTCAAACACCCACATACTGACCAAGAAAGAGGAAATCCTCTCTAATCATTAGAATGATTTAACTTCAAGGGATTCCCTTCAGCTGAAGTATTGTTGGGTCAAATTTCATTGTATGTAAAAAAAAAAATTGAACAGGAGAAAAAATAACATACAAAAGAAAAAAGTTATAAAAATAAACATCACTCCATTCAAGTTCTCAAACACCAGCTCAATTCTAAATACATAAATCAATATCTTGCATATATATGGGACTTTTCTGAGCTTAAATTTAAATATGCATAACTGCTTGGTGAGGTTATGATTATAAATCATAAGCACATAAGTACAAAACTATTTGTTTCTCTGTGGATTTAAATATGGGGATGTCTACTCATGTTTCTTATCATCATTTGTTTGGTCTCACATAACTGCTGGTTACTTGAGCAGACATCAAACAACTAGACTTGGATGCTTCATTTAAAGAATCCAGTTGTGCCAGAGGTTTTCACAAAATCCATATCTGTATTAGAGTATGAGGGCTCCTCCATACATAGAATATATGTGGGAATTTGCTTTGAACCACTATGTTTTGCTCCAACTGAAGCATTCCTCTCTTCACTGAGGAATGTAATTTTCCAAACACAGATTAATTGTTAAACGTAGAAAGATCTTGATGATCAAATGGCATTTTCAGTGTTCTTTATGTAGAAAATCTTTATTTGTTGTACTCATGCCTGTAGTAAGGTGGGTGAGTTTTTTCTTCCTGTGCCTGACTATTAACTCTATTGCTTAGTTATGTTTCAGGTGGACCAGATAAGTCTCTTACCACACCTTGAGTTAGAGGAAAATGACTGTTGCAGCTATGCTTTCACTTATTTTTGCAATCTGGGACATAAATAATTAACTCATCCACCCTTCTCTCAGTAAACATTTATCAATGAATGTTTCACTTAATGATATTGGCAATATCCTATTTAATTTCAATACTTTTTCCTGTGAGTGGTGACAGGAGCCAGAGAGATTGAGTGCATAGGAGCAGCTGCCTGTGTGTGCAGGACCTGGTCAGGAACGGCTGTGGGAGGAATTACATTCGGGACAGGGGTGACCCTGCCTCTGGTCACCCTGTCATTTGCAGCTGGGGAGCAGGGGTGGAGCAGGGTTGCAGCTCTGCTATGAGTGCAGGTCTGAGCACCACCACACCAACACCTGCAGCATCATCAGTTACCACGCAGGAGGGCCTACTCTTCCCCTGCTTATTTCTTTACTCAATGTCCTACATGAGGCTGCCACATAGTCCAGACTAGGATAACGGTAATTCCTCCCTGAATCACATTTAAGCACAATGCAAATGCTAGCAGGAATTTACTGACTGCCATTTATCAACCAGAATATCTGGACCTTGAATGTCCCAGCACACATTCTCAGAGTGATTCCATGTATCAGATGCATTCCCAAACCTGGTAAAATTACCAAGAGAATCCACTAAATATACATACAATTGCACAGGTAAGCCTTTAAAATAGTCAAGTACAATATCAATTACTATTCAGGTTACATGAGATGTTATGAATTTATATATCCAGCTCCAAAACAGCCATCCAAAAGCCTGAATTATTAAAACTCTTAAAACATCCATTTTTTAAACTTCTAAATCTTGTCTAAAAATAATTATTTTGTATTTAGCACACATTGAAATGCCAAATTAATTGTCTTGGTTCTAGTTTAAATTTCCCAGACTCAAAATGTAGCTAAGAGAACCAATACAATAATAGGATGTCTTCACCTCTCCCCTCCCTTTTGGAAAGAAAGGAATTGATGTAGAGAGGAGGAGGATAAAAACACACCCAAATGATCTTGCTGTCTTGTAGGCAGCAAGAGGAGAAGGAAGGCTGCTATCTGGAACCCTATACGCAGAGTTGCAGAGGCAAGAGACGGTGAAGGTGAATCCAGCCAATTCATGAAGGTAAAAGCCATCCAGCTGGCTCTGGACTTTGCAGAATGAGAACAGTGGCCAGTGGTTTACATCTACACTGACTCATGGATGGTAGCAAATGCCTTATGGGGGTAGCTGAAGGAATGCAGGTGAAATGATGGGCAGAGAAAAGGGAAGCCTATTTGGGCTATTGATCTCTAGAAAGACAAACTGCCAGTTAAGGTCAGACACATCAGTGCTCATCCCCAAGAGCAGAGCCACTGAAGAACAACAGCATAACCACCATGCCAACTTGGCTGCCCAAATCTCCCAAATAGATCTGTGCTGAAAGCACAAAGGTGAACTATTCTTAGCTCAGTGGGCCCATGACTCTTCCAGCCACCAAGGAAGAGATGCCACATGCCAATGGGCCCATGACAGGTCAGTGATGGATGCCATATCCCAGGTTATCCATGACTGTGACATCTACGCTGCCATAAAGAAAGCTAAGCACATGAAACCTTTGTGGTATGGGGAACAGTGATCAAAATATAAGTATGGGGAGGCCTGGCAGATCAATTACATCACTCTGCTTAGATCTCAAAATGGCACACAGTATGTGTTAACCACGGTGGAGGCAAGCACTGGGTGGCTGGAAAACTATCCAGTACCTCATACCACTGCCTGCAACACCATTCTGGGTCTGCAAAGACACATCCTGTGGAGACCTGGCACCCCACAGAGAACTGACTTAGATAATGGGACCCTTTTCAAGAGCAACCTTGCAAGCAGCTGGCCAAAAGAACATGGAGTCAAATGGCTTTACCATATCCCATACCATGCACAAGTTGCAGGAAAGATTGAGCATCACAATGGCCTGCTGAAAATCACCCTGAAAGCTATGTGAGGTGGAACTTTCAAAAACTGGGAGAAACACCTAGCAGAAGCCACCTGGCTAGTGAAGAGCAGGGGATCAGTCAACCAAGCTGATCCTGCTCAGTCTGCCCTATTGCGTATAGTTGAGGGAGATGGAGTTCCTGTGGTCTGCAAAAGAAATCTTTTGGGGAAAATTGTGTGTCCTGCTTTGGTTTGTGGGGGGGGGGGTGGGGTGGGGTGGGGTGTGGGGAGGTGGGGAGAGAGAAGGAGGGAAATCTATCAAAGCAGTAGTATCTACTGAGGGTCCTGGCCACACATACTGGTAACATTTTGTATGTTTGGCAGAGAAACCTCACACTGGCTGAAAATGTCTAATCTCAGAGTCAGTAACACATCTCCCTGTAATATGGTATAATAGTTGTATAGCAATTATATAATAGTTATAGGTGGTTATAAGTTTCTTTTCTAGTTTTACATCATCACAACAAGGTATCTAACAGAATCCACACTGCACAAGCAGCAATCCAGAGGAAGGCTACGACATCTAACATGCACCTATTTTTCTTGATGACTTACAGTGTAGGACTGTAGGTCATCTCCAGCACCCTCAAAGACATTTTTGTGTTCAGATAAAGCCTATTGTGCTCCAGTCTGTGCCCATAGCCCCTTGCTCTATCTTGATGGCCTCCTTTAATGTAAGTATTGATAAGATCCCTGCTCAGTTTTCTCTTCTCCATGGCAAATAGTGCCAGGTCTTCAGCTTTGTTGCATAAAAGAGATGTTCCAGTCGCCTAATCAGGTCTTCCTCACAGAGCTTCTTTCCAGCATGTTAACCCCTAACCTCTAATGGTACATGAGGTTTTTTTTCTCCATAGACACATGAATCTATGCTTGCCCTTGTTGAACTTCAGAAGGTTACTATCTGACCACCTCACTAGTCTGTCCAGATCTTGCAGAATGGCAGCACAGCCTTCTGGTGTGTCAGCCACTCCTCTCAGTTTTGTATCATCATCAGACTTGAGAGAGTACACTCTGGTCCTTTGTTTAGGTTGCTGATAAATATGCTGAACAAGACTGGATCCTGTACTACCCCTGGGGAACAGCATTAGCACAGGTTGCAAACTAAACTCTACTGCTAATCACAACCCTCTGAGCTCTTTTATTCTTCTAGTTCTCCAATCCACCTCACTGTACCCTCATCTAACCCACACTCCCTAAGCTTACCCGTGAAGGTGTGTAGGAAAGAATGTCAATAGTCTTGATGAAATTCAGATAAACAGTGTTCACTGCTTTCCTTTCATCTGCCTAGCCAGTCATGCCATCATAGAAGGCTATCAGATTGGTCAAGAACATCACTCCATATTTACCACTACTGATAACCTTCTTTTGCTCCACATGTTTAGAGACTTCACCCAGAATGAGCTGTTTCAGTGCTTTTCCAGGGATGGAGGTGAGGATGACTAACTTGTAGCTTCCTGGGCCCTTCATTCTTGCCTTTTTTGATGACTGAAGCAACACTGACTTTCCTTCAGTCCTCAGGCACCTCTCCTGTTCTCCATGGCCTTTAAAAGATGATAGAGTGTAGCTTAGTGATAATGTCAGCCAGTCCCTCAGCAGTCATGGGTACATCCCCTCGGAGCCCATGGATTTGTGGGTGTCCAGTTTACCTAAATGATCTCTAGCTTGATACTACTCAAACAAGGAAGAGGTTTTCTCCAGACTCTCTTTTATTCCCAAAGGGTGGGATTCTTGGTGACTGTGGTGAGTTAGGACTTTCCCCTCCTCACACTATTGGAATTTACCAGACTAGTTCAAATGGCTTGGAGGTAAAATGAAGCTGTATTTACAGCAAAGCAAAATTTACAAGCATATATACACAATGTATTTACAAATATTACAATTATATGCAATTCAGATATAATTCATAAATCCAAACTCCCTCTCAGGCAAAGAAATTGCCCAGAAGGGGCTCAAAGCTACCCCCTCTTTCTCCCTCTTTATCTCCCATCCCAACCAAAACCAAAACAACCAGTCAGCAAAGCTTATTTGTTATTTTCTGCTAGCCAAGCTTAGTGGAAAGATATTAGAGTGGACTGTCATAGAGACAGGGAATTAATGTGGCTGAGTCAGTAAATATAAAAAATATAATTATCTTATTTTCCTGGAACCCCATCCCCAAAGCTATATACAAAATTAGTTTAGTTTATTAACAGATTCAGTTAAACTGGGAATATCTTTCCAAAAAAGGATATTATAGATAAACTTAGATATTTAGGAAGACAGGAAATGAAAAAAAAAGCAAAGCTATAAACACAGCTTTACCCCACTATCAATCAGGCTGAGCAGAAGATTGAGGGAAAAGCTTACTCATGAAGGTGAGATAGGCATTCAGCAATGATCCCTTACTGAATTCCTCTGCAGGAGCAGCCTTCTGATGTTGCAGGCAATATCCAGTAATAGAGATCCACACTGCAGAATCCCAAGGCAAGTGACAGAGCTGCCAAACTCAGAAATGTCTTGAGCACTTCTTCCTGAGTGAGATGGTTGTGAAATGATGCTGCAGGAGAGAGCCAAAACTGCTAGGGTCCCCCAGTCTGGGGGGCAGCGAGGAAGTTGGCTACTGATAAGGTCTGAGAGAGGGGAGGACCAGATGCTGCTCTCTCTCTCTCTCTCTCAAAGGAACCCAGGCTTTTCAAACATGCCAGTTCGCACAAATGAGTGCAAAATTGGAGAGAACCATCCAAAAGCAGAAACAGGATAAAAGCAAGAGTTTTACAATAGGTAGGAGCTGTCCAAAAGTGGGGATGGTCCAGGCAGAGGAGGAACCTGTCCTGCAGGACACTCTGTTAAGACAGAAGCTCTTTCAAGGCAGGAACCCCCAAGGTGAGAACGCTTACTCTATCCTTTTTCTAGACAGGGAGGTGGTGGAGTCACTGTCCCTGGAGGTGATCAAGAAAAGCCTGGATGAGGCACTTAGTGCCATGGTCTAGTTGACTGGATAGGTGTTGTGGAGGCAGGGAATTAATGTGGCTGAGTTCAGAATTTTTATAGAAAAATTGAGTTATTTTATTTTCCTGAAAACCCACCCCCAAAACTATATACAGAAATTAATTTAGTCTTAATTACCAGATTCAGTTCATTTGAGAAATTCTACAGGATACCATAGATAATTTGACTGTTTTGGAAGTCAGAAGTTGGAAAAGGCTTTTTAGCTATTAAATTAATAGCGTTTCCCACTTAATAATAAAGATGAGCCAGAATAACTCATGGTCACACTGACTTGGTCCAGCAGCCTGTGCTCTTGATCTCTCTTCTGATGCCATCGTTAAGAGGGTCGTTAAGAGGCATTCAGGTGCACAAAAGGATGCTAATGTCTGAAGCAGTCCTTCGGAGCACTGGGCTCTTTCTGTAGAATCTATCTAGGCCAGGCAAGGTGGGGGGGGGGAAGTCTCAGGCAGCCACTAACGCTCAGGCAGGCACAATCTCTAAGGCAGGAACCCCGAAGGCAGGAAGTCCCCCAGTATTTATACCCTTCCTAGACAGAGAGAAGAGTTACCACTGCCTAGGTGCAAAGACCACAGCCCAATTCCAGCACGGGCACTGCATGGAGCACCCCTCATGCCGGGAGGGCCCCTTGCTCTTCCCCCTTCACACCTGAAGGGCAGCGGGGGGAGGACTCTTTTCGTGCCTTTTTTCCTCTCTCATTCAAACCACAGAGGGAGAGGAATTCAGGGGTATACAGGACTCCAGGACAATAGGACTGGGTGCTAGGTCGGACTGGATGATCTTGGAGGTCTCTGCCAACCTGGTTGATTCTATGATTCTATGATTTATACAGCACAAAAACACAGCCAATCACCAGCCCAATTTCAGCATGGGATCTTACACAGGTCAGCCCAAGTGCAGAAAAGGTAGTCTTTTGCTGACCCCCCTCAAGCCCTCAGGCAGGGGGGGAGCAGGTTTTTGCTCCTTTCTTCTCCCATTCAAACCCAGAAAGTGAGGGGGCAGAAGAGAGTAATTTGAGGTATCCCAGGACATGGAGTTAAGAGGAAGTGAATAGATACAGAAGACAGACCGAAGTGCCTGAGATTATTTACATTTTGCCTTTTCATCCCTCTCAGCAAACCAACAAATCATATAAACTTCATGATTATTTTTCTTTTCACAACCAGTGATCTAATTTCTGTCATTAAAATATTCCAATTAGCCTCAAACCAGCACAGGGGCCAACATTAATGGCAAAACTGAATCACCGAGGGCATTTATTAATACCACTTTCTCTGTATCCTCTGTCACCAGAGCACCCATCTCAGTCAGCAGTGGCCCCACGTTTTCCCCACTCCTTCTTTTCCTGCTGATGTACTTCTTGTTGTTTTTGACATTTCTTGATACATTTCATCCCACGAGGACCTTAGCCTTCATTGTGTCATCCTTATGTACTTCGGCACTGTTCCTATATTCCTTCCAAGTGGCCAGTCCTGTTTCCAACGTTTTGTAAACTTACATTTTTTTCAGAAGCAATTTGCGCATCCATGCAGTTGTCCTACCTCCTTTGTTTGACATCTTGCTCACAGGAATGCACTTGTGAAGAGATTGGAGGGAGTGCTGCTCAAATATTAACCAGCTGTCTTAGGCATCCCTACTTCTTGAGGTCTTAAATCATGGGATTCCTCCAATCAGGCATCTAAAGAGGCCAAAGTTATCATTCCTGAAGTCCAGAGTTATAGTCCTACTTTCTGCCCTGCTTCTTTCTCTCAGAATCCTGAACTCCATTTCATGGTCACCTCAGCCAAGGCTGCCCTCAAGTTTCACATTCCCAGCCATACCTCTTCTTTTCCACTGTCAGAAGTCATATATTACCAGTGCACTGCAGGGAGCTCATGGACAGACTGTATGTAACTGTGTTGCCTTGGCAGCAAATATCAGGGTGACTGAAATCTTCCATGATAACCAGGGCCTGTAATTGTGAGGTTACTTTCATTTGTCTGGAGAAGCCCTCATCAGCTTTCTATTCTGATCAGGTGGGCTGCAGCAAACAGCCACAATAGCATCATGAGTATTAGCCTGGCCCTCAATTTTTATCCATAAGTTCATGATTCATTCTCAATTCTCTTCGCTCAAGCATTGTTTGATACATTTCAGTTGCTGTCTCACATAAAGAGAAACTTTACCACTTTGCCTTACTTTCCAAAATGTATGTAGCCATCCATGACAGCACTGCAGTCATGTAAGATGTCCCTCTATGTCTCAGTAATTGTAATGAGATTATGCCTTGCTGCCACACATGGATCTGTAGCTCTTCCTGTTTATTCCCCATGCTGCACTTGTTGGTATACTAGCATTTCAGGGAGGTTACTGAGCAAGAAGCTGTCCCTGGAAACATGCAAGTGAACTCACCTTAAATATACAACCCTTGAAAAGGTTGGTCTTCTGAAGAAGGCAATTAAGGAAGATCTGTTGCTGCTTGTCAAGGTCCAGAGAACAGAGATCAACAGTATCTTGTCCAGAGGAGCAAGATCTGTTCTTACAGATTTCCATGTTGTGAAATTAAGGTGCAAGTGAGACCATATATCACCAAAAAACTATTTATTAAAGGATAAAGTGGAACAAAATAGAGGGAGAGAGAGAAGGGTGGAGAAAGGAAGAAGGAACAATGGAGCAAAAGAGAAAAGCAGAAAAGGAAAAGAGCAGGGATTATATTACCATCAGCCAGAGATGGGGAGCAGAGAGAGGGACAGGTGCATGGCCCAGGGATGTTGTTCTGTGGAGCTCATTGGGAGTTCCTCTTCTGGAGTTGTTTTGCAGGAGTTGTTTCTCAAGGACAAAAGGACTGGAAGTTGAACATACAAATTTAATCTCAAAATACTCTTAGGAAAGGAATGAGACCCTACTTTCATGAAGGACCCACAGGATTTAACTTCCATTTAAAAAAAAATTTTGGTCAGAAATCTTGAAGTCATATACAAGTGCCTGGAAAAAAACAAGGAAATTGGTAAATAATAAACATGGGTTGGTCTAGTAGAAGTCAAACTCCTTCTGATGGTAAACTGATGGCTTTGTTGCAGTGAGAATAAATAATAATTGTGAAATGTCTTTTACCTAGCTTTATGTCATATTTTTGACATTTCCCAGCGTGGGAACACGAATTGATTTAGGGAAAAACTGCTTAGAAAAAAAGCACTTTGAAATCCATTGGACATTGCTCATTGACAGAATGAGAGGAAGGACGAGAAAACATTCTTTAGCTGCCCACTTTATTCTTAGTTCTGTCCAATGTCTTTAAAAACAAGTAGGGTGACAAGGCAGGGAGGAATTGAAACAAGGCTCAACTTAAGTGTGGAAAATGTTCTGAAAATTAACTGAAACTTAATGAAGTGTAGGCAAGGATAATCAGCAGTGCAAGATGAGGAGCTACAGGCATAACAAGAGTTCTTCAGTTATACACCAGGATTGTGTGGCTTAAAAAACTGAACATAAGTCAGTAGTGCCACAGTTCTGGGGTAAAAAAGCAAAGAGGTTTGAATGCAACTTTGTCTCACAAGATGTGGTCAGTAATCTGCCTTCTGTTTTCACCTAACACATATCTAATTGGTATTAGCATATGTACTAGTATACAAATTAGTTATTGTAACTACTAATTATAATTAATAATTAAAGCAGTATAGATATTGGTATACTATTATCAGTTATTGAAAATGCAAGAGAAGGCAATGGGTATGAAAAAGAGCCAGAAAGCTAAACCTACAGGGAAAGATTAAAAAGTTGGCATTATCCAGCCTGAAGAGAGTAATTCAGAGAGGAAGTTAAGAGAAGACATTTGAGTATCTTCTTTCAGGAAACAAATAAAATGCATCTCCAAGGTAAGGCGTTCATTCCCCATCTCTTGAGATCTTAAACACCAGATTAAACAAATACCTTTCTGAAACGGCACTGTTATATACAATGTTACTTTGGTGTAGGTGTTGGACTACTTCACATCTAGAAAACCTTTCCAGACCTATTTTTCAATGACTATATGGAATATTTGAGCACTATCCAGGAGACAAAGTGGATTGTTCACAAAAATCATCCCTTTCCTGTAAAAGCTGATGAAACTTGAGTTGGAAGGACTTCCAAAAAATAATGGACTCGCAACAATTTTTGTGTTTGAAATCGGTAAGGGTAAAATATGTACTTTAAATCAAAGCATACATGTCTTGTAATGCTTCAACACTGAGCTTTTTGTTAAGTCATTTTCTGGAAGGACACAAGCTGCCCTGGAAAAGCTGTATGTAAAATCTACTGATATCAAATCTAATTCAAATTTGTCTTCATTGTCTGCACTAATCCACATACTTTTAGCTCATTCATCTAGTGTAATTTAAAACTATGAAGTTTATACTAGTTCCCTAAAGCTGTTAGTCATTCCCAACTGTACTTAAAACCATGCAACACAAAACCATAGTAATATACCTGCAATAACTGAGAGAATAATATCCCTTCCCTTCCATTTTCTCCAAAACTTCAGGTCTCTTTTGAAAAGTTCAAGTGTCACTCTGAGTTATGTGAAATGTTAATGAATAGCTTTTATGCAGCTCTGAGAAAACTGAAGACAGTGTTGAAAGCTGTACATGTCAAAAAGCATACCTGTAATGAAATAAATGAGCAACAACAACAACAAAGATGCTTGATGCAAAGGTTTCTTCCATATACTTTGGATCACTGATTGTACTTAAGTTGAAAAAGGACAGCAACCTGGAAAACTGCAGAAGTAGTCAGCACGAGGAAGGAGTCAGCCCTTACTCTACCAGAAATAAGAGAAGTTGCAAAATTGTACACCCCCTGGTTTCTTCTGAAGCAGAATTCTTTCTGTATGTACAACACATTGCAAAGGTGTTTTGTTTTTTTCACATCTTTGCTGTCTCTAGAGTTGAATTCTGTAAGAAGGCAACTTGCCAAGCTCCAAGGTATAAGTTGCAAAATTAACGAAGAATGATAATTTATAATAAATGTTAACAACAGCAACAACAACAAAAAGGCATTTTTAAACATGACATTTCCTCCAAAAAGCTGTGTGCTATCTCAGCTGAAGCCTACACTCAATTCTTATTTTCTTACACAGTTTCTTGAACAAGATCCATAAAATGAAGCATGTTATCTTACAATATTACTTTCACCAGTCACATTTCTGGCTGGTTAGCCCTTTCCTAATTCTTTATGATATATTCACAGATGGAGACAAAGCAATAACTCCTTTTCTGCTACAATGATGGCATGAAAAGTATCTCCTGAATAACTGGACAGTTTTACAGGATATTAGGTTTAGAGCCCTGTGGATTTTAGAAGGGTGCAAGAGGGTATAAAAATGTTGAAACACTCTGCCATACTTTATCTTATACTGTATTCTTCCATCTTTTAACGTGAAATAGTAGATAGATGGCCAGATAGATACATTTCTGTGAAAAGAATGGCCATTTCCACCATGTCACATAACTATTTCCTCACATAATAACATTAGGCCTCACACAACAGTTTGTCTGATGGACATCACTTCATATAGAATTGGAAAAATGCTGCCACATCAGGAACATAACAACACAACTTAACAGCGTGGCCATGTCAAAGGAAGTCATACCTAGCTGTTTTCTTTTGGCTACCATTACTAAACACAACAGTGACAGTCTGTTGACAACACGATTATTAATCTCCTTCTAGGCTCCTGTTTGGGATTGGTTGTTGATTACTGTCAAAACTTAGACTGGCAGTTATTTTACCCATGCCAGCTTGATTAAAATCAATCTAAATGGTTTTAGTCAGACTTTACTCACATCTGCATTGTGTTAAGCAAAACCATTTCAGGGATCAACACCACTTGGTACACAGTCAGGATACTCAAAGTGGCAGAGCTTTTGTTAGAAGAAACTCCTCATTTTGTATTTAGACAAAATGGAATTTGCTGAAGGCTTCATAGAAATGGAGTGGTAGAACAGATGCTCTTTGTTACACATCTGAGGAAGATAATAAGGACAAATTAAACTATCTGGGATTATATGTAATTTATAATTCCTGTTTCAAAATCAAATATGTACCTAATTTATGGATTCTTTCGCTTTCTTTGTACTTTTCCCTGACAATATCTATTCTTCCAACTGTAAACTGCAGCCTCTCTCGGGGGAAACCTGCCATTGCCAGGTGGCGGCAGTCAGATACAATAATTTTCATTGTGATCTGGTGGTACATGTAGAGAAGTAAGCTAGGCAGAGTTCAAACCTCATTTCAGGTGAAAACTTACTGTCTTCATTAGCAAAACATTCCTCCAAAATGCTTTAAATAATTTCAAATGCATCCTCTCCAGTGTGACCAGAAGGCAAGACTGGTGTATGCATAAACACACTTGAGGCAACTTTTTAGCAGACTAGTTCAGATAGGTAAAATTAGAATACCATGAAGGAACAGATTTAAGAACTTGAAACTATATAGTCTCTGCTCCAAAGTTTTGCTGCTATTTTTATTTGAAATAGTTTTGTGTATTGGCCTTAGCCCCATCTTCTTGAAGCTGCAGTATGTGCACATCCTTATCCATTTACTCCACAGAAAGCACTTGTGACTAGAAAATTGTTGAGTGCTTTGAGATCACATCTCCTACATCCCATACGCTCATCAAACAATGTCCAGATAAGTTATTCTTAAACTGATGTTTATAGAGTGCTATAAAAATGTGTATATGAATGCTACCACCATCAGAAATTCTTAGAGTGAGAAAGTATCATTAATCTACTGCAATTTTTTTTGGTGTTTACTGTCAAAGCTCAGTATTTTGTATCAGGTATAATTAAATGTATATGCACAAAAAAAAAAAAGTCTATGCATGAATCTGCACAGGACTGAGTAGATAAGAATGTGATATTTGTGACAGCCTTGAGACAAGACCAGTTTGAACTGGCTTTTGTAGCTTTATTTGGAGCTGTAAATCATACTAGATATGGATTTATTCCTCATTTCACATACAAAGAGCAGGAGAGTCTCATAAAGAGTGTGAGAGTTGATTTTATATGGCACCTTCATCTCTAAAGTAGGTTGCTTAATCTTGATTAAGCCTCCCCCCACCCCTAGCAGAGTATCCATGCCAAATAATGTACAAGTTGTCCTTTTCAGGGCTTCTGCTATAAGGGTGGCTCATGCCAAGCCATAATCAGAACAATTCAGCAGAATGCAGACCTAGCTTGTGATTTCTTTCATCACCTTTCTTAATGTCCCCTGCACCCTGACTTTTCAGGAGTTCCCTAAGCTACTCCTCTACCACAGCCAGTGCCTGTGCACTGCAACTGCAGGGTGCTTACCAGAATGCAGCATCATCTCTGCTCACTCCATCTGACTCAGTGAAGGGGAAACACCATCCTGTGCACACCTGCAGGGTATTATTCTGTTTTTCTGGGCACTGTCCAAAGTGGAGGAGGCTGCTGTTCCAGGTAAAATCTCAGCAAACCAACAAGTTGCTCAAAAGGTTGTTTTAAACACAAATGAGAGCTTGGTTTCTAGTCTCCTCTATCTTCCCACAGATTGCGCCAAACCATCCTTCTTTCTTCATTAAATTACTTAATTCCCAAGGTGAAATCTGCAGCCCTTCAACTTCAGCAGTACCTTGGACTTGTGCTAGTATAAGGAGGAGTAGCATATATATCTCTTCCCTCCACCCAGACCCACCCTTCATTTGAAGTGGAAAATTTTACTTTGATTCAAATCTTCATCTACTTGTTCCTATTGACTACAGAGAAGGGAGTGCATTATCAGATCTTCTAAGCATCTGTAGGCCTTAATTGGGGTCAGCAAGTAACAATTTACATAATTTACTTGTTTAAGCTACAAAAAAAAAACTAGTCACTACATCCAATAGCAAGGGAAGCAAGGAGGAGGGAATGTCTACCAAGCAAATCACAATATTATGTGAGGAGGCTTTTTTCCAGACCTGTTGGGAAAGACTGCTTATAGCCACACATTCAAAAATGTGTTGACATCACTCACAGTGATGGGCAGTGGCCCAAAGATTACCCCAGGGACAACAGCTTGTTCCAATCAAGAGCAGAAGAGCAGTGCAGAAAACAATGAAAAACATTCCCTCCTGTAGGATACAGATCCAAACTGCTTTATGAGCCATAACCACTGTGCAGGAATATTCACTGTGAGATGAATTGTCATGCAGTGACCTGCAGGGAAGGTATTTTCTTCAGAGCAAAACAGAACAAAATACCCTGGTGAGTAGGTATAACAGGCTTCATCTCACAGCTGTTTTCCAAGCAACACTGACTTCAAGCCTGCTGCACGTGCTATATAAGTAGTCTGTAAAACATTTTTGCATAGGTATGGTCTTTTGTTTCCCCTGTATTTTATAATAAGTGGTACAATGAAGGCAAAATGACTTGGAGACACTGCTGTGTAAAATGAGTCCTGCATAAAAAGCATGCATATAACTCTTGGTAAATCAGGAAGGAGTTTGTGGATATACCTCAATTTCCTCTGCTGGGTGAATTTTATCTGATTTTCAGTATATAATGAAAATTAATTCAGTTTTAGCTGGATTAATCTCAGCAATTTAAAACAGATCAGTGTAAACGTGGACTGGAAGATTACAAAAGCACACTCTAACATTAGAAGCCAAAGGCCACAAAAAGAGAAAATACAAAAAAGTTTACAGTTTTCACTGTTTCTTTCTTAGCTTTAAGAAACCTGCAATTAAAAAGATTAAGTATTGAAAATGAGGAGGTAAAAAGAAAGGCAAAGGCAGGAATCTCAGGGGACAAGCAAGGAGGAAAGAAGTCCCTGAGGCCCTTCCTGCAGTCGAGGTGAGTAGGCAAGCAGACCGTAAGCCCTGGCTGGGAAGCACAGGCTGCTTCCCGAGTCCCTTCTGACGCGACCTGCCAGGCCAGCTTCAGTGAGGCACTTGCTGTGCATTGCAGCCAAGCCTCCAGATGCCTTCCTCAGCAAATGCAAAGAGCAAGCGGAGACTGTAAACAAAGGTGCTGACCGCAGCCTTCATCAGGTGATTCTCGGCTTGGCTTGCAAGAACTGCCTCCTGACAGTGTGTCTGAGTCTCATTGCCATAACCTCGAACCTGCTTCTCTCTCTCACCATTCCTTCACTGGCTTCATAGGTCACTGGGATCCTTCCCTTTTCTGCTTACCTTGTCTCCCACTGCCTCCTTCCTGATTAAATCAATCAGGAAGGAAATTTGAACAGGCAAACAGACTACCATAGAATTCAGGAATTTAAGAAGGAATTCAAGAAGAATTTTAGAAATTCAGGAGGGAATTGAGGAACTTGGAACTAGGAAGGAAGAAACTGGGAACTCAGAAGGAAATTTGAACTAGACAGGAAGGAAGGAACTTGGAAGGAACTTGGAACTTGGAGGGAAGGAACTGTAAAGATTGCAACAGACTGTGCTGAACAGATTTTTATCTGTGTACTCTGGTTTTGTTCTCATGATCTCTTTTACTGTTTGTGGACATTTAGGCCCAAGACAGCAGACCCCCACATACTGAGTATGGATCATTAGCAATATATGTGTTGTTATCTTTACCAGATACAGAGGATCTTATCTGGAACAGTGTTGTAGTTACTTGTATTCCTTCATGTAAACAGCTGGTTAAAACAAACTCTTACTGTGAGACTTGTGCTTAAGCCTTGACTGCTCAGGAATATGATCTTGAGGTTATCACAGATATTCTCACAATAACACTTAAGGCAGAAATCCCTCCTGAGCACAAAGGGTATAAATGAAAGCCACTAGGGTGAGCAGCTTCAGAGGGAGGTGATTCCTCACTAATATCTAATCTCTTTGCCAGCTGCCTGAGAACAGCTGAGTGAGTGAGGATATCTCTAGGGAGAGTAACCAGTTCAGGGCTTGCAACACCCAGGCTTGATCTCTCAGTTGGAAAATTCCAAGGAACAAATTGCTAGGAGCTGGCAGGCAGCCAGGCAGAGGCATAACAGCATGTTTGCCTGCTTTTCTGCCATCCTCCTAGACATTTTCTGTTGGCATATGAGAGTGTGTGCTTCCCTACTGTTTTGATTAAATTGATTAGACAGAAAAAAGGCTAAAACATCCTCCTGCATCAGAGACAAGCACACATCCTTGACTTCATGCCAGGATCTAAGTGTGACAGCATGACTGTATATCTGCCAGCATCACAGAGTCACAGAATTTAAGGAATTGGAAGGGACCTACAGAGATCGAGTCCAACTCCTCTGCTGAAGCAGGATATCCCAGGGCAGGCTGCAGAGGAATACATCAAGGCAGATTTTAAAAGTCTCCAGAGGAGACCTCACAACCTCTTGGGCAGCCTGTTCCAGTCCACCAGTGTCACAGGTGGGAATTTTCCACATTTAGCACTACCTGCACTGGTAAAGGCCTGGCTAGAGTGAAGGGGTCTATGTCAGAGATGCAGTATTATTACTGCATGAAGGAAGAGGGCAGACTACTGGAGAGGAACTTGCCCTTGTTTCCTAAATTGCAAGTCACAGGATTGTGATCCGAGTGGTAAAAGTGGTACTGATGCTGAGCATGTACCAATACCACCGTTTTGCTTAGCTTGAAAAGGATTTCCTTGCCTTCTAGAAAAAGCCATAGCCTTTCCTTTATTGCAAAACAATAAAACTCAGGCAGCTCATTTAGCGTGCACTGAGGCTACAGGTGAGTCAGTCAGGTGCTGGTGAGGAAACCCACTCTGAAATGTAATTTTGAAGTAAAGCAAGCATTTCATTAAAAAACCCAAGCAAACAAGCCCACAAACAAACAAAAAACACCAAGAAAATGTCTATGATTTCGTCAAATACACAAATCAAATACGCATTAATGAATTTAATGAAATTGTTCTTTCAGCAGGTTTGGTTCTGCAACAGTTAATACAAAAACACTTCCCTTCATTCCCAAGAGTATAATCTTTAATTAATGAATTAATTAATTAATTTTTTAAACCTGAGAAGCTGGAAGTCTCAAGCATTGTAGCTGCAGCATCACATGTATCAATTACCATGCATTAGTGTGAGATATATTTGTTGCCTATATGTATTTCTCATGTAGCTGTATTGGAACCAGTGAACATTAATTTTAGTGCAGTTTCTGGCTTGTGCCTGTCTGGAATCTTAACAAAATTAAACTACATTTCACTTGGCCAGTATGGTAGGAATACCTAGTGTACCGGCATTTATTGTTTCTGATTGTAAGTCTGTTTCTTCCAACTGTTTCATTGTAGTGTGTGCAACATGGTACACATTCAAAAAGAAAGGAAAGGAGACAAATTAAGCTTAATAAACAGGTGGTTGTGAAAGTAAATTAGGTTTTACTAAATTAACTGGAAAGACGCTGTCTTGGTTTTCCACAACAACGCTTTGAAGCATGAAATTCTGCCTGTACATACAACCATTATCCCTCAGAGCTGATTATGTTATGATAGTTATTCGAATTATCCAAGCTTTTTTAGTGTAGGACAGAAATGTGTCATTGTTTGTGCTTTCTTATACAAGGTGATGTGCAATTTGATGGGAATATTTGATAGCTGACAATCAAATTTAATGACAGGTACAAAACTGAAATAGTGTTACACCTTGTTCTTTTACTAGGCAAGGTCTAAAAATTGGCATTCTCACAGAATTTGGTGAGCCACAGGATGAAGAACGAAATAAAGAGTGAAAAAAAAACAGTTATTAGTAAGATATCAGAACTTTGAAATATGTTAATCTAATTCCTTTCTGAATCATGTAGACCTTTGCCTGAACCATTCCTTCCTGAAGAATGAGTCTGATGGAAGTAATATGCACTGCCTCTGGAGCTTACATTTAATCTTCTTTTAGCAAAGTCTCAACTTAATTGAAACACATGTGAGAACCTGGTTGAGAAAAGTGCAGTCAGATTTCCTTTGACTCATTTAATTGTCCCTTTACTAAGTTTCACGGAAGCCTGTCCTGCTGTGATAAACAGCATCCTCATCCTGCACAAACTGCATCATACCTGACACAACAATGCAGAAGCACAGAAGCCCTGATGGCAACAAAAATGGGCAATGCAGGAGACTGCTGAAAACTAACATTGCTCTGCAATTGGAGGAGCCAAATTAACAGGGCAAATACTGCAAGAACTTTTGCATGATTTGTGCTGGATAAATTTTACAAGCCTATCTGTGTGTCTGCAGTTTAATCTTTGATAGTGTTAGCATTTCAAAGAGAAAGATGGGCTGAAAGAAGGAAGGAACTGATTCAGCACAGCACTCTAAGCAGCTGCTATTATACTGATTATAAACATTAAATTGAGCTTGAGCTAAGTGCTTTACTGATAGAAATAGAAGACTCTCAAATATCCTTCTATTGTGAAGAGAGGTTTCCACTAGCATCTCCTGGATCAGATGACTAAAGAAAATTGTATGCTGATGTGGTTTCATAAACAGATGGTAAACTGTCATAAATTGCCAAATGCCAATTGTACCAATGATCTGAATGAAAAAGCATTTCATAGCCACTTGAAATCTACTCATAAGTTCAACAGAATAGCTTACTATCAAGAACTCCACTGAGAGAACCATTCAAAAGCATTATATGGTCTGTTCTGGGGAGGGGAGGGAAGTGAAAGATGACAAGCAGGAAAATATTTCAGCAGTTGATATCCATGTGGAAAAAATAAATAAAAATCTTTCATTCCATCTGCATCTGAGCAATGTGTGAAATGAATACTGTATTCAAATACTTTTCAGACATAGCAGTGAAAAGCAAGATGCAAAAGCCAAGGATTTTACTAGACAGTTAGCATTCGACAACTGTCTCTAAAGGACAGAGCTTATCAAGACACCTGGATCGTTGGATCTCTGTGATCTTAACTTGTGCTGCTCTTCAGAGAGGGAATTACCTTGCTTCCTTTCCTCACGTGGGATTTTTGACATTAAATATTCTCCTACCGATTGATAGACTACACAACACTTGAGTCCTTGATTGGCAGGATAGATCAAAACCTCATTTTATAATGACTCAGGTGCTTTGCTGACAGTTTCTTGTCCTTAATATTTTAATTATTTATTTCAGCTTCTGGCTGTCTTTCTTAGTGTGGTGGAGGGGCAGCAGCCCCAAAACTGAGGCCTCTCTATGCCTCTACATGCCTGGACATGTTTTTCTGCCAGGACCCACGAGGCAGTAAACAGGTTGTGTAACCCACACACTCCCAGCCCATGTGCCCCTGGGGTCCGCCCAGGTAATCCCCTGTTGGGAGGCTCCAGGCAAACACCTACTGCCTATTGGGGTAAGGTTTGGCTTACTGCCAGCCTGATTGGTCATTTTAGGTGTCCAAATGAACCACGAATCTCGGTCCAGAGCTTATAAAGAGGGGTGCATAGCAGCACCATGTGGTCAGACCATTGAGACTGTTCAGAAGGTCAGAGCGTTTAGAGAGTTCAGACTCAGCTCTGATCCACATCAGCACCCTGCTGCCCTGACCTGCTTGCATGGCCTAGACACAGAGTCAGGCCCTTACTCTCTTGCAAACATTACTGAGGCTCAGACCTCTTGCATTGATCTTGAGGCGCAGTTAAGCTGTCTGCGAACACTTTGAGAAGCAGAGTGCATGCACGCCTGCACTTCATACATATATGGGGAGCTGAGAGCCCCCTGCCTAAGCCTAGAGCAGCTGTACATACTGGCTTGCTATCCTTGCATCTGTCTACGGAGCTCAAGTCTCCCTGCAGCACGGCATAGACCCTGCTTGCCAGCTGTTCTGTAAGTCTGGAAAAATCCAGGCCCAGCAGACCCTCGGACTGTCTGCTAACCTACAAACACAGCCTGCTAGCTGTGAAACCGTGTTAGAAGCTGCACGGACAGATTCTTCTCCTGCACCTGGAAATCCTGCCAGCTGATCATCCCTGGACACAGCATCCAGAAGAAGCAACAGCTCCAAGGCAGTGGCCACTTCACCCCAGAAGAGAAGGTTAGAGAAATCCTGTTTAACCCAGAGACTGGGAACCCTTATCATTCCCTGCAAGCCGGGACAGATACCAGCTTTACCAAGACCCAAATACTGGGCACACGCTGTGACAATCCCGGGAGGGTGATTAATGATTAATACTTAAGAGTAACACATTTAAGCAAGCTTTAATTCCTTTGTAATATAAGTTACCTCTACCTGAAGAGCACACACAGTTTCAGCCCTTGCTGGGCAGACAGCATAGTCGTTAAGAGATTAAGCCTAAGGGAATTTCTCTCTGTCTACAGTTGCTGATAATTTGATATTTCCATTTAATAATCAATCCCTGTAAATATATCCCAAAGCTATTTTCATAACTTTGCAATATGAACCTGGATTTCATAGTGGTTGGGGGTGGTACACATTTGTAAATATTAATTTTAATAAATAATTTTATAAAAAATCAAAACTACCTCAAATTAATCTCTCACCTCCCCCTAGCAGAGGAGGAATAGGGAAATCCCCTCCACGACACTTAGACAAACAAGCATGACAGCTTCACAAGCTGGGGGCACTCTTCTGAGTTCCCACTTTGCATATCTGGGGATTGAGCTGGGAGCAGTAATCATTTTAATTACAACTGAAATCCCAAATCCTGGAGTCACCAAATAATGTCCACAGACTGCAACACTTTCAGCCTCCCTGCAGGCTGTGATGCTAAGAAAATGGGGGAAGCAGAGGCAAACCCATGAAGGAGACACAAAATAACCTTAATTATAGAATTTTAATAAATATTTGACTAAGCATTACAGCTGATCCTGACCTCATTAAGGTCAATGGTAGATCTCTTCTTCAATTACTTCCATCTTTTCAAAACAACATGTTTTTGTTACATACAGCTTGCATCTAAGTGTCATGAATGTATAGTTACTAACAGCAAAGTAAAACAAAATTGGAGTTGGGAAAATTATTAAATAAATTGCTTATAAAATGTGAACAAAGAAGCATGAAATAAATAATAATAGATTGTATGTGTAAATAAATAATTGAAGATTAAATAGTAAAAATTGAATTGAAACATTTGAAACAGATAAAAGAGTACGTAAGATCAAAATGTTGGCTAATATAATCATTATCAGTGGCACAATAATGAATTGCTGCAGTTGAGGAATTGTCTCACCATCTGTAACTATGCACATTGTAGGGCTCCTAGCTTTGCCCCACAGAGGTCTTAAAAGGGCTAAGACTCCTTTGGCTTCAGTTAGATCAAGCCATCACACAGTAAAGCTTCTCCTCTGATGGTACTTGCTGAAGTATATGGCTTTTCACAAACTCACGTGCAAGCACAGTGGAAGAATAACATATTTTAGTACTGGATGAGGCACTTAGTCCATGGTCTAGTTGAGTGGATAGAACTGGGTGCTAGGTTGGATTGGATAATCTTGGAGGTCTCTTCCAACCTGGTTGATTCTATGATTCTATCATTCTAAAATTATATGGTCCATTAAAGATCTGAGTTTTAATTGAAGAGACAAGACTAAGCCTCAGAGTGCATAAAAGTGTGTGTCATTTTACTACCTTCGTTTCTGCAGCTCCTTCACAACCTTTTAAGTGTACTAAAAATCCACTGCTGGGCTCATTGCTCTGTTTTTTGTAAAAGTTGGATCACGAACATGCAGCTGGGAATATTGCAATGTCTTAATTGCACTGTTGTAGCAAATGGAACCTGTATAGTGAGGACCTTCAATTAGCTATGTACACAGTGGGGGGGAAGTATCTGAACTCACTTGTGAGAATTCAAGGTTTCATATTTGGTACATCTGTCCCCAGAAGTCTCATGCCTATTAAGATTAAAATCTACCAAACTATCAGCTAAGCATACTACACACATGCAGTTACTCATAATCATACATAGGTGATTGACCAGATGGCAGCATGGTTTTCTTGCTTGTATAGGTAGAGAATTCGGGATCAGAAACCTAGCTGTCCTAAGTCAAAAGAAATCAAACCTTGTCCATTCTTCTGGCCACCCAAGAAATGCTAACATACTGTAGTGAGCACTAGAATCTGCATCCTGGCACACAGTCACCACCAAATATTTGCTTATGGTGTGACACATATACACAGCATATTGGTCTCCTACCTGCATGACATTTGATATTATATTGTTGGTTTCAGAGATGTGAAACCATATAACTTAAGTGTATTTATTTCAGGGCTAATTTGTTTTTATACATCACCTAGCACTCCATTATGCAATAGCTTACCTCCAGCTGGCACTGCAGAGCTGGAGCAGGAATACACACATACATAATTATTTGATAAACAAGACTTGAGCCAGAGGCAAATTCACACACACATGAACTTTTCCATTTAGTTTCCCTTTTCAGCATGATGGCAACTCTGCTCTATCTTGTAGCAATGTATTTGGCTATTCTCATTCCCCTAGAGCCTCTAGGAGTGACAGAAATATGAAATAACTGGTCAGAAAGCACCTCAGAGAATAATCTTTGACTTGAGATATAAGAACCTACAGGACCATAGCTTCTGCCTGATATTTGGCACACCTGTCTTGAGGAGCTATCATTCCCATTGCACATACTACTAGCATGAAATAGCCATATAGAAACCAAAGGAAAACGGAGTTTTGCATCTTGTTGAGAAGTGGAGACTGTGTCACAGTAAGACATGTTATGTACAGTCTGAGGTTTAGCTTTTTACCCAGTGTACACAGTAAATCCCAGATAACACCAAATGTGAAGTAGTAAAAGTGAAATATATATGTCAGGAACCTGTTGAGCACTGACAGGCTCTGAAGCCCTGCCTCTATGCCCTTGTCAGCTTGTTGCAGAGAGCAGGAATTAATATGTGGCCGAGTCGGGAATTTATCAAAAATAGTTATTTTTATTTTCCCAAAAACCCTCCCCCACAACTGTATATACAAAGATTAATTAAGTTTAATAAGCAGATTCAGTTGCATGAGAATTAACCTACAAGGATACCATCAATAATCTGACTATATTGGAAGTCAGAAGTCAGAAAAGGCGTTAGCTATTAATTAATAGCGGTTTCTTACTAAATTAAACTAAGCCAAATAACTCACTCAGGCTGACTCGTGCGGTCTGTCTTCCTCTTCTTTTCCAGCGGCTGAAGGTGAATTGTTAAGAGGTTGTTAAGGGTCGTTAGGCACACAAAGGTGTCAATAGGAAAGCAAATTCTTTGAAGGTCTCTGCAGTGAAGATGAGGAGAGTGTGTGAGCTCAGGCAGACACATACGTCCAGGCACAGGCAAACTCCAAAGCGGGAACCCCAAAGGCGGGAAGACCCCCAATAGTTATAACCTTCGCTAGACAAAGGGCAGAGTTACCACACCTTAGGCGTGAAAGCGCACGGCCAATCCCAGCCTGGCTCCAGCGCGGGAACTCACGGGGCAGTCCTCCCCCCTTCACGGCTGCAGGGCAGGAGAGGAATTTAGGGGTACAGGACTCCAGGACACAACTGTTTGAGAGAATGTTAGAGTTCTTCTGGAAGAGATCTTCATTAAGAGGATAGGGAAGATCCTAATTTTAAAAAGTACTTGCAGACATGTGGATGTTGTGAAATGTAGTTTAGGGGATTTTATGGGGAAAAACATGCGAGGCCGATTTGTAAAAAAAAATTAAATGATTTATTACTAACATACGAGAAATTCCCTTCCCCAAACTTATCTATAACTATACCACATAGATTCTTGGTTCGCGGTTGCAGATTAAAATAGAAAATGACTAAAATTGAAGAGAGTCTATGATTTTAAGAGAGTTTGTTTGAGTCTTGAGAGATTTTCAGTCTCTAGATAAAAATTTCATCAGTTACTCACTGTCCACAAGTAGTTCAGCAGGGTTTTGAAGTATGAAGTTCAGGGCATTGTCCGAGCCTCCTGCAGGCTTAGGCTGAGCTGGGCCCTGGCTTCCGAGGCTTACGGTGATCGCGCGTTGCCGAGTTCGTGCCGAGCTGGCTGTAATTCTTAATGCTGCGATGCGAATGCCGAGCGATGCATGTGCAGGCAGAGTGTCATTTAGCAAGGTTGAGAGCAAGAGGGTCTTGCGATGCAGAGGAAGGGTAGGAATAGGGGTTGGAGAGGTGCTCGATTAAGGCAAATGCACCATTTTTATAGTGTTTCAAGAGAGGTGTGTTTTGCCAGTTCATGTGACTTATGTTAATTTTACAGATTGGTAAAAAATTATAATCAATTCATACAATTGGACAATTCTTACCATAAACAACCTGTAGGACCACCCAGGGGTCAGCCTCTAACAGGTGTCCAGCGGGCTATGGGAACCAAGGTCTTTTGGCTCAAAACATAGCTAATGTTTACCTTCTACCCCTCTGAAGGAGGAATCTTCTCAGGGGCCCTGTAGCTGCTGGAACAGTAACTGGAAATATTGTTTTGATTTTGAGATGACTTGGCCTTCATGTGAGCCATGACTCTGTGCAGAAATGAGGCCTGCTAAAGGGCTCTGCTACCTTCCATAACAGCGGAAATCAGTAGAAAGTCTGTTACCTTGTTTGACATTATTATGCAATTAACTGTACTAAATCATCAAGCTTCTCAAGATCTCCACTTACAAATAAACCCTGCTTCCAACACATATGTGTGTGTGTACATATATATATATATGATCTTTTTTGTCCATCTCTGTTTCTCTTGGGAAGCTTCATTATTCTCATACATGGTAATTCTCCGGGAATGTTTTACTCAATAGGTTTTGCTTTCTAAAGAGACTTGTGACACTACCACCTCCTTGTGCAGGCTGGAAGAAAACACTTATCACTATTTGCAGAGGAAAAAAACTTCCCATCATAAGAGGGGAAGGGATTAGTCTTGCTTTCCTTCGTCATCTAGTAGGAATCAATCCCATGTATCCAGTCACCAGTTATCTTTTCATAGGTGATGTCTACAAGGCCAGGTTGTCTCTGTCATTCTTTTCACCACCAAAAGTGGCTTCACCAATACATAGGTGATATCTTATTACACCAAGATGGCCTACAAGCACATGGAGACCCCTTCACTGTAGCAGAAGAGAGATACCAGGGAAAATGAAAGCTGCTACATGGAAATAATTACCCAAGGAGCATGGTAAGCAGGAATGTAATAGGTATATGCCTTAAGTGTGGTGAGCATACCTTGTCTCAAAGGACACAAAACAAGACACAGAATTTCTCTCTCACTCTTCATGAAGTTTTCTAGGGTTTATTGTGTTTTGTCTCCAGTTTTGTTTGTTTGTTTTTGTTTTTCATTTGTTTTAAAATAAAATGTTTAAATCTTCATTTAAATCTGATTATCTTACATCATAATGCATCCTGTGCCACTGCACCTGGTGACTGTTGTGAAACCAAAGATGTGCAAATGTGTGATGGCAGTAAGTAGTGCAACACCAGCCCTGGAGGCAGTTTCAGGGCAGAAACTCGTTATGGCAGATATAGAAACATGCCAAATTACTGACTGGTTTTACTTTCTTCCTGGTTGCTTTCTCAAAATGATTCTCTGAGGACAAATCTGACATGTTGAACACCAACTACCAACAGTGCTTCACTTCAAGGCTGCGAGAAACATAGTTCAAATGAAAATCTACAGTCTGCTTCAAACCTGGCCTGTGACAGGTGGAAAAGTAATCCTGGGATAACAGAATACTCCATTTCTTCCTGAACTTGATAGAAACTCTTTGCCAGAGGATGAAAATTCACGTGTCCTGAATATTTAGAGAAGAATCCACAGAGTAAAACATTTCAGCTAGTGCATGTAAAACTTGATGACTAGCTGTTTATTACTGCTGCTCAGCATTTGAAGAGAAAATATCCAAAAGTTTTTGTGATGGTTTGAGTGTTCCCCACCCCCCCACAGTTTGGAAATCACTCAGACTAGACTCATCCAGCTCTGGAAATTGAATCAAGTTTATTATTTACAGCTTAGCACAATATACAAGCAGATATTTACAGTATATACAGTTATACACAGAAGTAGACAAGTTAAAAGGTAATGCAGAAACACAACACCTCTCCCAGAAACCTGACTCGCCAAGAGGGGCTCCCAACCACCCTTCCACCTTCTCCCACCCCTCTACCTTACCACAGACTTTGCCTTGTGCCCCAAGGAAGAATGGAGGGTCAGACAGGGGGGTTAGGAAGCAAGTAGATTAATCAGAGAGACGGAAGGTGAGGTTAGAGAGAAATGCAGCTCAAAGTCCAGGCAGTGCCTGAACACCTTATCTATGTTTTTACTCTTGTTGTTATACATCTCATCAAGCCTATGATTGAAGTAGACATCACCATTGTTTCTCTTTCACAGCCTGTAATCCTTCTTACCAAAACATTTAGCTAGCTTCAAACTAGCAGTTTTGTGCCAAAAGAAATGCATGCATATAAAAAAAAAAAAAATCCAAACCCCCCCAAAAAAACCCCACAAACAAACAAACAAACAAAACTATGATAAAGACAGTGAATAAATTTTCAGAATACTGAAATTGCTGTGCTTGGTGAAATGCTTCATACAGGCTGGTTCCAACTGGGTTTTGTGAAGTTCAGATAAGCCTAGTAATAAACATCTTCATAGTCTGCCAGACATGAACAAACTTTCTGATTTCTGGTCCAACCCCACAACAGTCTCTGAAGCCAGGACTTCTGAAGTAGTAGCAGCCAACAGGGAAAAGTCACAGAAACACCCTAAGGAAATTAAGAGATGTTTCCCTCAGAAGGGCACATGGTTGACAGCCCAGTTGAAATGCTTCTACATTTCTTCTGAAATGCCACTGCATCTTCTTACTCCATTATGTCTATGTATTGTCTGTATACCAATGTGAGAAGCATGGGGACTAAACAGGACAAAATCAAACAGTCTCTGACTGTTGTTATTTTCCTCCTCCACTCTATTTTTCATGCAGGAGAGTGATGGATGGAAGGAAGGAGGTGCATTTGTAAGAACAACTTGGTGCTTTGTTGCAGTTTACATATTTATCTCTTGGCTCTTCATTCTAGTCTGAAGGATGAGACTGGGTAGGTTGCCTTCCTTTAAAAGTGCTGTCACCTTCCATCTGTCAGGAACCACTTCCACAGAGATAATAATTGCTTCCTTCCCTAAGGTCCTTAGGAACAGCAAGCTTTAACCTGTAGTGATTCTGTCTGTTACAGATTAGTTCCCCAGTACACTTTCATGGCAGAGTGCTCATGGCTATTTGGAAACACTTCTAGAAGAAGAAGAACCTGTTCAGGTTTACTAAAAGCATCAAACTGAGTCATGATGGTTCTGAGCTGCAAATACGTAGCGGATGAGGAGCGTTCTGGACATTGCTCTTCTCTGTGTCATCACAAGCGTCAGGCACAGGATACAAGGTGGAATAATCAATCCCAGTAGTGTCAACTTACCCATCAATGACTAGGAAATCTAGTCAAACTTCAACCTCGTGATTATTTCCACCTCCTCCTGCTTGGCTATTCTGCTGAATCAACAATTTGGTAGGAAGCAGAAATATTTTTTTTTTATAAGCCATGTTCACAGCACATGCTTTCCATTAGCACCCAGGAGTACCCATACTTGAGAACTGACAAGTCATATCACTGCATTTTTGCTGTGTATTCCCATTGATGTTGTCCCATCCTCTTCATAAAAAGCAATAAAAATCCCCCTAGGTACTTCTACTTACCTCTTCTAGAGGCTACAAATAACACTTGCTGTTCAGAGAATATAGAAACATCCTGGCAAAACATTAAAATGTGTCTATATTTAGAGACATGAAAAAAAAATGATGGGATGAGTGGCTAGTAAGGGTTTTCAGCCCATTGCCATGAAGCATGCTGAGGACACAGCAGCATGCCCAAAGTCTCACAATGAGCCAGGGCTTCTGAGGTAGTAGCAGCCAACAGGGAAAAGTCACAGAAACACCCTAAGGAAATTAAGAGATGTTCCCTCAGAAGGGCACATGGCTGATAGCCCAGTTGAAATGCTTCTACATTTCTTCTGAAATGCCACTGCATCTTCTTACTCCATTATGTCTATGTATTGTCTGTATACCAATGTGAGAAGCATGGGGACTAAACAGGACAAACTCAAAATCTGTTTGTGGATGAAGGGCTACAATCTCATTGCAATTACAGACACATGATGGGATAGTAGTGATGGATGGCTATGTGCCTTTTAGGAAGGACAGATTGACAGGATGGGGCGGTGGAATTTCTCTCTATGAGAGTAAGCAGCTAGAATGTGTTGGACTTAACCTAGATGGATCAAAGAAAGTGTTGGAAGTTTATGGGTAAGAGTTAAAAGACAAGCAAATGTGAGTGGCACTGTTGTGGCCATTTACTACAGACAGCAAAACTGAGAGGAAATGGTCAAGAGGCCTTTTATAGACAGATGGAAGTAGCCTCAAGATCATGTACTCTCATACTCATGGGTGACTTCAATTACCCTGATATCAGTTGGAAAGATCACACAGCCAGGCATACTTAGTCCAAAAAATTCCTGAGGTGCATTGGTGACAACTCTCTGATGCAGGTGGTTGGAGAATCAACAAGGAGATATGTGATGGTAGATCATGTATTAACAAACAAAGAAAGTCTGGTCAAGCAGGTAAGGTAGGAGACAGCCTTGGCTGTAGTGACCATGAAATAATTTAATTTAGTATCATTAGGGAAAGAAGCAGGGTAAATAGTTAAACTTTAATGCTGGACTTTAGGAGGGTTGACTTATCCCTGTTCAATGAACTACTTAAAATTGCCCCATGGGCTAGGACTCTAGATGGTAAAGGGGTCCAAGAGAACTAGTTAATACTCAAACATCACCTCCACCAAGCTCAAGAAAAATGCATACTCTTGAAAAAAAAATCTAGGAGAGGAGGCAGGAGACTTACATGGATAAATAAGATGATGCTAGGAAAATTCAAATTGAAGAGGAAAGTCATCAATAATCAGAAAAAAGATTTTGTCAGTTGAGAGGATTATAGAAATACTATCAAAGCATGTTGAGATGCAACAAGGAAGGCCGAGGCATTCTTGGAAGTAAACCTAGCTAGGGAAGTGAAAGAAAACAAGAAGGACTTCTTTAAACACATCAATAGTAATAAAAAGAATAGGGGAAAAGTGGGTCCATGTTAAAGAAAGTGAGAGCCCTGGTGACAGGTGGTGCACAGATAGTGGAATTGCTGAATACTTTCTTTGCCCCAGTCTTTCTTGCAAGGACCAGCCTTCAGGAATCTCAGATGCTTCAGCTAAGAGAGCAAAACTGGTGGGAGGAAGACTCACCACTGTGCAGTGTGAATTGGGTTAAAGACTGTTTATGTGGAATAAAGGCTCACAAATCCACAGGCCTTGATGGGTTGAATTCACAAGTGCTGAGGGAGCTGGCTGATGTTGTTGCTGTACCACTCTTCATCATTTTTGAAAGATCACAGAGACCAGGGGAGGTGTCTGAGGACTGGAAGAGAGCCAATGTCATTCCAGTCTTCCTTCAAAAAGGGCAAGAAGGAAGAGCCCAGCAACCACAGAGCAGTCAGTCCCACCTCCATTCCTGGAAAGGTGATAAAGCAGCTCATTCTGGAGACCATCTCTACCAACATGAAAGAAAAGAGGGATATCAGGAGTAGCCAGCATTGATTCGCTAAGGGGAAGCCTTGATTGACTAACCTGGTAGTCTTACATGAAGGTATGACCAAATGGGTAGATGAAGGAAGAACAGTGGATATTGTCTATCTTGACTTCAGCAAGGCTTTTGATACTGTCCCACATAACATTTTCATAGGTAAACTCAAGAAAAGTGGGTAAGATTATTGGATCATGAGGTGGATTGTTAATTGGCTCAAGAGCAGAGTACAGAGAGTTGTGACCAGCACTGCAGACACCATTTGGAAGTCTGCGTTCAGTGCTGTTCCTCAGAGATCAGTAGTAGGTCCAGTTTTGTTTTAGCATATTCACTGATGACCTGCATAAGGGGATTGAGTGTACCCTCAACAAGTTTGTTGATGATAGGAACTTGGGAGGGGTGACTAATGCCTCATGAGGCTGCGCTGCCATCCAACAAGTCCTAAGTGAGCTGGAGAGCTGGGTAAAGGTGAACATCATGAAGTTCAATAATGACAAGTCCAGGGGCCTGCATCTGGGAAGGAAAAACTTCAGGCACCTGTGAAGACAAGGGGTCATCCTGCTGGAAGGTAGCTTCATGGAGAAAAACTTGAGGACTCCTGTTGGGCAGTGTATTATCCATGGGACAGCAATGTGCCCTTGTGGCCAAGAGAGCCAACAGCATCCTGGGTGTGCTGAGGAAAGTGTGACCAGCAGGTCTAGAGAGGTTCTCCACCACTTCTACTCTGCTCTGGTAAGATTCCACCTGGAATATTGTGTCCAGTTTTGGGGTCACCAGTTCAGGAGAGGCAAAAATCTACTGGAGAGAGTCCAATGGAGAGCTACCAGGATGATTTATGAACTTGAACATCTCTCCTGTGAAGAAAGACTGAGAGAACTGTGGCTGTTAAGTCTTGAGAAGGATGAAAGAGGATATTATCAACATCTATAAATACCTGAGAGGTGCATGTCAGAATGGTGATGATCTTTTTTTGGTGGTGCCCAGTGATAGGACAAGGAACAACAGGTACAAGCCAGAATACATTAGGTTCCACCTCAAAACAAGGAGACAATTCTTTACACGTGAGGGTGATGGAACACTTGAACAGCCTGTGCAGAGAGGCTGTCTTCTTCTCTGGAGACTTTCAGAACCCTCCTGGGTGCACTCCTGTGTGGCCTGCCCTAGGTCATGCTTTGGCAGGATAGTTGGACTTGGTGACCTCTGGCAGTTCCTTCCAACCCATAATATTCTGTGATTCTCTCGGAACTGAAAATGAATATGCTAACAGAATGCATTCCAGACCTAGCTGTCACCAACTTCATATTTGAGGATCCTATAACAACTGACCTTAAAGCGTCAGTGTCTGTGGAGTGGACTCTGCCTCCTCAGACAGCCCTGTCATCAGCCTCAGATAGTTCAGGCACTGATTTCATTCATGAGTCATGGTGACCCAAACGTTTTCAGGAAGGCAACTTCCTTGCTGGCCTTACCGAAGGGTTAAGAAAGGACAAAAAGAGAAACACAGTAACATAAAATCCCAGATCACTTCAAATCTCAATAGTGATACTGATTATCAGAACGCATCATTTATTTTGGCACTGTGATAGCTTTTCATGAGGTCGCTTGAAAAGTAGGCACTGCAAGAGAATGAAATTGCTCCTGACTAGTCTTGTGCAGAGGGAACTTATGAAGAGTGTGGAAGGAGGCAGAAACAAACAAAAAAGAGCTGAGTACCTTCAGAAGGAAGACTTCTCTTCTATGATTCTACAAATTTTCACTCTCTGAAAGTTGTCTGTATCTTCCTGGCATAACGGAAGGTGGAACTGATATGGCAGCATCCTGAGTGAAATGATTTTGCATCAACAACTTGATTTAAGCTGTCCTGTCAGTGATTAGAGCTGTGACCTGAAACAGATATCTTAAAGAGGTTTGGGAACAAAATATGATTCAATATGTGCCTGGACTGCTTTCTAACTCTCTTCTCTTTCACACAGAGGATGACCCCACAGACACACAAAAGTTATCATCTAGAGTAAAACTAATTTATGATGGATTTGAACACTCCCTAGGGGTAAGTTCAAGGGGCCGGGTTACTCCAGGAGGAGTGCCTTCTCTCCTTCACAGGTGCTTCAGGGAGTGTTTTTAATGAGCAGCAGTGATAGCACAATAAATAATAAACAGTTACCCATAGATGACACTCAGGTTAATGTTTTATTTTCTTGCATATCTTTATATGTGGCTGCACTACTCAAGGCATACTCATGGGATAGTAACGTCTTAAAACCTCTATGGTAGAAAGTTTCATGATCCAACATCCTGGGTACAGGAAAGCCTGGACACTGTGAGGAGTACATAAGTCTTTGATTTTACAATCTGCAGGGTTGCTTATCTCCATCCTGTAGATAAAGACACAATGTGCAGAGAGTCAAAGCAACAGTTAATTAATTACCCTCATTTTGTAAATCTTGACACAATAAATCTTACAGCACAGAATCCTTGTAAGTATTTTTTTTAAATAGCTCTCAACACTGCTCTATCCACCTAAAACCAAAACATCCAGTTTCCACACAGTGGAAAGAAAGTCAGTTGAAGTAATTGACATCATGTCTAGCTGGAAAAGTTGGGAGGCCACCAGTTTAGGTTACACATCTAGTTTTTGGGAACGCTTCTCGTGTAGCAAATCTGTGTTTTCTTGTTTAACATGTCTGTCCTGTGTTTCAACAAAAGGCAAATGTGAGAAATCATTAGCCTACAGCGTCATAGACTGGAGGTGAATGTGACTGCATGGGTGAAACTCAGGGAAGTGCAAATCAGCATTTGAAGTGTGATTTTTTATTACACTAAGATACTCTCCCTTTAAGCTGTCCATTCAAGGAAGTCTTGGCCAAGATATATGAGGTCGTCTTTGATTCCTTGAGCAGCTGAAATAACACTAGATATCTACATGCTGACAGCTGAGTCCAGCTGCTTATTACCTGTCTCGATGTCCACAAGCTCATGATATGGCAAGGCTGCATTTGCACTGAGTAGGGAGACTGGGGAGAAAGAACACTGTCATATTTACTGAGAATTCAAGAAAAGGATGTCCTGCATTTTGCTTCTTTACAAAGCGTCTGCTTTGATAGTCTTGGCCACAGTGTCAGAATCAACCTCCTGAGAGAAGACAAAGTCATCTCCTGCCTCACTTGGGAATCCATGCACAACTATCATGGTGCAAGTGCAGTATTTTACTCCCAGATTTGCTTAGAGATGGTGGGAGTACATGGGGCTGCTATTCCTTTTTTCTGTCTGATAGATAATTCAGAGGTGACACATGTTGTGCTATTTAAGAGACCAAATAAACTGATATCACCCAAAACCCATGTCACAATAGCAATCTACAAAAGATTATGCTAGATCATATTTACTTATGAAACAAAATCAGTTACAATACCAAAACCAACCACGCTACATTAAAAAGTATGGTGCACGCAGAAGGGTTATTATGGAGGCTGGGTGTTGAGTGAGTAGCACTTTACACATCATGGTGTGTTCTCTGCTTGGTTAAAAAAAAAATGAAAAAAAAGGCAAAACCCAAACCAACAACAACAAAAAACCCCCCAACACCATTCTTTTATTCTTTATTTCTCTGATTTCAAATGAGAGAGCTGGATAAACATTACAGTTGATCAAATCTCAAGCAGCAGTACTTGCCAAACCAAAGATGATTGTGTGAGTTCATTACTGTTGGTTTCTTTTCTCTTTCCTCAAGGGCATAGAAATCACAGTGATATATAGTTACTCTCTGGGATCAAAAAAAGCATTTTACAGACATTAGATACAGATGGGTCCTAAGCCTTAACATTTGCAGATCTTGCATTGTAACTCTTATTCAGTTCTCAATGGAAAAACAGGGCTTCATTACCCTGAGAGTCATGAGTGGAAGCTTGTGCTAAGGAGATGGGATTTGGCATTTCTTAGCGAGCTCTACAATACAAATTGAGGGAAGGAAGCCTACCCTAGAAATTAATTTTCTGTATACTGACTCAAGAGAAAGACCCCTCCAAATACACACATGGCCTTTTTTTCCATTTAAAAATTCCTCTTACAGATTTCATGTTAAAGAAGAATAAAATGCTGTACAAGTAATATGATACACAAGAGAAGAAACAAATGGCAGCTCCAGAAATCAAAATAAAACATCAGCCTGCAGTTCACTGAAGATGGAGCCAGCATTGTTCCTGCAAGCAGCAGGCTCTCTTTGTGGCCTTGCCTGCTTGCTTTCACCCCACATTCTCCAAGCTAGCCATTGGTCATCCCAGTGAAAACAATGACATAAACATTTTGTTTTCAACAGAATTTACTCCCATTTTTGGCTTACCACGTAAGCACACAAACAGCTGGAATTGTGTCCTTTGGCAGTAATGCCAATTTAAACTACACATGGAATTACACAGACTCCCAGAGAGGAGTTCTGGGAAGAAGTAACAAAAATTCTGCAGCACTTTGCACTGAGGAGGCTGATTTGATCACTAGTGACCAGGCTGACAAAGTAGATGATACTTCCATGCTGAAGAAAGGAATTTCTGTAGGTTTACACTTGGGTGGTTTCTATCTTATGTCTGTAGTATGGGAATGGGAATGACCTCCCTAACACACCTGCAGAGGTATGAGGATGTTTTCCCATCACTCTCCACCTTTGGCATGAAAGAAATCTGATCATAAGGTGAGCTAATGGAGCAGGAGTCAGAGAGCAGTGCATCCAATTCTGTTCTTTCAATGTAAGTGTCAAAACATCATTCCATCAAGCACAGCACACTGGGTGTGTGCTCAAATGGACCAGAGTGCACAGAGTGAACACTACCACACCTTTTGTTCACTTAACTCCTCTAGCTGTCACTTTCATTCAGCAGAAACTGCTTTGAAACTGTAAGTCAAAGCTATACCCCACTTCAGGACAAAACACATTCTGCACGTTTAATGCTCATAAGCCCTGACCAGCTGCACTCCTGTATGAAGATGAAGACATCAGCACACAGAGGAAGCAGCAGCCAGCCCTCCTGTTCCCAGGCATCATCCTGGACTGGTGAAGTCAGATTAGCTCCTTTGCAGCCAGTGGTCAGGATGTAATTAACCATCTCAAGCAATGGATACTGCCAGCAGTCAGCTTCATGACATCTGATGTCAGAGTCTGACTCATCTCAGTCTTGGAGGTTCTGACTTCCATCCCAGGTGGAAGTGGGACAGGTGATCTGAAGTCATAGCTCACTGATTCATTTGGGAATTGGCATTTAATGAAAATAAAGCATTTTTACTTTTATCATCCCAGAATTTCCTGTGTAGCCATGTGTATGTGTTAGCATCTTGTCCTACAGACAGGCTAACCCTGTCCATACCTTTACCTTCCTATGGGATAATTGCTGCTCCTCTCTGGTCTCCCAGAGAAGAGTGAGGATGATCAAGATAATGGATGAGTGAGTATCCTTAAAAACCTAAAGCCAAACTAACACTCCTTGTATATTCTGAGTGAGCAATTGTGATGGTTTGGGCTCTTACCCCCCCCCACACACACACTTTTGAATTTGCCCCAGCTAACTCAGAAGGGACTCCAGGAGTATAAATGAAGCTATTTATTTTACAGCAGCAAATATACAAGCAGCTATTTACAATATATACAGTTATATACAGAAATATACAAAGGATAAACAATACAGAAGCACAACTCCCCTCCCAGAAACCTGAGTCCCCAGGAGGGGGTCTCAAACCACCCCAACACCTTCCCTGGCCCCTCTCAACCTTACCCCAGTTCTCAGGAAGAATAGAGGTGCAGCCAAGAGGTTAAGAAGGAAGGTTAGTGGCAGTAGGGTTAAGGAGATGTGACTAGGTCTGAAGGCAAAGGCAGAAGTGAGAACAAAATGGAGAATGTTTACTTCTTCTTCCCAGAGTTCTCATCGTGACTGTGAGAGAAGAGACAACCATGTTTACCTTTTCACTGCCCATTTTCTAGTTCTTTTACCAAAACATTCCAGCTTGCTTCAAACTAGCACAATCATACAAGTGCAGTGCAGTTGGTGATACTTGCGATCATCCTCTGCATTGGTTTATCGTTTAATATCCGCAAAGCTTGTGTTTATGTAACGCTTGTCATTAATCTTTTATCTGTGCATTCAAAAATTTTGCTCCAGAACTAAAAGAACAGGCAAGTAAGAGAGATTTTGACAGGAATTCTATGCCCAGTTTTCTTCATTACCTTTAAAAACTACTTAAATTGTGCTTTGCTTCCAGTGTGACCTTTATCTTACCTTGTGTCTAGACTGTTACAAGCAAAGTTGAAATGAAATTGTTTTCAGTGCTACTACTGCTTTATTGAAAGAACAGTAGGAATCAGTGTACATCCACTAATAACAAAATTGAGAAGTTTTTTTGCAGCACGATGCCACTCTGACATCTCCATCTCTTTGTTTCACTTTGGATTTGTGATGTTCTAGTACCACTGAAACAAAAATATTCTAGTACCACTGAAACAAAATGCATGGAGCTATGAGACAGAAACAGATGCCACAAAGTGAGAGAGAATGGATTTTTAAAAATAATCAGAAAAAATAAAATGATTAACGTGTAATTTCTTCTTTGTCACAATGTTTGTGACCTTGGATGCTAAAGTTTTTGATGTGTTTTTTGTTGTTTGGGTTTTTGTTTGGGTTTTTGTTTGGGTTTTTTTTTTTTTTGCTTTGGTTTATGTTTTGGTTTATTGTGGTTTGGACATTTCTTCCTTGTCATAATGTTGTTTTTGAACTTGGATGCCAAAGTTTTCGATGTGTGGATTTTTTTGCTTTGTTTTTGGTTTGGTTTGTTTTAGGTGTTTTGTTGTTGTTCTGTTGTTGTTTGGTTTTGTTTGTTTGTTTCTCATTTGCAACACAAGAAAATCTGCTTCTTTGATTTGAATTAAAGGGAAGCAGAAAGTGACAACTATACACAGTACCTTAAAGGAGACAAGCAATTCCAGCTTTTTTCACACTGTTACAGCACTTCTCAGTGTACATCTGAAGGTCTTCAGACTGTGATATGTGTTTCTGATGTTACTTGAGTGTTTAATGCCACCCCTTACAAAGTGTTTAATATTACTCTGTCTCAGATCTAATTTAATTTTTCCAGAGACTCAAATATAGTTAATAGAAGCAATAACAATTTATAGGATGCCCTTCCCTCTTCTCCCTTCTTTCCCAAAGAAAAGGAATTAGATGTAGAGAGAGGAAAGATAAGTGCACACTCTCTGAAGAAAGAGGCTACATTCTTACCATAGGGCAGCTATAGGGTTGCTCTTTCATCAGATGAAATGTCATCACCTGTCACTGAGGCCAAAGACTATGAGAGGAAAGTAGAGGTCATGTGGAATCTGGGGCTTTTTAGTCCAAGTATAAGTAAATGGACAGAAAGAAGGAGGTCCAACATTGGAGAGAAGTCCTAGGAAGGTGATTTTCAGTGGAAAGCTCAGCTGATGACTGTGGTCTAAACAGCTGGCTCTGCTAATCATTGTCACACTCTCACTAGCTCTGTTGCTAAATTATTTCCCTTGGTAATGCACTTTGGGACAAAATCCCAGATACTTAGGCACAGCAGCGAGACACAGAAGATCAAGCTACCAGTTTTCTGGTATGTCGCTGGTGTGGCTGGTGTTTATAGTTTGCCTCACTGTCCACGTATCTATTCCATACCTCATCCACACATCAATGAGAACACCATGGGAAATAGTGCTGAAAATCTTGCAGAAGTCAAGCTAAACTGCAAACACTGCTCTCCTCTTATTCATCAAGGCAGTCATCGGATCTCAGAGGGCAATCTTCAGATATTATTTTCCCTTGGTAAAGGCATAAGTCAATAATGACTACGCTCAATAAGTTTCTTTCTCTTAGTAAGTCTTGGAAGAGATTACAAGATTGTTCTCTCAATTATATAAGACTGACCAGCCTGTAATTCCTCTGATCCTCACTCTTGCCACTCTTAAAGATGGTGTGACATTTACTTTCTTTCAGTCCTCAGAAATCTCCCCCAGTCGCCAAGACTTTTCAAAGACAGTTGTATGTGGTGTTGAAGACAACTGCGTGTGGTGTTGCAGTTACATTGGCTAGCATCCTGAACACCCTTGGGTGTGTCACGTCAGGCTACATTCATTAGGGCAGAGTATACATTAGATTCAGATTTAGCCACTCTTATTTTTTTTCTTCTGATACATTAAATTTTTAAACTGAGTTATATTTGCAGCAGATGCTGTAATACTTGACTAAGTGAAAACAGAACTGCTTTAATGACACTGACCTTTCAGTGTACTGAGTCACCATGACTCTTGTGTCAGCCTCAAATACATCCTTTCCAAGTAACTTCCTTGGAACTATGGTATCAGATGAGGGAAGAAAAATCGGCCAAAAGTGATTGGAAAAGTTCTGCCATTGTGTAAACAGAGGTGTTTAGATAAATTAGGTGTGTGTGTACCAAAGGAGCTCTGCAGGGGTCTAGAGACAAGACATGATTTTCTAATTCTTCACAGGAATTCTCTTTTCACAATCACTGTCTCTGACAGCAAAGTCTCTCAGCTCTTAATGCATCTGCTGCTATCACATTCAACACTGCAACTTCCAGGGGAGACTCCGGGGAGAGAAGAGCTGGGATTTCAAAGGAGTCCACAGCCACATGTTCCAGCTGGGCTGCAGCGAGGGTTTCCAAACTGAACAAGCATATGCACACACACACACACACACAAAGAATAATTCTTCCAAATGAGGAAACGTGGGTAGCCTCTTTGGGGGCTTTCACAAAAGTGGAGCCCTTTTGACACAAATCCAGTACGCAATTATAAAGTGCCTCAGCTGTGTGCTTAACCCTTTTGGTTTCCCCAGAGAGGTGGGGAAGTGCTTTAAATGATGCCACTCAATTTGCAGTTATTTACTTTATAAATAGATTCTGAGGAAGATTACAAAAGTTTGTTTCTTGCTATGGCAAAGGAACAGAGAAAGTTTTGAGCGACTGATAGATTTCCGTAATTCATATATTCCCCAAATTTTCATTTGTAGCTGCTGACTTTCACCAGGTACTTCCCACATCATTCTGGATTATAACCATCCCCAACTGCTTGTACTCCTGGTGCTTCTCTCAAAGTTACCCTGTCCTACTAGGTCAAACTATGTATGTCCAAATGTTGTGAGTAGGATTTTCCCGAGCTAGCTACAGTTCATGAGTTTAAAACTTTTATCAGGACATGGTTATAACTAAAATAGCCTATCACTAGAGGCAAGATGGAAAAAAAGATCCACCCAGCTGGGAGCAGTTTGATTGCTTCCTAAAATAACGGCTGAAAGAGAAATTCCTCTTTTTTTTCTCAGATAGAAGATTTCCAAGTCACCATTCCAACATCCACTGGGTCAGTAACAGTGCATATCCAGTTGTAATAGCAGTTTCTCAAGAACCAAACCAATAAAAGCACATACAAGATTACTTTATCAGACCTATCCAGATTTTTCCAAGTTTGTGAAGCACTCTGACATCCTCCAGTGGAAAAAATAATGTAGTTTTTATTTTGTGGAAGTGGAAACTTACTCAAAAGGCTGATCAAAAGGATGGTTAAGAACCTGAAACAGAGTATAAGTAGAGTAGGAACAGCTTGGAAAAGGATTTAGGTAAGGGAAAAACGATATGCATCTATAAAATAACGGATGATGCAATAAAGCTGAAAGGATAAGGATTTTCTCTATAACATAGTAGAGTAGCTCTGGGACACATAGTGATTTCAGGCATGCCACAAATTGTATAAGTCAGTAATTTTAAAGTAAAGACCAGAATAGAAGAATTGTAGCCAGGTGGAGGGTGGCCTCTTCTCCCAGGCAACCAGCAACAGAACAAGGGGACACAATCTCAAGTTGTGCCGGGGTAGGTATAGGCTGGATGTTAGGAGGAAGTTCTTCCCAGAGAGAGTGATTGGCATTGGAATGGGCTGCCCAGGGAGGTGGTGGAGGCACTGTCCCTGGAGGTGTGGAAGCAAAGCCTGGATGAGGCACTTAGTGCCACGGTCTAGCTGACTGGATAGGGCTGGGTGCTAGGTTGGACTGGATGATCTTGGAGGTCTCTTCCAACCTGGTTGATTCTATGATTCTATGATTCTATGACTTGTACTTTCATCTGCCTTCTCTGAGGCAGGGAATGTGGAATTCATTGCCATGTGATGCAGTGATGGCTAAAAGGATAGATAGATTTTTAAAGGGTTTTTAGAAGTTCATAGAAGTTTGGGGTGCTTCTGACATTTTCTGGTTTGATAAGCTTTTAGATGACTAACTGGCAAGTGGCTTGTTCACAGAAATGATTAATAGTTTTCCTCTGAGAGATGGCTCTTCTATCTGATCCAGCTGAGAAAGTCTGGGAAGGGAGCAGGCACCAAGTAGTAAGAAGCACTGACAACAGTTAAGCTGCTTTTAAAAATAATCCACATACCCTCAGCAAAACTGTACCCAGACCTACAGGTGTAGCACTGCTATGATCAACATATAAGTTATTCTCATTTGATACTATTTTTACATCACTTTGCACCATGCAGGAAAGGTCTACACCAGGTTGTGGAGCAATGAATAACTTAGCCCCATGTACTTATTTTTTCCACTGAGGTCTCACATAGACAGCAGCCTACATGCACAAATAACTGGCACAGAGAGAAGAATCTCACTGTCTTCCTGCCAGGCTTAAATGTCAGAATTGTTCTCAGGGGACTGATCCAGAATGTACTCAAGTCAATAGCAAAAGCTCCTTCTCTTTCATGAGGACTAATGCTAGAGAGGAAATCCCAGGAGATGTCTTCCACAGACAGACGGACTGGAAAGCATGACCTGATTTGTAAGAGTGTTTCAGTTTCCCTGTTAAGCAATGATTTAATAAAAGCAGTTTTCACAAATGTTTCACAATAACCAGAGGATGTTACACTAGTGGTTACACATTCAAAACAGCTCCACAGGCATCAGGAGATCAAGCTATTTGGCTAACTGAATGGAGCTACAAACCAAAACAAACAGACTCTGTCTTCAAGCAGCAGTAACAGTCTTTCCATTAATTCGTGTTTTTTCATAATAACACCAGGCAACCCCAGTAAATCCATGTGAAGCCACTTACAAGCTTCATCAGCAAATATCCTTCCAGGATGTGACTGCAGGGCTGGGCTTTCCCTGTGGGATAGCTCACTGTAAGTATATACACACTAACCTAGTAAGTTCCAGCTTAAGTGTGTTACTTCAGGGCACTCTGTGGCCTATCTCAGTATAAGCTGCAGTATGGTGCAAGGTTGTTGTCTCTCATTTGAGGCCCACAGCCTTCAAGCATAAGAGGAAACCTGGGGAATTTTTTGCTTGCCAGGGGTAACAGATGAAAGAACGTGTGCCTGGTACAGGAGCTGTGAGGAGAACGAGCACAGTACATGAGCACAGGGGTTCTAGTGAGTTGCCCGAGCTCAGGGTCTGGCCATTGGCACAGAACACAGCTCTGACTTGCTAAGGCAGCAGTAAACATGCAGAAGAAGAACTGATTCTCACTTACTGGTTTTTGACATTCATAGAACCATGAAAGAGCTGAAGCAACGTTTGGAAGTCAGGGCTGCAGCCCTTTGCTTCTTAGATGTTACGTTTAGAGGAGTACAGAACTCAAGCAGCCACTCTCTCAACTGCTTTGTCTCAAAAGAAAGCAACAATGAGAAACAAGCTTTTATCCCTCCCAGACAAGGGATATGTTTGTTTCTGCGTTCTTCTGAAGCTCGGGGCTCATGAAATGCTCCAGTAAATTTACTGTCTGGGCAGCAGGAGGGTTTGTTACCAGGGGTTCTCTTTCTTCTTCTTCTCTATTCCCCACCCCCGCTCCCCCCCTTTCTATTTTACTTTTGTGAAGTATTCATGTTTATTTCTCTGCCTTGGGGGGAAAGCCCAAGCCATTTGGCTGCATAAGATACCCACAGTTCATCTGAACAGTGCTGCATCTGTGATGGGGGAGAGCAGCATCTATTTGAAGCAACAGGGCAGTTAAACTTGGAAATGTGCTTTTTATTTTTAACCTGGGATGGAGCTATGTATAATTGCAGACATTTCTCCATTTGTGCTGTGGGTCTTTCCAGTAGTTATGGCCCAAATCCAAGTCCCACTCACATCAATGAGATTCTCTCCATTGACTTCAAGGGGAGCAAGATCAGGCCTGAGGAACACAGCCAAGGCAGGATAAAGCCTTCCACTTTCCCACCCAAGGAAAAACATTGCGAACTTACCAGATCTTAGGGACTACTCTGAGTTATTCTTTCCCCTCCTGCCTGCCACTCTCTCTTTCACATAGAGTATATAGAGTCAGAGAAACAGAGAATGGTTTGGGTTGGAAGGGACCTTAAAGATCATCTACTTCCAGCCTGCATGCCATGGTCATGGATACCTCATATTAGATCAGATTGCTCAAGGCCTCATGCAACCTGCCTTTGAATACTTAGAGTTTTGGAGACTACGCAGTTCCTCCAGACAACCTGTTCCAGTGTCTTGTCACTCCCATAGCAAATAACATCATTCTAATGTCTAATCTATATCTACCTTTTTCCACTTTGAAACTATTATCACTTCTCCTAGGACTACATGCCTTTGTGAAAAGCACCTTTCCAGCTGCCCTGTAGGTCCTCTTCAAATGTTGGAAGGCAGCTATAAAGTCTCCTCAGACAGAACCTTCTCCATCTGAAAAACTTCATCTCTCTCTCTCTGTCTTCACAGGAAAGGTGCACCAGCCCTGCAATCATCTTTGTGGCCCTCCTCTGCACCCACTCTCACACTGTTGTGATGGGGGGCTTCAGTGCTGCATGCAATACAGTAGATAAGGTGTCATGAAAGCAGAGGTGCCATAGCAACCTGCTGGCTATGCTTCTTTTAAGGCAGCTCAAGATGCAGTTGACTTTCTACGCTTCTAGGCATTGCCAGCTTATGTCGAGCTTGTCATCAGCTAGCACCCCCAAGTTCTCCTCAGTACTTTTATGCATTCTCTGTGTCATGGAAGATACATGTCCTGGCTTGCCCAGGCATGACCCTGTGGTTGCCTCCCTCCTGCAGAGGGGAGGGAAGCAGAGCACAAGGAGAAGACAAAAGGCTTGGAGACACACACTTTGAGGATCCAAGACTTGCCCAGACTTGTTTTTTCGCAAATAAGGGAAAGTAAGGTCCTGACTAATATGGTCAGGTTTGGCAAAGTGCCATTCTGATTGGTGAATCTGTGTGGCCAATAGGCTATTTCATTCAGTCAAACAATAAACTGGCTCTTGCCACATGCCACCTTACTTCTTTTTCCCTGCTCTGTCCTGACATGTTATACTCTGCTTTGCAACGACTTCTGAGACACCGACAGAATTCCCTTCAAGTTTTGGGTACTGCCAGATACCATTTTGTGAGTAAATGTTCAAAGCCTCTTTTTAAGAAATTCTGTAACTAGATTCCATTGTGCCTTTCTGTCTTAGTAGCAGAAAGGAGCCTCTCAAGTCCTCTGATGGGCAAGAGGTATAATTGAAACTAAAGACCTCTTTCCAGTTTTAATGTTTCTATTTGCTAGTTTTCTTAAAGTGTTCTAGTTTGCCTGTTCCCTGTGTGTGTAAGTACCCAAACCATGCACTTTGAACATTGTAAATAAATTTTCTGGTAAGATTTAATGTTAATAAACAGTTTTATTAACTGTTCTATTAATAAACAATATTTGCCTGGATATAAAAATTAATACAGGTTATTAATTTTGCATAATTCGTAACACCCTGCAAAGCCTGCATTTGTGCTGGTGATTGCCCTGACCCAGGTGCAGGATCTGGCATTTTGCATTGTTGAGTTTCATGAGGCTGCTGCTGGCCCACCTCTCAAGCCTGTCAAGGTCCCTCTGGATGGCATCCCTTTCCTCTAGCATGTTGACTGCAGTACTCGACTTGGTGTCACTGGCAAATCTGCTGAAGGTGCACTCAATCATACTGTCACTGACAAAGATGTTAAAGAGCACCAGTCCCAGTACTGAGCCCTGGGGAACAGCACTTGATCTTTGTTTGCAATTAGATATCAAGTCATTGACTGTCCTGTGAGTGTGATCATCAAACCAACTCTTTGTCCAGCAAGTGGTCCACCCATTAAATTCATAGCTTTCTAATTTACGTTCCAGGTCATTGTGGGGGACAATGTCTAACACTTCACACAAGTCCAAGCAGTTCATAACTCCCTAAAATAGGGCAGAAGGCTTTCTGCCTTTCTGTGGCATCAACTCTTCTGCTTCCTTTCCTTTCTTTACAGGCCTTTCTGCTGAAAAATTTTTGATGTCAAGCTGAAAAACAGCCACCAAAACCACAGCTTCTTATTGTCACACTTAATACTGTTTGTATTTTTCACAAGTGTTGCTCTGAATACAATAAATACAGCTATGGACAGCTTGTGCAGTAGGTGGCTTCACAAAGTGAGCTTTCCTAGCAGAAGTAGCTGGGAATAGGGATCTTCAGCAGGACAAAGGAAGTGAGACAGATGTGCTGGGGAAAACAGAAGTGATTCACCTGCCTCACACCAATGTAACAGTCTAACACAACTAACTCTGAGAAGAGCACTGATCACCTTGGGCGTGGTGCCATGCTGACCTGGATATTTACCTTCCAGGTGCCAGTTTGTGTCACTGCATGGTGCTCTGTGAGGGCATCTAGTCAGTCATCAGCAAGTTTGCAGATGACAGCAAGCTGGGGGCACATATGGCTGGGTTGGAGGGCAGAAGGGCTCTGCAGCCAGACCTTGACCGCCTGGACAGATGGGCAGAGTCCAATGGGATGGGGTTCAATAGCTCCAAGTGCAGGGTGCTGCACTTTGGCCACAACAACCCCATGCAGAGATACAGGCTGGGGTCAGAGTGGCTGGAGAGCAGCCAGACAGAGAGGGATCTGGGGGTGCTGATTGATACCCGCCTGAACATGAGCCAGCAGTGTGCCCAGGTGGCCAGGAGAGCCAGTGGCATCCTGGCCTGCATCAGGAATGGTGTGGTCAGCAGGAGCAGGGAGGTCATTCTGCCCCTGTACTCTGCACTGGTTAGACCACACCTTGAGTACTGTGTTCAGTTCTGGGCCCCCCAATTTAGGAGGGACATTGAGATGCTTGAGCATTTCCAGAGAAGGGCAACGAGGCTGGTGAGAGGCCTCGAGCACAAGCCCTATGAGGAGAGGCTGAGGGAGCTGGGATTGTTTAGCCTGGAGAAGAGGAGGCTCAGGGGTGACCTTATTGCTGTCTACAACTACCTGAGGGGTGGTTGTGGCCAGGGAGAGGTTGCTCTCTTCTCTCAGGTGGCCAGCACCAGAACGAGAGGACACAACCTCAAGCTACGCCAGGGGAGATTTAGGCTCGAGGTGAGGAGAAAGTTCTTCACTGAGAGAGTCATTGGGCACTGGAATGGGCTGCCTGGGGAGGTGGTGGAGTCGCCGTTCCTGGAGCTGTTCAAGGCAAGATTGGACGTGGCACTTGGTGTTATGGTCTAGCCTTGAGCTCTGTGGTAAAAGGTTGGACTTGATGATCTGTGAGGTCTTTTCCAACCCTGATGATACTGTGATACTGTGATAAACAAGATTCATCCAGCCCTGGCACTGGGACTTCTAATATGATGCAAAGGCAAAGTCAGCCATTGGCTCTGGAGGAAAGCCATAGTGGGAAAGGTGACCTATCAGTTTGACAGCTCAGTGGACCTAAATTTTTTGGGATACAAGGGAAGGTTGAAAGGGGTGAGGGAGAACAAAAATGCTAGAAGGCGTAAGGGAGTTGAGATCAATATGATGGGTTTTGGAAGAGTCGTACCTCCCCCTTCTCCCATCTTCTCATTCATTTATTTTCCCATTGCCATTGTACTTCCCAGATCCTTGCTGCAAGAAGTGGAGAGTGAGGTGAGAGGGTTACTTTTGTTTCTTCCTCTAGAAGCAACATTACTCTGAGAGCTTTGGCAGAGCTCTGGAGACTCGTGTGAGCTTTCCAACCAGCTGATACCCCAAATTCTGAGCCCTTTGCAGATACAGCAGTCAGCTCCCTGATACAAGCAACACAAGCAGTTCCACTGGCCAAATCAAGCTACAGCACATCCTGTTGTCACTAGGACCTTGAGGATCTGCACCTAAAACTTTCTGAGAAGAGGACTTATTTAAGGAAAATCTGTGCGGAGAATGTGACATCATGGATTTCTTGTAAAATTCATTATATCAATGGAAATTGATATAAGGAAATAAGCCTGGGAAATCTCCGGAAATCTCCAGTACATAATAAGACCATGCCTGTCTTTTCACTTTTTAAAATCTCAGAAGTGGAACCGTCCACTGAGCCATATGATTGTGATATAGGCAGTTGTCAATAGATCTGCATTTTCCCACTAAATCTTTAGAAAAAGATAATTAAATGGTGAGGAATATAGGTCTCTTTTAAGCTTTTTTTTTTCTTCTCCAATTTCTGCCTGAGAATGGCATCATCTCCAGAGAGAAAAAACAACATTCTGAAAACAAGAAAGAGAAAAACACTTTTTTTTTTTCTCTTTGTTGAACTCATTGTTGCTTTCAACACTGAAAGGCCACTTAATTTTCCCCTGCAGACCCTCCAGCTCATGTAGCATTTCTGAGGAGAAGTAGGCATCTGCTGAAATGATTGTTTTGGAAAAAGGAGAGGACAAGGCCATGCAGTTATATTTTATGGCTGAAGGACCTTTCAGGTGGAAATATCCTTACAGCAAACATACTTAGTATTGCAAGTATCTATCCAATTAATGTCATTGTCCAGAGATCCTAACTGAATCCAAATTTCTCTCAACCTGTGCCTAAATAAACCACATTTTTCTGCAAAAATCCTCTTTTGCAAGTGGATAGTAACAGAAGTAGGAGAAATAGATGAAGGTGCAGTGGCATAAGCAGTGATTCAATGAGAGGAAAAATATTTCCAGGTGTAGACTGATAGTATTTCCATGTGATAGTGGGAGCCATGACAATACACACTGCATGAGTCTCTGACTCATATGTACCCCTGTAAAGATGCTCTTTACAGTATTAATTAATTAATTACATTCACAGTAAGCTGGTAAAGGAGGAGGAATTTAAGATACTAAGTATTTTTGGTTGTATTATGGCCAGATGTGCTAGTTTGAAGCTAGCCAGAATGTTTTGTTGAAAAGAAATAGATTACAGGCTGTGAAAAGAAAACAATGGTGATGTCTGCTTCACTCTTAGGCTTGCTGAGATGTATAAAAATGAGAACCAAAACATAGACAAAACACTCGGCACTTCTGCTGGGGAACTGGTTGGAGCTACTTCTCTCTTATAACCTCATCCTCCATTTCTTTAATTAATTCATTTTGCTTCCTAACCCCCTGACCGAACCTCCATTCTTCCTTGGGACTGTGGTAAGGTTTAGAGGGGTAGGGGGAAGGTGAAGGGGTGGTTGAGAGCCCTCTCTGGGGACTCAGGTTTCTGGGAGTTGAGTTGTGTTTCTGTATTGCCTTTTACCTTGTCTATTTCTGTATATAACTGTATATACTGTAAATATCTGCTTTTATATTGTGCTAATCTGTAAATAATAAGCTTTGTTCAATTTCCAGAGCTGGATGAGTCTAGTCTGGGTGATTTCCAAAAGTGGGGAGGGGGAGGGGGGTGGAGGAACACCCAAACCATCACACCAGGACAAAGAGAAAAAGAGGGAAAGAATTTTCTTTACAAGTCAAGACCAGGATTTGCACATTATGTACCAGCAAGACTTCTGACTGTGTGTATTAAACACAGAGCTGTTACACCTCTTAGCTGATCACAGTAGATTGCTTACAGTGAACTCGGCTGAGCTTTCAAGGGTTAAACCTGGGCCTTTCCCACAGTCACTGTTTTAAAAGGGTAAATATTTAGCATTCATTCTGTGGAGAAGATCCTCTGTTTATGTCACAGAGTGAGATTCTGCCTCCTATACCGATTGTGTCAGAGGGGAGAAATTAATTGATGGGAGAGGATGCTTTATAAAAGTGTATATTTATTAACTTCAATATTTTGAACTCTTGCCACCCCCAACCACTGAGCTTTAATATTAATATGGATCTACACAGTCATGGTGGACATTATGGGAATATCTCAAACAGTAACTTGTTAATAACTAGCATACATTCAAACTATTAAACAGAGAGAGGATTTTCCCCATGGCTTAGTGCTGCTTAGGGTCAGTATATGCTATTTGCCCAGCAGGTGGGCTGAAAGCTCTTTCTGCTCTATAGCAGGAGGCAATAGAAATTACAGAGGCATCAAAGCATTTACTCATAAGTTTTGATTAATTATCAGTCACCCTCCGGACGCAATATTACTAGTGTCCAAACTTCAGGGGAGTCTTTGCCCGTGGACTTTGAGGCTGGAATCCTCATGGCTTCAGGGGAAAGGAGAATCTTCCCAGTTTCTGGGGAAATGACTGTCTCTGACCTTGTTCTCCTGGCAAAGGATGCAATCTCTGCCCTTGTCTCCTGGCTTCTTCTGGACGCTCTGTCCAGGGACTCATGGCAGGACCTCAGGTGCAGGAGTATGATGCTGTGCAGTCTGAGCACGGTCTCACACTGGCTAGCAGGCCGATCACATGTAGACAATTGGAGTCTGCTTCCTGGTAACTCGGCAGCAGTAGAGCTTACCAGGCAATGATAACGCAGTGGGCATACAATAGGGTGTACAGCTGCATGGGAGCCTGAGCTCTACATATATACAGGCAGGCTTAAGTGATCTCTGCAAGTGAGTATGCAGGCAGGCAAGCAATGCAGGGGAGTTGCCGGTGGAGCGCTTGGGTAAAATGACTCTTTGTTCACCAATATGGTTAGATGGTCATAATCCACTTTATTTCCATGATACAGTGAGTTATATGCATTCTTGCAAGAGGTGTGCTCCACCAAGATTAGTTACATACAGAGGGTACAGGGTTACATGTAAGGCATGGATAGGTCAATATACCATAACAATCTGAGGGCCAGCCTCTGGGGCTGGCTAAACTCTGCCCACCTGCAGCTGGCACTCCACCCCCTGCAGCTGCATGTGGGGGGAAGCTACCCAGTGCCTGGTATCTTAACTCCCAAGATGGATACAAGGATGCTCCCAGCACGGGTTGCTCATGTTTATGATTTCATGTCCTCTGATAGCAAGAATTTCTCCAACAGGGAGCAAGCACATGTTTACTTGTGTACTCCCATTTATTAAATGTGGGCCAAGATTAATGGCCCCTTGGCCACTAGAATGACCAATCATGTTGGCAGTCAGTCAAGCCTTACCATACTAGTCAAAAGCCTGTACCTTCCAAATATGGGAATCATATGGGCCTAGCACCCAGTAGGCATGAGCTGGGCATGTGGGGGCTTACACAACCACCTTACACAGTCAGAGGTCCTGGGCAGGCCAGGCTTTATGGCACCAGGTCTATTGTCCCCCTTTGTGCTCGTCATGTGTTTACCTCTGGTGCAGACAGAAAAACATGTCCAGACAGGACAAGGCATAAGTAAACCTGTTTTGGGGCCTACAGGCCCTCCACAACAGTTTATAACACCGGACATGAAGGAGACCACTGCTCATGCAGAGTTGTCAGCCAGACACTGGTCTGAGCAGAAGCTTGAGCCCTTTGCAGGAGTCTTCTTAATATGTATTTCCGCTTCATTCCTTGCAAAACATTTCTTGGTTTAAACTCTGTAGCAGGTTTTTCAATTGCAATTTAAGTTTAAGACTAATTAAAGTCAGCTCTGGACCCGACACACAGTATTGAGATCTTCCAAGCATCACTGGAACAATCTGCCCAGTACAGTGGTTGAATCACCATCTTGAAAGTATTTGAATGACATAGGTGTGTTGCTGAGGAACATGGTTTATCAGTGGACTTGCTAGTGCTAGGTTAACAGGTAGAATCATAGAATCATAGAATCATAAAATCAACCAGGTTGGAAGAGACCTCCAAGATCATCGAGTCCAACCTATCACCCAGCCCTAGCCAGTCAACTAGACCATGGCACTGAGTGCCTCATCCAGTCTTTTCTTGAAGACCCCCAGGGACGGTGCCTCCACCACCTCCCTGGGCAGCCCATTCCAATGGGAAATCACTCCCTCTGTGAAAAACTTCTTCCTAACATCCAGCCTATACCTACCCTGGCACAACTTGAGACTGTGTCCCCTTGTTCTATTGCTGGTTACCTGGGAGAAGAGGCCAACCCCCACCTGGCTACAATGTCCCTTCAGGTAGTTGTAGACAGTAATAAGATCACCCCTGAGCCTCCTCTTCTCCAGGCTAAACAGGCCCAGTTCCCTCAACCTCTCCTCATAGGATTTGTGTTCCAGGCCCCTCACCAGCTTCGTTGCCCTTCTCTGGACATGTTCCAGTACCTCAACATCTTTCTTGAATTGAGGGGCCCAGAACTGGACACAGTACTCAAGGTGTGGCCTGACCAGTGCTGAGTACAGGGGAAGAATAACCTCCCTTGTCCTACTGGCCACACTGTTCCTGATGCAGGCCAGGATGCCATTGGCTCTCTTGGCCACCTGGGCACACTGCTGGCTCATCTTCAGCCTACTATCTATCAGTACCCCCAGGTCCCTTTCCTCCTGGCTGCTCTCCAGCCACTCAGTCCCTAGCCTATAGCGCTGCTTGGGGTTATTGTGGCCAAAGTGCAGAACCCTGCACTTGGCCTTGTTAAATCTCATCCCAATGGCCTCTGCCCACCCATCCAGCCTGTCCAGGTCCCTCTGCAGGGCTCTCCTACCTTCCAACAGATCAACACCTGCTCCTAGCTTGGTGTCATCTGCAAACTTACTGATGCTGAACTCAATGCCCTCGTCCAGATCATCAATAAAGATATTGAACAGGACTGGGCCCAGCACTGATCCTTGGGGAACACCACTTGTCACTGGCTGCCAACTGGATGTGGCACCATTCACCACCACTCTCTGAGCTCTGCCATCCAGCCAGTTCTTGATCCAGCACAGAGTGAATCTGTCCAAACCATGAGCTGCCAGCTTGGCTAGGAGCTTCTTGTGGCAGACAGTGTCAAAGGCTTTGCTGAAGTCCAGGTAGACTACATCCACAGCCTTCCCCACATTCACCAGGCGGGTAACCTGATCATAAAAGGAGATCAGGTTGGTGAGGCAGGACCTGCCCTTCCTAAACCCATGCTGGCTGGGCCTGATCCCTTGGCTATCCTGTAGGTGCTTTGTGATGGCACCCAGGATGACCTGTTCCATGACCTTGCCTGGCACTGAGGTCAGGCTCACAGGTCTGTAGTTTTCTGGCTCCTCCTTACGACCCTTCTTGTGTATGGGAATCACATTGGCCAGCTTCCAGTCTTCAGGGACCTCTCCAGTGAGCCAGGACTGCTGATAAATAATGGAGAGTGGCTTGGCCAGCTCATCTGCCAGCTCTCTCAGCACCCTAGGGTGGATCCCATCCGGTCCCATGGACTTGTGAGGATCCAAGTGACTTAGCAGATCCCTTACTGCTTCCTCATGGATTAGAGGGGGACTGTACTGGTCCCTGACTCCATCCACCGCTTCAGGAGTCCAGCTGTCCTGGAGACAACCTGTCCCACTAGTGAAGATTGAGGCAAAGACGGTGTTAAGCACCTCTGCCTTTTCCTCATCCTTTGTCACTCTATTCCCCTCTCTATCTAACAAGGACTGGAGGTTGTCCTTGGCCCTTCTCTTGCCATTCATATATTTAAAGAAACACTTTTTATTTTCCTTGGCAGCCGTGGCCAGCCTGAGCTCCAAGTGGGCTTTTGCCTCTCTAATTTTTCCTCTACAAGACCTAGCAACCTCCTTGAACTTCTCCTGGGACACCTCCCCTCTTTCCCAAAGGTGATACACTCTCTTTTTAATCTTTAATTCCTTCAGCAGCTCCCTGCCTATCCAGCCTGGCTGCCTCCCTCCTCAGCTCATCTTCCGGCTCAGTGGCACTGCCTGCTCCTATGCCTGCAGGAGTTCTTTCTTGAAGTAGGTCCAACCTTCCTGGACCCCTTTGTTTCTAAGGGCTATTTCCCAAGGAACTTTCTGAATTAGTTCCTTAAATAGGCTGAAGTCTGCCCTTCGGAAGTCCAGTGTGGAGGTTCTGTTGATGCCCCTCCTGGTTTCTCCACGTATTGAAAACTCTATAATTTCATGGTCACTGGACCCCAGGCAGCCTCCAACCACCACATCCCCTACCAGCCCCTCTCTATTTGTGAGCAGCAGGTCAAGCAGGGCTGCCCCCCTGGTAGGCTCACGTAACAGCTGGGATAGGAAGTTGTCTTCCACACATTGCAGAAACCTTCTAGACTGCTTCTTCTCTGCAGTGTTTAAGTCCCAGCAGATGTCTGGTAGGTTAAAGTCGCCCACCAGAACAAGGGCAGGTGATCTTGAGGCAGCCTCCAGTTGCTTAAAGAGTAATAAATCAACCTCTTCTTCCTGGTTGGGTGGTCTGTAACAGACTCCAACCAGGATATCAGCCTTGTTGGCCTTCGCCTTAAGTCTCACCCATAATGACTCAACTTGAACATCTTTGATTTCTACCTCCACGACATCCAGAGCATCCCTAATATACAGAGCCACTCCCCCGCCCTTTCTCCCTTGCCTGTCTCTCCTGAAGAGTCTGTAGCCATTGATTACAGCACACCAATCATGTGAGCCATCCCACCACGTTTCAGTGATGGCAACAATATCATAATTTCCCTCCAGCACCAGAGCTTCCAGCTCCTCTTGTTTGTTACCCATACTGCGTGCATTAGTGTACATGCACTTCAGCTGGGCTGCTGCTTTTACTCCTAGCTCTAGCCTACCATCCTCAATTCCCTTTGATTTATCTCTGGTGCTGTCATGTTTAACCCCCTCCCCCTTCCATTCTAGTTTAAAGCTCAGTGATCTCAAAGATCTCTTCCAGCTTAAAAAATTCCACGATTTTGTGAAAATATTTTAAGAAGACAGTACAAATCACTGTATGTCCTTAGGTACTAGAGAGAGCTTGTTGCAAGACAAAGCTACCATGAAACAAACCAAAAAATCCACCAAAAAATCAGAGTTTTGATTTCACTCAAAGTGATTTTTTTTCTAATGATTGAGTTAAAAATAACCAAATAAAATAACAAAATCTGTGTATTCAATCATGAAAACATATTATTAAAAAGAAACTCTGGTCATACTGAAACACTCCCCACAGATTCTTCTTCTCATGACACCTGACAATGAAGTTCCATAGCTAACACATTTTAGCAAAACATTTGGCAGCTGACAAGGTGATGTCTTCCAAGGGAGAAATACAACTCTGAGAATCACCTTGCTTGCTCTATATAAGCCATGACCAGCTCCTAGGATTTTTCATCCCTCTGAAAGAGAAGAATTGGAAATAGAGATCTAAAGAGACTACATTCTATAGTGACTGACATCATCTCACAGAGTTACTGAGGAAGCTTTTTATTTCTCAACTCGGCAAATCATAGATATTCAGGTGCATAGCCAAACTTCTTCATTGTTCACATGATTGTGTGCCTGAAGTGGATACATTAGTCATGGACGGTTAAGCCAACTATAATTTTCTGTATATTCCTGTTCTTCATTAGGGTTGCACCTGTTCAATAGAGATGCAAAGATCAGAATCCAGCTCCAGCCAGCTGTGAACATTGATTCATGGACTCATTTGTTATTGCATTGTGAACAGACTATTTGCAGAACGAAGGCCAAACTGTGTTTTGCATTATGCTGTAATATACCTGGATTATTGTGGCTGTCTTCATGGGTTACACCAGCCTAGAGCAACTATGATCAAAATCTGGAGCAGAGACAAGTCCAAGGGGTGTTTTAGGAGAGGCCTATTCTTCATTGCATTTTAGAGAAAGCAGTCATTTGTAAACATTTCTATTCAAGTCTTAAACAAATGTCCTCAAGACTTACAGCGTTCTGTCATTATGAAAGCTTCCCCTCCTTATAGTAAGTAAAAATACCATTTTGTACCTATGAACTCCTCAAAAATTCTGAAGCAAGCAAGCCAAGCAAAGTATATCCACTGGACTTATGGATCCTTATAAAGGATACTACTTACAGTAACTTCCAAAGCCATTTTAAATTGAGAATCCTTCTTATTTGGGAACTGAGGGTGCAGATCTGCAGCCTCTTATCTGCAGGTCATTAAGAGCTAGAACATTCTTCTGGAGTGGAAAGCCAAGACTGGTTCCCCTCTAAAAAGTATAAGTATGGATATCCAACCCAGAGATAAAAGCTGGAGCAGACAGAAATTCTATGTTAGCATCAACAAATATCCAACAATACATGTTTCTGAAAGATCAAATTAAGCATACGATTTTTTTGCTTGTTTTGGCTGTTCTACAGAAAAATTAAGGGAATGGAGACTTGCTGTCGTTGTTGTTGCAGTGTAGTGATGAATCCCTCTGTAACAACATGATGATATAACACCTGTCTAAAGCAGACGACCAGAGCTGAGCAAAACCTGAGCAGTGAAGGCAGAGACCTGGTGAGATGTGTTGTATTTTCATGTACCTGTAAAAAGCCTAGTCTCATTTTGTAGCACTTTTTGAGTCATCATCCCCATCTTTCTCTATGGCAGACATGTCCACTTGTACCTTTGTGATCATCTGTTTGCTTAAGATCCCCAGGTGCTATATAAAACAGTCTAAGAGCTCAGGATCAAAGGAGTAATTGGACAGGCTGGATATGAACATCTTTGTAAAGATCCATGGCCCATCCCTACTATCTCCTGCCACTCACACACTGTCATCTCTGCTCTTTGTAAAGATGAAATACTTGAAACAGAAATAGATGAATGAAGTGGAGTTTTCAATATACAGGGAGGTAGGGAGGCACTTCAACAAAACCTACACCTTGGACTTTAGGAGGGCAAACTTCAATTTGCTCAAGGAACTTATTTCCAATGTCCCCTGGGCAGCAGTTCTTGAGAACAAAGGGGTCCAGGATGGTTGGACATACTTTAAACAGGAGCTCTTGAAGGCACAGGAACTGGCAGTTCCCATGTGCCGAAAGATGAGCTGGCGGGGGGAGGCGACCAGCCTGGATGAGCAAAGAGCTCCTGAAGGAAGAGGGGGAGAAAAAGAGGGTGTATCACCTCTGGAAAGAGGGGAAGGCTTCTCCTGATGTGTTTAAGGAGGTAGCCAGACTATGTAGGAGAAAAATTAGAGAGGCTAAGGCCCAGATAGAACTTAGGCTGCCACTTCCGTGAAAGATAACAAAAAACACTTTTATAAATTTATCAACGCTAAAAGGAAGGGCAAGAAGAGCCTCCACTGCTTACTGGACCGGGAGGGGAACACTATAACTGATGATGAAGCAAAGGCAGAGGTCCTGAATGCCTTCTTTGCCTCAGTTTTCAACAGCAAGGAGGGAGGAGTTCAGGGCAAGTGGCCTCTTGAACTGGGGGATGGGGTCGGGGAGCGGTGTGTTCCCCTGGGAATTCATGAAGAATTAGTTCAGGACCTGCTGAGTCATCTGGACACCCACAAGTCCATGGGACCAGATGGGATCCATCCCAGGGTGCTGAGAAAGCTGGCAGCTGAGCTGGCCAAACCACTCTCCATCATTTTCCACCAGTCCTGGCTCACCGGAGAGGTCCCAGGAGACTGGAAAATGGCCAACGTGGTCCCCATCCACAAGAAGGGTCGGATGGAGGAATCTGGGAACTACAGACCCGTCAGCCTGACCTCAGTGCCAGGGAAACTGATGGAGCAGGTTCTCTTGGGGGTGATAAGAGTGCATCTGAGGGATGGCAAAGAGCTCAGGTCCAGCCAGCATGGGTTTAGGAAGGGCAGATCCTGCCTCTCCAACCTGATCTCCTTCTATGATCAGTTGACCCACTTGGTGGATGTGGGGAGGCCTGTGGATGTGGTCTATCTGGACTTCAGCAAGGCCTTTGGCACGTCCCCCACAGCAAACTGCTGGCTAAGCTGTCAGCCCGTGGCTTGAATGGTACCACTCTGTGCTGGGTTAGGAACTGGCTGGAGGGCCGGACCCAGAGAGTGGTGGTGAATGGTGCCACATCCAGCTGGCGGCCAGTCACTAGTGGTGTCCCTCAGGGATCTGTGCTGGGCCCCATCCTCTTTAACATCTTCATAGATGATCTGGATGAGGGCATCGAGTCAGTCATCAGCAAGTTTGCAGATGACACTAAGCTGGGGGCAGATGTGGCTGGGTTGGAGGGCAGAAGGGCTCTGCAGCGGGACCTTGACCGCCTGGACAGATGGGCAGAGGCCAATGGGATGGCATTCAATAGCTCCAAGTGCAGGGTGCTGCACTTTGGCCACAACAACCCCATGCAGAGATACAGGCTGGGGTCGGAGTGGCTGGAGAGCAGCCAGACAGAGAGGGATCTGGGGGTACTGATTGATACCCGCCTGAACATGAGCCAGCAGTGTGCCCAGGTGGCCAAGAGAGCCAGTGGCATCCTGGCCTGCATCAGGAATGGTGTGGTCAGCGGGAGCAGGGAGGTCATTCTGCCCCTGTACTCTGCACTGGTCAGACCACACCTCGAGTACTGTGTTCAGTTCTGGGCCCCCCAGTTTAGGAAGGACACTGAGATGCTCGAGCGTGTCCAGAGAAGGGCAACAAGGCTGGGGAGAGGCCTTGAGCACAGCCCTACGAGGAGAGGCTGAGGGAGCTGGGGTTGTTTAGCCTGGAGAAGAGGAGGCTCAGAGGTGACCTTATTGCTGTCTACAACTACCTGAAGGGTGGTTGTGGCCAGGGGGAGGTTGCTCTCTTCTCTCAGGTGGCCAGCACCAGAATGAGAGGACACAGCCTCAGGCTGTGCCAGGGGAAATTTCGGCTCGAGGTGAGGAGAAAGTTTTTCACTGAGAGAGTCATTGGGCACTGGAATGGGCTGCCTGGGGAGGTGGTGGAGTCGTCGTCCCTGGGGCAGTTCAAGGCAAGGTTGGATGTGGCACTTGGTGCCATGGTCTAGCCTTGGGCACTGTGGTAAAGGGTTGGACTTGATGATCTGTGAGGTCTCTTCCAACCTTGGTGATACTGTGATACTGTGATACTGTGAACTTGCAATTCTCCAGACCATCCTCTAGATACACTGGGTTTTCATTCTGCAAGTTTTGCACACAGAGTAAAATGTAAATGGGTAACTACTTGTCACAGTTTTTCAGGCTGGAAGAAACACACCATTATTTCTGTATTATGCAGAAGCAACAGAAAGTTGCTTCTTTACCAGATTCAGTTTCTGTGAAATTCCTCTTTACATCAGTAGCAGAAAGATGGGTTCTGGAGCCTGAAAATTTGGGGAGGTAGCACTCATCTTTGTGTTGCAGTCTACACGTAGATCTTCAGTGAAGGAACAACTCACCAGCACGTAATGCCCTCCTGAAGGGATTTGGTTCCAGTCAATCTTTCTGCAGACTGACCTTGTACACCCACACCTCACTCTTCAGGGAAGACAAATCTGTTATCAGATCAGAAAGGTTTTCAGGTGTCACAGTTCAAACCTACTCTCAGAATTTGTTTTGGTTTGGATTCTTTTGTTGTTGTTGTTGTTGATTGTAAGAAAGGGTATTGACAATAACAGTTATTATTGTAATATAATGAAATATAGCCTTCAGAAAAGGCCAAGACTGAGTACTCTAAGCAAAGTCTGTTTAAGCTGAAGAACTAAACCATAGCCCCTGAGGAGAAAAATTGCAACATAAACAAGTATAGAAATGTCACCAGGAAATACATTTTGTCTTATGAGAAAGCAGACGAAAACGAATCATGAAATGGAAGGCCATTTATCATTTTAAGCCTCAATACTTGTGACTGATTTTAGTCCTGTGATATCTGTAGCTGTCATGACCATGATTCGTGATTGTTATTTTCATCTCAGGAAATGGAAACTGAGGAAAGAATTGAGCAGAAGTAAAACATCTAGGTTACAGTCCTGGCAGAAGTTCTCTCAGCAATTAAAAATAAAAAAAATTTAAAAAAAAAAAAAAAGAAAAAAAAAAGAAGAAAACAGTTAAACAGTCAAGTGCTCAGTAACCTGATGGCATGTCTTTGTTCAAACAGAAGTAGGCTGAAGCAGCCTGAGGTATTCAGTTCACACAGTTTTGCAGGACAAAATAGTGTGTGCCTCTCCTCTTCTCTGGTTGTCTTATATCCAATATGTAGCAATTCAAGAGAGATGTTGAGGTGCTGGAACGTGTCCGGAGAAGGGCGACAAAGCTGGTGAGAAGCCTGGAACACAAATCCTATGAGGAGAGGCTGAGGGAGCTGGGGTTGTTTAGCCTGGAGAAGAGGAGGCTCAGGGGTGAGCTCATTGCTGTCTACAACTACCTGAAGGGAGATTGTAGCCAGGTGGGGGTTGGTCTCTTCTCCCAGACAAACAGCAATAGAACAAGGGACACAGTCTCAAGTTGTGCTGGGGGAAGTTTAGGCTGGATGTTAGGAGGAAGTTGTTGCCAGAGAGAGTGATTGGCATTGGATTGGGCTGCCCAGGCCCAAGGAGGTGGTGGAGTCACCATCCCTGGAGGTGTGGAAGAAAAGTCTGGATGAGGCACTTAGTGCCATGGTCTAGCTGACTGGATAGGGCTAGGTGATAGGTTGGACTGGATGATCTTGGAGGTCACTTCCAACCTGGTTGATTCTATGATATGCCAAAGATACTAACCAGCAGTTACTGCTATGGTAGCACAGAGATAACATACATAGGCACCCACTTCCCTCAACCTGTGCAGGCAGGTCAGCAGGCAAGTTTTTCTGCCTACACCAAGCTCCACACTGCCACAGTGCCATCAGTGCTAGAATGCACCATAAGTAGAGCTCCAGACATGACTGCAAAGTACACATATCTGCCTTTGGTAAGTGGTACTAGTAAGGTCATCACCTGAAAGCCTTCAAGAAGCCTGCCCTTGCCATAGGCAAGCACCCTTCCCCTTGTTTTGCAGATTAGGTCACCCAAGGACTCAGCACTGTTAGATGTATCAGTAGGGGACACAATGGTCTGCCTCTGCTGAAAGGGGCTTGATCTGGTTTGACAAAACGAAACCACAGGCAATTCCTGCTTCTCCCTCTCTCTTGTCTTAGTGAGTATGTGCAGTCCTGGTGAGATTACAATGCAGTGGTATAAAGTTTTGTTAGAGCCAAAGAGAAACATCAACCACAGCATCAAGGGGAAAAGAGTGTTAATCAGAGTTCCAAACATCCTGTTCAAGGCTTTCACATGGCATGAGCAGTAAACAAGCCTATTCTTCAGCCACTGGAAAAAATAAGTAGCAGGTGTAGGAAAATATAAGTGATGCAGGAATTGTATCTGGAAACTGACCATGCTTTCTCTGCATAAAGGGTTCAAATGTTTGTAGACACTATTGAAAGACGGCATTTGCAGACAGTATTTCAAAAACAACTGGGAGGTATTTCTTTCACAATAACTCAAATTAAACTGCTGAAATCTTTGCTGCTAAATAGTGTAAACACTCAAAGCTTGAACTGTTGAGGGAGAAAAAATGACATAAAATAAAAGCCCAAATCAATTAGTGGGGAAAAAAAAAAGAAATCTCCAAGAAACAAAGCAACACCACAGGAACAGTCATTCTATTAAAGTTTCCTGGAAAATGATCCCCTAACTCTATCAGACTCCCCTGGGCTCATAGGCAGGACATTAGGATGAACAGACCTTTGATGTCCTCCGCTTGTTGTTCACTTGGTTTTGTGTTTAAGTCCACAATGAAAGTGGGTGATAGAATTGGAAACTGGACCCAAATCTTTCATGTGAAACAGACATGTATCTGCTGCCCTTAAATCTGTGAAGGAAAAAGAAAACAGAGAGAAAGAGAGAGTTCTCTGCCCCCTCAAAATTCAGTAGCTATGCTTTAGCTTCCTTGATGATGTAAGTATGAGTAGCTATGCTTAGCACAATATATTTCCAGTACAAATGTAGATCCTGAAGATTTGTATTTCCTCTTGTGTATCGACATTGAAGATCTGAGTTATGATTTTTTGCTCATTGACAAAGTGAACTTTCTTTCACAGCACAAAGAACCATTTTTGGATTTGTCTCATTTGTTCTTCAAAAATAATTATTGAACTAAAGGCCTCAGTGTGTTTTACATTTCACAGGATCATGCAAGATCACAGGTATTAGGGGGTGGAACGGACCTACAGAGATCATCAAGTCCAACCCCCCTGCCAGAGCAGGAACATAATCTAATGCAGCTCACACAGGAATGCATCCGGAGGGATCTTTAAAGTCCCCAGAGAAGAAAACTCCACAACTTCTCTGGGGAGCCTGCTCCAGTGCTCCATGACAACCTTGTGCTCTCTGCTCTGGTATTTGGGAAATTGCCACTCATCTCAATCTTAAGAATGTTAATACCTTAGAAATAGCACCTCCACTGAAATGGTAATCAAGCTTTTCAACTCCACAAGTGTAATGGTTTAGCACAAGTGTTAACCTGTCTGCTCCCCCAACACAAAGGTGAGAGGAAAAGTAACACACAAAACTCAGGGCTGAGATAAAGAGATAAGAGTTTAATATAAGATATCATAACCACAATACGTAATTACCTTAGCTAATAACCTAATACTACAATGCATGATTACCTTAGCTTAGCCTATTGGCAGAGTGAAATATAGGGGGAAAAAAACCAACATAAAGCAGAAAACCAAAACTTGCAGCTACCCACTGCCACCATCCCTGCAGAAAAGAGCTAACACTCAAGAACCTAGAACCCAGAAGCAGCAGCCAGAACAGGAAACCTCCAATGTTGCAATCTGAACTTCAAGCCCTGTACTACTTTGCTTCTGTTAGTACTTTCTTTTGGTTTTTTTGGTTTTTTTTTTGTTGTTGTTGATTGGTTGGTTTTTTTTTTTTAATCTGGCATGACTGTAGCATGATATGAATAACAGCAGCAGGTCCAACTCAATACCTGACAACAAGGTACTTCAATGGGTTAGAGAACATTATTAATTTTTTGATCTTCCAAGAGAATCATAATGTCTTCCACACAGGCCTTTGGTGTTGTCTGTTACTCTCTGCTATTGTTGACAAAGACTATCATTAGTTTACACCAAATACTCTTTAAGCATTATCTTCATTTTTATATCTGTAAAGTATCATCAAGCTTTGAGCCTAACTAAAGCTTCAGTCACTGTTATCACCTTAGGTACATAAATAATGTCATTAGGATAATGGGCACATAAATCAAATGTATCCAGAGTATGTCTGAGGATTTAGGAGGGATTTTCCTAAAAGAGGGGAATTCTTGGCTAGCTGGCTATTTCCAGGGAGAGATCTTATGCATCACTATTTTGAAATGCCATTCACTGCTCAAGACTTCTGATTTGTACTTCAGATATAATTTTATTTCAACTGAAAAATAGAAGGTTGTGCTACAGATATTTGAGGTGGTTTGTTTTCTGAGGGTTTTGGACATTGGATTTAAAAAAACAAACAAAATCCCCAAGCAAACAAACAGTAAAAAAACAAACCAAGAACAAAACAAAGAAATTCACAAGTCTGTGTGTATCTGTGATTTTTTTTTTCATGGAAGCTGCTAATATTTTGCCACAAAAGAAAGGATATATAATACTTCTTTGCTGAAAACTGGAAATGTTTTCACTGAAAATGCAATTGAAGAAGTCCACTGAAAATAAACCAACACTGTTCCCCATCTCAGGTGGAGTAATTTAGAGTTCTTATGTTCTCAACTTTGTTTTATGCTGCACTCCTCTCTTGGTTCTCATGTTGCATCATAAGCAATGACTTTTGTCAAGTCCAGAGTCTGTTAGAAAACTGGCAAAAAGTATTGAGATACAGTCTGGCTAAAGAAGCTAAATAAAATAAATTTTAAAACAAATAAAATTTAAATAAATAAATAGGAGGGAACATCCAGGCTTGGAATCCTTCTCAGACTATGAAATAAGAGTCATTTTAACCTGATGCTAGAAGTCTCTGAGGCTTTACATCACTACCTGCTTTGCTTCATGGAGTTGAAACTACGTTGGAATCGAATATAACTGAGCAAATAAGAACTGGGCTGCTAATAAGTGTTGTTACATTATAATGATGGAGATTACACAGGGCCTGTGTAAATTTATTTTCTAATCTTGTCTATACCTTTGACATGCTCCAATGCTTTGTCTTCCTCTCCTAGCACTTGTTTTTTTGTTGTTGTTTGTTTGTGTGTTTGTTGTTTTGTTTGGGTTTGTTCGAGTTTTTGGGTATTTTTGAGTTGTGGATGGGTTTTGTTTGTTTTGTTTTGTGTTTGGTTTTGTTTGGGGTTTTTTGTTTGGTTACTTGGTTGTTTGGGATTGTTTTTTGGGTTCTTTTGAGGAGCTGTATTATTTCTATAAACTTGTAGGGGAGTTTCAGACAGCTCTGGAAGAAATCACAGTATCACAGTATCACCAAGGTTGGAAGAGACCTCATAGATCATCAAGTCCAACCCTTTACCACAGAGCTCAAGGCTAGAGCATGGCACCAAGTGCCACATCCAATTCTGCCTTGAACAGCTCCAGGGATGGCGACTCCACCACCTCCCCGGGCAGCCCATTCCAGTGTCCAGTGACTCTCTCAGTGAAGAATTTTCTTCTCACCTCGAGCCTAAATTTCCCCTAGCGTAGCCTGAGGCTGCGTCCTCTCGTTCTGGTGCTGGCCACCTGAGAGAAGAGAGCAACCTCCTCCTGACTACAACCTTCCTAGTGCTGCAATGTATACCACAAAGATCTTCTGTGTGGATGAGAAAGCCTGACACTGTCTTCTAGAAGATGCAGTGTGGTTTATTATTGCATTTATATCTCTACATCTCCAAATTAATTTCTAGCTGTATATACAGATTCCATGATCGTTTCAAAGTTATTCCAAATTTAAACTTGTTAGAGCATAGAGATCCCTTTGATCCCTTATTACAAATCATTGAGTAGACTAAAAATGCTTTTCACTGTGATGGGAAAGTACAGTAAACATCTTTGGCAACATGTACTTTTTTCTTTTTAATATAAAGTTAAACTTGGAGCCAAAAAAATGCAATTTAATATGTTTTATATTTTCTGTAAGAATGCCATAAATAGTTCGTGGATCAAAAAAAATCCTAACAACCCAACAATCTCTAGCAGTACCATATCATCCTTGTGACACAAGCTGATCTTTTTATTCAGGAAGATGATGCAGCATGGGAACAGATCATCCAAGAAGGCTGTAAAATCTCCAGCCCTGAAGGCTTTCCAAACTAGGATAGAAAAAGCTAGGATGCCCCGATCTAGCATTGGTAATAGTCTTATTTCCAAAGATGGCTTGGACTTGACACATTGTGAGAGTCTAAATCCTCTCTGGTTCACCAACAAAGATCAAGACTGCCTTTGTTAACTTGCAGGACTCAGACTCAGGGATGCAAATCAACAGATGACACCTTCGAAACTCCTGGACCTCAGCCTGGCTGGAATGCCCAGGATGCCTACATCTTATCTCAACTACCCCTAAGAGAAAAGGTTTATGTGTATTCAGGGTATGGACAGGTACAGCCAGGGAGGTGGTGGAGGCCCTCTTCCCTGTGGCACTGGACCCCTGTGAATGCATGAGATTACACAGGAAGATTTCCTGGGAAGCTGCAGCTGGACACTGAGCAGAGAACTGTATAAAAGGCAGGAGGAATGCCTGCCAAAGGGTGGCACCTCCACCGGACCACCAGTGGCACCTCTACCAGACCACCGAGGGTGGACCACCACCAGACCAGCAGAGCTGCACACCACCCCAAGAAACTCTGACAACCTCCACAGAAGATCATCCCTGGGCCACACACCTGTCTCTCTCTCTCCCCCCTCCATCTGCGACTGAGGGTAATATGATCACAGCTCTTTTCCTTCCCTACTTCTTCTCTTCTCCGTCATTCTCTTTATCTCTCTCTCCCTCCTTCTCCCCTCTCTCCCTCTGTTTTGCCCAACCTTATCCTTTAATAAATAGTTTTGTGGTGATATATGGTCCCATTTGCACCTTAATTTCACAACACGGAAATCCATGAGAACAGATCTTGCTCCTCTGGACAGAGCTACTGTTCATCTCTGCTTCTCTGGACCTTGACACACATCCAGATACACATCTCTATGATTCTATGAAATCCTCACCTGAGGAAGGGTGGTAAAGATCTCTGTTTCATACCAGTTGTGCTGAAGACTAAATGAACTAGTGATATTTAGATACTGAAATTTCTGTGCAGTCTTTAACAAATTAAATGGATTAACTTTCATTCTAGCCTGTCTTGCAAAATAATGACTGTCATTACTAACTCAGGAAGACTTCCTGCTCCTCTTCTCTAGCACTCTTTTTCTATAGCATGCACTACAACTGGCATCACAAACCTTGAAGGAGTCCTTGACAGACAAATGTTCTCAGTGGCAGTTGCTGTAATATCTCAGTTGGATAGCTCTAAATTTAACACTTTCAATGACTATCTTACTTTCCCCTGCTATTGCTACAATTCTCTTTTGCTAGATTAATTTGCTTCTTTGCTTTGTATTTTGACTCAGGGAGATCAATCAAAACCTAATAGCTGATAGCTATTAAGCCAGGTATTGCCTTTATTAATGACACCAAATGAGTAGGGGTAGCCTTTCCAGTACACATAGACAATCTCTACATACTTTATATACACTTACAATAATACAGGTTCATTAAATTTATGGGAGATTGTTTACATATGCATGGAATCATTTAAATAGGTAAAGTCTTTTTACTTCTTAGTCTCTGCTGTCACTTTCTGTCCCTCCAACAACATTACAGTCTCTTGTTGATGGTCTGGCCAATTCCTTAGAGTATGAATCTTTATCTCTTTAACCCCCCATCCCATCCTTGCCAAGCTTTAGCTGTTGTTTTCAAGCTGTATCTTCTTCCTCTAGCCAGATCAGGGTCTCAGTGTTCTTTATGTCTAGAAGTCTATAGGCTAATCTCTCTTAACTACTGAGAAAGTTTCTAACTGTAAGAAACCCAATTAGAAGTCTCCCTGCTTCATTCCATAAATGTTCATCTTTTCCCAGAGAAGGACAAACTTGTTAGTGTCACTCAGAAAGGTTGCCTGATTTACCACAATCCTCTGAGATCCTGAGCTTGAAAACCAAATGTCTTTCTCCATTTACAACACACTGAAGAAAAGGCTTGTAGCTCTTGACCTCATCATGATTCAGTCACAACCTAGGCAAGACCAGTCAGTCTCACCTCTATGCCTAGCAAGATCAAGGAGCAGATCCTCCTGAAGGGAGGAAAAGAAAGAAAAAGTGATTGGTGGTAACCAGCATGGTCATCAAGAGCAAATTATGCCTGATAAATTTAGTGGCTTTTCATGATGAAGTCATATCAACAGTGGGTAAGGGAAGGGCAACTGACATCATCTATCTGGACCTGAGTAGGGCATTTGACTCTGTCCCACATGACATCCTGGTCACCAAACTGGAAAAAAATGGACTTGATGGGTGGAGCAGTACTGGTTAAGGAATTGGCTGGATGGTCGCACACAAAGAGTGGTGATCAACATCACAATGTCCACCTGGAGACAAGTGGCATATCCCAAGGGTCAGTGCTGAGGCCAGTGCTGTTGAACATCTTCATCAGTGATATGGACAGAGGAATTGAGTGCACCCTCAGCAAGTTTGCAGATGACACCAAGCTGTGTGGCACAGTCAACTTGCTAGAGGGCAGGGATGCCATCCAGAGGGACCTGGACAGGCTGGAGAGGTGAGCCCAGGCCAACCTCATGACATTCAACAAGGCAAAGTGTAAGGTCCTGCACCTGGGTCAGCACAATCCCAAGCACAAATACAGGCTGAGTGGTGAATGACTGGAGAGCAGCTCTGAGGGGTCAGGGTTGATGAAAGGCTCAACGTGAACCAGAAGTGTGCGCATGCAGGCCAGACAGCAACCATGATCTGGGCTGCATCAAGAGAAGTGTGGTCAGCAAAGCAAGGGGGGTGATTCATAGAATCATAGAATCATAGAATCAACCAGGTTGGAAGAGACCTCCAAGATCATCCAGTCCAACCTAGCACCCAGCCCTAACCAATCAACTAGACCATGGCACTAAGTGCCTCATCCAGGCTTTTCTTGAAGACCCCCAGGGACGGTGCCTCCACCACCTCCCTGGGCAGCCCATTCCAATGGGAAATCACTCTCTCTGTGAAGAACTTCTTCCTAATATCCAGCCTATACCTACCCTGGCACAACTTGAGACTGTGTCCCCTGATTCTCTCCCTTTACTCTGTTGTCATCAGACCTCACCTGGAGTACTGTGTGCAGTTCTGGAGCCGTCAAAACAAGAGGGACATTGAACCGTTGGAGCAAGTCTAGAGGAGGGGCACGAAGATTATCAGAGGGATTGGAGCACCTCTGCTATGAGGACAGGCTACAAGAGTTGGGGCTCTTTAGCCTGGAGAAGAGAAGGCTTCAAGGAGATCTTGTAGTCGCGTTCCAGTCTCTGAAGGGGGCCTACAGGAAGGCTGAGGAGAGACTATTTACAAGGTCTTGCAATTACAGGATGAGGGGTAATGGGTTTAAATTGGCAGAGGGGAGAATTAAATTAGATGTTAGGAAGGACTTTCCAGTGAGGGTGGTGAGACACTGGAACAGGTTGCCCAACAAGATTGTGGATGCTCCCTCTCTGGAGATGTTCAAAGCTTGGTTAGATGAGGCCTTGAGCAACCTGTTCTAGTGGGAGGTGTCCCTGTTTATGGTGGGGGTGTGGAACTAGATGATCTGTGAGATCACTTCCAACCTAAACTATTCTATGATTCTAAGATGCTATAAGGATGTTATTCCTGACCATAGGAAATCTCACTGGAAAGACAAAGGGAATGTGAACCGAACATAAAAATACTACCATATAATGAGAAGGAACATTTCATGAAGGAGGGCATGAGCAAAGAGAGGAAAGGAAATGTAGCCCAGGTGGTTTAAACCACTTGGAACAGGACTGATGCTTTTGTTCTGTCCAACAATCTGGATCTGTGGCTCGACTTCTAGATATCTTCATAATACAAAAAATAACAGACATTATTTAGTGCTTTTCCTAATGAAAGTATATTTATTAGGAGGTTTCATTGTAAAACTGGATAATTCACTAATTATTTACATTTTTGAGTCATCAGAAGGTAACTCAAATGCTTAGCATGGTCTCACCTTCGATGTAGATTAGAAGTACCAAGTGCCCATTACTAAAGAATCAATTGAATATCAACAGAACTGTGACTTTTTAAAAGGAAAAAAAATACTATAAAAGGATTTCAAGTTCAAATTTATCAGAAGAAGCTGCTACAATAACCAGTAACAAAACACTGAGGAAAAAGATCCGTGCTTGAGAAAATTCCCTTTTCTGCAGAGGCAGGTCTCTGAAGGGTGCTAGTGCCTATTCTTAATCACAAAGTGGCAGCAGCAAAAATCACTGAAGGCCTACTGACAAACAACAACATTTAAAAAGCTGGTCCAACATGCATGCACGAGGTCAGGGGCTAGGTCTCCTGATACATTGCACACAGTACATTTTGCAAGTCATGTTAGCTTCTTTCTGAATCTCTCTTCATCCATGTGCTTGGTTTCTGTTATTATGTGCTGGAAGCACTTTGGTAGTGGTAATGTAACCATCGGTTGACTTAAGGCGAGAGACAGAAACGCTGAAAGACAATGGAAGAAAGTGCCTTAAGGAAATTATAAACTCTCTAAAGAGCTGGTTGGTTGATTAAGAACCCAGCGCAAAATGCATGCAACACTTCCTTGCTCTGAAACCTCGCTATTTATTTTTGGATGAAATAGAGGAAGCAGGAGTCCTGCGTCCTATGGGTTCATAGTGAGTTCTGGTTAACACTGAGCAGAGGAATGTGAGAGATCCAATGGTTAAGCTGTGTGTGAACAAATTTGACTAAGCTTATTTGATCAAACCAAAGATTCACCTGCAGACATATTTCAACCCCAGCAGTGGACAGAAGCACACATTCAAAAACAGGTAGAAGAAATAGGGTTAATACTTTGTAATTCATGTCCCAAATTTCCATTATGCTTTGTGAAATTTCCATTATGCTTTGTGGATTCTCTCTGTGTAGACACTGTCACTCTAAATGTCCATCAATGCACCTGTTCTCCATGAAGTTTTTCCTAATTCCCTTTTGAACTCTTTTTTGTTTTGTTTTGTTTTGTTTTATTACTGACTTTACAGTGTCTTGTAAGGAGTTCCACACCTAACTGTGCATTGTGATTAAAACAGTCGGTCTTGTTCATCAGCCTTACTTTTGTCGTTACACTTGGTATGTCAAGAAGGGCAGATAAGTGATATATGTGGGTAGAAAGACACAGAGATTGTGCTTGATTTTTGCAAGACAACATGGACATATTTACAAGAGTATATACTTAGAACAAGCAGAACAAAATTTACTAAAGCAAAAAAATTGCCATCTGTGAGAGCATCTTCTGCTCTAGCCCAGAAATAAAGCAGAGTAAGCCAAAATCTCACCCTTTTTGTCAGCATCTCATGTTACTGAGGTATGATGCCCTACTTCATTCAACAATAGAAGTTACTCTCTAACACCACTTGGAAGCAATGAAAGTTTTTTTCCTTCAGCCAGAAACATCAAGCTGTTCAGGAAAAGGCAGTCAGGACATCATTGCACACGTTGTGGTTGTGGTAAAGAGGAAGTGGAGGGGTAGAGAGGCTGTAACCTTTAGGTAATTGCTTTATTTATGACATGCCTCTTCACTTCCTGGCTTGGAAAAGGAATAGAAAGTAAGAAGTTTTGAGTTTTTTAATTTTTTTTTTTAAAGTACACTGAATTGAGGTGACACAAGATAAAAGTCCATTCCACTGTTATTTCAGGCTTGGATGTCAAGGAGGGAATGCTGTGGTTCTGTTTCCCACCTGGTCATTTCAGGTTTTCTGCATAAGGCAGCACAGATGGCTCTTGAGACAAAATAATTCAACCTGAATGTGTGTACAGACACTGGAATTATCAAACTGAAAGAAGCAACTGTTGGTTTCCACTACATTCGGTGGCATCATGTTAAAAGACTGAGACATGTCAACCCATCCAGATGTGAATCAATAGCTAAAGATTATGCAAATAACAGATACCCGTTGGTCTATTAAAAGATGTCTTGTTTCCAGAACAAACAAACAAAGAAGCCACCAAATCAAAACAAAAGGGATTCATGAAATTGAGCATCACAGTAATCCCAGTAGCCTTACAGCAAAACAGAAAGTATCAGCATTTGAGATGGAGACAAGGAGATTAGTGAATCTGAGCAGTGATACCTGTGTCACAGGAACCAGCATCTACAGTCCCCTGACCATTAAGTATGGTAGTAGTGTTTGACTGAACAGTTAAGTAATGTGAGCTTTCCACCCATTCAGTTAGACCATCATGGTTATGGCAATGTTATTGTCTAACTTTGTGCTCTGTATATTTCCATCTTTGTTCCTCTTTAAGGGCTATCACATTATGGATGTTAGGTAAAGGATTTCTTAGCGGAATTTGCTTCCATAATACTGATGCCAGCAGTTGCCTGTGCATAGATAATGAACCATATTTGTTTCTTCTCAGTAGAATTTGACTTTGTTTCTACAGATGGAGAACAGTAGTTTGTTCCTTTCAGCACTAAGAGATTGTAAGCTTTGACTACAACTTCCTTGTGCATTGTGGGTCTCAGAGACTCCAGGAAACTCTGCTCTATGTTTTTTCTATTCTCCACACCAAGAGACTCAAGACAAGGCTGAGGGAGCATCGATGTCCTTCAAGGGACATCAAGAGACTGAAATGTTCTTTGTACCTTCTTAACTGTTCTACACCAAGAATACAGTCAGTAATTGGAACAAATTCCTTGGGAAAGTGGCCATGCCACCAAAGCTATCAGAGTTTAAGGAGTGTTTGGATGATGCCTTGAGTACTGTGTTCAGTTCTGGGCCCCCCAGTTTAGAAGGGACATTGAGATGCTTGAGCATGTCCAGAGAAGGGCGACGAGGCTGGTGAGAGGCCTCGAGCACAAGCCCTACGAGGAGAGGCTGAGGGAGCTGGGATTGTTTAGCCTGGAGAAGAGGAGGCTCAGGGGAGACCTTATTGCTGTCTACAACTACCTGAAGGGTGGTTGTGGCCAGGGGGAGGTTGCTCTCTTCTCTCAGGTGGCCAGCGCCAGAATGAGAGGACACAGCCTCAGGCTGCGCCAGGGGAAATTTAGGCTGGAGGTGAGGAGAAAGTTCTTCCCTGAGAGAGTCATTGGACACTGGAATGGGCTGCCCGGGGAGGTGGTGGAGTCGCCGTCCCTGGGGCTGTTCAAGGCAAATTGGATGTGGCACTTGGTGCCATGGTCTAGCCTTGAGCTCTGTGGTAAAGGATTGGACTTGATGATCTGTGAGGTCTCTTCCAACCTTGGTGATACTGTGATACTGTGATGCTTTTAGTCACATGGCTTAGTTTTAGGTAGTCAGGAAATTGGACTAGATAATCCTTACGGGTGCCTCCCAGATTTAGATATTTTGTAATTATATGACATGCAATAACAAAAAAAAAAAACAACAAAAAAAACCAACCAAACAACCAACTAAACAACAATGACAACAAAAACCCCAAACCAATAAACAAACCACCATGGTGGACAGAGTACAGGATGGTCAGGTGGTCAGGTGACAGCATTTTGGGATTTATGTACCTATGTCAACATGCTTGTCTGTGAGCAAATTTCCCAGAGTTCTTCATATAGATCAGGGCAAAACACACACATCTGGATTATTAGATAAGGAACACCCAAGCTCCATATTCCAAGATGTTTCTCAATAACCTGCTCCATAGCATCTTCCATGTCTGCCCCATCTAACACATGCCCCTGGGAGATCTCCACTTGGGTGTTGGCAGCCCTGAAGTGCACCATTTGCTGCTCTGCAGAGAGCAGAGTGCCTCCAGAGTTGCCCTATCACCCTGAAATCAGTCTGCACAGCAAAGAGATTCAGGTGAAAAGTAAAATGAGTTTTGGCTACAAAACAAAGTTAGGAAACTAATTATGAGATTAGAAAACGAATACAAAGATACAAAGCTGTAACACACCTTTTTATCTGCCTGTGCCTGTTCCCAGTCTTTTCTCTAACTTGTTCAGGGAAGAGCTGATGAGATATATTTGCAGGCTGTTGGCATTGGGTCTTAGTTCCTAAAATAAGGCTCATCCCTCCAGCAGTTGCTCAATGTACTGGAACAGTTAGGGAAAATTGCCTCTTCACAAATCTCTTCTCCAGGATTCATAATAAGTACAAAGCAACATCACAAGAATATGGCATAACCCATCCCTTGTGTTGCTAGTTCACACTGAGCAACACCTTAATGAGAGGGACATTAAAGGAATGTATTACACTGTGTTTGCCCATTCAATGCATTTTCATTCTAGGTGGCCAAGATGTTTCAATGTCCTAGCAGTCAACAGATCAAATGGGCAAGGGGATCCTGCCCTGTTTCCCATTGTATCAGTGTCATTTTGGAAGGCTTTATTAAACCTTTGGAGCTAATCCATGTGCAGCTGATGGTGTTTTAAACACACACTGTCTTCCTCTCAGTCTTCTATCCTGGTATAAGGGTAAAGTAGGAAGAGATATACTTCAGCAAGATTTCTCACATCTTACCTAACTCTCTGCTAACCAAAGGCTTCCCTGGAACCTCATGTCTGCCTTCATGTCTACCTGTGAAGCACATTTTAGTTTGGGAAATGTGAATGTGGTGTAGACATCCTGTGCTGTCCCCAGAATAGGGTGCTGGTATTTCAAAGACATGCCCCAATACATGGTGGGGACATACCAGTCAGAGTAATTCAAAATGAAGCATCTGGTTCTAATGCATTTCTCTGTGGTCTAGGTGAACTTGTTAATTTCCTCTTTATGTCCAACTGTCCTTCAGTTTAAAACCATTACCCCCCATGCTATTGCTACAAGCCCTTCTAAACAGTCCTTCCCCAGCCTTCCTTCATATATTGAAATATAGTTTTGAGGTCTCCCAGGAGCTTTCTCTCCTCCAGGATGAACATTCCCAACTGTCTCAGCCTCTGAGGTGCTCCATCCCTCTCAACTTCTTTGTGGTCCTCCTCTGGACCCAGTCTACCAGGTCTACATCTGTCTTGTGTTGGGGGCCCCAAAGCTGGCCACACTACTCCAGGTGATGTCTTGCCAGAGCAAATTAGAGTGGCACCTCTCTTGGCCTCCTGGCCACATCACTTTTGATGCAACTGAGGGTGCAATTTGACTTCTGGACTTCTTCTGCTGTGAGAATTCTTGGCTCATGTTCAATTTCTTATCAACCAGTATCCCCAAGCTCTTTTCTGCAGGGTTGCTCTCAATTTCATCATACCTCAGCCTGTATTGATAGCAATAGTTGTCCTGACCTAGGTACAGGACTTTGCACTTTGCCATATTGAACTTCATGTGATTCTCCCCATCTCATCTCTCCAGCCTGTCCAGGTCCCTTTGGATGGCAACCTGTACTCCAATCTTATCAACCACACCACTCAGCTTGGTAACATCAGCAGTCTTGCTTGCAATCAATCTGATGATATTGTACAGCACTGGACCCAATACAGATTCTTGAAACACCTCATCTGTCACCTATCTCATCTGGATATTGAGCCTTTGGATGTGATCATCCAACCAATTTCTTATCCATTGGACAGTCTACCCAGCAAATCCCTACATTTTCAGCTTAGAAAGAAGGATATTGTGGAGAACTGTGTCAAATGCTTTATAACACTCCAGATAGATGGCAACTGTTGGTCTTCCCTTGTCCACTGCTGTAGATACATCATTGTGCAAAGCCACCAGTTTGATCAGGCAAGACTTGCCCTTGGTGAAGTCACAATGGCTGTCTCAAATCACCTCTCTGTCCTCCACGTGTTCCAGTATAACTTCCAAGAGGATTTATTCCATCATCTTCCCAAACACAGAAGTAAATTTGACAGGTCAGTACTTTCCAGGGTCCTCTTCTTTACCCATTGTAAAAATTGGTGCAATATTCCTCTTCTTCCAGCCTCCAGGGATTTAACCTGACTGCCAGGACTTTCCAACTACATCAGTCAATTCCTTCAGGACTCTGGGATGCATCTCATTAGGGTACATAGATAATAAGCAGTCCACCCATGGGTTCTGAGGGAACTGCCAGATGAAAGTGACAAAGTACTACCAATCATATCCAAAAATCCCTGGCATTCTGGTGAAGTCCGCAATGACTGGAAAAGGGGAAATGCTGGTCCCCTCCCCTGCCCCCTGCAAACCCTCAAGGAGGGGAAAAAAGGGAGACTGGAAAGTATGGGCCAGTCAGGCTCACCTCTGTGCCTGGCAAGATCACAGAGCAGATCCTCCTGAAGGCATATAGAAAATAAAGAAGAGATGATTTGTGTTGATAAATATGTCTTCATCAAGGACAAATCATGCCTGACAAACTTGATAGATTTTTATGATGGAGTTACAGTATCAGTGGATAGGGGAAGAACAACTGATGTCATCTATCTGAACTTGTATAAAGCTTTTGATACTCTCCTGCATGGCATCCTGGTCACCACATTGGAAAAGTGTGGACTTGAGGAGTGGACCACTCCTTCTTAGAACTGGCTGGATGGCCACATTCAGAGAATTCTGATCAATAGCTCAACGTCTTCAAGGAAACCATTGACAAGTGGTATCGCTTGGGGGTTCATACTGGTATCAATGCTGTCTAACATCTTTTTCAGTGATGTGGGCAGTAGGACTGAGGGCATCTTCCGCAAGTTTGAGGATGACACCAAGCTGTGTGGTCTGGTTGACATGCTGGAGGTAATGAGCGACATCCAGAGGGACAGGCTTGTGAGGTGGCCCTAAGACAACTTCATGAAGTTCAAGAAGGAAGCCTGTAAGGTCCTGCATCTGGGTGAGGGCAATCACAAGTGCATATATAGGCTGGATGAGCCTGAGAGCAGGCTTGAGGAGAAGGGCTTGAGGGTATCAGTTGATAAAAAACTCAACATGAGCTATCTATGCGGGCTTGCAGCCCAGAAGGCCAACTGTATCCTGGATTGCATCAAAAGAAGTGTGACAAGCAGGACAAGGAAGGGGATTCTGCCCCTCTACTCTGCTGTCGTGAGACCTCTGCTGGAGTACTGTGCCCAGTTCTGGTGCCCTCAGCCTAAGAGATACATAGAACTGCTGAAACAAATCCAGAGGAAGGCCATAAAGATGACAAGAGGGCTGCAGTAGCTCCCCTGCAGGGACAGGCTGTGAGAGTTGGGATGGTTTAGCCTGGAGAAAAGAAGGCTCTGGGCAGACCTTAGAGTGTCGTGTCAGTGCCTGAAGGAGGCCTACAAGAAAACTGGAATGGGACTTTTTACAAGGGCTGGTACTGAGAGGAGAAGAAGGAATGGATGGAATTTTGTAGAGGGCAGATTTAGACTGGATGTTAGGAAGAAATTCTTTACAGTGAGGGTGGTGAGACATTGGAACAGGTTGCTCAGGGAGATCATGTATGCTTCTCTCTGGAGGTGTCCAAGGCCAGGCTAGACAAGGCCTTGAGCAACCTAGTCTAGAGGAAGTTGTCCCTGCCCACAGTGGGGGAGCTGGAACTAGATGATCTTTAAGGTCCCTTCCAACACAAACCATTCTATGAATATATGAATAACGGCATCTCACAAGACAAAAAAAAGGGGAGTGGGGAGGTGGGGCTGGGGAGGGGAAGCCCACAACACATGTAATAAGTGGAGAGAGATTTGTTCTCACATATTCCTGTGTTGTGAAATTAAGGCGTGAGCAGGGCCAAACATCAAAAGTCAGACTATTTATAAAAGGAGAAAGTGAATAAAACAAAGAAAAAGAGAGAAGGAGACAGGCAAAAGTGGAGAAAGAGAGAAGAGCAGGAATGGGATTATATTACCACACCCAACACTCCCCCAAGAGTCTTTCTTTGGCTGGAGAAGATCTGGGGAAGGGTGATGCTGCTTTCACTTGGAGGAGGTGTTCCCAGGTTCATCCTTGTCATCTTGTGTAGTCCTTGGCTGGAGGAGGGGGAGAGAAAGTGTTTCCAAAGTCCAAGTCCTTTTCAGTTTGTGTTGCCCATGGATGTTTCCAGAAAGCGATGTCTTCAGTGGAGTTTTTTCTTCTTCAGGAGTTCTTTTCTCTTACAGCAGGCAAAACTTAGGACATGGCATGGTTAGTAGTGGTGGTGGTGGAGAGAGGGTTCCTGGGCTGCTGTTTCCAGGCTGGATGTCCATATTGATGTTTTCACTCTCTCACTCGCCCACCCACTCACTCTCTCATACCCTCTGGTATAGGCCCAGTGTCTTTTATTCAGTTTTCCCACAGCCCCACTATTACATATTCTTTCCAGTTGCCAGATGGTTTCACCTACATTCCTGCTTCCCTATCCTGCAGTAAGAACTTCAATAGTTAGTTGGAAACCTTCAGAGCCACAGCTGGTGCGTCATTTCACTCCTTCTTTTCTATCCCGTATCAACATCAAGTTTGAACATATTTGTAATGTAGCTTAGTCTTAGGCTTTATGTGATTACATCTTGCTTTTATTTTCATATGAGTTGAAATAGTGATCAAGCCATTACAAAAAGGTATTCACCAGACCCCTGAAAGGTCTTTAAACATAAACCTGTTCATGCTAGTGAGCAGGTTGTTAAGATACTGCTTCTTCTTATCCAGCCTTCCCTTTGCTGTGTGCTCTCACTTGTTCCTCTGTGAATCTGGTTTGGCTTGCCCAAAATGCGCAAGACCACTTTCTTCAACTACTCTTGATGTTACCTCACCTGTGGATCCTGAAGTCTTAAATCCTAAGTTTTGTATGCTCTATGGGCACTAACTAACTAGCAGAAATGGTGAAGATAGTAATATTCAGTTGTCACAGGAAACTTTACTTTATGCTTGAAGCACTTTTTCAGGTTTAGTCCTTTACACAAAAGGACTGAACACGTAGCAGGCTTAGGAAGAAAAATAATTTTTTCTCCTAGGGCATCAGTCTGTCTTTGTAGACTTGCAGAAGTGGCTCACGAGATGTAAGTGTAATCTGAAGGCATACTCCAACCACAGATTCATTATTATTTCATAATCCGAAAAGCCTTAGTGGGATTTTAGTTTCTTGCTGTTACTCAGTGTAGAAGGCATACAATACTAGCTCAACAACTTTCACATTCAGGATGACATTCGTCTCTGCAACTTGCCCACAAGCAAATACAATAGAGAGGAAATTGTGAGAATGTGACCTAAGTAGGCTCTCCATACTGGTTTGAATAACGCATCGTTCTTCCATTTTTCTCTTGAATGACACATAATGTCAATGTTTATCATGACAGTAACTGTGTTTGTCTTACCAGGACTGTGCTGAAGTAACTTTACTCGTATTAGCATAAAAGCATATCGGTGCTAGGAGTTACACAATATGTTTAGCCTCAGTGTAAAGGTTGCTAAGTTTTATGCTTTCATCCAGAATTAGAGAATCAACAGAAACATATGGAATGCATTTTAGTTTTTACATTCATGTGTCTCACAGAGAATTAGTACCTTTGCAAAGTTTTTTTATGTGCTGTACTATGGGCTGTGATCGTTCGTGCATTGCAGTTCCGTTCCTCGTCTCCCCATTTAAACCTCAACTCAAGTGTTTGGGAATTCTTTAGAGACTTGACAGCTGGTCCTAGCTTATAAACATTATTCCATATCTGCTGCTTGATGGGTTATAAAAGTAGTGCAATGTATACAGTAGACCCATCAGCATGACAGAGTGCATATAAGATATTGCCAAGTTCCTTCTCATCTGTATCTATCAGCATCCTCATCTGTATCTAACAAAGTGTATTAGACCCATTAAGACAAAAACTGGGAGAAAAATGCGGATTCTATATCTGCCCAATAGGGATACTTTGATTAGCTACAGCTTTCACTGCTGAAGAGTTGTAAGGAAAGAAAGGGAGGAAAAATCCTCCTCATTCTAGGCTGATCATAAAGGAGTAGTTATCAAATTTTGAATTTGACACATTTAGAAAACCTCAAACCTTCATCAACAAGTAAGGCCTACCTTCCTTACTGATTGTTATAGGTTTACTCAGTTGAATCCAATGATGAATATTTAATACCATGTATACATCGTGCAGCTTTAAAACACATACGTTGGCTGGAGCAAAGTACCATGGGGCTTGACGTCCGGATTGTAACATGACAGGCTTCCTGTTTCCAGTTGCTGCTTCCAGATTTTGGGATATTGATCTTTTCTGCTGTGCTGGCTGCAGGCTTGGAAGGGTGGGGCAGTTGTTCTATTGCTGGCTTCTTCTTCTGCTGCTTTACTGTGAAATGGGCTAAGGTAATTGCACGTTATATTTTTTCATTAAACTCTTAATCTCAACCCAGGACTTCTGTGATACTTTCTTTCCCAGTCTTTGGGGGGTGGCATGGGGTAGGTTTTGCTTTTTAGAGTAGATTGTATTAAACCAAGGCAGCTTGTATTGGAGCCCAACATAGGGCTCAAAGGGGTTCAGATAACAAGAAGTGAGATAGCAAGAAAATTCAACTAAGGACTGTTGGAATGTTTGCTGTGTTGATGCATTTGCTTTTGGCAGATGGCTGGGACTGACATGCTGAGGTCTAGCCCTGGTTATGTTACTATTTACATAAAACCTTATGTGCTTGTATTCGATGTGGTTGTTCTGATGGTGCTTACCACCTCAAGGAAATGGTTTAAAGCTATTGTGTTGCTGTGTTGTTTACTGCAGTGTTATGATATGGTTACTCCACTAGCCACTTGGTTTAGAAGTAATATCACCCAGCTGATGGGCCAGGTCTTATCCAGAGTGATCCAGGATTTTCCCAAGCATTCCACTGGAGATCTGCCTTGAGGTTGGATAATTATGAGTGGCACTGTGTGTGGGACAGTATGGGCAAGTGCTTGGGTCAGTAGTCACCTCTGTTTTCATGGAATTTGATCCCTGAACAGGTGCAAAATCCTGACAGACTGGTAGAACATTTGGAGTAAGTCTGTTGTCAGCCTGAGAATTCCCAAGAGACAGAGATCATTGGGATGTGTTGGGGGCTCTGCCATGCCTATTGAGCTCTTCTCATCACTATCTAGTTGTCTCAAGAGCAGGAGAAAGTCTCTCAACTACAGAGAGACCAGCAGGCACTGTGGCTACTCAGGTCCCAACAGTGGGCATGGCAGCTGCACCAGAGAAACAGCCTATGGCAGCATCAGTCATCTCTGTAAGGAAAAAGAAACATACTAGAAAAATTTGTCTGGCAAAGGATGAGGATGGATCAAGGTCATGAAGTGAACATGAGGAAAAACCAGAGGTGGTCACTCAGCTTTTATATCTCCCCTTGTAGGATAGTCAAGGGCAAATGGTGGATGAAACAAGCAGCAGGGTCTAGCGATACAAGGAAAGTCTCTCCTCCTCTGTGTGGGCATGTGTTTCTACTGTGGAGGAACTGTCCTGGGAGGTCCACCAACTAAAAAACACATGTCCTGTGTAGTCCCGTGTGTCAGCTATTATGAGCAGACACCTCCCTGTCCAAGACAGAATCTGGGAGTCGGCATCATGGCATGACCTGTGGTTTTACTTACATGACCATGGGAAGGACCTGAGGAACTAAGATGGAAAACCCACTTCAGTCCCAGCTGCACAAATCTGTGAATTACAAGGACGTTCTTCCCTGAAGAACATTGCCACAGTTTCCAGTGGAAAATAGCCCCAAAAGTGCAGAAGAACCAGTAATGCTTCTGATCCTCCTTAAGGGACTTCACGAGATGCAAATGATTCCAATCAGAATCAGAAGGGCCCTCTCTCTAACGGAATGACAGAGAGGGGCAAATACGTTTTTTGGACTGTATGGATCCAATGGCTTGACAAACTGAATCCATGAGAGCTAAAAAGTCTTATCACATACAGGAACACAGTGTGCTCTGATGCCATTCTAAGGAAAAGTGGTCCATTGCTAGAGGTTCACATTCACAATGGAGACAGAGGAGTACTGTAAAACTTTATTAGAATAGAGAAAAGTCCAGGGGATAATAATCCCAATGGAATTTCTCAAATTGCTGGAAGGCATAGATTCCCTTTTATCCTAAATTCTCAGATGCAAATTTGCCTCTGCCTTTCCCCATTGACTGACATACTTGAAATTTACAGTCTTCCCTATTCACTTAATACATGTCCCCCTTTACATGTAATCCCCCCTGCCTCATACATCACATGTTCGTTTAAATTAGGTTCCTCACTTCTCTGGAAGGAGAAGTTAATACGCAGTAGCCTATTAAGCCTGCTCTCTGTCCTAGAAGTTCAGAAGTTCAGGCTGTGTTCAGTATCTGCTCTTTGCTGATTTACAGCAAGACCCCTGTTGAGACACTAGCAGAGGCTCTTTGTGATTTACATGTAACACAGATAAAGGTGAGTTGTGGAGATTCATCTTTCTTTGTTATCTCAATGTTCTCTAGCTGACTCTTGATTTGTATAAAAGACACTATCCAATTTAATCCCACTGCCATCAAACCATGAGGGGTGGAACTTTTTGATGTTTCTAGTGTGACAGAGGAATGTCAGCAGCTGGATGTGTCGGAAGCAGAGTACTGGAATGCAGGCCACAGTTTGCTTTCGTTTGGAGGAGTGGAAGAAGTCACCGGAACTGATTGCCCCAGGGCTGGAAACATTGTCCCTAGATTTGGACTGATTGTGGGCTGATGTAGGCTGCACTGGGACAGGGTGGAACTCCAGAATATCTGCAGTAAAAAGTTTACTGTGCACTGCAAGACAATGTAATTTTTGAGCAAGAAAAGAGAGCGAATGATATATGATGTATGCTGTATGATATTAATTGTTGCTGACCATGACATAGGTGGTGTAGAATAGGGGTGAATAATGTCATGGATGTCACTAATTGAATCTGCTGGTGAGTATTCAATACCACGATGACCTCATGGCATCTTTAAAATAAAAGTGCTGTCTGGAGCAAAGTATCAAGGGGCTTGAAGTTCAGATTATAACATGAGAGATTTCCTGTTTCCAGTTGCTGCTTCAGGTTTCCTGGTTTAGGGTGTTGGTCTTTTTTGCTGGGCTGGCCGCTGGCTTAGAGTGGGGTAGGAGAGTTGTGTTACCACTGACTTCTGCTTTTGCTTCTTTGTACAACAGGCTAAGGTAGTTGGACACTGTGTTGTTTTCATTACATTCCTTATCTTGAACCAGGACTTTTGTATTACTTTCCCTCCTGATCTTCGGTGGGGGAGGGGAGGGGAGGGGGGAGGGGAGGAGGGCAGCTGGTTTACTAGAGCAGACTCTGTTAAACCAAGATACCAATCAATGAATCCTTTATTCTGCAACCATATGAGGTCTTCAATTTCTGACGGTGTACCAAGGCTCTCACTTCCTGCTCAAGCCTTTCCAAATCCTCTGCTTTCTAAATGGTCCCTGCCTTCCTTTCTTCCTTTCTTTCTTTCTTTCTTTCTTTCTTTCTTTCTTTCTTTCTTTCTTTCTTTCTTTCTTTCTTTCTTTCTTTCTTTCTTTCTTTCTTTCTTTCTTTCTTTCTTTCTTTCTTTCTTTCTTTCTTTCTTTCTTTCTTTCTTTCTTTCTTTCTTTCTTTCTTTCTTTCTTTCTTTCTTTCTTTCTTTCTTTCTTTCTTTCTTTCTTTCTTTCTTTCTTTCTTTCTTTCTTTCTTTCTTTCTTTCTTTCTTTCTTTCTTTCTTTCTTTCTTTCTTTCTTTCTTTCTTTCTTTCTTTCTTTCTTTCTTTCTTTCTTTCTTTCTTTCTTTCTTTCTTTCTTTCTTTCTTTCTTTCTTTCTTTCTTTCTTTCTTTCTTTCTTCTTTCTTTCTTTCTTTCTTCCTTTCTTCCTTTCTTCCTTTCTTCCTTTCTTCCTTTCTTCCTTTCTTCCTTCCTTTCTTTCTTTCTTTCTTTCTTCCTTCCTTTCTTCCTTTCTTTCTTTCTTTCTTTCTTTCTTTCTTTCTTTCTTTCTTTCTTTCTTTCTTTCTTTCTTTCTTTCTTTCTTTCTTTCTTTCTTTCTTTCTTTCTTTCTTTCTTTCTTTCTTTCTTTCTTTCTTTCTTTCTTTCTTTCTTTCTTTCTCTCTCTCTCTCTTTCTCTCTTTCTTTCTTTCTTTCTTTCTTTCTTTCTTTCTTTCTTTCTTTCTTTCTTTCTTTCTTTCTTTCTTTCTTTCTCTCTCTCTCTCTTTCTCTCTTTCTTTCTTTCTTTCTTTCTTTCTTTCTTTCTTTCTTTCTTTCTTTCTTTCTTTCTTTCTCTCTCTCTTTCTTTCTTTCTCTCTTTCTTTCTTTCTTTCTTTCTTTCTTTCTTTCTTTCTTTCTTTCTTTCTTTCTTTCTTTCTTCCTTTCTTTCTTTATCTCTCTCTCTCTCTTTCTTTCTTTCTTTCTTTCTTTCTTTCTTTCTTTCTCTCTCTCTCTCTCTCTTTCTTTCTCTCTCTCTTTCCTTCTTTTTTCTCAAGTCCAATCTTCTTCAATATTTAACAAAATTGTTCTTATTTGCAAATTAACAGCTTACATATGAGCCTGAAATAGACACTATGTCTGAGTCATGCCTGTGCCATGGAATATGACTCCCCCTCAGAAAACACACACATAGGATTTGAAAAGATGTTCCAACTGCCTGATAATCTTGTACCATATTGAAATTAAATGTTGCCTATATCCTTCAACCTACATTTTCCCCAACAGGAAAACAAACATGAAAGTCTCTGTGTGAGAGAAGCATTGCATTATGGACTTACATACAAAAAGCAAAGTAAATACTTCTCATGCTTACTTAGGTTAGCCTTGCTGTCCTCCTGCAACAAGAATTTGATCTTGAATCATTGAAACACACTTCTGTTTCCCCTCCTTGAATGTTTTTCACTGGGAGAAGTTATGACCTCTGACTGAGTATGTGAGGCAGCAGAGTGTGAGACCAAAGAAGAATATAGTAAGACCACTGATGCAGTAAATACTGTATGGTCAGAGCAACAATGGCTCAGCCATCTGCCACTATCATTTCTGTACATAAATCAAGACTGAATGCTTTTCTGGGGGGGTATGGCTTATTTTGATGCTAATTACAGCACTCAACTTTGGGGTAAATAAATTAAATGTTATGGAAGTTAAACACACATGCTTTCCACCTGCAATTTTTTTTTGTTTGTTTCTTTCTTAGTTTGTTTTAAATCCCAGAGATCTGTGAGCATCACTTTATTTTTCCAGAGATTAAACTTAAATTTAGTCGAATTATTGAAGAGACCTATCTGTAGGATACAAAAGTGGGCAGAGTGGTATGTAGCATTTCCAGTGCTGTAGGGTGGTGTAGAGATGATTTTGGGTAATTAGAAAATTTGCGGAAGAGTGGATTTTAGCATTTCCCTCCACACAGGCAAAATCTCCTTTCACTAAGGGTTTGTTTTTTTTTTTTTTTCTGGAAGGAATATGCTAAAATAGGGTGTGCTATTTAGAAGCAAACTGGAATGTTTTGGTAAAAGAACTAGATAACGGGCAGTGAAATGAAAACAATTGATGTCAACTTCTCTCACAGTCTCGCTGAGAACTCTGGAAAGAAGAAGTAAACATTCTCCATTTTTGTCTTTTTCTTCTGTCTTTGCCTTCAGACCTAGTCACATCCCATTAACCTTGCTCCTATTAACCTTGCTCCCTAACCTCTAGGCCGCACCTCTCTTCTTCCTGAGAACTGGGGTAAGGTTGAGAGGGCCGGGGGGAGGTGTTGGGGTGGTTTGAGAGCCCCTCCTGGGGACTCAGGTTTCTGGGAGGGGAGTTGTGCTTTTGTATTGTTTATCCTTTGTATTTTTCTGTATATAATTGTATATAACTGTATATATTGTAAATAGCTGCTTGTAAATTCTGCTAGCTGTAAATAAATTGCTTCATCTATATTCCCAGGGTCCGCCTGAGTTAGCTGGGTACCTACAAAGTGTGGGGGGGAGGGGTAACCCCCAAACCATCACATAGGGAAAGAGTGTAATTCAGGATTTTAACTCTCTACTATTCTTTAGCACAAGCTAGTCAGAATATTTTCCTTTGTAGAAATGTACAACTTTGCTGAAACTTTGAAACTGGAAACATCTCAAAAGAAAGCTGGAATATTTCAACAGAGAAATATTGGTCACAGATATACCTTCTTCTCCACTAATCCTCCCTGTTGCAGACTGCATGGTCAGAGTATATAATTACCAGGTTGTCTTCTTTATTTTCAAAGCCAGTCTTTACACATTTCTTCATCAGTTCTCAAATAGGTTGCAGAACTCTGCAGAGTGACAAGAGGAAGAGGGTAAATGTTCACTGTTCAGTTTTTGTTATTTTTGAAGTTCTTTGTTTCACATCTCTCCTATTTTTGTCACATTCAACTGTAGCTGGAGCAAGCCACTGAGAGAAGAGGAAGCTGTAGACTCATCAACAAGTCTTAAAAGTGTTTCAAGTTCTTATTTCTGCTCTAATAAAAGAACCACATAACTCCTTGCAAATCCAGCCTAAAAGGACAGCAGACCAGACACTGGTTTATCCCACAGATGAACTTGTCCATGGACCCTGGGTTCAGAGTCCCACTCCTTCTCTCTCTCTTACAAATTCTGTTTCACCACTGAATGGCAAGTTCTGTAAAAGCCACAAAATTTCAAGTTATATGTAGCACAGAACAGATGTTTTTGCCCAAATCCCACCGAGCTGACTACAGCAATACACAAATTACAAGCTTTACCTAGTCACAGATAACCTACCAAGTAATTTCTGGCTTTGAGTTACGATGGTCAGTGGAGTTCACTCTTGCAGCTGCCTGAACTTGGTTCGGCTGTATTTTTGAGCTCTGTTTTTCTTTTGGAGCTTTAGGTTGAGAAATGCCTAAGCTCAGAAAATGCACAGGGAATCAGGATACTGACTTGGTGTTACTGTCATAATTTTAGTTTTACAAGTAAATATCCAGCAATGTTCTGCCCAATAGACACCAACTTAGTTTATGAATTCAAAGTTATGCACTAAATCCTCTTCTGAAACCTAGAGATGAGGTGAACAGGAGGAGCAAGCTACTGTATACTTGTGTATATTTTCTTTATATTTTCCTTAATGTGTATTACATGCATAAGACTTTTGCTATCACTGAAAGAAGATCACAGAATCACTGAGTCAAAGAACCTTAGAGGTTGGAAGGGACCTTCATGGATCATCAAGTCCAACCCCCCTGCTAAGGCAGGATTACCTAGAGCAGTTAGCATAGGAGTGCATCCAGGCAGGTTTTGAAAGTCTCCAGAGAAGGGAACTCCACTGACTTTCTGGGCAGCCTGTTCCAGTGCTCTGCCATCCTCACTGTAAAGAGGTTTGTCCTCACCTTAAGGTGAAACCTTCTATGTTCGAGTTTGTAGCCATTGTTCCTCATCTTATTGCTATGGACCACCAAAAAGAGACTGGCCCCATTCACTTGATACCCACCCTTCAGATGTTTGTACACACAGATAAGATCTCCCCTCAGTTTTCTCTTCTGCATACGAAACAGCTCCAGATCTCTCAGTCTCTCTTTGCTCAAGTCCTCCAATCACCCTCATGGCTCTCCAGTGGGCTCTTTCTAGCAGGTTCCTAACTCTCCTGAACTGGGGAGCCCAAAATTTGACACAGTATTGTAGGTGTAGTCTCACTAGAGAAGAGGAGAGTGGGAGAAGAACCTCCCTAGACCTGTTGGACACACTTTTCTTGATGCACTCTAGAGTGGTACCATTAGCTCTCTTGGCCACAAAGGCACATTGCTGTCCCATGGAGAAATTGCTGTGCACCAGGACTCCAAGGTGCTTTCTCCATGAAGCTGTTTTCCAACAGGGCAGCCCCCAAACCATTCTGGTGATGAAGATGATGGAGTCTTCCACATTTCTGACTGCACTAGGTAGAGGCTAATAAGAATATTTTTATGAGAAAAAATAGATTATAGCTGTGCAAAGGAAACAGTGGTGATGTCTACTTCATTCACAGGCTTACTGAGATGTACAAAACCAAGAACAGAAACATAGATAAGACAGTGTGAGAGTGTGTGTGTCTCTGTTTCTCGCAGTCTGTGTTTCCCCCCGGGCTTCTTCTATGTAATTAATCCTGCTTATAAACCCCCCTTTGCCGATCCTCCAAATTCACCTTGCACGTAAGGCAAAATCTGGGATAAGGTACAGAGTTGGAAAGAAGGTGGAAGGGTGGTTGGGAAGCCCTCCTGGGGACCCTGATTTCTGGGAGCGGTGTTGTGTTTCTATATCACTTTTAACTTGTATATTTATGTATATAGCTGTATATATTAGTAATATATTGTGAATACCTGCTTATATATTGTGCTAAGCTGTGAATATAAAGTTTCATTCCCTAACTTCCAGCTGGCTGAATCTAGTCTGGGTGATTTCATGAGAGTGAGGGAGTCAGGTAACTCCCAAACCATCACATCCTTGTTTTGGCACCCAACGAGGGGCTAATAAAATTTGGTCTATTACTAATTAAGTCTGGAAGTTGGGATAAATCTTATCTGGTTAATCAGTAGTATTTTATATCTGTTACATCTATGAAATGTGCACTGTTGGATTGTTGCCAAGCTTGGTTCCCTTCTGTTTGATGCAATGTGGAGAAAAATTCAAGGAATGTTTTTGGATTTTGGAGCATATCTTCTCAGCTGGATCAGCTTTAGTATTGCTGAAACTGTCACCAACTCTGTTTTTAATAAGTCAGGAAACATTACAACAGCTGACATTTATTCAGCATCTCTGATGAGGGTAATTTTGCCTAAAATTGAACTCCCAGACCCCTGTAGTGGGTTCCACAGAAGTAACACCGTGATATATTTATCATGCGTGATCTCAACCCTAATAACCCTGAGTTTATGCCTAATTGTTGTGTTATATGTAGAGAATTTGGTTGCTGCTTCCGTAAAAAAAAAAAATAAAAATAACAGCCTGGGAGAGGGAGAAGGCAGTGTTCTAAGAGTTTGCAAGTGGAAGAGAAGGAGAGATAAGGTCTGGAGAACTTGGCCAGAGTTCCACAGGAGATAGCAGACAACTTTCTCAAAACAATTTCTGTTTGGGTGGAGAGCAAGAGGGGGCCAACATGTCAAACACTAGACCTCCTCCTGCAAGTTCTGAGACAACTACCAAAATCTCACTTGTTGACAATAATGTGGCAGACAGCCAAAGAGCAGGTCCAGCTGTTGAAGTCTCTGCTGTTTCAACAAGTTCACATCCTTAGGGAGCAGTTTCTAACCCTAAACCAAATTCAAACTGACAGGCCTCAGGGATTCAGACCCTCAATTATTCAGATCCACTAGAAGAAACTTCCACTACCTTTTTTGGCTCCAGCCAAGGCTAATCTAAGACCAAATATTTGAAAGAGAATGCTTCAAGAGATGATTAAGGAGAGGAGACCTCTGGTACACAAGAGGAAGAAGAGGAGAAATACAACCTTAGAGATTTGACTAATATACTCAAATCACAATACAACGGTGAAAGGAGATGTGTGAGATTGGCTGCCAAGAAGGAGGATGGCTCTGAGAAGTTTGAGAGTGCTCTTAGGAAAGTTCTGTATCTAGGTCAAAGACAACCAGGACAACCAGAGGAAGAGAAGGATGACATCCAGGATTCCAGTGTTCCCCTCGAATAGATCAGAGAAGTTAGAAAGGAATATGCAAGGAAATCAGGAGAGCCAATCCTAAACTGGTGGGTGAGATGCCATGCTATTTGTGCAAATGGCCTGCAGGTAGGAGACAAGTCTGCAAAGTAGCTAGGGCTGCTCACAAAGGAGAGTGGAGTGGACAAATATCTGCAAATACCTGGCAAGCCCTCTTGGTAAGGTTAGCTTGTGGACACACCTCCTGTTGACTGTGGCTATGAGATATCCTTCCCCAGATGATTTGCCACGGGCACCTAAGAAGTGGAACACAATTAATCAGGGAATGAAGCTTCTGAAGGAGTTTGCTGTGAAGGAAGTGCTTTATGGAGATCATGGCACACATGAGCCTGATGACATTCCTCTGGGAATAGGTCTCACAATGAAGCTTATTAAAGTTGCTCCTTCATCCTGTGCTATACTTCTGGGCTAGCAGATTTCTATCAAGGAGACATAATGGAAGGCCTCTCTCTGTTGATGATTTCACTGACCAATTGAGGCAGATCAAGGACAGTTTGTTGCATTCTACCCTAGTCTCTGCCATACAGACTCTGGGTACAGATATAAAAGACACCATGAAAGAACTGAAGCAAGAACTTAAAACCTCCGTATCTAATTTGGCAAAGTATACCATTCCTTCATCATCTGAATGGGTGCATGTTTCTGCCATCAGGAACAGATGCCCACCTCCTGCAAGGCAATTCTGCCCAGGAGACAAATTCCACCTAGACATCAGCAATCACGCTGGTCACTGTGGATAATTCTGCGCGACCAATTTGGTGAGAACATAAACAAGTGGGATGATCAACCTACTTCACTTCTTTTGTAGAGAGTTGAGAAACTGCAGCATGGTGGAAACAGAGGAAAAAATGCCAGAAAAGTAGCTGTCACTTCTTCAGCTCCCCAGAGCAACTGCAGTTATTCCAACAATTGCAATTTCTCTCACCACACCAATCACTGTGTACACCACACATGCTATGTTCAGCATTAGGGATGCCCTGCCTCCAGCCAGCAGGACAAAAGGGACAGTGGAGAAAACTGAATGTATTGGAATGTATTCATTATGTGGCCTGGCAGTTCAAAAGTTCAGAAACGCAGGGCTTTAGTTGACACAGGTGCTCAGTGTACTTTACTGCCATCAAATTGCAAAGGGATAGAGTCTATCACTATTTCTGAAAACACTGGTGGATCTCAAGAGTTAACTAAGTTGCAGGCTGAGATAAGTTTAACTGGTAAAGAGTGGAAGAAACTGGTCCTGATGTGCCTTACATTCTGGGAATTGACTTTTTGAGACAAGGTTGTTTCAAAGATCCTAAAGGTCACAAATGGGCTTTTGGAATAGAATCTGTAGAGATTGAGGATGGTAAATTGAAATTGTCCATATAGACCTGAACTTTCAGATGAATCTGCAGTTGTGGGACATCATGACATAGAGAATCTGGAAGTGCAAATTGCGACTCAAACTGTGCACCACAGGTGGTATAGAACTAACTGTGACTCTTTGTTGCCCATTCATCAGCTGGTTCATCAACTGCAGAGTCAGGCTGTCATCAAGAAAGCTCATTCACCTTTCAACAGTCCCATCTGGCCTGTGCGCAAGCTTAACGGAGACTGGTGACTGACAGTAGATTTTCATGCCCTCAACAAGGTGACTCCACCTATGAACACAGCTTCTACTGGACATGCTGGAACTCCAGTATGAACTGGAATCAAAGAAGGCCAGATCGTATGCTATCATAAACACTGCAAATGCTTTCTTCTCTATTCCCATAGCAAAGGAATTCAGGCCTTGGTTTGCATTCACCTGGAGAGGAATCCAGTACCAGTTCAACCGTTTGTCTCAGGGGTGGAAACACAGCTCAACTATCTGTCATTCAGTCATCCACAATGCACTGGAGAAAGGTAAAGCTCCAGAGCACATACAATTCATTGATGACATTATTACGTGGGGCCAAACTGCTGAGGAAGTGTTTGAGAAAGGTAACAAAATCATTGACATTCCGTTGCAAGCAGGTTTTGCCATTAAGAGAGACAAGGTCAAAGGACCTGCCAGAGAAATTCAGTTTCTGGGAGTGCAGTGGCAGGATGGTCACTGTCACATTCCACAGGATGTGATCAACAAAGTCTCCACCATGGCAGTTCCCACCAATAAGAAGGACACTCCATCTTTCTTGGGTGCAGTGGGATTTTGGAGACTACACATTCCTGGTTTCAGTCAAATTGTCAAACTTCTGCATGATGTGACTCATAGGAGAAACAATTTGGCAGAGAGCTCCAAACGAGATGTGTGGTTGTCCACTTAATATCTGGGGTTGTTATCTACAGAGGTTTGGAAGCAAATTACACCTCAACAGAGAAAAAAATACAATCAGCCTATGAAGGAGTGAAAGCAGCTTCTGAAGTGATTGGAACTGAGTCACAATTGCTTCTAGCTCCTAGATTGCCAGTTCTAAACTGGATGTTCTAAGGCAAAGATTCATCACCAGGTCATGTCACAGATGCAACCTGGTATAGATGGATGGCTTTAGTAACCCAATGACCATGAATGGGTAACCTCAATCACCCTGGTTTGGTGGAGATGATCACCAACTGGCCGGAAGGCATAGAGTGTACCAAACCTCCAGAGGAGAAAATAACTCGTGCTGAAAAACCTCCTGCCTATGGTGATCTCTCTGATCAGGAAAAGAACTATGCTCTGTTCACAGATGGTTCCTGTTGTCTTGTTGGGAACAAGCGAAGATGGAAGTCAGCAGTCTGGAGTCCTACTAGGAAAGTTACTGAAGCAAGAGTTTGAGAAGGAGAATCCAGTAAATTTGCTGAGGTAAAAGCTGTCCAACTTTATCTTGATATGGCCGAATGTGAGAATTGGCCTATCCTTTGCGTCTATGCCAACTCATGGATGGTCGCCAATGCTCTGTGGGGTTGGCTAAAGGACTGGAAGAAGAATGGTTGGCAGAGGAAAGGAAAGCCTATTTGGTGTGCTGATCTATGGCAGGACATTGATGCACAGCTGGAGAGAACTCCAGTGAAGGTGCAGCACGTAGACGCACACATGCCCAAGACCAGAGCTACTGAGGAACACCAACACAACCAGCAGGCAGACCAAGCTGCTAAGATTGCTCAAGTTGATACCAACTCTGAGCTTGACATTGACCTTGATTGGAAACACCGAGGTGAGCTGTTCCTAGCTCGGTGGGCCCATGACTCATCTGGACATCAAGGCAGAGATGGAACATACCGATGGGCTCGTGATAGGTCAATTGACTTGTCCATGAACACTATCACCCAAGTCATCTATGACTGTGACATTTGTGCTGCTATTAAGCAGGCTAAGCGAATCAAGCCCTTATGGTATGGTGAGAGATGGTCAAAGTACAAGTATGGTGAAGTCTGGCAGGTTGACTACATCACTTTACCTCGATCTCGTTCTGGCAAGCAGTATGTGCTAACGATGGTAGAAGCCAGCACTGGATGGCTGGAAACCTATCCAGTTCCACATGCTACTGCACGTAACACCATTGTTGGTTTGGAGAGACAGATCTTGTGGAGACATGGAACTCCAGAGAGAATCGAGCCAGACAATGGTACTCATTTCAAGAACCACTTTGTGAAAAACTGGGCCAAAGAGCACGGAATTGAATGGTTCTACCACATACCCTACTATGCACCAGATTCAGGAGAGATTGAATGCTACAAGGGTTTCCTAAAAACTACCTTAAAAGCCATAGGTAGTGGAACTCTGAGAATCTAGGACAAGCATTTAGCACAAGCTACCTGGTTGGTAAATAGTAGACGTCCAGTAAACAGAACAGAACCTGCACAGTCAGATTTGGTACAAACATTGTATGGTGATAAAATTACTGTTGTACACAAAAAGAATCTATCAGAAAAAACTGTTTGGATGTTTTCTCCTTTGAGCAGAGGGAAACCTGTCTGAGGGGTGGTTTCTGCTGAAGCTCTTGGTCATACATACTGGGTAATGCATGAAAGTGGTGAAATCCAGTGTATTCCACAGAGAAATCTAACTTTAACTGGGAGAGTTTAAATTCAGAGTGTATAATACAAGCTGTTAGGAGTTTTCTGTTCTGGGTATTACTTGGCTTCCAATGAAAGAATCTCCAAGAGAATCTACTGTATGTGAGCACAAACCCAACATCACCTGAGACTCCCCATTCTTGTCTCAATTGTGAGGAGACAAACTGTTTTCTGGCATTTTGAACCACCTACATCTGAGATAGCCAGAACAAAGTATGAATTAAACTTGTGATATTCATTATTGCAAATACTGTTTTAGATTAGACAGTTCTCAGCAAAACTCTGAGAGAAATAGACAGGAGTGGATTGTCCTAGTTTGAGGCTAACGGGAATGTTTTAATGAGAAAAAATATATTATAGGCTGTGAAAAGGAAATAGTGATGATGTCTACTTCACTCACAGGCTTACTGAGATGTACAAAACAAGAACAGAAACATAGATAAGACAGTGTGAGAGTGTATGTGTCTGTCTCTCACAGTCTGTGTTTCTCCCTAGGCTTCTTCTGTGTAACTAATCCTTCTGCTTCTAACCCTCCCCTGCCAATCCTCCAAACTCACCTTGCATGTAAGGCAAAGTCTGGGATAAGGTATAGAGTTGGAAAGAAGGTGGAAGGGTGGTTGGGAGGGCCTCCTGGGGACCCTGATTTCTGGAAGGGGTGTTGTGTTTCTATATTGCTTTTAACTTGTACATTTCTATATATAGCTGTATATATTAGTAATATATTGTGAATACCTGCTTGCATATTGTGCTAAGCTGTGAATATAAAGCTTCATTCCCTAACTTCCAGCTGGCTGAGTCTAGTCTGGGTGATTTCATGAGAGTGAGGGGGTGGGTTAACTCCCAAGCCATCACACTGACAATGGAATTTTTCTAAGAAACACACACCTCACAACACAGAGTAAAACACATCCTAACCACCATTAACAACTCAAACTTCATTTGTGGAGTCCCACTGACTTTAGTAAATTTTGATTTGCAAGCAGATGTGTCATTTTTGAATAGCATCTCCACAGAACCCAGCGGGGAACAGGCAGAGGTCCCAGTTTGTCTGAAGATCAGACAAATTAAGATGAAATATCACAACAATGCCACATAGACTGACAAAGTTGGGTACTAAAGAAGTAATGGCCAAGTTTGTTTGGTGTTATTTATGTGCCCCAAAACACTATGCCCTCACAAGTCCTAATGTTGCAATGTTTCCAGACGTCTTGAAAGTCTAGAATGGTCTATGAGTCCTTATCCTCATCTTCACTGCTCTGGAGACACTTATTCTAGTGAATATTCTGCTATATTCTGATGAAGAGACCTCGTTTACTCAGACTAAACCCCACCCTATAAGCCTTTCTTACAAAGTAAAAGCTTCAAGCACACTCAGATGAACTCTAGGTCTTCTATCACAACCATTTCAAGACCTACTAAAAAACCTTCCTGAGAGACCCAAAGACCTGGAGTCTTAGTTCATTCTTACATTGCTCTGCCTCTTCTTTGTGCATCTTGAGAGGTATAATGCTTTAAAAGCCAAATAGGCAGCAATGGGAAAACATTTCTGTGGCTAAGATGTGGCTTTTGCTCCAAAAATACTCTGAGCAGCTCTATGCCACAGGCATGCAAATGAGCAAGGGCTCAGTTTGCATTTCATGTTCAGAAATAGACACTGATGCATTTTCACCTGTGATCTTCTTCAAGATGCTGTTCTTTCCAGAAACGGAAATGAGTCAATAGTTTGCATATTAGGAGCAATAAACATTTCTTATGCACACTATTTAACAAGTACATCTTTCACTGGAAAAGGTCAAGCCAGCCTAGCAGGTGCTGACATCATGACTGCTTTTTGGGAGCTAGCACTTCTCTTAATGATTTTCATTGTGCCTGAGGTATCAGCTTAGGAACTGTACTGACAGTCCCCAAGGTTTGTATGGTGGGCTCAGAATTCCTCTAAGCAGAAACACAAGCCACAGACAAGCTATTTCTCTGTGTCCTGATTATAAAAGAATACAAAAATCTTTCTTGTTCTTCAGAACATAAGAATAGCAATCTGCTTTGCTAGTATTTCACCTCCTTCTTTCCCACAGTCATTTTAAAACAGCGAGATAACTACTACTTGACAGAGCTGTGTAGTGAATATCTGACAGTAAGGCTTGCTACTATTTTGATTTGGTTTTAGTATGTATTTTAGCACTTCTAAGTCCCTATATAACTTCCCCACAGGAAAGCTGAAGAGAGATGATTGGACACCAGAATAAATCCTGCATATCTGACAGTAGGAACGTGCACCTGCTCCACTTACATGCAATGGGGACAGGACTGTTCACAGGATAATAGGGGTTGGAAGGGACTCGAGGAGATTCCTCCTTGCCAGAGCAGGACCACACAATCCAGCACAGATCATAGAGGAATGCATCCAGACAGGCCCTGAAGGTCTCCAGAGAAGGAGACCACAAACTCCCTGGGGAGCCTGTTCCAGTGTTCTGTGACCCTCACAGTAAAGAAGTTCCTCTGTGTGTTGAGGTGGAACCTCCTGTGCTGCAACTTACATCCATTGCTCCTTGTCCTACCACAGGGAGCAAGTGAGAAAAGCCTGTTCCCCCCTTCCTGATCATCCCTCAGATGTTTATAAACATTTATTAAATCCCCTCTCAGTCTTCTTTTCTCCAGACTAAAAAAATCCCAGGTCTCAGCCTCTCCTCATAAGCCATGCCCTCCAGTCCCCTAATCACCCTTGTAGCTCTTCATTGGACCCTCTCCAGCAGATTCCTGTCCCTCTTAAACTGGGGAGCCCAAAACTGAACACAGTACTCAAGGTCTCACCAGGGTAGAGTAGATGAGAGGGAGAACCTCCCTTGATCTGTTTGACTTTCACTGTGGGAATAGGGAGTGCAGAATGTGAACAAAAGAGTAAAATCAAACTATCTGTCTATGGCTGTGTAGAAAAATGGGAGTAAAGCCAGGACACCATCGTCCAAGTTTACACTCCAGTACACATTTTTCCATAGGACTATTCTTCCTCCAGCAAATGGATTCCACAGAGCTCACACCAGGCATGAAAGGATATTTATCACCAGAGAGTATAAGGCATTCACAGGAAGGATGAATTCCAGACTCAATTACAAGCCAGACTCAATTACAAGCAAAACCAACAGCTCTTAAAAATGAATGGTAGATATTTTGCCTTGCTGGATATCTGTGTATCACAGTGCACCTTGAATAGCTTTTCCCTAAAAGGAAAGCTTGTGGTCATACTGGGATTTGAGATGGAGAATGATAGAAACACTGTCCATTTATTTTTTGCTCTAAAATGTTTCTGTTCAACTAGATATTTGTAACTATTAAGCATGATTAGGCTGTATAAATGTACAAGTCCAAACCTAAAATGAACACAAGGCCAACAAACACTACACTTAGCCTACAACTCCTCTACAGGAAGTCTACATCTAGGCAAATCTAAAGATAGAAGAGGTACAGAAAGCCACTAAATAAAAGACTGGACAAGTCATATCCATATGCTTTAGGGCCATCCTCCTCTACAACACACCTGATGACACTCAAACTGCACAGGATTTAGTCTCCTCTGAATCCTAGCTACTTTTGTTGCTACTTGACATAACTTCTATATCTCAACAGTCTGATATAATAAGTGCATGCATAATATGAGTTTTGATGCAAAGGTACATGAATGATCTTTGTGGTGTTTTAAGACCTGCTGGGACGGTATTATGAGACCCCGTATACAGAGGGATCTCAACCTTGTGCTCATGCTGGAGTCAACTGGAGCACCCCAAAACAGAACAAGAAAGCAAGCTAACAGTTGGGGGACAAATAGTCAGGTCTCAGTATTGTTTTCTAGATGGAGACACATGATCAGGCAAGTTACAGAGATGCAGGTCTCTTTGAGATACAACACATTACAGTGTATGAAGGGCTGCTGGTAGAACATGTGCTTCATGAAACCATTGAATTAAGCTCTCAGTGAAGAAATGGAGAGGGAGTTGAATCGCCAAGCCTGGATGTGTTTAAAGGTCATTTAGATGGAGTACCTGGGAATATGGTTTAGGGGTGAACTTTGCAGAGTAAGGTTATCAGTTGGACTTGATGATCCCAAGGGTCTTTACCAGCCTGAATATTTCTGTAATTCTGTGATTCTGTGAAACAGGTCTCATCAACCTGGAAACAAGGTCAGCAGTTTGAAGCATATTAGTCAAAGATATTTTACAAGAGCTGACATGCAAGAAAAAGTAACAGCTCAGGACAAGTATAAGGTCTCACTCTCACTGAAGCGAATTGATAAAGTCACTAGAGTTCTAGGCCCATTTACAGCAGCTAGAAATTCAGTTTCCGACTTTCAGGCAAATCTCTGTAGTGGAAAAAGGTGGGGAGGAAAGAAAACAGGTCACAGAACTTCATGATAAAATGTATTTCCTCTAAATGCTTCAACCTGGAAAGAGTGGTGAAGTTTTCCAGGAAGTATTAGTAAATCTCACAGTGAATACCAGTGAAGCAGAAGCAAAATTAAATCATGCTAGGGGGTAAACAACAGATTTTTAGCTGTGGTTTGTTTGGCTTTTTAATTCCGCTCTTTCATTTCGTTCTGTATTAGGTAATTCATTACCTAATTTAAAGCAGGTATTGCACATTAGAGTCTCCACACTTTGCAGCCTACATGTTTAGACCATCCTCTTCATGTGATCTCTTCTTTTGGCTGCCTGTTTTACTTTGCTACTGGACTAGAAATTTCTGACTTTCAAAAAACTTGGATCTGCTTCCCCTTGAAGCCAGTTGGAGAAGCTGTTGTACTGACTGATTAATCAAGTGTGCAGAAGCTCTCAGAACCACATATACCTCTTATTTTATCTTTTAGGACTACCTCCACTCTATGGCAGGAAGCTGAAGTGGGTGTATCTTATATGAGACCCAAGCCAGTTCTCATGAACTAACTTTCATAAGCACTGGATCCAGTGCACTGTGAGGACCTGGAAGCTCTATCTTAAAATATCCCTATCATGTTTCCTTTTACACATACAGAGAAATTTCCTTTTCTGTACCTTGCTTTTTCAACACAGAAAGCTCTTGTGTGTAGCTGCTATTGGGTTATTACACTGAGACTAGAGCAAGGCTTTGAAAGTCTGGACTTCAGGGATTTGAGAGTCACTATTAGGCACCATTTGCCTGATTTTCATGTTGGAGCTTTCATTCAATCCCATTCCACCCTGACAGAATTAGAAACCCTACTTATTTTGGGAAGGTGAGACCTGTGCTCTGTTGCTCCAAGCCAAACTGTAAACCATTGTTACTGGAAGGTGCTACCACCATGAGATCTCTTAATCTATAAAATTAATTGAGACTCTTAAGTCTTACTGTGCTCCTGGTTTCTGCAAAATGTTATCTGAAAAGCCCTAATGAATTCCTTCCTCACACTTCTCCCTTGACAAATACTGCCATACTGTTTGGTTTATTTAGACATGTATTTATAGACTGTGACAGAACTGAGATAATGTTAATAATCAGATTTGACACAGCATGAGCAGTAAGTGTGCAGAAGGAAGGAATGGCTTCATATGAGTTTCAGCACAAGTTTATGCAGAGCTTTGAAAACTGTGGCAGAATGTTCCCTCTGTCTTATGGCCAACAGGATGTCCTACAAGCCTGTAAGAATTCCCTCCATAAAGCAGGCTAAAAGCATGTTTGTTTAGGTATCTGTGTCTACAATTTAGAAAATATGATGTAAGCTCTAAAATCAAATAATTTAAAAGGAGAGGTGAGAGCAGGGGTAGTTTTTAACCCTTAAAACTGTTCTCACTGAATGTGACTTACTGCTGAGAAACCTGTGGGGAAGATACTCTGACAGCAGGATAATAACACTCTTTTTTAGTGACACTCTGGGGAGCAATCTTGATATCAAGTGGTGATCTAGGCACAGAAGGCAGAGACCTTTCACAGATAGCACACCAAGCTCTGCTTAAGTCTCTCAGATTAGAGAGTGAAAGCATGGGAGAAAAAATAAACGAGACCTGGAAGTTGCTGTTAGAGAAGTTTTATCTCTGCATCAGAGGACAGTTTCCAGCTCTTTTCCTTGGCACTACCTCAAGACTGAGCTTGAAGTGTATCAGTCTGCACCTAGGTGAACCCAAAAATCATCAACCAAGGCAGAAATAAAGACAATGAGATGTAAACTTTTCACTCATGTTTAGGAGGCTACCTGATTTACCAAAGGACAGTTCTGTGGGTATTTAGGCCCCTTTTTTCCTCATCTCCTGAAAAAATCAGTCACTAGTCTTAAACCCATTCTTTTTTCCCTCTGAGAATGGCTCTGTGAAGTGGTAGAAGAAAAGACTGCATCTTTAGAGAGTCCTAGAACTGTGTGTTCTGGCTCTGTGTGCTGTGAGTTCAACCTATGTTAGCATAGCAGTGTTGGCACAGAGGCAAACTGGGAGTGAAGCAAGTAATTTACAACTGTCAGGCAGAACCACTGACAAAATTCACTGTAAATTCTTGATGCACCAAAGTTACCAGCCAGTATGATTCTGCTGACACTGAAGCCATATACAAATTGAGTGTGCTTTCAGTGAGTGTTTTCTTTGCTTAAAACACTTTCTTATTGCTGAGATTCATTCCCCACCCCCTTATTTCCTCCTGTCCTTAGGACTTTACAGAATAAAAATTTTAATTCTGGGAAAAACAAACAGTGACACTTCAACATTTTTAAGCAAAGTTTGCAAACTTTTATTTAAGCAGGTTTTGTTTCAGCTTGGGCCACTTTTAAATGAAAAACACTGATTTGAAAGAGTACTAAATACTCAAACAAAAAATACTTAATCCAGCATCACACAGTATTCAAATTAAGCCAAATTAATCCACTTAATTATTTTTCCCTCCACTGCCCCTGCAAATGCTAAAAATTTTATCTTCTGCCTCATCTGGCACTGAATTTTCCCCTTGATATTTTTGTTAAACTTATTAAACTGAACAAAAAAAATCCTGAAATGTCTCCATTTTATAAAATATTGGCATGCAGTATTGTCTCCTCCACCCTCCTCACCACCACTCCCAGCCAAGATGTTTACCCCAGAAGGCTAGAGGGAAAGCAGATACTACAAGCAAAACAGAGAAAACATAAAAACGAGCATGGTCAACACAGCAGAGCCACCATCTTCACCACAGACCATGTATGTCCATGTATGCATCTCTCTCTGTGTAATGTTTCCCCCCTCTCTTCAAAGCCAGCTTTCAGAGTAACCACATGCTTTATTTGTGGTTTAGGCCCACAACCCTTGGGGATGGGAGGAGGGGGGATGCAGTGTGATGATAGAGTATAAGACTGGTGGAAAGCAAAGAATAAGCCCCAGGTGGAGATCCAGTTCCATCCAAGGTGGGATTACTTAGAATGACAAGCAGAAGTTTAGGGAATTACAAGCAGAGAATAATGTGTGCTTCATGCAGAAAAAATGGGTTGTGAAAAACACACAAGGACAAAGCAAACCCCCCCAAAGACCTGTTTGGAAAGGTCAGCTGAATTCAGAGCAATTCATGGCCAGAGCCTCGTCGAGGAAGAGCAGTTGAGGTTTGCCAGGTTACACCCTCCAGAGTAAAAGGAGGAGAGTGGAGAGTGCCAGAAAGGCAGAGAGGAAAACCGGGAACAGGACGCCAAGTGCTTTTCAAATCAGCAAGCCTCAGTGGAGTTACATCAGTGGAGAGGCCAGCCCAGCAGCTAATCAAAGGCAAACATCTCAGAATTGCAATCTTCAGTCTCTGCCTCAGACACCAAACTAAGCAAGGACAAATCTAAGTTTCTAAATGGGGGAAGTGCCCCTGCAGATTTCTTCTGAAGGACCAGATCCATCCACACATCCTGTACCTGGTTTCTTACCTTAAAATTTGTAGCACTGGGCTCAGCATGGTTCCCCAGGCTTCAGGAGAGAGCTCAGCACGTCACAGGGCAAAACCTTTGTGGGTCAATACAGACACAACTCATTGCAATGCCATCTAACTTCCCTTATCCCATAGACTTTGTGTGTGTATAGGCAAACCGCTCAGCTGCACAGAGGTGTCATTTTGTAGCACATGTGTGTGCCTTTGCCCTTTCAATTCTGAAGAAGTAGAAGGAAATGGACAATTTTTAGGACACTTTTTAGGAACAGAAGATTTTTAAGGTACACTTAAACATGTAACAGAAGTTTTGGGACTATTAGTTTGGGGTTTTTTTCAAAGCTACATTTCCTTTCTCTTTCCCAGCTTTAATTTTAAAATCTGGACTGACAATGTACAGGGTTAACCCTCCTGGGGGAGCGAACTTGAACCTGACCCCAGATAGTCTTGACCCCTCCCCAGGTGATGGTGGTTCGTCCACTCCCCCTTCCTGTCTAAGATCCATAAAAGCAGGGGGGCTTCCTGTTCTTTAATCATAGAATCATAGAATCAACCAGGTTGGAAGAGACCTCCAAGATCATCCAGTCCAACCTAGCACCCAGCCCTATCCACTCATCTAGACCATCTAGACTCATCTCTCTCCTTGCCAGCAATCAACCACCATCCTATTTCCTGCTGCTCTCTATTTCACCACGTGGCCATCACCCACGAGTCAGACAAAACCCATTGCGATCAAATCTGTCTGTATGTTGTGATTTGGATGTTACCCACCCTCCTACACTTTGAAATCACCCAGACTAGATGCAGCCAGCTCTGGAAATGGAATGAAACTTAGATTTACAGCTTAGCACAATATAAAAGCATATATTTACAGTATATGCAGCTATATACAGAAATATGCAAGGTAAAAGGTAATACAGAAACACAACTCCCCTCCCAGAAACCTGAGTCCCCAGGAGGGGCTCCCAACCACCCTTCTGCCTTCACCCACCTTTCAACCTTACCCCAGATGTTGCCTTGTGTCCCAAGGAAGAATGGAGGGTCAGCCAGGGGGGTTAGGAAGCAAGAGGATTAATCAGAGAGATGGAGGGTGAGGTTAGAGAGAAATGCCTCTCAGAGCTCAGGCAGTGCCCAAACTGCCGTATCTATGTTAATACTCTAGTTCTTATACATCTCATCAAGCCTATGAGCAAAGTAGACATCACCATTGTTTCCCTTTCACAGACTGTGATCTAATCCTTCTTACCAAAACATTCTATCTAGCTTCAAACTAGCACATATGTTTACATGTTTTGTATCTTGTTTTCCCTTTCTTATACCTTTGTAACTTCCCTATCTCATATACCTTTTATTTGCTGTTAAACATTTCTTCTTTTAACTTCCAAATCGCAGTGAGATTATTTATTTGGGTCTGCTTTACCTTTCCTTTCTCTCTCCATCTAATTCCTTTTCCTTTGGAAAAATAAGGGGGAAGAGGGAAGGGCATCCTATAAATTGTTATTGGTTCTATCAACTATATTTGAGTGTCTCGGAAATTTAAATTAGAACCTAGACAGACAAGCACTTCTAAACCCCATGCAGGGTGTGTGAATGGGCAAAACAGAAAGCAAAGTACTGTTGTTTTTATAGCTTTAAGAATGTGACCATAATCCTTTGTGAAGTTGCTGAGCATAGCCCTGGACAACAATTGTCATTTTCAGTGGATCCATAAACATGAGGCAAGGCTCCAGCTACTGGCAGGTAGACATTCAAGAGTGTGGGCAGCAATGGAACAAAGACAAAGATCAGCAACAGCTCTTCTGTGATTCAGAAATTCAGATTGTTTCTTGAATATGGAACAAATGCAGGTGACTTCAGTGAGCTGCGACTACAGGCACCAATACAAAAGCCCTTTCTGGGATCTGCCTGTCTCTCAGGGGTGGTGCTTAGGGCTGATGTTATTTTGACAAGTAGGGAAGTTAATTCCTGCCAATCTAAGGGTTTGATAAATTATGTGATTAGCAAAAGATATCTTTTCATCCTAGCCATTCTCGTCCTGTCTAAATTTCCCTCTCCCTCTCTATTCCCCAAAATACATTCAACTAGGCTCTCATCTACTGCTAACATAAATCCTTGCTTGACTTGTTTGTCTTTGTGAACATAAGTGCAGTGACTTAAATGCTTTAAAATCAGAATATATGTAAGCCTTTGCGGAGTCTAGGACCTAAAGATGCTAGGCTACAAATGGATCAATGTACAGTTAGTTACTGTGCAGTTGGCAGTTTCAGGGAATAGCAATTTCACCTATGCATTTCTTGATGTTCTTAACTAAGAAAGGGAAATGTATCTCACAATCCTGACACACCAAGTCTCACAGGTAGTATCTGTAAGAATTCTGTGCCAGGCATTTTTACAAAGATTCATTCTTTTTCTGTGTTTGAAAAAAATACATCTCAAGGCTGCATTCATTGGCTAACAATTTCAGTAGGTTTTAGAGCATCTGTCATAGAGCAAATGCTCATAGTGTAACCAGGCGTTGTGGAGGGGAGTTAGTCTGGGTTTTAGGGAATGAAATGCGAGGCCGACTTTGAAAGAACTTGAGAGATTTATTATCACAAACACTAAGAATCCCCTTCCCTGAACTTATTTGTAACTACCCCACATAAGTTCTTTGTCCACAGTTGTGAATTAAATCACAAAATGACTATGTATAAGAAATCATGAGCTTGGCAACGGTTTGAAAGGATTTATGAAGAAAGTCTGTGGCTTGAGAGAGAGTTCTGTCTCTTAGATCAAGTCTCAGTTACTCACTGTCCAAATTCAGTTTTGAAAAGTCTCAAATATCGTGGATTGGGGCGCGCTGTCCGAGTCTCTGCAGGTCCGGGCCAAACTGGGCGCTGGCCTCCAAAGGCTGGTGAGGATGGGAGCGCTGACTGTAACCGTGCCGTCCCGAGCCGGCTGTAGCTTCGATGCTGCAGTGCGATGCGAATGCCGAGTAAGTGCCAGACAGTGCCGACGCGTGTGTGAGCGGGTGAGCGAGAGAGGGTAACGAGCAAAAAAGGATGCTCAATTAAGGCAAATGCAGCATCTCTTAGAGTGTTTCAGAAGAAGTGTGTTAACCAAACTCAGGCGAACATACGTGAACAATACAGATTGGTTCAAAGTTATAATTAATTCACACATTGGCTAATTTTTACCAAAAACAACCTGTGGTACCACCCAGGGGTCAGCCCCCAGCAGGTGTGTGTAGGGTCCTCATAAAGTCTGAGAACCCAAGGCCTTTTTTCCAAAACAACAGCCTATGTTTACAGTTTCTGCCCTTCTGGGGGAGAAATCTTCCCAGAGGCTGTAACGGCTGCTGGGACAGCGGCTCTTATCATACAAGCAGATGAAAGCAATGTTTTGACTTCCCGATGGCTGGTTCATTTGAGCCACAGTTTTGTATAAATGATGGGCTTTGCAAAAAGGCTTTGCAGCCCTTCACGTCACCAGGTGACAGAGCTATATGGTATGAAATAGCAAATTAATTTCCAGTAACCTCATGTTTGACAACATGGCTTCCAAGAGTGGGGCTTTTTCCCCACAAGGAACACTTTTAACAATTGCATTAACTCCAGTGGGAGTGCAGAACTTTTTGTGTTTAGATTAGACTGATACATTTAAAGAGCATCTAGGGAGATACTTTCAAAAAATACCAATTTTGTATTGGTCTGGCTTCTCTGTTGTCTAGACAGTTAAAAGAGAGATCTGCAAAATCACCAATGGAGGGTAAGACAGAATAAGCTGTTCACTGTTTTACATTAAAAGTGAAGAATGAATGAATGAATGAATTTCTCAAGAAACTGGTTTCGAGGACTCCAGAAAGAACTCTCTTCTCAAACTGCAGATCTCCTGGCCAAAACTTTAATAGATGCTTATGGAAATAGGAAAATGTATGAGGAATAAGTTCATCATCACCTACTCACTCTGGAAAACTGGCAATATCATTGGCCACTGATTTGTTAAGCCAAACAGAAAATCAGGCATAGTATGGAAGAGATATATTTGTTTGATGGGAGTTCCCATTAGGTTCCTGGTATTGATGGCTTCTGGAAACAAAGATCCAAGCTGCAAAAACCATATGTGAAAAAAAAAAATAACAGTATTGGAAGTACATTGTCAGGATAATAGCATACACCAGAACCTTTTAACAAGTGCATCAAACCCATCTGTGCAGTATCTGAGGATATGCAAAAATCAAGCAATGGGGCACACATAACACCAGTAAGGTTGGGAAGTGCACTGGAAATTAAGATAAAGATATTTGCCTTGGATCACTGAGTCCTGGACTCATGCCTTGTCTCTGTCCTGTCAAGAAAGCTCCACTGCAGCCCACTGCCCTTTAATTTAATGTGGTTCATGTTAGCGAGTCAATCCATACCCCCTTGCTAGGCTGCCTGCTGTGTGTGCACACAAGTGAAACATCACATTCTTCCACATGAGATCTTGCCCCAGTGTCTGGCTTCTATCTTTGGTATTTTTTTCAGGTACTTGTAAACCAGAATTAGGACACCTCACAACATCTTTTTTTTTGACAAGACATGGATCTGCTCTTGAAACCTTTCCAGGTATCTGAAATATGTTAAATGAGTTTAATACTATAGCCAAAAGACGTTAAATTACTTTAATACTATTTCCTTTATTCTTCTGAGTCACTCTGTCTGAATTCCAAATAGAGTGAAATTAGACTATAAATTGGAATGTTTATTCTTTGTATGTATTGAAACTATCTCATGGGAATTTTGTATTAATGAAACTTTTAGAATTCTCCTGAGATAAAATATTTCACTAGAATGTCAAGAGCATTTCTGCTTTTTTTTTTTTTCTTTGTTTTACTTTTTGGAAGGGAAGAAAAAGTGTATTTCCTTCATGTCATTCTTCTTTCCTCTTCCTTTATTTCTTGTATGCATAGAGTAATGACTCATAACAGCCAAAATCCTGTTTGGATGCTGCTCACTCCTAGTCTCCACTAACAATCTACTTTCAAGAATTCATGTATGTGTCAGACTCAATGCTGTCTCTGAACATCAGGTTAAACTGTCCCATTGGTTTGCAATGTATCTGGTAGATAAACATGGTGCATTTTGCAGAGATCCTCATTAAGCTGTATTTGTATTCAGAACATTTTCACTTTGTCATTCAAGTGGTAATGCCTGAAGTGTAGATCTGCTATATCAATACACAGCTGCTCTACATCAGTACGCAGGGAACTGTGCTCGTTGTGTCCTTGTGATGGGGCTGTGTAAATGTCTCTGTCGATAAAACAGTCACACTTCTAGCTATTTTAGATTAATGCATACAAAACTGCACAGGCCACATAGTTTTATGTCTCCAGTACCTGCTTGCTTAAACACAGAGAGACTTTCAGTCACCTTCTGCAAACATCATCCCATGACAGAAGTAATTTTCGGTGATCATTGAAAGGAAGTCAAATAAGCAGTACATTCCTTGAGTCCATAGTGTCTCAGAGTGTTTCTTTCATTCCTGCTGCTTATTATTCTTTCTGTAAGTCTTGATGGCCTAAAAGTGAATGGAAATACCATTAACTAAACCTGCAGTGACTTTCACACAATAGATAGGTCAAAGAAATGGGAAAAAAAACTTCTGACAAAGGAGATATTTCTTTAGGTGTAAAAGCACATTGACAAACACACGCAGACATGCACACACATGCAAGGTCACACACACTCGTGTTGGCTCCCATGGGACTACTTCTCCATAAAGCATGTCCAGGGTGCACGAGGCAGGCCAGTAATTTCAGTGCCAGAGAAACTATCTATCATTATTGTGCACATCTAGTTTCCCACTTGTTCAATAATGTACTTGCTAACAGACAATGTTTGTGATATAGCTATCTGCATAGATACAATAGGGGGCGAAAAAGAAGGTAGAGTAAGATATCTGGGTAGGGAACAAACAATGGCAGGGAACAGAGCATGGTAGAGCACAAATCATGGTAGGGAACAACCACTGTGTCATTTTGCCCAGATCACTGGCCAACATGACTTTGCTGTCTAAGAAATTATATCATTACTCACTCTATCATTATCTCCTGTATGTCTCTGGTGAGGTGTCATTTTAAAGGGCATTCTGAAATATGAGGGACTGCCAAATATTAATCTGCTTGTTCTTGCCTTTTCAAGATTGTTGTTCCATCACCTATATAAATGAGAAGCCTATCACAGAAAATGTGTCGGATGGCTACATTTCAGGTTCCTCCAGCTGCAGCACTCCCACAAAGGCTATAATAGGCCACCCACCCATCCTTAGAAGTGGTAAATAATCTAATTAAACAGAATTGCAGAGTATTCAAGAATTTTCAGCCTTGAGAAAAAAAAAATCTGTTCAGTTAAGAAACTTCAGCTATCTCCTCTTGTTTTTATTTCAAAAGGTTATTATTTTTTGATGATGCATTTCTGGAGTTTTTAATCATCTTGTTTGTTATCAATCTCAAGTGGCATATTCAGCTGTACCAGTATATAACATGGAGAAAGTGAATACCAAACCCAGCAGAGGTAAAATGTTAGAGAAAGAGAAGAGAGAAGGCCTGGAAGACAGAGCATAGAGCCAATCTTCTGTCTGTGAGCACTGAGTCACACTGAATCTAGATTTAAGTTCTGAGTCTGCCACCATAGTGTTCTTTAAGTAACCTTGGAGGGCACTGTTAAAGTCTTGAATCAACAACATAGATACAGCAAGGCTAGCTCAACAAAGATCTTCATTTCATTCTGCTTGCAATTTCAGTAGCCAAAGCCAAGATACTTTGAAACTAGAAGTAATTTTCAGAACAGTCATCCATTAATGCTGCTTCAACACAAGTCAAGCAGTTCATTGATGCATATCAATCTTTGTTAGAAAACTGAAAAGTAGCTCAAATGACTCACACTACCATCTTCTTACCCTGAAGTGGGCCACTGTACCCCAGTGTCTGCTTCTCTGATCTCTGCAGCTGCTTACCTTGAGAAATACTGTTTCACTAGGTACTTCAAGATCTGTCTTGCACAAATTCCACTGCAGCTTTTTAATCTTCCATCTTTCATAGAAAGATTTCTTATGTTTCTCTCATTATGATGCTTCTTGTTGAAAAAAATTGTCTTCTCTGGAGGCAGTCTTTGAGACCCAGGCTGTGTCTCTCACCCTGCTAATTCAGCAAAAATGAAGCTGCACTAACACTTGATCTAAGATGACTGCTGTGTTTTCTCAGATCATGGAGCATGGAGCAGCAGAGGCAATGTGGGTGTAGTGAGGGAAAGAGTAAGGATAGAGAAACTAGCTCTCAGAGCAGCCAAGGAATACCTATTGCTCTTGTCTGGAGTGAAACTCAAGTGAAGAGCAATGCTACCTAAGTGTTCTTCTCACAAAATGTCGGCTGCTCAACTTCACACTCACAAGAAGCCCTGCCCAAACATTTAACTTTCAGCAATTACAAGGAACTGACAATTCCTCCAGCAAATTAAGACATCAGTTTTCAGTGATAGAGAAGAATCCTCAAGACTCAGAGTAACCCTATTGAAAGAAGAAGAAATGAGGTAGTGAGAGGGTGAGATCCATTTTTTTACATTTTTCAAGCAGAGATGAGATTTCAGTTCCAATCCTGCTTCTCAGGCAGCATGGGCATAGATGGCTCAGTCTAACATCAAAACAAAACACCACAAGCAAACAAACCCAACAAAATCCAAGCAAGCAAACATCACAAAATTTAAATATACCTCCCAGCTCGGATAGCACATATTTTGTAGAGGACATACTGCACAATTTGTCCACAGTCAATTGTACTCAGATTGCCTTGTTCAGAGTTTTAACCACAACATGTCCTTCCTCTGATCCAAACTCTTCTTTTCTACACTTTCGACAAAGCTGAAAATCTATAGTACTGCATGCACCGACTTTACTGTGATTTTAATAACAAAAGTGTGAATAACTGAGATGTTTTTCATCAATGATCAATTAAAAGCAAAAAACAGAGTGCCATCTGCATCTGTGCATTTGAGTCAGACCCTTTGGACAGCCCTAGGCTGCCTTGGATGCAGGATGACAAAGCCCTGCTTATAACTTATCTGCAGAGGTATTTCTGGCTTATCCTATTCAGTTTTTAATTTAAATATCTGCAGTTATTTACATACAGCACACACATTTTTTTCCTCTTCTTGAGCAATTGTTAATTGCCTTTAGAGAAGATAAATATTTGAGTATGTGTACATGTTCCCTTCTAGACAGACATCAAGCAACACCCTAAAAAGCCTGGTGCTCATACATAGCGCTTTTGGTGCTTTGCTTCCTGAGTTCTCTGTTTTTAACCTCCATGAGATAGCAGACTTTGACAAACTTGGAATTCAAAAGTAAGGCTTGCTTGACAAAACTGGATCTATTATTACATAGTTTATGTCTGAAAAACATGGGCTGATAGTTGCTCAAGGTTTGATCACCTACTCCATGATTTGTGTTTGTCTGAGAGTTTTGCTTGCATGCAGATACCAGGGTGTGCATCAAAGCAGGTTGTGGTGGATGGAGGCTGGTTCCAGTCATAACATGAGGTTTTTATTGTTTGGCACTCACCAGATGACTTCTACTCTGAAGATCAGCGGTTTACTCCCAGATAGCCATTTCTGAGGACAAGACTGCCATTTAGAGTGCACTGCAGCTTTGCCCTTAGACAGCAGAAGTGACCTCAGGGGTAAACACCTGAGGATGAGCACCTTTGATCCAAGTTTAGAAAGTACCAGAGTTTTCTTGCCAAGGTTTTTAAATGCAGGTTTTAAATACTGACAATCTGAGGTAGCTATTTCAAAAAGAACAGTATACAAAAACCTCTCTCTGTGGGCACAATTCAAAAAAAGCCTCAAAGGAGAAACTGAATTAAGAATAGACATAAAGAATGAAAACAGGAACTCACTAATCAGTCAAATGTCACTTTTTTTTCAGCACAAAGAGAACAGAAGACATTCACATGCTTACATACCTGCCATTCTAATGAGCTACTCAAAATTACATATAAGAATTAATTTCTGAAAACACTGTTTTAAAACCAGAAGATGTAGCTTTTTAGTAACATTGCCTTACACAGTAGTCTTTTGATGAACCAGTCATAGTATTTTTTGCAGCAATACTGTCCAGGGGCTTGGGAAATAAATCTAAGAAGGAAATTCAAGTTGAAAGTATAATTTGCTTGTATTTTGTACAGAAAAAAGAACTCAGGATCTGGTGCATGCTTGATGTTAAATGGATGAACAGTCTCACTAACACGTGTTTTATGTCTCAAGAATTTTCTGCACTGCAGACAACAGGACAAGGTCTGTAATCACATCTTTCATCAACAAAGTACAGATACAGACAGAAAATATATGTATGCTAAATACTATGTTTAAATAAGATAAAATTGTGAGAGAAAAGATTGTGACTTCATATTCAAATTGTCATATGCAAAAAAAAAGTACATGATAATGCTGATAATTAAATGTTCAGGTGTTCCTCAGGATCCAGAGAAGGTCTATAAAGATGATCAGAGGGCAGGAGCACCTCTCCTGTGGTGACAGGCTGAAAGAGCTGGGTCTGTTCATCTTGGAGAAGAGAAGGCTCTGGGGAAACTTCACTCTTCCACTACCTGAAGGTGGCCCACAAGAAAGCTGGGGAGTGACTACTTACACAGGTATGGAGAGGTAGGACAAGGGGCAATGGTTTTAAACTAGATTCAGATTGGGCTTTAGGGCAAAGTTTTTGACTGTGAAGATAGTAGAACACTGAAACAGAATGCCCATGGATGTGGTTAAGTCCCCATCCTTATAAGCATTTAGGGTCAAGCTTGAGGGGGTTCTGAGCAACTTGATCTAGTTGGGGTGCTAACTGCAGGGTGGTTAGACTATGGTGACCTTCCTTAGACTAAATGAAAATTAAAAGTCTCTCTTGACCCGAGGCATTCTATGAGTTCATGACAAAACTGGTCATCCGGCTCTACAGAAGCAAGGCTTCTACAAAATACTAAGCTCAATACTATAAAATATTTTTTTCCCTAGACAGTAGACCAAACAGTTTCTAAGCTCATCACAGTTGGAACTGGTTTACTCCAAATAACTCATATTGATCAACAAGGCACCATTACTCCTCTTCCAGATACAGTTTTAAGTTTTCATTTTCTATTGCATCATCTAGGATGTCACTTTAGAATGGTAATATAAGCCTGTGGAACAGCTTTTGTCTGAAAGCAGTGACAAACAATGGCTTAAAAGTCTCTAGTTTAAGGTGCAGATTCAAAAGCTTTCAACACAGGGATCTGCTATTTACAATTGAAACTAAGCATTTTTCATGTAAATTAATGAAAAGCAAAGAAATGTGTATGTTCTTCCTTTCACATGACTTGGCTTGCCCAGGATGTGCATGATCTTTTAACAGTCAGAGGCCTTGATCATGCTGACTCGGCACTGATGTCATCCTGCAAATACTGAAGTTCCTACTGCAATAAATTATTATGTAATTGAAACAGGGCACAAAGAATGGTGGTCTGAAAAGTATCCAGAGCTCAGGGGGATAACTCACTCATAGCTGTACATTCAGAGTGTGATATGTTATAAGCCCTAACACAGAATTCACAAGTCAGCATTTTTAATACAACTTTGTCTGAAATATGGGGTAAAGCATATCTGAGATAATACAGTCCTGAGATAATCCCAAACAAATTACACAGTCCCAAATAAAGGATATTATTTAATGAAAAATCACTGTTTGCTTCTCATGTCAGGTGGCCTCAGCTCCTCCAGAATTCCCAACAACAGAAATCTGGGTTAATTCCTTCATAGACCCCAGAATGGTTTGCCCAGGCCCTGTGATGTTGTTCACTCTTTCAAGGTGAAGTCTCCTTTATACTCCTTATGTCCACACAGAAGGCCTCTCACAGCAAATCCTAGTCTTCTTGTAAATTCAGGTATAAAAGTGCTCTGGCAGGCATTTGTTCTCTTGGAGTGACTTTATTCTTCTATAAGTCAATGGCAGTTTTGTTGCTGACTCCAACATAAGTGATCGGAGTATTTAAAGTCCAGGAATTCTGGAGATGAAAGCTGGTCTGAAAAAAACTTTAACAAATTACCCAATCTGAATAAATTTTTACTACCATATCCATCACAATAAGATGAGCACACACTCTGACAATGCTTTGTCACACTAAGTGCACTGTTTTGTTACGTGTGTATGAGACAAATAGCACTTCCACAGTAGAACAAAACAAAATAGCGTTTGCTGTGGAAACTAAGGGAACTAATAAGCCATGAGCAGAGGAGCATACCTTCCCTATGGTGCAGCAGGCACCGAGCTCAGTGTGCAGGCTGAAGGAGAAGGGGAGAAAAATCTACAACAGTCTAGCAGGCAGAGCTTTCCCCCCAGTTAGTCCAGCTGAATGTGTGCATCTCAGCCCGATGTCTGACTACCTCACATCACTGGATTACAAGTCAGACTTTAAACTCTGTGGCAGCCAAGCATACTGCTATTTCACTGATGAACATAGCATAAACCTTTTTAAGAAGACAGAACCACACTAGGAGTCTACAGAAAGGTCTTGCATTGATCATTCAGTACTGGCCTTTGATTTTGTAAATGACAGACCAAAATTGATTCGGTCCAGACCACCAGCTGTGCTCAACAGTGATCTAAACATAGCTGGATCACTACTGATATCCAAGCCTAGATTTTGGTTGAATGAGGTTTTATTTATTCCACACTATAGAAAACCAGCCTAGAGTGGAAAACTACTGCCATGGAGCATTCCAGACCCAGAGGATTCACCTGTAAATAAGCCAAAGCCCTTCCAAATGCTAATGCACAATGTTTGCCCCTTCCAGCATTATCAAGGTTATGTTGCCTTATGGGTCCTTTCTCCCATCATACTTGGCTCTGAAGATTATCTTTACACTTGAAAGCCCTAATGATATTTTCTCATGTTCATAGTAGACAGTGTGAACAAAATGAGTCTCCTGATTTTCCCTTCTCTCTCAGGAAGCTCTTGGAACATGCATTGTCTGCCAAGTCCCTTGTTGGAAAACTTCAGCTAAATATAGAAAGTCTGGACAAGAACCTGACATTTTTCCTCTTCTTCTGATGTCTGGTTTTAGATCTGCCTGTAGCTGCTGGAGTTACACAAAGCCTTGAAAGAGTGACCACTTTAATTTTGCAAGGCAGCCTTACCACAAAGCCACTGTTTATGATTTAACAAAGAGCATATGGCAAACCTTTGAAAAGCTACTTAGTCATCCTGTTAGCAACCACTGTCTTCTGGAGTTTTTCCCTCTTCTCTCTTCATTATTATTCATGAAGATGTTTATGCCAATTCCCAAAGTAGAGGCACCTTCTTATCAATTACTCGATATGTTTAACAAATTTATTTTCATAGAGCTTTGTCTCCCAGAGGTAAGACTTAAAATACACTTTACAGGAAAATTGCAGGTTAATCACAAAAGCAACTGAGAGCTGATAAAGCTATTCCTAGAAACAGCTACTTTCATCTATGTGTGGCAACAAAAGAAATAAACAAATAGTTAGGATGTACTGGTTTGAGGCTAATTAGAATATTTTAATGACAGAAATTAGATCATTGGTTATGAAAAGAAAATAATGGTGAAGTCTGTATCATTCATTGGTTTGCTAAAAGGGGCAAAAAGCCAAAATGTAGACAATCTGCCCCACTCTGTTGTGGGATGCAGCTTCCTTTCTCTTTTCCTTCATTCTGCTCTGATATCTCTCCACTAACCTTGGCTGACAGATAACAAGGTAAGCTTTCTTGGTTGATTTGTTTGTCTGTCTGGGAAGGAATAATGAGAAAGAGAGAGTAACTTGGCACTCCTTCTGGACATTTTCTTTGGGAGAGAGTTTGGATTTCTGTATTATTTCTAATTTGTAGATAATTGTAAATACTTGTGAATATATTATATATATGTGCTTTTAAATTTTGCTTTGCTGTAAATATAGCTTCATCTTACTTCCAAACCATATGAGTTGGTCTGGTAAATTTCAGTCATGGGAGGGGAGAGTTCCTAACCCACCACATAAGGTAAAAAAAAAAAAGAAGAGTGGATTTCATGGACGATCAAAATGTTCAGTATGCATTCCTTGGTGACACTCCATCTTATCACAGAATCATAGAATTATTTTGGCTAGAGAAAATCTCAAAACTTGTTGAGTATAACTGTTGACCCAACATCATCACAACCACTAAACATGTCTTGAAGTGCCATATCTACGTATTTTCTGAACAACTTGAGGGATTGTGACTTCATTACCTCCCTGGGCAACATATTCCAATCTGTGGCCACCCCTTCACTAAGAACTGTGCAGACCAGTCCAGGTCCTTTTGTAGAGCTGTCATACCTTCAAGTGGATCAACACTCAATGTAGTGTCACCTACAAATTTGCTGAGTGTGTACTCAGTCCCCTCATCCTAGTTACTGATTAAAGATATTAAAGTGAAGTAGCCCTAATATTGAGCCCAGAGCAACACCACTAGTGACTGGCCATTTCCCACCACTTCTTGGGCCCAGCCATCCAGCCATTTTTAACACAGCAAAGCATCCACCTCTCCAAGCTATATGCAGCCAGTTTCTCCACGAGGATGTTGTAGGAAACAGTGTCAAAGGCCTTACAGAAGTCCAGGTAAACAACACCCACAGCCTTTCTCTCATCCACTAAATGAGTCATAGAGGGAGATGAGGTTCATCAAACAGGACCTGTTCTTCATGAACTCATGCTGACTGGGCTTGATCACCTGGTTGTCTTGCACATGCTGCTAAATGGTACTCAAGGTGATCTGCTCCATAACCTTCCTCAGCAATGAGGCTGTGGTTTTCAGCTCCATGAGCTTCCTCAGTATGATGAGATAGAGTGGATCCTTTCCCCACTAGCTTATTATAAGCCTGCCCCAGAGAAAGTAAATTCAATACAACTCAGAATCTGGAAAGTCAGAAATATGAAATTGTAATTTTTTTTACAGTTTAAACTAAACCATAGAATCATAGAATCAACCAGGTTGGAAGAGACCTCCAAGATCATCCAGTCCAACCTAGCACCTAGACCTATCCAATCAACTAGACGATGGCTCTAAGTGCCTCATCCAGGCTTTTCTTGAACACCTCCCAAGATGGCAACTCTACCACCTCCCTGGGCAGCCCATTCCAATGGCAAGTCACTCTCTCTGTCAAGAACTTCCTCCTAATGTCAAGCCTATAACCTCCCTTGGCACAACTTGAGACTATGTCCCCTTGTTCTGTTGCTGGTTGTCTGGGAGAAGAGACCAACCCCCACCTGGCTACAGCCTACCTTCAGGTAGTTGTAGACAGCAATGAGGTCATCCCTGAGCCTCCTCTTCTCCACGCTAAACAACTCCAGCTCCCTCAGCCTCTCCTCACAGGACTGTGTTCCAGGCCTCTCACCAGCTTTGTCATCCTTCTCTGGACCCATTCCAGTATCTCAACATCTCTCTTGAATTGAATAGCCCACTATCCTGATCAGGACAGAGTATCCTGATCATCTGGTTGCCCTGCCCATGCTGCCAAATGGCACTCAAGGTGATCTGCTCCATCACCTTCCTCAGCAATGACGCTGTGGTTTTCAGCCCAAAAGGCACTGTCCTTTCTCAACAGGATGGACACATTGGTGGAAGACACTAAGCTAGAAGGGAGCACTGATCTGCTTCAGCATAGGAAGACTCTGGGGGACCTGGATAGGCTGGATCAATGGGACAAGGCCAGTTATATGAGATTCAGAAAGGCCAAGTGCCAGGTCCAGCATTTGTGTCACAACAACCCCATGCAATGCTACGGCCTTGGGGGAGAGCGGCTGGAAAGTTGCCCAGGAGGGGAAGATCTGAGGGTGTTGATCAGCAGCTGGCTGAATCTGAACCATCAGTGTCCTTAGGTGGCCAAGAAGGGCAGCAGCATCCTGGCCTGGACCAGGAATAGCATGGCCAAAAAGAGAAGGAATTTGACTGTTCCCCTGTACGCAGCACTGGTGAGGCCGTACCTTGGATCCTGTGTTCAGTTTTGGGTCCCTCACCAGAAGAAGGACGTGGAGTTGTCGGGCTGTGTCCAGACAAAAGCCATGAAACTTATGGAGGGTCTGGAGAACAGATCTTATGAGGAGTGGCTGAAGGAGCTAGGGTTGTTTAGTCTGGAGGCTGAGGGCAGATCTTACCTCTCTCTGCAACTACTTGAAAAGAGATTGTGGTGAGGAGGGCACTGGTCACATCTCCCAAATATGAAGCAATAGAACAAGAGGAGATGGCCTCGAATTGCATTGTGGATGTTTATATTGGCTATTAGATGAAAGGTCTTCACCAAAAATGTTATCAAACACTGGAATAGGTGCCTCAAGCAGGTGGTTGAATCCCTGGAGGTACTTGAAAGATGTATGAATGTTCTTTTGAGCAATATTATTTAGCACTAGCCTTGGTAGAGTTAGATAACAATGGACTTTACAGCCTTAGACTTGATCATCTGATGGGTCTTTTCCAGTTAAAACTATTCCATGATTCTATTACTTCACTCACTGCCTCATGCAAAGGTGCATTAGCATGATGCCAAACAGACCAAAGTTCAGATTGAGTGTGATCATGCCATTGTGAGTGTGCCACACATAGCTCAGTTAATCCCTACAGCAGAGCCTGAACTGCAAAGTGGTGTATTCAGAAAGGTCACATTAGCCAATGTTTAGAATTATTTTTTAAATTACTAATATCACTAAACAAATTAAAATAAGTCCTCCAAGTACTTGAAAAAACCAGGGAAATTTAGTAAAAAAAAACAGAAAAAGAGATATGTGTGTTAGTATGAAGCTAGCTGGAGTGTTTTTGATGAGAAGAATTAGATTATAGGCTGTGAAAAGGAAACAATGGTGATACCTACTTCACTCATAGGCTTTCTGAGATGTATAAAATCAAGAAGACAAATATGGATAACAGAATTGCTCTCTGTCTCTGACTGACTCCCTTCTCTCCCTAACCTGCTGTCTGTGTAACTAATCAGTCTGTTTCCTAACCCCTCTGGCTGATTCTTCAAACTCACCTTGAACGTAAGGCAAAGTCTGAGATAAGGTTGAGGGGTGAAAAGTAGGTGGAAGGGTGGCTGAGAGCCCCACCTGGGGACTCTGGTTTCTGGGAGGGGTGCTGTGCTTCTGTATTACCTTTTTAACATGTACATTTCTGTATATAGCTGTATATATTGTAAATACCTGCTTGTACATTGTGCTAAGCTGTAAACATAAAGCTTCATCTTAATTTTCAGCTTGGTTGAGTCTAGTCTGGGTGATTTCATAAGCGTGGGGGGAGGGGCAGGTAACACCCAAACCATCACAATATGTAATTTATTTTTCCTTCCTCCTCTTTTCCCTTTCCTTTTCCTTTGTAGTGGAAGAAAGGCCAAAACAGGCAGCTGGCTGAAGGACATAGTGATAGGAATAATCAGAGGTAGAAACAATCAAAGCAAAGAATGTAGTGTAATTAAAAATTTTGTTTGTATTGTTCATGAACAACATATTTTCCAAATCTGTGCAATCCTGGAAGCTTTCATTCTTGATTATTCTGTACTAGGCAGAACAACCCATGCCTAAAACACAGTGCCACATGAATAGGCCACTGAAAAAGACATACTAAAAATACAGAACAAAAATCTGCACATGTGAATGTAGCTTCCCAGCGGCAAAGTGTTTTCAGCCATGCTCCAGAAACCATGTTTGCCAGGCTGGGAAGCAAGCAGGCAATGACACCTGCTAAAGGAGCCAATGCTGTTCTGGAGGTTTGTAAGCCACAAGTGAAAATGCAAGGAGGAGTGTGTTTCTGCTGAAGGCATGTCATCTTGGACTAACCTCTCTTGCTTGGGAATTCTCTTCAGCTCCTTTGGGAAACATTCCCAGCTCACTCCACCCAGATTATGTCGTATAATTTCTGTTGCTCAGAAAAAGAGCAAGACCAAGTGAAACAAGCTGCATTATTAAACTTGAAGTGGCAGGAAAAGCAGCCTACACAGAAGTATATTGTTTCATTCTGCAGGAGTAAAAGCAAAAGAGAAAAGCAGCTTTCTCTGAATAACACAGAAATCATATGTCCTAGGAAGTTTACAGTGTCTGTAACTCCGGGCACTTCACCTTTGTGTGACATTAGCACTACACAGCTGTAAACATGCCCAATGCCTATGTGTAGACATATTCCCAACTTCACCTATAAATCAGGAAGACTCTTGGGAGTCAACAACCAGATAAAAGCTAATGGTGGTCTTCTGACAGCCACAGATCCTCTGCTTGCTTTTAACAGATTATAAAGCCAACAGAAATGCAAGGTAAGTTGTATTTGAAATCCCATGCATGCTTTCAGTCTCCTGGAAGTCCATTTGCTTGATGATGTTTACCCGAAGAACATTCGAATGTCCTCCATACATGAGCTAACCTGTATATATGATGCACAGTTAGATAAATGTATTTTGTGGTAATATTTCATTGGAGTATTGAGACAAATAAGGAGCTGCAAAATGTATACATCTTGAAATTCGGTCTTCTACAAAACATGCATAATCAGCTAGAAACCTGGCACTATTTACTACTGGTATTATTCTTACCTCAGGAAGCTAAGATTCAGATTAAAGTCCTGCTGAGTGTGGCTGTTTGCATCCACAGTCTAAGGGATGGGCTTTTTCCAGGAGAGTTCACAGCAAACAGTTTGCATCAAGAACACAGTGAGCTATTGAGGAAGGAAAACACTGCTTATGGACATTAAGCACCATCCTAAGATTATAGAGTGACACAAGGGTAGGTGTTGGAAATAGACCACAGAGCTTTCCTCCACAAAACAAACAAAACCTACTGCAGTATCTGCAATACTCCAAAGAAAGAAGCCTTGCTGGCAATTTAGGGCTGAGAAAAAAAGCTCATACAAAGGGATGGAAAATGTATTTGCAGAAAGCAGCTGGAGCAGGTATTGATATCTGGAGGCAATTTACTACCTTCAACTATCTCAAACTATATTTCAGGCTTCTTTTTCATAAAGGGAAATAGAAAAATATATTTATTGCATTCATCTAAATGGTAATTTTCCATCACAGAAAAAAAAAATGTTTGGAACATTTTGCTTTTAAGAGACTCAGAAGAGTTAGTGAAACACAAAGCTATGCTGGATTCTCCCATAGGGAGAATTCTGGATGTTCCTGAAGGGAGCCTTGTGCTAGGTGTCTACTACAGGCTGCCTGACCAAGGGAAGCCTATTGATGAAGCCTTCTCACTCCAGCTCGAGGAGACATCATGATCACAGGCTCTCACCCTTCTGGAGGGCTTTAACCACCCTGATGTCTGTTGGAAAAGTAGCACAGATAGATGTAAGCAATCCAGGAGTTGCAGATGTTCAAAGTTCTGCTTTTATCACTCATGATGGGTGCATCAGATGTTCTAGCAAGAAATATTTCCTGCAAACAAAGTAGCACTGGCTTAGAATACAACTGAATTCCAGCATCAGTTCTATGGACTTGATGATTGCAGAAAAAGTTGCAGCAAAAGTTGCAACAAAAGAGGTTCTGCCTCAACACAAGGGGGAACTTCTTTTCTGTAGGTGTCACAGAGCACTGGAATAGGCTCCCCAGGAAGGTCGTGGAGTCTCCTTTTCTGGAGACTTTCAAGGCCTATCTGGATGTGTTCCTCTGTGATCTGTGTTAGATAGTATTGTCCTGCTCTGGCAAGGGAGTTGATGATCTCTTTAGGTGCCTTCCAACCCCTAACATCTTGTGATTCTATGATCTTCAGAGGTCCTTTCCAACTCAGATCATTCTATGATTCTATGATCTCTAATTATTCACAAAAACTTATCACACTGAACATAAAGGTCTAAAACTTTCCCTAGAGAACCTAAAAACACTGGACTTGATTTTAGCCTTAAATACATAGAGTTTTAAGAGTATATACTTGTGAGTAAGATACTGGTCGTTTCTGCTACAAAACCCATCAAGGTAGAAGAGATTGTGTCTTCTGTAGTTCCAATTAGAAATAACCAACATCTATTCCGTCAAGGAAAAAAGGGTTTAAAAATGGTAACATTATATATGAGACAGCAGAACCATGCATCAGAAAAGGAAACAAAACCAGAGATAAATGTTAAAACAGAAGCAGAAAGCATAACTTTTGTCCTGCTTACAGAGGCTTGGCATCAATCAGACTCTGCAATGTTATGGGTTATTGAATACTGAAACTGCTATTCTAAACATATTGTCAATATCTTTCTTCTTTAATCTCATCCAGTTGATGGGTGGTAGCAATTACACAGGATGATTTCTTTAAAATGATGGAATAAGCTCCTATTTTGTCTTTCAGCCTATTCCATGAGCTCCTTTCCCTTGCCCCAGCCATGTGGGAATCATCCTTAATTCACAGAGACATATGTTAAAAGTCTACAACTCATTCATCTTTGATTTTCAAGGAAATTTGGCACTGGAGAAAAGAAGTATTTTTGCTGTAGAAGCAGCTGGTTCAGATCCACAGCCAGGTGGTTAGTGTGTGAAGGAAAACAGAGTTTCTCCTATTACTGATTTTCTTAATTCCAGATTAGGATGTGGGATTCATTATATTTCCTTCTAACTAAAACTTCAGTCCTGTCCTGTTTCAGGCCTGGCTAGCACTGGAGAAGGCAGCACAGATGACACTAATGAAAGTCACTTGGTCCCACAGGACACATGTCCATGTGACCTTGAGAGATCTTTAAAAGGAAAGCTCTTTTCACAGAGAGGGCAGACCACATCTACTGAGACTGGGTCCGATAAATAGACACTTGTATATATTGGTCTGGCCCAAAATCACTGCCTTTGTGGTTTTGCTATTTGAAAATCTGTTGCATGCTTTCCTTCTTAGAGGCAGAGATCCAGGCTCACACCCTTCTCCCTCCAGTCACATGTAGCAGCTCTGCTACAGCACAGCTTGCAGGAACCTAGTTTGAAAGATGTAGAGGTATGGATGTCTGCATGATGGGTGGAGTCCTCAGTTCCAAAACATCTCTGCAGCATCTTCCCCTCTCACCCTCCCATCACCTGTCAGAGCAGCAGAGAGGTTCAAAGGTCACAGTCAGAGCACAGCTCTTGCTTTTTGGCAATGTCTTGGCTAATGTCCTGTGATAACCCCAGCATAAGCTAGGAGAATCACAGAATTAACCAGGTTTGAAAAGATGTCTGAGATCATCAAGTCCACTCTATCTATACATTCTGATAAAGTGTTTTGACAGGTTAGTTTATGGGGAACCCAGGATTCCAGGGTGAAGAGGAATGTTAAATGAAGACAAATATTCTGGAAGAATTAGCCCACTCACCCCAAAATTAATCTTCCCTCATTTCTGCCTGATTTACCAATCTCCAGACTGATTTGTAAAAGCAAATTAGGAATTTAAGAAGCCCAGAGAAGTGCAAAGTATTTTTATTACTGCAAAAATCAACCCATGGAAATATCACCTCCTGATCCAAAGATGTGGAGGGACACTGGCACCCACAGAATCGTAGAATCAACCAGGTTGGAAAAGACCTCCAAGGTCATCCCCCTCTTGGGGACTCTGATAATTTCTGGAAGAGGTATTGTGTTTCTGTGTTACTTTTAATTTGTATGTAACTGTATGTATTTGTGTATATATGCTTCTATATTGTTCTAAGATGTAAACATAGCTTCATTCTTTAACTTCCAGACATCTGAGTCTAGTCTGGGTGCTTGTATTAAGTGTGGGAAGGCGGTTAACTCCCAAACCATCACACCCACATGTGATTTGCCCGAAAACTAATATAGAAGTGAGACAGAATGCCTACATTTTTATTACTCTTTGTGTTTCTGGAGCCCCCAACACAAGAAGGACATCAAATTGTTGGAGTGAGTCCAGAGGAGGGCCACAAAGACAATCAGAGGGCTGAACACATCTCCTATGAGGATAGCCTACAAGAGTTGGGGCTCTTCAGCCTGGAGGAGAGAAGGCTTCAAGGAGACCTTGTAGTGGCCTTCCAGTCTCTGAAGGGGGCTTATAAGAAAGCTTGGGAGGGACTATTGACAAGGTCTTGTAATGACAGGACAAGGGGTAATGGGTTTAAACTGGCAAAGGGGAGATTTAAACTAGATACTAGGAAGAAGTTCTTTCCAGTGAGGTTGGTGAGACACTGGAACAGGCTGCCCAGGGAGGTTGTGGATGCTCCCTCCTTGGAGGTGTTCAAGGCCAGATTGGATGAGGTCTTGAGTGACCTGTTCTAGTGGGAGGTGTCCCTACCCATGGCAGAGGATTTGAGCTAGATGGTCTTTGAAGTCCCTTCCAATCTAAATCAGTCTATGATTCTGTATTTCCAGCTGGTTTGAGGTCAGATCAGAAAGACAACTGAGAGGAAGCTGTGACAAATACAGATATATTTAGTTAGCTAGAAATTCCATCTCCAGGTCCTGTGGGTTCTATACAGAAACCTCAATAGATGAACTCACACAATATTCTGAAGTAAATTTATCACATAATTTATCTGAAGCAAATATAATTGCACTTTCAAAGGTGGATTAATTTCTGCAGAATACTGAGGTGTCCAGTTAAAAAGTTCATTCTGTGGATAAGAATCCCTTCCCAGAAAGAAATTAGGCTACTGTATCTATATTAAAAACTCTTATTTCCCTGTGTATGATCTCTAGCAGAAGTGAAAATCACTAGTGCAGGCCTAGAAACTCCAGGTTTTAGCCATTTTTTCACTTCATCTTCCTATTTTGTTTCCTAAAATTATCCAGACTGCTTAATAACATGCAGATATTTTAACTCTGCTAGCTTGTTTGAATATGTTTGCCTTTGTTCATTCTGGATGATTTTCCAGATAATACCCAAAAAATCTTGCACTTTTTTTTTTTTTTTTAAATGTCTTTTCCTTCTTGCATTTAACTACCAACGGATGACAAAAGCTGGAGGACTTTGAAAAGTCTGATGTCAATATGAAAACCTCTCAGCCTCGCTTGGGTGGAACACAGCCCTTCTGACTCATTGAAGAAACATTCACAACAGACTGAAGGCCTGCAAAATGCCAAGAGTCACACTGCTGATAACATCAGGAGGCGATTTTCAAGAGAAGGATGAGAACAGAACCAGGTCCTTTAAGCCAGCATACAAAAAAATTTGGCTCTGAATTTTTTTTTTTTTAATACCAGACCAGTTTGGAGACACTTCCCCCTCTCTCCTTATTCAATGTCCCATGCCTCACTCCTTTATTTTTTTCACCTGGAACTGCACGTGGACTATTGTGGTTGATGTTCCAGCTTCCCAGTTTAGTAAGGCCTATGAAAACCACAGCTGCTTTTCCAGATAGACTCTTATAGAGCACACTCTTTGTTATTCTGTTTTCCAGTATAACACTTTTTGATCCCAGTTACCATTTAGAATCATAGAACCATAGACTCAACCAGGTTGGAAGAGACCTCCAAGATCATCCAGTCCAACCCTATCCAGTCAACTAGACCATGGCACTAAGTGCCTCATCCAGGCTTTTCTTGAACACCTCCAGGGATGGTGACTCCACCACCTCCATGGGCAGCCCATTCCAATGGCAAATCACTCTCTCTGTCAAGAACTTCCTCCTAACATCCAGCCTATACTTCCCCAGGCCCAACTTGAGACTGTGCCCCCTTGTTCTGTTGCTGGTGGCCTGGCAGAAGAGACCAACCCCCACCTGGCTACAACCTCCCTTCAGGTACTTGTAGACAGCAATGAGGTCATTCCTGAGACTCCTCCAGGCTAAACACCCCCAGCTCCCTCAGCCTCTCCTCATAGGGTTTGTGTTCCAGGCCCCTCACCAGCTTCATTGCCCTTCTCTGGACACGTTCCAGCACCTCAACATCTCTCTTGAATTGAGGAGCCCAGAACTGGACACAGCACTCAAGGTGCGGCCTGACCAGTGCTGAGTACAGAGGAAGAATAACCTCCCTTGTCCTACTGGCCACACTATTCCTGATGCAGGCCAGGATGCCATCAGCTGTCTTGGCCACCTGGGCACACTGTTGGCTCATCTTCAGCCTCCTATCTACCTGTACCACCAGGTCCCATTCTGCCTGGCTGCTCTCCAGCCACTCTGTTCCCAGCCTGTAGCGCTGCTTGGGGTTGTTGTGGCCAAAGTGTAGAACCCTGCACTTGGCCTTGTTAAATCTCATCCCATTGGCCTCTGTCCACCCATCCAGTCTGTCCAGGTCCCTCTGCAGGGCTCTCCTACCTTCCAATAGATCAACACCTGCTCCTAGCTTGGTGTCATCTGCAAACTTACTGATGCTGGACTCAATGCCCTCGTCCAGATCACCAATAAAGATATTGAACAGGACTGGGCCCAGCACTGATCCTTGAGGAACACCACCAGTGACAGCTGCCAACTGGATGTGGCACCATTCACCACCACTCTCTGGGCTCAGCCATCCAGCCAGTCCTTGACCCAGCACAGAGTGAATCTGTCCAAGCCATGAGCTGCCAGCTTGGCCAGGAGCTTGTTGTGGCAGACAGTGTCAAAGGCTTTGCTGAAGTCCAGGTAGGCTACATCCACAGCCTTGCCCACATTCACCAGGCGGGTAACCTGATCATAAAAGGAGATCAGGTTGGTGAGACATTTGTGTCAAATGGAGCCATGCAACAAAATCCCTACTGATTACACGGGTAACACACCTTTCACATCTGAGGCAAATGGATGCCAGAGGTTGAATACTGTGTAGCCATTTTTACCTGTGGGAAGAAATAACACAGGATCTGTTTGAGGTTATCACAGAATCACAGAATCAATCAGGTTGGAAAAATCCTTCAAGATCAGAAGTCCAACCTATACGAATCATCAAACTCACATGTGTTCTGATCGAGAGAAACTGACATTCAGGACCATAAAGTTGCTTAAAATGTGCATAAGTGGAACTCAAAAGATCTCTTAACCAGGTTTGGAAGAGTTTTGCCCCGAACCTTGCTACTTAGGAGCACAACTGTTACCACCCCTTTGCCTGCAAGTCCCACTGTGAATACTTGGATATGCTAGCAGACTAAAGAGTTTTCCTGCTGTTGCCAAAAGCTCTCACAAAGTTTTGCTGCTCTTATTTAATCCCCCAAATTAAAAAAACAATCACAGAATCACATAATGTCAGGGACTGGAAGGGACCTCAGAAGATCATCCAGTCCAATCCACCTGCCAGAGCAGGATCACCTGTACAAGATCACCCAAGTATGCATCCAGGCAGGTTTTGAGTATCTCCAGAAAGACTCCACAACCCATCCTGAGCAACCTGTTCCAATGTTCTGTCACTCTCACAGTGAAAAAATTCCTCCTCATGTTTACATGATACCTGGTCCCTGGGGTTGTTCTTTCCCAGGTGCAAGACACTACACTTGTTCTCGCTGAATTCCACTAAATTTCACCATGCCAAACTCTCCAGTCTGTCCAAGTTTCAGTGAATGGCAGCACAGACTTCTGGAGTGTCAGCCACTCCACCCAGTTTAGCAAACCTGCCGACAGTGCACTCTGTGCCCTCATCCAGGTCATTGATGAATATATTGAACAGAACTGGTCCCAGTAACAACTCCTGTGGGACTCCACCTGCTACAGGCCTCCAGCTAGACTCCATCCCATTGACCACAACTCTCTGACTTCATTCTTTTAACCAGTTCCTAATCCACCTCACTACCTGATCATCCAGAACACACTGCCTCAGTTCAGCCAGAAGGATGCTGTGAGAGGCAATGTCTAATGCTTTACTGAAATCAAGATAAACCACATCCACTGCTCTACCATCATCTCTCCACCTGGTCATTACCTCATAAAAGGCTATCAGGTTGGTCAAACATGACTTCCCCGTGGTAAAACCTTGTTGACTGCTCCTAATGACCCTCTTGTCCTTGATATGCCTAAGGACAGTGTCATGGATAAGTTGCTCTACGACCTTTCCAGGGATGGAGGTGAGGCTGACTGGTCTATAGTTACCTGGGTCCTCCTTCTTACCCTTTTTGAAGGTTGGAGTGATGTTTTCCCTCCTCCAGTCCCCAGGCACCTCTCCTGTCCACTATGACTTACTGAAAATGGTGAAGAGTGGTCTGGCAATGACCTGTGCCAGCTTCCTCAGCACCTGTGGGTCCAGATTACTTAACTGTTCCTTGACCCTGTTCTCATTAATGAGGGAAGACTTCTTTATCATGCTTTCCTCTGGTGTCTCAGATGGCAGGGGCTCCTGAGGACAGTTACCAGCAGTTCAGATGGAGACAAAGAAGGCATTTAATAACTCCACCTTCTTTCTGTTCTCTGTCATCAAGTCACCCATCTCATTAAGCAGAGGGCCTACATTGCCCCTAAGGTTAGCTTTTCCTGCAATGCATTTGAAGAAGCTCTGTTTTCCTTTACCTCCCTTGCAAGCTCAAGTTCCAATGAGGTCCTAGCCTCCCTAGTTGCCCCCCCTACATCCTCTGACAATAATAATACTTTTTTTTTTTTAATCAAATGCAAAAAATACACACATAAGACATTGTTTAGTTAGTGTGAAAGTCCTACCCCCACCCCTGCTGCCAGGATGCTCTTCTGAGGACAAAACTCATTCTACACTGGTGTGCGTCACAAATGCCATTTCTGCTTTGTAATTACAAACCTTTCCTCAGTCTAAAGGAACAGAAAATGTCTTGTGTGGGCATAAGTCACCTTTCCTCCCAATGTGAACTTGGTGTTCAGGAGAATAAAAATGTCTGCAGGTTATGTATAAACAATTTTCTCCCCTTTCTGTAGTAACTTCAACTCCGGTGTGTGTACGTAGGAACAGTTAGGTGTCTTATTTCTCTACTGGAGTAGAGCAATGCTAATAGGTTGTGAACACTCTATTAGTGTTTGTCGTGGAAGGTAGCAGAGCCCTCTTGCAAAACCCTCATTTGTACACTAAGTAATGGCTCACATAAAGGCCTTCTATCGAAAAGTCAAAACAATGTTTCTATCTGCTTGTATGATGGCAGCTGCTGTCCCAGCAGTCGTACAGCCTCTGGGAAGATCTCTCCCCCAGAGGGGCAAAAGTATAAACATAGGCTATTGTTTTGCAATAAGGGACCTTGGTTCTCATGCACTGTGATCACCCAATGAACACCTGTTGGGGGCTGACCCCTGGGTGGTGCCACAGGTTGTTTTTGGTGAAAATTATCCAATGTATGAATTGATTATAACTTTGTACCAATCTGTGAAGTTCACGTAAGTCCGCCTGAGCTGGCTGAACACACCTCTTCTGCACACTATAAAAATGCTGCATTTGCCTTAATTGAGCACTCTTGCCCCTTGCACCCCTTTTTGCTTGTTACCCTGAACTGTTCACGCTCTTCTGAACGATACCCTCGCACACGCTCACACACACACATCGGCACAGACCAGCATTCGCTCGGCATTTGCAGCAATAAAACTACAGCTGGCTCGAGACAGCACCATGCCAGGCAGCGCCCCGATCCTCGCTAGCCTCGGAAGTCAGCGTCCAGCTCGGCCCGGACCTGCGGAAGCTCAAACAGCGCACCGCGATCCATAATACACTAAAACTTCTCTGAACTGCATTTGGACAGTGAGTAACTGACGAACTTAATTTAAAACTGAATAATCTCTCAAGCTTCCAGTGAACTCTCTCAAAAATTACAGACTCTCTTCATTTTAACCATTCTATATCTTAATTCGTGACCGCGGACCAAGAACTTCGTGGGATAGTTATAAATAAGTTTGGGGAAGGGGATTTTTAGTGTTTATAGTAATAAATCTCTTAAATTCTTTCAATTTCGGCCTCGCATTTAATTCCACGAAAACCCAAACAAACTTTTCCCCTCCACAACAGTGTTCCATACCATTCACATAAATTTTACTATGCCTTCTGTTTCTTATGTTACACTGTTCCAGTGTTCCCAGAAATGGGCTGGTTCTCAGCATAAAACCAGCTCACTGTGCACGTATCTCTATCTCCTTGCACACTTCATCCAGTCTCCTAAGCAGGCTGGGTGCATGCATCTGTGCCTGCCTCCACCACCTGCTTCACAGCCAGCTCATGGCTACAGTGTTTTCCTATCCTGTCACAACATTTTGTGAGTTTTTGGACTGTTGTGCAGAAGTGTTGTTTAAATAACATGAGCTGCTGATTGGTTCTGACTAGTTGCAGGCCTGAGGAAGATTATGGCAGAATATACCAGAAAGAGACAGATTTAATAAGCTGTCTTTGAGGACAGTATTAAGATCGATGCTGAAACAAGAAGGAATGGATTTTTATGATTTTTTTTCTTTCAATCTCATGTCAAGTAAACCACAGGTATCAGTAGCAAAGAAAACACACCATTTCAACTTAAAAATAAGATTAAAAAGCTGAAACAAATTCTCATTATGCAGAAAAGCAAGTGTCATGAATATAAATGTACAGACTGATCAAGAAATATGCTTAAGTTTTTTTTCAGTGCTCAGAAGACTGCTAAACTTCCATAGTTTCCATGTATCATCTCCTTGTTCTCGTCTTTCTGCTCCACTAACCTGGTTAACACTCTGTAACTGCAGACATAGATCTACACTCATAAGCCTACTGTAATTTTGCAGTCCAAGATGGCATAAAAAGAACCATTCCAGGCTCAGCCTCCAGTCATATCACCCCCTATTCTGTTGCTTCAACCTATTGTTAGTAGTAGCATAATGAGCTCCCTTGATGGAGGAGATGAAGCCTGTAAAGGCTTAGCTCAACTACTCAAAAACTGTTTAATATTAAAAAAAAAAAAAAAAAGGCAAAGAATCCCTTCACACATCTTCAGAGCACACATATGCTCTAAGCTTTACAATAGTGAAGAGAAGTTTGGAGATAGAAACTTAAGTGTTGAAGAGAGTTCCTAGGCTATTCGTACCTTGTATGAAATTCTTAGGGAGGGTGGAAGCACTCACTGGTTATGGTTTGTTTCAGGGTTATTATGATGAAGTACTATTGTCGATGTAAAACTCTGGAAAGAGAGAACTGAAAGTAACCTAGAACTACCCACCATCATCCACCAGAGCTGAAAAATTTCTCTGGATTCATATGATGATATAAGGAGAAGACAGTCCCAAAGTCTGAGGAATATTCATAAGTCTGTCATCGTGCTCTGAAGAGGTCTCTGGGGATTCATCATCCAGGTGACCCACCCTAGTATTCCCAAAAAACAAATCATCTATCATGTCAAAATGTGTCCATGCCATAGTGGGGACTCTTGCAGTTTTTGCTTTTGCCTTGGGAATTCTGATTCTGCACTGTCAGACACAAGGTTGGCTTCTCAGTCCTCTTGCAAGACTTGGTCACCATGCTTTACCCACATAGCAAGCTGTAGCTCTTCTAAGTAAGTGAAAACAATTCTTCTCAATGATATGTACAAGAGAAGAATTAGGTGAAATTTCCCTAACTCTTAGGTAAAGTTTATGCCAAAGTCGTCTGGGTTCAGTGACATTTAATGGAAGTCACTAAAGCTATTCAAAAACTCTATGGGTCTGCCATTATCACAGTATAACATTAGAGTCACAATCAAGAAACTATGAGATTCTAGCTTAGAAAGTCTCCTTTTTTTCTTTGGTGAATAAATATTAGAAGTACATATGCTGTGATGGCAAATGTCACAACCAGGTTTAAATTACTAGTAGTAATCCAACCATTACCATGTCTACTGGATGTATCTAATCCACTCTAGCAGTCCTGAAATGTCACTGTTACATTCACAATAATCTTGTCCCACCCCGAACCTGGGCAAATAGACAGAAGAGTGACTCATGAGCCAAGGAGATGAAAAAAAAATTAACAAGCAATACAATCAAATAATTTCATCTTAATGGCAGTACTTTAGAGGACTGCACATTTCATAAATATTTATCTATAAGAGGATACCCACAAAAACGTTAAATCTTAAATCTCTTGAACTTGAAAGAATGGAAGTGGAATAGTAGAGTCCTGCACCTGGAGAGGAATAATCTGTAAAGGTCAAGCATTGACCTGCTGGAAGGCAGTTCTGAGGAGAAGGATTTGGGGGTCCTGGTGGATGACAGGTGAGCCAGCAATGTGCCCTCCTATCAAACTATTCATATGTCCAGGGGGTGGATGGAGGTCATGAGGATGGTGCTGAGCTCCTCTCAGTGGCGGCCAGTGATAGGACAAAGGGCAGCAAGTACAAAATAGAAAACAGAAGGGTCTGAAGACTCAAAACCTGGCTGGATGCATTCCTGTGCAACCTGACCCAGGTGTACCTGCATAAGCAGAACAGGGTTGGACTAGATCATCTCCAGAGTCCCCTTCCAATCCATACCTTTTTATGATTCCAATTCTATTGAAGAGTACAGGATTTCTGTTGTACAGGAAGGGTTTCTGACACTATGCAGATGAATGAATCCCTGCATAAAGAGCACACTGACTAAATCACACTAATATTATTTCAGCTGTGCATGGTGATAAATTGTGTGAAGACACAGGACCAACCTTCCGGGGCTTCTGTTATCACAAACATCATCAGGTCATGTTCAATGATTCATTATTAATTGCCTTTATAGACTCATAGAATCAACCAGGTTGGAAGAGACCTTGAAGATCATCCAGTCCAACCTATCCCCCAGCCCTATCCAGTCAACTAAACCATGGCACTAAGTACCTCATCCAGGCTTTTCTTGAAGACCTCCAGGGATGGTGCCTCCACCACCTCCCTGGGCAGCCCATTCCAATGGCCTTTCATATCTTAGTATGTAAATTTTCCCTAGCAGTATGCCCAGGCTGCCACAATTTTTCTTAAGGTCTCCCATACAAGGATGACCTACAACAAGCTTTGTTTGTTACCCAGCTGTGCACAAGCTGGATGCGTTCCTCAAACTTGGACGGAGGACTGCAGACCACCATTTGGATCCTTTAGATGATATGAGTAATGATGCTGCAGAGCTCCATATGGAAGACTGTGTGAAGTTTACTCTCTTCTAGTCTGAAACATTGTAACCCTAATTTTTAGATTATCGAGGGACTGGAAGGAGCAAATCTTTCCAGACCAGTTAAATTTGGATCCCAGTAACACAAAGGATAGTAAATGTTTTACTCTGGTGACACATTGATTCTACTGCAGGCCTGTCTTACCCTCTTCTTCTCCCTTGGAGTGGATCATCTGAGGACATGAAAAATACTTCTGGAAAAAGCTTTACTATGTTTGAAATCATTGTATCACATTGAATTAATAAGGTAAAATTTCCTCTAGAACGTTCTGAACCTGAACTTTCACTACTGCTTTGTTGGCAAATCAGGACTAAAACTACTTTAGGTGTGAAGTTAAACCAGTGTGAAAATTACGTGAAAGATAACATAAGTTAAAAGAGTATCACATATTTCCTGATGAGCCTGCTAGTCTAATTCTAAATCTGTCTCAATCACGAAGTAAAATTGAAGTGATTTATTGCTAGAATGCCTTTTTACATCCTAGAAAATCTATGGAAAATGTTATCTAGTGCATTTTTGCCTGGCAGTTTACAAATCTTTATGCTGAGAATTACAAAAGTCTATGCTCAAAGAAAAAAAAAAAGTAAATGTAAACATAGTTATGATGTATTTCAGTCAATGTTTACCACTTGGGCAGATCACCAAACTGTGCATTTAATTCTAGCACTTGCCATACAGTCAGAATTTTGCCAATGTACAAAAAGCCAAAACAAAACAAAAGACAAAAAGGTGCTTAAGCAGAAAGAAAGAATGAAGCAAAAAGAAAGAACACTCCTAAAACTTGGCATCCTGAACATCTGGTCTTGAAAGTATAGTTTGGATTGTTATGTTTTAACAGATAGTAAGTTTTGCTCTCTGCAGAAAGGAAGCATTTTCATCAGGTAGCATTTTTAAGAGCAATTTTAACTGCTCTATAAGGGATTCCAAACACAGAAATTAAATTGTCTTTAGCTAGCCAGCTCTGTTGTCCAATCCAATGCAGTTCCTGAGCTAAGATGCCTACATACCACTGTGGGCTTGAGAAAGTATCTGAGCCATAAAGCATTTATACTCCAAGCAGATAAACACTAGGTAGCAGCAAAAAAATGTCATCCCTTACAGAAAGATAAAGTTTCAATAAAATACACATTTTTAAGACCACATATAAAACCTGTGGATGTGCTGAGAATCAAAGTTCTCCACAATTCAGCCTCCACTTTGCTTTAGCTGTCAGACTACCTTTGTTCTTCCTGAACAAACTTAGCTGCCAACAGAGAAACCTGCTATCACATCCACAGGCACACTGCTGGTGATCTGGATGAGGACATTGAGTCCATCATCAGTAAGTTTGCAGATGACACCAAGCTAGGAGCAGGTGTTGATCTGTTGGAGGGTAGGAGAGCCCTGTAGAAGGACCTAGACAGGCTGGATGGGTGGGCAGAGGCCAATGGGATGAGATTTAACAAGGCCAAGTGCAGGGTCCTACACTTTGGCCATAACAACCCCAAGCAGCCCTACAGGCTGGGGACAGAGTGGCTGGAGAGCAGCCAGGCAGAATGGGACCTGGTGGTACTGGTAGATAGGAGGCTGAAGATGAGCCAGCAGTGTGCCCAGGTGACCAAGAGAGCCAATGGCATCCTGGCCTGTATCAGGAACAGTGTGGCCAGTAGGACAAAGGAGGTTATTCTTGCCCTGTACTCATCACTGGTCAGGCCACACCTTGAGTGCTGTGTCCAGTTCTGGGCTCCTCAATTCAAGAGAGATGTTGAGATACTGGAAGGGCAACAAAGCTGGTGAGGGGCCTGGAACATAAACCCTATGAGGAGAGGCTGAAGGAACTGGAGTTGTTTAGCCTGGAGTAGAGGAGTCTCAGGGATGACCTCATTGCTGTCTACAAGTACCTGAAGGGAGGTTGTGCCAGGAGGGTGTCAGTCTCTTCTCCCAGGCCACCAGCAACAGAACAAGGGGACACAGTCTCAAGTTGTGCTGGGGGAAGTATAGGCTGGATGTTAGGAAGAAGTTCTTCACAGAGAGAGTGATTGCCATTGGGTGGTCACCATCCCTGGAGGTGTTCAAGAAAAGACCAGATGAAGCACTGAAAGCCATGGTCTAGTTGACTGGATACGACTGGGTGCTAGGTTGGACTGGATGATCTTGGAGGTCTCTTCCAACCTGGTCGATTCTATGATTCTATGAGTAGCCAAGGAGAATGGCAATTGCCTGGCAATATGTGCTAAGTAATCATCATCGCATCTCAAACAAGACACAGGTGACAGGGCATTCTGTTTCTGCTGTCTGGGAAAGAGGACTATGCTACTCTGTTTCTGCCATGAGCTTTTCTCACCACTCTTTCTGAAGGTAGTCTGTGCTTTCACCTAGAGAAAGCAATTTTGAGCTGCCAAGCAGAATGACCCCTGTCCAGATGACCTGGGCATACAATGGCCCAAATCCATGCACTGACAGGCAGGAAACAGCACTTTGACAGGCATTTACAACAGCTGGATTTGGTTCATAGACACAATTTTCTGAGAGCAAACTTGAGGGTGAGAGGAGAAAGATGGGTGTGAGGGCCATTAAATAAGCAAAATCTATAAATAAAAAAAAGAGAAGCTTAGGGGCTGGAACAAACCAAATAGGGTGATCACTTTTAGGCACTGGGAGGCCTTGAAACCATCTAGCATGCTTATTTTTATCTTAAAAGAGGAAATGGTATGGAACCTTGGAGCTTCCTTTACTGGAGCTCTGTTAACATGGCTGTGCTTGGTATTTATTTTGGAGTGATTTGTCCTGCCAATTATCTTTCTAAAATGCTTGCTAGGATTCACAGTTCTTTGATGGGCAAGAAAAAGAGGAAGGAAAGGTCCTTTGCAAATAATTTCTACTACATTTTCCTTTCACCACTAAGTCTTCTACAACTTGGATTAATTAAATTTCTTTGGCATCCTGTTCAAAACCACCATGATTTAAGGATCGCTCACATCAAACCCATGCCAAAATCATACATTTCAGTGTTTTAGGTATAAATTCAATTAGAGTGATTTGGGCCCAGAGATTAACCAATAAAAGAAACTAAAAACATTAAGCACTTGAAAATTTGCAGTCCACAGGGAATTAAAACCAAATTATTTTTTTGTGTGCTTTTATATATTTCTTTTTCAGTAGAAATGGTCTAAAGAATGATTTGGGTCAGCCTATGAACTAAAAGCACAACTTTGTTACACAGTAGTGTGTCATTATAGGTAAATTCTTTTAATTCATATATCCTTTATGAGGATGCTCAGAAGTTCCCCCTACAGAAAACCACTGAACTGAGAAGACTGCTTCCCTAATACAGCTTTGCATAAAATTCTTTGTAGCAATACATTCTATTTGCACCTTATGCCTGTCTACACAATGCTCCTGTATCAAAAGGGTTCACCTGAATCCGCTGCGTATTTTTACTTATGGTTCCAGACACGCTTTTTTGATGCGTGTAGGCACAGTGCAATTGGCCAGACCCCTGCCTGAAGAGGCAGCCCATCTCCACAGCTGATAAACTAACTTCTGCACTGGCAGCACAAGTGCACAGGCATCCTAATCAGGACCCAAGGGATCCTTCCCCCAGCTGGAAGACTACAGCAACTTCAAGAGTCTCAAGATTATTTGGATGTTTTGTAACAGCAAGGTAACAGAGCAAGTGGCCACATGCCATATGAAATGAAGTGAAAAGACATGCCTTTCCCACACAGCCAATCTCTTGCACACATTGCAGAGACACAAAGTTTTTATGACTCCTATCTGCTACTTCATTCCTTTAGTCATTCTGCAAACCTATCTCTCAGATCAATAATCACTCTTTCTACCATTCCTATCCTGGTGTGCATCCTATGCTGTGTTAACTGCAAAGTTCTTAAAGTTGAACATGAAGACTGAGCACCTAGTGAATCAGAGAATCAAGTGGCTGGTTATAGGAGGACACAAAGATGAGGTTGTCAAACATCCTTATTCCCCATTCCTTTACTCCTCTTGGTTTTGCTGGCCTGTGAATTGACTCTACAATCAGGCATCATTTTTTCAGTATCTCAGCTACTCTGAGAAACTTCTTTTATGTTGAATCAGTTCTTTGTTTCTGTTACTAAAATCTAACTATTTTTCTCTATTCTTCCTTTATCCTGTCTTATGACACCCCCATCTTGAATACTGCATCCACTTCTGATGTGTCTGTCTCAAGAAGGACACAGAGCTGTTGTAGCAAGTTCAGAGGAGGGCCACAAAATGATCCAAGTGTTGGAACACTTCTGCTATGAATATAGGCTGAGGAAGCTGGAGTTGTTCAGCATACAGAAGAGAAGATTCTAGGGGGACTTTAGAACAGCCTTCCAACATCTGAAGGAATCCTACAGGAAGGCTAGAGAGGGACTCTTCATAAGGACGTCTAGCAATAGGACAAGAGGGAGTGGTTTTCTGCTGAGGGAGTGTAACAAACTGGATATTAGAAAGTTCTTCAGTGCAAAGGTGGTGGGACTCTGGAACAGGCTGCCAAGGGAGATTGTGGATGATCCCTGGCAGAAGTGTTTGAGGCCAGGTTGGATGAGGCTATGAGTCTATGGCAAGGCAGTTAGAGTAGATGATCTATTCAGCCTCTTCTAACCTAAGCCATTCTATAATTCTTTGGTTCTCTAATATTTTCATGTCTTCATCTCATGCAATAAAAGATCTATAAAGCCTTCAAGATAAAATTTTCAACCCAGAAGCAAATCCTTACTTCTAAGACTCAGACAAGGCATTTTGGTTGGAAAAGACCTCCATGATCATTGAGTCCAACCATCGATATAACTCTACTATGGCCATTAAACCATGTCCTGAAGTGTCATGTCATCATATTTTTTCAAGACCTCTGGGGTAGTGACTCCATCGCTTCCCTGGGCAACCTATTCCAATACCTGGCCACTCTTTCAGCAAAGAAATTTTTCATAATGTATACTCTGAATTTCTCCTGGCTCAACCTAGGGCCATTTCCTCTCATTCTGTCATTTGATGCCAGGGAGAAGAGATCACTACAACTACCTTTCAGGTGCCTGTAGAGAGCAATGATGTCTCCCCTCAGCCTTGTTTTCACCTGAGTAAACAACCCTAGCTCCTTCAGCCACTCCTCATAAGATCTGTTCTCCAGACCCTTCATAAGTTTCATGGCTTTTGTCTGGACACAGCCCGACAACTCCACGTCCTTCTTCTGGTGAAGAACACAGGATCCAAGGTACGGCCTCACCAGTGCTGCTAACAGGGGAACAGTCAAATTCCTTTTCTTTTTGGCCATGCTATTCCTGGTCCAGGCCAGGATGCTGCTGCCCTTCTTGGCCACCTAAGGACACTGATGGCTCAGATTCAGCCAGCTGCTGATCAACACCCTCAGATCTTCCCCTCCTGGGCAACTTTCCAGCCACTCTCCCCCAAGGCCGTAGCATTGCATGGGGTTGTTGTGACACAAATGCTGGACCTGGCAATTGGCCTTTCTGAATCTCATATAACTGGCCTTGTTCCATTGATCCAGCCTATCCAGGTCCCCCAGAGCCTTCCTATGCTGAAGCAGATCAGTGCTCCCTTCTAGTTTAGTGTCATCCACCAATGTGTCCATCCTGTTGAGAAAGGACAGTGCCTTTTGGGCTGAAAACCACAGCGTCATTGCTGAGGAAGGTGATGGAGCAGATCACCTTGAGTGCCATTTGGCAGCATGGGCAGGGCAACCAGATGATCAGGATGTGACAGTTTGCTTTGTTAAACCTCATACAACTGGTCTAGCCCCATCAATTGAGACTGTCAAGATCCCTCTGCAAATTTTACTTCTGAGCAGATCAACACTGCCTTTAATTTGGTGTCATCTGCAAAATTGCTCAGAGTGCACTCAGTCCTCTCATCCAGATCACTGATGAAGATATTAAACAAGACTGGTCCCCATACCTGGGCTTTTGTGACTGGCTGCCAGTGGGATTTAATCGCACTCAGCACCATTCCTTGAGCCTGGTCACCTAGACAGGTTTTAAGCAGCAAAGCATCCACCCATCCAAGCCATGAGAAGGCAGTTTCTCCTAGAATATGCTATGGTATGTTTAGTCAAAGGCTTTACTAAAATCTGGATAGACCACATTCACAGCCTTTCCCTCATCCACTGACTGGATCACCTTGTTGTCAAAGGAGATCAGGTTTGCCAAGCAGGATTTGCCCTTCATAAATCCATGCTGACTGTGTCTGGTCACCTCATTGCCCTGCACATGGTGCATTATGACCCATAAGATGATTTGCTCCATGACCTTCCCTGGCACCCATGTCAGACTGACAGGCCTGTAGTTCCCTGGGTCCTACTTCTGGGTCTTCTTATAGGTGGCCATCATGTTTGCCAGTCTTTACTCAAGTGGAACCTCCTCAGTTAGCCAGGACTGCTGGCAAATGATGGAAGGTGGTTTGGTGAGCATTTCCACAGATTCTCTCGGTACCCTCAGGCGTAAGCTATCTTACCCCATAGACTTGTACATAAAGGGTGCAGCATGTCACTAACCATCTCCTATTCTGCTTCCTATCTTGCAGCTTGGGGGACTGGGTGTCCAGTGAACAACTTGTCTTACCACTAAAGATTGAGGCAAACAAGGCATGGAGTAACCCAGCCTTTCCCTTATTCTTCACCAACAATGTACAGAGATTCTCCTCAGTCCTTTGCCTATTTGTAGAAGGCTTTCCTGTTTTCTTTGATAGCTGGAGATTAATTAATTTCCAGCTAGGCTTTGGCCCTTCTAATATTCTGCCAGCATAGCCTCACAACTTTTGGCACATGGGGATTTAAGACTTCCCTCTTGTACAGTGTCCAGCCTTTCTGGACTCCTTGCCTCTTCAGGACTGTCTCCCAAGCTACATTGTTGGATACTGCCAGCTGGAAGTCCAAGATGGTAGTTCTGCTGTCCCTTCTCTTTACTTCTCCAAGTAGCCAAGATGACTGTCAGCCATTACATTACCCACAAGTCCTCTGTTCACAAACAGCAGATCCAGCAGGGAACTTTCCTTAAGCTGGCTTTTTCACCAACTGTCTCAGGAAGTTCGTCATACGCTCCAGGAACCTCTGTGCCTGCTCCCTCTTTTCTGTGTTATATTTCCAGCAGACATCATGGAAGTCGAAGTCCTCCATGAGAAAAAGGGCTAGCAATCATTAGCCTTCTCCCATATACCTAAGGGATATTTCATCTGTATCTTCATTCTGGTTGTGTGGTCTATAACAGACTCCTGAAAGGATACATGCCTTGTTGGGCTTTTCTCTGATTTTTGCCTGCAAACACTCAACCCTATTGACAATAACACAGCCTGTTTTGATAGTATTAAGATAAAATCAAAACACTCCCTGACATACGAGGCCACTTTACCACCTCTCCATCCTTACCTATTCCTTCTGAAGAGTTTATAGCTATTGGTTGTGGCACTTCAGCCGTATGAGAGACATCCCACCATGTTTCTGTGATGGCCACTATACCATCGCTTTCCTGATGCTCCAGTTTACAGCTCCTCCTGCTTCCTATGCTGCATGCTTTTAGTATAGATGCATGTCAGGTGGTCTAAATGACTTGCCACTTTTTTGCAGAGAGAAGTCATTTCTCCTGCCTGCCTGTTCTCAGGATTTTCTGTGGTTCATCAGTAGCTCTAACATCATTATTGCAGCGTGGGTCTCCAGTCTCTACCTGTACTGATGCAGCACACTGAAAGGCCTCACTAGCACACTATCCTTCAAATATCGCCCTGTTGCCCTCAGGCTTATTTCTAGGAAGCCCGGATTTGTGCCCTTCCCCCTTCAAATTTAGTTTAAAGCTCTTTCAGTGAGCCCTGTTAGCTCCTGGGCTAGTATTCTTTCCCTCTCTTGAGGCAGGTGTGTCCCATTTGTTGCCAGCAGGCCTGGTATCCTATGAATCAACCCAAGATTAAAGAACCCAAAGTCCTGCCAAAGAGACCAGGCTTAGATCCAGGCATTGATCTTCTGGCTCCTTTTGTTTATTCCCTCATCACTCACTGCAACTAGAGCCCCCAAAGAGAACCCTACTTGTGCTCTCAACTCCTTAACCAGTCTTCCCAAGGCCCTGAAGTCTCTTTATTGCTCTTGGACTTGTTGCTATTTCTTTACAGCCTGTGTGAAAGGTCAGCAGTTGATAGTAGTCTGATGGTCATACCTTTCTCCTTGCATCACTAACACAGGTCCTAGGGAGGCAGCAAACCTCCTGAAGATATGGTTTCAGTCTGTATATTGGTTCTTCCACTCCCTTCAGAAGTGAGTCACCCATGACAAGGAGTCATCTTTCATTTTTTGCTGAAGAATTTTTAATGCAGGGTTTAACTAAGACTTGGCAGCTCTCCAGTTTGGGTGAACCATCATCTTTATCATCATCATCATCATCATCATCTCCTTCATTTTTGCAGAGTATTGTAGCTGTTTTGTAAGGTCAACTGAGAAGGTAGGGTAGTTACTGGGGGGACATGCCTGTAGTGACTGTGGCACTGGGCAGGATCTTGCTGCCATCACCCACTATCTTCTGAGTCATCACATTTAGTGAAGCAATAAAAGGGCAGGGGACTCTCCATAAGGTGAGCTCTGTTTACCTCAGGTTTGTCTCACAGGGAGCAGAGTGTGACTCCAAGAGTTTCTCAGATCCACTGGATGTTCACAACCTGCTTACCTTCTCTCAGAGCTCCATCACTAAGTGGAGGAGGTCCTCTACTTGAGCACACCTCTGATAGTTATGTTCACTGCTTCCATCCAACATGCGTCTAAGAGTGGGGCACACCCTGCAGCCCAAGATCTGGGTGGCACCATATCTCCACTGAAGGTCTGTCTGAGAAGCATCATCAGACTTGGCAGGTGCAGACCTCAGGTACGTCATGGCCTTCTGCCAGGTGTATACCATCACTCCTTGGTTGAGCTTGACAAGCTTTAGCACCTTCCTTGCACATTCTCTGCTTGAATTGCTGTGCCAAGCACAACCACACCCCAGATGATGTCACACGCCTTGTAAACTTGCTCAATGTGAAGCAGCCTAGTTGCTGTGCACCTTTAGGGCTTCTTTTAAGGGTGTGGGTATGGCCGCTGTTGCATTGGAAATGCCCACACCTGATCAGCCTGTCCTGGGAGAGCTGCTGGCTCCTGCTGGGTCTTTCTCTTTCCCTAGAATTTCCCTACCAAAAGAACCTCCACTAGACTGGAGACTGGTGAATGTGATGTCCATTTATAAGAAAGGCCATAGTCAGGATCCAGGAAACTACATATGTGCCAGCCTGGCATCATTACCAGGGAAAGTCATGGAGATCATCTCGAGGGCTATCACATGTCATGTCCAGGACAACCAGGGGATCAAACTCAGACAGCATGACTTTATGAAAGTCCTCTTTGATCAACCTGATCTCTTTTTATGACAAGATGACCCACTTAGTAGATCAGCATCCAACAGGACAAACACTGTCCGTGGTCTGGACAGGCGCATCTTTTCACGGGTCAAAAACTGCCTGAATGGACAGATGCAAAGAGTGGAGGTGAACAAAGTTAAATGCAGCTGATGTCCAGCTTCCCAGGGCTCTGTACTAGGGGCAGTTTTATTTAACAGCTTTATTGATTATCGCAATGAGGGGATTTAATGCACCCTCAATAAGTTTGCAGATAACATGAAACTGGATGAGCTGCTGGAAGTTGGAAAGGCTTTGTAGAGGGATTTAGACAGGCTGGATTGAGAGAACAAAGTCAATTGCATGAAATTCAACAAGGTTAAATCCTGGGTCACAACAACCCCATGCAGTGCTACAGGCTTGGGAAAGCATGGTTGGAAAGCCTCCTATTAGAAAAAGACCTGGGGATGCTGGTTGATAGCTCTCTGACCATGAGCCAGTAGTGTGCCTAGGTGGGCAAGAAAGCCAACAGCATACTGGCTTGCATCAGAAACAGTGTGGCCAGCAGGACCAGGGAAATAATCACATTCCTGTGCTGAGCACTGGTGAGGCCTCATGTACTTTTCAGTAGAAGAAGGACATCACATTGCTTGAGCATGTTCAGAAAAGGGCAACAAGGCTGGTGAAGAGTCTTGAACACAAGTCTGAATCAATGAAATTTTGTGCATAGATTGCATAAATGACATTTCAGCAGTGCTTAGAAGAAACATTACTTCTAAAATTTTATGTCATGAGTATTACATTTACTGTACATGCAGCTGAATAGCTGACCACCAAAAAGTTTCATGGCACATTTTAATTGGCAAACAAATAGTCAATGGAAGCCAGGAAGCTAGACATGCAACTTCTCAGTGAAAATGTCAGTACTAAGAAGCCACAAAAGCTAAAGAAATGACTGATATAACAGTTGTGAAATAAAAGTGCCTAAAAAAAAAATCAAGAAAATACTTTTTACATAGGCAAATGTGTCAACCTTGTTTTCTTGCCTTATCTAGGAGAAAACCTGTAAAAATCTACCTAGAGTCTGTAACCACCTAGCAGCATTGAAAAGATGAAAAGTTTTGGTATCTCTAGCACAAAGAATGTTCCTTCTTGTGAGAGGATATTGTTTAATGTTTGAGCTAAGATTCAGCAAGCAGATGGATCTCTTTGCCTTTAGAGAAAATTTTAATCTCAGAGCAGAGAGAAATAATTTTATGTCATAGAGCTTTCCTGCAACCAAAATGTCTTAAGAATTGCTTTCCAGGTAGCAGGTTTCTATTTTCCAACTAAATCTGAGCTTATACATACTTTTTCAAGACGAATCTGCTTTCCACATAGAGGATATACATATAGTCTTCATATTTCACTGGGTACATAAGAAAGTCATTCTTTGGCTCCCTCTCATTCAATTTGGATGGAAGAGGATCAAATTCCATAGCTCAGTATTTTGATTTTAGTCAGAAGGAATATTCGATTCTCTGCCCAATTCAGCCACCAGGATCTGATGGAGACTCTAGCTGGTGCGAAGTTCCTACTTTTCCCTGTGTGTCAGCCTCTTGACAGAGCATTCTTCTCATCTCTCATGTCCTGGGCAGATGAGCTGCACAGAGGCAGCTTGGCTGGGGACAGGCAACACAAGAAGCAGCAGAATGCAAAGCAACTGAACTGCAGTTCTCCGATGCACAGTCAAGGCTTCAGTAGCCTCATATCATATGACCCAAATGGGAAATGTTTGGATGTTAGTTCCCTGGCTACTGATGAAGGGGGAGAAGTACCAGAACCACTTTGCGGGGGGGGGGGGGGGGGGGGGGGGCGGGACGGGAGGGGGAGGGGGAGCTGTGCCTGTTCTATATTTAAGCATTAAAAGAAAAAAAAAAAAGCAGACTCCTCACTGACTTCCACAGAAAGGACATCTCCCTGATCTGAGTTGGCAGTTTAGGCACTGAGCAAGGAGATCACCTCAAGTATGTTATTTCATATTGTTAACCCCCCTATTCTATGTCTACATACGACTTCCTACCAGCTCAGGCTGCTGTCTGGAGGTTGAAAAGCTGCTGTCTGTGCTGACACTGTGCAGTGCTAGAGTCTGCTGCAAAGTGCATGGCCACCACATGGAAACTTCTTGATGCTTCAGTCACTGTAACCCCACCTTCCTAGTTTCTGCCTCCAGTTCTGCTAAACTGCTGTGTTTATTTCATATGTTTAAGTTATACCAACATATTTAAGACAGCACGAACCATTATTATATAAAGTAGTGATGAACTTTTATTCTTTTATATGGACTTCAAGTGTGTTAATGTTCCTAGGGAAAAAACAAACCCAAACAAACAAAAAAACCCACAACATTTGTTTATAAGAAGTGACTGTGGCTCAGAGGTGACAAGAGAGTTTATGGGAATGGGGATTAAAACTAGTTTTCATTCAGAGTATGAAAGAATGAGGTGGTGTGCTTTATGATGAAAATGTCAAAAAGTATTCCCTTGCTACAAGCAGATCTCAGTATGTAATCTACTGATATGTGTGGATATCTCCATTAACAAGAGAAAAAAATGTGTGATACGATCCTGGTAGCTTTCTGGCTCACTAAGTTGTGATGTCTTCAAGATGAAACTTCTTTATTTTAAGAGGAAAAGGGGAAAATAGGGAGGTCTTAGCCTTTGCACCAGCACAGCGTCTTGCTGCCACAAACCTTTCCCCCATGAATGTCAGACCTGTCTCATGCAAACTAAGAAAGCAAAAACTAAAGAGATATTGAAATATTAGTCTTCCTATACGATTTTAAATGGCCCACTTTGAGTCTAGGTTGCACCAATAGCAAGCTGGAGTGTTATCAGCACAGGCTGGTGCTGTTCCCTAACTAACCAGCCATGAATGTCTGACTATTTGTTCCTTAGTGATATCCTATTATATTAACATAATACAGGCCAACTATTCTAATATTTACCTTGTTATCATCTATGTACATGACTCCTGTTTGCCTTCCTCCAGTACATTTGTACAGTGTTCCTGCGGTGTTTAGCCCTTCCCCTGAGAGAGCACACTGTGCTCCATAAGTGAACCATGCAGGTTGCACCAGAACCTCGATCTGTGCCTGCAGAGCTCAGCAAATTTCACCATGGGCCCTTCATCCTCCCCCCCTGCAGCCTTTAGATGATACTTTTCTCATGATTTTTACTTTTCAAACCACGTTTGAGCATGGAGAACTGACTTCACCGCAATACTTCTTTCAATAGCATACCACAGGCACACACTAGAAAGCACAAGACTCTCTGGACTAACAGAGAAGTACTACGGGAATGGAGAGAGATAACCCTACTGTGTCTCAACTATACTATCTACAACAATCACTTCCTATCATGCTCCAGTCCACGCCCAGCTTTCCACTCAAATGGAATTTTGTTTGTTTAAAAAAAAAAAAGCCTTAGGAAAGCCTAAGAGCATGTTTACACTACATTTATATTAGTTACCAAGAGACTGGGACCCAGTACAGTAATAGATTAGCAGGGTTTCTGATGAAGAGCTGTTAAACAAAATGTATGACTATAAGGAGGACATAACTGGTTCATGATTCATCATGACTTTTTTTTTTTTTCCCAAGTCATTTTGGATTCTCACCTTCAATCCAGGAATCACAAAATTTCCTTGTCAGCTTCAGCAGGTCAACTTTGATTCTGACATATTTTGAGGTAATCTGCAGAACTGTGTAGGGAGGAGGGAGGCAGAAGTATGAATTTGTAATAGCTGCAGAAAAAAAACAAAGCAACCAATTCTCAGCTATATATCATTAAGAGCATTGTGTAAAATTGAAGAATGCAAATTACTGCTAGTTCTGCATATTTATGCAGTAAAATGTGCCTGGATTAGCTGCATTCATTCAAAATACTGAATCATCTAATCACAAGTTGAGAGAGGAAGTATAAAAAAAAGACAGTCCTTGAGAACACAGATTAGAGATGGATGATCCAATTCAGGAATACTTGGGGGGAAAAAAAAAAACCCAAACCAAAAAACAACAACCTTTTAGATTTGAAGATTAGCTGATTATCTGACAAAACTTTATCAAGACATACTGTGAATTAGCATTTAATTTCATCTTGGGGATGCATCTATGCCTTGTTGGAATGTGGCCATTTACTGGCAGAAAGATCAGCAAAAGAAAACTAACTCTTGTGACGCATCTAATTTTGCCGCATCAGGGAAAATAGACAAGACAGCTGAACACATGATTTTTCCTGACAGTTAGAACCAGCTTGTCACATGTTGGTATTCACTGATTTCTAGCAGAGCTCCAGATATTTCTATAAAGGAGAATAAATGTTTGTGGTAACTATTATTTTCTTCTTTGATAGTCTGACTCAACAGCTCTTGTTGAGAATGCAGCTTATTTTGATAAATCACAATTCTGGGCAAATCTCTGTGTTATTGGTCAGAAAAAATACAAGCACGTACCTAAGTACTTCCTTTAAAGAATTCCTTTCTAAATCAGAGCCTCCAGGAATGAGGGAGCAGTGAAGTCCTGAGAACTGCATACCCAACTGAATGGGTATGGGCTCAACAAAATCCTGAAGCACGTGCTCAGTTTCAATCACATTCTGCAGCTGAATTTATTCACTGAAAGACTTAAGCATGCGGATAAAAGGGTGGACTTGACTATATGTGAATGCTCAGGAACATAATTAAGCAGCTTCTTGAATCATAGTCATAATCAAGTATCTAAATAGTCTCTATTCAGCCCTGAGAAGGCAAAGCATTATTGGCATTTTCCCTTTGCGTTTTTTGCCTAGTCTAGAAATACTGTGAAGAATCCTGTGGTGAGATCACTTTGAGTTACTTCAAAGGAGTATTTTGACTTGAGATAAACACACATCCACCCAGTTAAGAAGTTACATCCATGCACAATGTTCAAAGCTTCTTCTGTCCAGTTCTCACACAGCAATTTTACCCATCTCTATTCAAATTCAGTGCTGCAAGCACAGGCACACTACAGAGCAGGTCCCTCCGTATCCAGACAAAATAAACACTTGGTGAAACATGACTAGGCAATAGAGCAGCACTTCTGTTTCACCTTTTCTGTGTAAAGAAGATTTGTAGGAGTCAGATGTTTAAAACAAACCAAAAATCAGGTCTTTCTTTTGATTCTCTGTTGATAAAGGCAGAGGCTACATATTAATTTGTCACTGAAACAAATTTCTTGTTCCCAGTTGACTCTGTTGTAAGACAAATGCTTAGAGACATGGATGGTTGTGAGTTTGGAGATGCAGTCAATACATATGGTGAATAAGAATCTTGAAATGTCTGCTGGTTTTATACCCTTAAAGTTGTGGAGTTTTTCTGTATGTTTTTATTATTACTGTCCCAGCTCCCTTTTCTACTAGAAACTGTCAGATTTGGTGTGACTGATAGTTTCTGTGATGTTCTGTCAAATTTCCATGCAAATAAATCTCATTTTGCTGATGTCTGTAAAGTTTTGCTTTAGACAAGAGATCTCTTAGAGCAATGGCTTCAATTAAAAGGAGTAGAAGTGAAACTACTAATTTAGTTTCTTTAAAAGGCATGTATTTTCATGCACATTAAATCCATCTGTTTCTGAAATGTATGCCTTCCTTCAGTATGTAATTTGATGAAACCCAAAAGAAAGCCTTAGATCTCCAAACTCAAAAGAGAAAGGGGGAAAAAGTGAACAAGAGCAAGAGCATAACATGTCTGGGAACTTTACAAAAAAGAGACCACTCTATTTTTAGAATGAAAAATAAAACAAATCCAGGGGAAAAAAAAAAAAATGAACACACCACCAAAACCCACAACCAAAAACCAAACCACTCAGAGGATCCTGACACAAACTCTCCATGCATTTCAAACTTCTAGGAAAATAAGGAATTAATCTAGGGTGTCTGTCTTCTGGACACTTGCTGCAATCAGGAATCATGTGTCTACATAAATGAAGTATGTTCACCTTTACACAAAAACTTAGATCCTCTAAGAATGCATATCTGGGCTATGCTAAGGCTACTTACAACATTTTTAGATCCCACTTTACTTCAAGGAGCATTTGGTGTGGTCAGCTGTGGTAAGCAGGAGCAGGGAGGTCATTCTGCCCCTGTACTCTGCACTGCTTAGACCACACCTTGAGTACTGTGTTCAGTTCTGGGCCCCCCAGGTTAGGAGGGACATCGAAATGCTTGAGCGTGTCCAGAGAAGGGCGACGAGGCTGGTGAGAGGCCTTGAGCACAGCCCTACGAGGAGAGGCTGAGGGAGCTGGGGTTGTTTAGCCTGGAGAAGAGGAGGCTCAGGCGTGACCTTATTGCTGTCTACAACTACCTGAGGGGTGGTTGTGGCCAGGAGGAGGTTGCTCTCTTCTCTCAGGTGGCCAGCACCAGAACGAGAGGACACAGCCTCAGGCTGCACCAGGGGAAATTTAGGCTTGAGGTGAGGAGAAAGTTCTTCACTGAGAGAGTCATTGGACACTGGAATGGGCTGCCCGGGGAGGTGGTGGAGTCGCTGTCCCTGGGGCAGTTCAAGGCAAGGTTGGACGTGGCACTTGGTGCCATGGTCTAGCCTTGAGCTCTGTGGTGAAGGGTTGGACTTGATGATCTGTGAGGTCTCTTCCAACCCTGATGATACTGTGATACTGTGATACATTTTGAAAATACAGTATTGTGCTAGTTTGAAGCAGGGTAGAATGTTTTGGTGAGAAGAACTAGACCATAGGCTGTGAAAGGAAAACAGTGGTGATGTCTACTCCCCTCAGAGTCTTGCTAAAGAAGAAGCGAAAACATTAGATAACACTCTCGCCATTTTGTCGCTCTGCCTTGGGCTCTGACTGAGCTGCATCTTTCTAACACACCCTCCACCCACCTTTGCTTCTTAACCTCTTGGCTGAACCTCTATTCTTCCTTAGGACTGGGGCAAGGTTGAGAGGGGCAGGGGGAAGGTGCAGGGGTGGTTGAGAGCCCCTCCTGGGGACTCAAGTTTCTGGGGGGGGAGTTGTGTTTCTGTATTACTTTTACCTTGTATATCTCTGTCTATAAGTGTATGTACCGTAAGTATCTGCTTGTATATTGTGCTAGCTGTAAATAAATTGCTTCATTCATATTCCCAGATCTGGCTGAGTCTAGTCTGGGTGATTTATAAAGTGGGGGGGGGGCAGGGGACACCCAAACCATCGCAAGTATCCATTTCACAAAGGTAGAAAAGCTTTGAGATCTCAACTGCTACGTCACACAAGCAGCAGTGTCATCAGGGCGACTGCACTTAGCTCCCTGCAGCATTTCCATGCTTTTGGATTATCTGCTCGTTAATTATCCTGCATGAAAACGTGTGCCAGAATCCTAATTAGTTTGAGCAGGATGTTTTGCAAGCTGCCCCAAAACTTCTCCACAGAGCTCTGTGACTCAGTGTGGCTGGGTAAGTGTCACAGGTTCAAGAATCAGAGAGTTCAAAACCTTTCAGGGACAGATAGTCCAGGAGGTGGACCCAGGATATTGTGCTGTTGTTGTTCAATCCTGTATTTCTGCTAGCTCCTTACTAGCTGGCAGCAAGGCCAACTCGTCCTCCTCTTATCTCTCCTGCCTGCTCTCTCTGTCAGGAGCTACTCATCTGGTAACATGGGAGAGTAGGCCTGTTACAGCCTGCAGAGGCCTGTTTAGGCCCAAGGGCAGCAGAAGCACTGCAGAGAGAGAACAGGAGCACTGGGGAGTGTAGTTCAGTCGGGCTGGGGGGAAGTTTAAGGGGGTTTTCATATATGCTGTAGAGGTATCATGTGTTAAGGATTCATCTGTTCGGTATCTTTCTGTATCTTCTTGAAACAGATTCTGTATTTCTGCCAATTCAACAAGAGCTTTTTATTTCACTCTTATGGGGGGAGTAAAACTGTATCTGCCTGCTCTTTAAAACCACAGCAGTAGGATTGCGATAAAGGTAAAATGTTGTGCTGAATTATGCCACAGATGCTAACAATTGTAACCTAAATGGTGATAGAATCATGGAATCACAGAATCAACCAGGTTGGAAGAGACCTCCAAGATCATCCAGTCCAACATAGCAGCCAGCCTTATCCAGTCAACTAGACCATGGCACTAAGTGCCTCAGAAAGGGACAGCAACTCCACCACCTCCCTGGGCAGCCCATTCCAATGCCAATCACTCTCTCTGTCAAGAACTTCCTCCTAACATCCAGCCTATACCTACCCCGGCACAACTTGAGACTGTGTCCCCTTGTTCTGTTGTCTGGGAGAAGAGACCAACCTCCACCTGACTACAGTGTCCCTTCAGGTAGTTGTAGACAGCAATGAGGTCATCCTTGAGCCTCCTCTTCTCCAGGCTAAACAACCGCAGCTGCCTCAGCCTCTCCTCACAGGGATTGTGTTCCAGGACCCTCACCAGCTTTGTGATATCTAATTAAAGCTTCATTTAAAGAGCTGATCTGCTGTGGACAATCTGCACAAAAGAGAAAATCTCCTAAGTGCACTGAGCAGATGTACTGCAGTTTGGTATTTTTTTGTTATATATGAGGCCACAAGTAGAGCTAAACACGAAAGCTACAGCATGATTTTTATGCCACTTTTTTTTTTTCCTGAAAATCAAACAACAAAACAAACAAGTGAGTATCTGCCTTTACTTATACTTGCTTCACATGCAAGGAAAATCATAGGAACATCATAGGAATATAATTCCAAGAATGACCTTAAGTTTCTTCAAGTGGCTTGTTTGTTTGCTTCTATGTAAAAAAAACTGTGTATTGAGAACCAAAGTGAATCTAAGCATCTGGGCACTAGGACAGTATGGTGGTAACTCAGAGTGTGTGTAGGCCCTTGGCATTCCACTCTACAGCTGCTGTTTTGTTTGTTTATGCAGTTTGACACTCATCTGTTTCTCTGTACTTGCTCCTTCTGTAAGGAATGCCTCTTCCTGCTATAGAGATCCTTTCAAAGCTTCTGCCTCCCTCTCACTTCTGCCTTCCTCTCTGTGACATCCCTCAGGAAGGATCCTCCCACTCCCACTGTACACATGGACTCTTTTGCTGACATCTGACTGCTCACATCTCAGGTACAGTGGCAGAAAAATCTTCCTGCAGGGAAACAAATTAAAAGGCAACTGATGTAATTTGATCTTGAAAAGATCGGCATCTCTTTGCTCTGACAGGAAATCCCCCAAAACCACTTTGATCACAGACTAAGCTAAAAAGGGTGATTGTTATATGTGCCCCACAAGAAAAATCTAAATTTAAACTTGTACCTAGCATAACTTTATCAGTGGGGCTCTGAAAATAGGAAGAATAATTCTGCTTAAACTGTCATGTCGGGAAAAAACAAATCCTTGGATAGATTCCAATAAAAGTGCATCCTTCACAAATCAATGAATATTTTATCACCTAAATGAAGATTAACCAAGCCATGGTTTGTTTGTTTGTTTTTTTCACCAAGGCATTGTTTCATCCATGCTTAGTGGAGGTCAGCAGTTTTAACAGCGTCAGCAATACCTTGGATAAGGACAAGTCCTTTCCATGAATAAGATTCAAATCTTCTGTTCAAATCTTCTAGGTTATTAGAGATGTTGTTTGCAGGAAGAGTGGAGCCTGTTTATAGGTCAGTGACAAATACCTCCTCATAGGTTCTTTAATGGCAGAAGTGTTGATCTAGTCTTTTAAACGTAAACTTTGGCAATCCTGTTGGTGATTGCCTTTAGCTACTTTAACACATTTCTTGTGCTGCTTGCAGCACAGTCTTATCCTTGTTTCAGACTAGCGGTGTGTATACAGTAAGAGACTGCCACAGCATCCTTGCTGTTTCTGTGACAACCCTGTGGAAGAGTACCACAAACACATAGGTTTATAATTTGACAAGTTTTTTCCCAAGACTTGCAAATACAGGAGGAAAACTCACACCTGTCACTAACAAAGGCAGCAGCAGAGATAAAACACCCATTTTATAATTCTTTAATTACTATTAGGTGGCTACAAAATAATGATCCAAATTTTATATTGCCTATTTCCATTTAATCTAGTTTCCATTTTCAACTAATGGTTCCCTGGTGCCATCAGACTGGTCTCTGGAATAAGACTGAAAGAGATTATTAGATACTGTTTTTTTCATGAAGACATGTCAGCTTCTGTTCTCCTTTTGCTGTCCATTCTCAGAAGAAAAAATAGGATATGTTTCCTCTCCAGTGCTTGAATGACAGAAGAGAGGAAAAATATTCATACTGAAAGAAGATGTTACAGCCTCTAAGTGGAAACTGCCTTCTTATTCTCCCCTTTTTGAATGAGTCATGCATACACACATGTCAATTGTACCTGCCAACATTATAATCCCACAGAATTTCCTATTGTCAATTAAATTATATCATTCTGAGCATATTACTTACATTGAGACAGTTGGGTTGGCAAAAGAATGAGAGAACGTCACTGAATGGAAATCAATCCAAACAAAAGGTATTAAATCACTGAGATCAAATGGACCCAGGATACTTTACAACAGATTAGCAGCTGGTCCTCAACAGGGCATTTCTCCCCAAAGCAAAAAAAACCTCTGCCAAACCTGAAGCCCCCTCCTCTTTCAGCTGGATTCAAAAGGTGAATCTCCAAAATAGTCAACCCAACACACAATTAAAAGGCTGTGGAGTCTCTCTCATTCATGGAATTTCCATTTGCAGACAAAAAAATTAATTATATGAAATTAATGTTTATTGTTCGTGTGTTGTAAAATGTTATCTGTTATCTTCAAAAGTATAGAAAATGCCTCTACAATTACTGCAAATTAATAGCTTGTCCAATCAACAGTATTTTACATGCATTTCCAGCTTGCCTATATCAAGAAGTTTATTGCTCAACCCACATAGAGAATAAAAAAATCTCAAAGAATGGCATTGTAAAATCTGCTGCTCATGCAAATATTTGAAAAGTAACAGCTTTTTTTGACAGGTAGTTCTGTCATAAGCTCCATTTCTACTAAAAATCAGTGACCACTGGATTAGTAAGGGAAATCTCAATTCAAGAGAGATGTTAAGATACGGGGGCATGTCCAGAGAAAGGTGACAAAGCTGGTGAGAGGCCTGGAACATAAGCCATGTGAAGAGAGGCTGAGGGAATTGGGGCTGTTTAGCCTGGAGAAGAGGAGGCTCAGGGGTGACCTGAAGGGAGGTTGTAGCCAGGTGGGAGTTGGTCTCTTTTGCCAGGCAAACAGCAACAGAACAAAGGGACACAGTCTCAAGTCACACTGGGGGAGGTATAGACTGGTTGTTAGGAGGAAGTTCTTGACAGAGAGAGTGATTTGCCATTGGAATGTGCTGCCCAGGGAGGTGGTGGACTTGCAGTCCCTGGAGGTGTTGAAGAAAAGCCTGGATGAGGCACTTAGAGCCATGGTCTAGTTGATTGGATAGGTCTGGGTGATAAGTTGGACTGGATGATCTTGGAGGTCTCTTCCTACCTGGTTGATTCTATGAATCAGAGTAGCAACATGCAAGGGTAATTGCTCTCCCTGGCAATTGTAGACACTGCACTGGAAGAAGCTTGCTGCATTTCACATTAAGTTAAAAACTATGTCTTTATTATGACTCCATTCTCCTTACCACCTTTCTTTAGGCAGATGGTTAGCTAGAGCTTTCTCTGCTTTCCTCCACCTGGCAGAGAGACTGCTGTTTCTGTAAAAAAATTGTGTCAGTGAGTTAAAGCTTCATCTTTCCCGCAGGCATTGTGCCCATCTTTCTAAGTTCTCTAGAATGAAGACTTCTTGATAGGCCTTCCTAAAGTATCCTAAACGCTTTGATCTTCACTTCAAACTCCCACTGCTACCATAGCTTTGATTATATCATCCTGATTATCTCAAAACAAATCACTTATCCTTCTACTTTCATTCCTGGCAGAAAACAAAGGCCTTAGTATTAGTTTTCATTCAGACTCTAAACAAAGTTGGCTTTTTTTTTTTTTAAATATGTACATATACTCAGAGATTTGCTGGTACCTCATAACTTGTCTTAACTCTGAAAGAAGAAACTTCTTTCCAACTGCACAAAAAGTAATTTAAACCTTATGATACCTTTTTTTTTTTTCCCTCTTTGCCAGAAGCCTAAACCTCTCCAGGAGGAGAAAAGAATTTTTAAAAAAATTAAACAAGCCATGGGTCTTCTTTCTATATCCACTGAGACTTTCAGATCATCTGGGGTTGCTGCTTTTAAACTTTCCCATTGCAATCACCCAAATTGGTTGCAAAGTTTTTCCACATCACTTTCATGATGTGAAAGCACACGGATGTGTTTTCTTAGAACTGCCTGCAAAGCTGAATGCCAGAAAGTTACAACTGCACTGCTCCCTCTACACAAATAAAATCTCCTCTTTGGCAAACACATCTTACAAAAATAGAGAGATTCAACTACAGAACAGCCATCGCTGCTAGCAGAGATGTTTCCCAGGGAAAAATTTCTTTGCTACAAGTGTCCTCTGTACCACATATCCTGCCTGAAACAAATGGGATATGTGTGGAACCTCAACAGAAGAGAAAAAGCTTTACATCATAGAAAACATCACCCCTGGGACTGAAATACGGGTATGGGAACCTTTTTTTTAAGCAAAGGATTTACAGCCCCATCTTTATGAGAAAGTGCTACATTGCTTTGAAAGCATTCTGTCTTAAAATCAGCTAGGATAAGTTCATGTTCAGCAGGGTTACTTATTTTTCCCATGCTGTGACAATAAATGCTCATTAAGCATGTCATTTCATACAACTTTCTTGCTCAGGACCTGAGCAGGCTGGCACAACTACGTTCACAAGTTCTCACAGACCCCACCTGCCAGTCTCTCTGGAATTCATTTTTTTCTATTAGTGGATCCTTGCAGCGGGAACTGTAATACATCCAAGTTGGGGACCATTTTTTAAATCTGCATTCCTGCAGACTCTTAATGCAATACAGATTTCTATTATCATCTAAGTTAGTGGTTAAACAAAAAAAAAAAAAAAATCCAAGATTTTAATCACAAAGAAGATTCAGCTTCCTTGAAAAGTAATTGCAGAAAATCATAAAAGCATAGGTATTGAAACACAGTCTTCTTCCTGGCTTGAGAAATGCCTCATTTCCATCAAGTGCTGATAAAAATAATTGTTCATTAAGATAATCTATTGCTATATTAGATCTGGAGACCATGCTTGTCATGGTTTTACAGCAATGATGGAAGGATAACAACACCAAAGATCACACAACATTCAGATATCACAATAAAGAGAGGTGTGAAGACATGTCAGAAAGACACAGGGATGTTCAATATGCCATACATCACCCATAGGATCTGAGAAGCAGCAGTCTGCCACAATGAATCAGAGAGGTTCTTTGTCTTCACTGTTCCTCCCAAGGCTGTGCATTACTGACTTGAGAATGAAAATCAAATCTTCTCCCAGAAGAAGAAACACCATAGAGCTGTTCGTCCAAGCACTGCTTGGATCTCATCACCTGTTGCCCTGTAGCTTTTGCTACTTGAGCTTTTGACTCAAGGAGAGAAAAATCAGAAACAAAAAATCCTTGGAATCTGTGAGACAATTAATCAGAACAGTTTCTCTGGTTCTTTAATGCCATGTCCCACCACCATCCCTTCTTTCTTGTAAAATAATTTCATTAAGAGGTCTCAGGGACTTCAGATTAAGCCAAATCAAGCAAAGATGATATGGGCTCTGATTTAAAACTTGAATAGTTCACAAAAAAAAAACAAACATTAAAAACAGAAGAAAAAGAAAGGAGGGGAAGGGGGGAGGGGAAGATCAGTTTTGTATATCAACAACAGCAACCACCTACCAAAAACTGCACCCTGAACTACTGTAGTCAAATAAAGGAACTGCCCCATCTCCATCCCCTTCTCTCAAATGTAGCATACTCAGGTCAAACTGATAGCTTGAAATAAGGTCTCTACTGCAGATGGCATGCCAAGACAACCTTTCTTTTGCAAGAGCACATGAGTTGTTGGTCCCCAAGCGTGGCCTGTAAGTTATGAATACACAAAAGCAGCTGCAACATCAGCTTCTCTGTGCCTAGACACCCCAGATACTCGATAGAAAATAATCAAGATAAAGCCAGAGACAGGAAATCTTCATTTGACAATTAAAGGCGCAGTTTCTTTTCTATATGGAGTACAGAAGATGTAATAAACTAAAATTTACACTCAGCACAGAACAAGACAACAAGGTCTGAAATGCACCCACCTTGTGGCTAGAGCAAGGTTGTGTCACTCTGCTTGTGAACGCTGCTCTGAGTCAGCTGCAAACAAGGGAAGTACTAGTCTGCATAGATTTCATAGCACACACTTCTTGCAACATCAGAGCTCTGAGGCATAGTCACTTGTTTCAGACTTATCACAGGGCAGCATGTCATTTCCAATCCCTATGAAACACTTACCTGCAATTAACTGTTGTTCTACGAACTCATTCAAGGGGTGATTACTTCCTGCTATTGCATATTAATTTCCCTTACCATCACCTTTCATCAAAATCTTTTCTATTATCTTCTGTTACATTTCATTTTTCTCACTGTTGCACAACTTCTGTGTAGCTTCCGAGTCACTAAGAATTTGCAACTTTGACTTTTCATAATGAATGGAGAAGATAAAAAAACACTGAATTTATTGAGCTTGGGAGGGAAGTGGAGAAAGAGACACATTTCCTAAATGAAAATACCATCAGAGATTACTGAAGCCTCTTAGTTCCTACAAACTGGCCTTCCTACAAAATGCTGACAAAATAAGAAAAGTTCCTGAATGTGACCTTTCTTTTTCCTTAACCACCACAAAAACATATACTTAATAAAACATAGGCCCAGGCTCTTCCACATGACCAAAAAACACAAGACCAACACCATCCTGTCTCTTCACAGCACAGTTATACCTGGCAGCCTGAATAGATGTTCAAGCTTCTGAGGCATTTTGTGTGAAAATCGTATCCTGGATACCCCAAAGTGCTCTCACTCTGTGGGAGAAGAAAGGCACAAAAACCTGTATCCCCCCTTCTCTGCCCGAGGGGCTTGAAGGGGGGCAGCAAAGGGTCCTTTTGCTGCACGTGGGGTGACCCATGTCAATGCCCATGCTGAAATCAGGCTGGTGATTGGCTGTGTTTTCACACCTAGTAAATGGTAAATGGACACTTTATCCAGAGAAAAGGATAAATAGAGCAAGGATTCCTGCCTTGAGGTTCTTCTCACCTTGATAGTTCCTGTCTGGAGAGTCCCCTGCCACTGCAAAGGACAAGTTCCCACCATTACTGGACCATCCCCACCTTTGGATGGCTCCTACCTTTGTACGGCTCGTGATATTTATCCCATCCCTGCTTTGGATGGGGAGTATGCAAACTGACAGACTTAGCATGCCTCAAGTCCTTTCAGAGAGAACCAGCAGCACCTGGACCACCCTCTCTCAGACCCTATCAGTAGCTACTTGCTGGGTGCCTCCTTAACTGGGGACTCTAGCAATTTTGGCTCTCTCCTGCCTTTGTGAGGGCAGCATCGTCCCATGACCATCCCACTGAGGAAGAAGTGCTTGAGACATTTCTGAGTTTGGCAGCTCTGTGACTTGTCTCAGACTCATGTGGTGCGGATCTCTATTATTGGGTACTGTTGGTAACATCAGAAGGCTGCTCCTGCAGAAGAATCCATCAGGGCTCTTTGCTGAGTGCCTAGCTCACATCCGTTAGTAAGCTTTTCCCTTAATCTTCTGCTCAGCCTAATTGACAGTGGGGTAAAGCTGTGTTTACAGCTTAGCTTTTTCCATTTCCTGACTTCTTGAAAATCCAAATTTATCTATAATATCCTTTTGTAAGATATTCTTGATCAAACTGAGTCTGCTAATAAACTAAACTAATTTTGTACACTGTTTTGGGAATGGGGTTCCAGGAAAATAATTTAACTGCATTTTTAAAAAAAATATTTCCTGTCTCAGCCATGTTAATTCCCTGCCTCCATGACAAATGGTGAAAACTGCCCTTACTTTCCAGATAACTTGTTAACCAAGAAAGAATTGTCAGACCAATGAATTCTTGCAACATTTAGAAAGATGCTGCAGGTCCATGGATCTGGTACACATCTAGAGACAAGAATTCATTCCTGGACCTGTGCTTGATGACCAGCAAAGGTCTCCACAGCTGACCCAGCCACAAGATATGACAGGAGATGTCAAGAGTCTTGCACATGCATCAGACTCTGTTTTGGCACAAACACATATCCAAGCCCGTGCTGTGGGTGGTTTTGTGAGTGAGAAGTCAAGCCAGGGAGGAATGTGCGAGTGATTCGATCTGCTTTGTCGTAGTCTGGGCAGGAGGCCAACGCTTCCATCTTTGTACTGCATTTCACCAGGACAGTTCCACCCCATAATGTTGTTCAAACTGCAATGCCAGGGTGAAGCTGACAGCACATGCCAGCACATGTCTCTGGTGCTGCAAGCTCTGCTCTGTGTTCCAGGCAGTCAAATCTGCTGACAATAGGCCACAATACCTCAGGCTTTTGAGACTGTGCTCCCTCCAATATGGCAGGATTGGGCCTGTCACATATGGGTACCTCACGCCTGGGGTGAGGTAGTTCATTGCTTAGGGTAATCCACAAAAAAAAAAGATGTTACCATAGGATGATTTGGATCAGTAACCTTGCTAGCATAGGGCTTCTCTTTAAGCCCATCAGCTCCATCATTCTCCACACAGACCTTTGGATGCATTTCATGGTCCTTCAGCATGGCCTACCACAATCCAAAGAACACCACCATCTCTCCAAAGTGAGCAGTCAGTCCTGGAGCAGTGAACCTCTTCCCTTGGCAACTGCAAAGATGCCAGTCTCCTGGTGAAAAGGTACCACTTTGCTCCAAGCACCTCAAGTTCCACCTGGTTGTGACAGAGGGTCCACATCCTGCACCGTTCTGCAGTGGGTCTTGAGGCACTTGGCCTCCCTCATGCCTTTCAGGTGATGGTGGACCTCCTGCAGGGTGCCATCGCTGTCTCTAGTACAGGAAAATGTCCACAGGTAGTATGATATGTGTCACCCATCACCAGCACAGCTTTAAGAAACAGATAGTTCTTCACTGCCACTGTAAGTTCATCATCTCTTCTATGAGTATTCTCAATGCACATGATACTGATCAAGTAAAAGCCTTTCTGCACAGGTGCCACCAGATTCAACATTCTTGAGGAAAGACTCAGAAACAGCAGCAGAAGCTCATGCAGAAGGTGGTCTCTTGCTAAAACAGGCAAAGACTTCAGCATAAAAAAATCCAATCTGAAGGGAGATCCACTTGATGCAAAGATGGGTGCAGAGTTGTATTCTTCTAGGCAGTAGATTCAGCACTAACATCTGTTTAAAGTACTGATTGAGAACTGAGCATTGTCTTATCTACAGATCCCATAAATACCCTCCAAATGAAGACTTTAAGAATTTAGTGGCCTTCCCTTTACAGTTTCAGGAAGAAAGCATCATTTGTCTGTAATTCACTCTCCTATCTCCTTCTGGATATAATTGAAAATTATGGAAAATTTGGGGGGGAGGGAGGGAGGAGAAGGGCAGAAGAAAAAAAATTACTAGTTTTACATTATCACAAAAGTAGTACATTCACCCTGTTTAAATTTTTTAAAGAGAGAAGGGATATAAACCTCCTTCCCTGTTTAAAAGGAATTGAGAATATATATATATATACATACGTGTATATATATATATATATATATATATATATGGAGTTCATCAACATGGTGGAGATACCTAAAGTAAAACAGTAGGGCAGATTATGTATATGAAGACATTAGGTGCCAGATATGCTTTAACCACTAACATTTTAACTCCAAGAGTCTTCTGTTCAAACAATAATGCTTGTGTGCTTCTCTCACTAACCCTAGTGAGAGAAGCACATTCTGAGGCATGGGATAATAAGTTATTCAGGTCACTCCATTTAGACAATTTCTCTCTAATGGAGAACAGGACTTCTGGCAAATAATGCAGACCTAGGCACAAGGAGGAGGAAGGAATAACAGATCTTTCCACCCCTTGCAGTAGCACTCATATCTTAGATGGTTGCAGGCAGTATGATTAGACACCACTAACTATGCAGTCCTGTGTAAGGATTAGCAGTGACACACAGCAGTAGCAGCAGGGCAGGCCATCCAGCTCCCACCCAACAATGTGCTAAGCTACTTGAAAGGAATGAGGAAATGGAAGAAATAGGAAGCACTGGAGCAGAGGCTTGAAACGCATGAGATTCATAAAGCAGGGAAGAACCAGAAGGGAAGTCTCTTCTGCTGTCACACCAGCATCACTTATCTGTGACCAGCATTTTCTCCTTAGTCCAGACCTGTTCGCTGAAGAACAGAACTGCTTCTAGTTGAAAAAGGAATTCCAGATCCATAAATTACTTTCTCCTGAAAAAAGAACATGGATTCTGTTTATTTTTTATGGGGCAAAAGATAAGCACATATTTACATTTTGCTCACAAACATATTCTTACTTGTCTGAGCTCATTCCAATCCCTTTCATCATGGCTGCCACATTTATCAGTTCATTCAGCTCTATCTAAATTTCTCTGAAAAAGTAAGGAGAGTAAGAAAGCCAATGTGGTTAAACAGTAAAACTGAGAATTCAAATAGCTGAAGTTGTGTCATAAAGTGCAGAAAAAAATGCAGGAACCAGCAAAACTACTCAAGATACTTATTAAATCCACCTGTTTCATCACAAGAAGCAAAAAGTTCAGTGGAGCTTATAAACCTGACTGACAGCCAGGGTGTGAAAAATGAGCTTAAAGCAGGGAAGAGATTAAAAGCATGCTGTGCACCAGAGTGGACTGCATTAAAATTGTGGTGATACCCAGAAAGGAACTCATTCCTTTCAGGAAAAAGGAAGGAATCAAAAGTACAACTCACCAGAGCATCTCTGAAGTTGCTGTGGAAGAAATTTCAGCAGAGTTTGACAATATGAACAGTAATGAGTCAACAGAGAAAGCATTCACCATGCAATCCAAAAGATGGAATAGCTGAATTATTAACAGTGCATGTAACCTCTCTCTTCAAACACCTTTGGTACTGGAGGACTGAAAATTGACTTTTTTCATTTTTTCTTTTTTTTTTTTTTAAAGATTTCAGGAAACTACAGGCCTCCTGGTCTAACAGTATCAAAAGGAGAGCCTACAATGAAGTGGCAGAGCACCTGGGTAAATAGAAAAGTGTAAGCATTGCTTCTGTAAAGAGCAGTCCCTTCTTACAAGCCTCTTAGAGGTCTTTGAAGGGATGAAAAAATATTTGCATAAGGGCCACTTACATTATATAGTCTACTAGTATTTCTTTGACAAATCACTTCATCTGAGACCTCTGAGGACACTAAGTAGCCATGGCTCATCAGGGATAGTCCTGACAGGTATAAATAGTTCACAAAAAGGAAACAGAAGATCTAGGATAATGGTCGACCCCTGCAAAAGAAAGGAGGTCACCCAGCAGTGGCTGTTCTCTGTAACCTGTGTTTTTCCACATGCTCATAACTGAATTGAAAAACAGGAGGTGAGCAAGGAGACATATTTTTTCTTGGTGGCATAAAGTTTCTGGAGGCAGCAAGGAAAACAATGAAGAATTACAGTGAGACCTGAATATGGTGGTAAGTAATTTTATTAAAATGTCAATTCACTGCTTGGCAGTAGCCAAAAAAAGCAAATGAAATGTTAAAAACTGCTGGGAAATAAATGCAAAGCAAAACAGATGAAATTACAATGCTGCTGCTTAAGTCTACTGTTTATGCGTCAACTCAACACCATGCACGTTCTGTAGTTGTGTTGGAACTTCATTATCTGGGCAGCTGGAGTACAACCCTATGTTCTTCTGAACATGTATGCTGGAAATGTGAGTCTATAAGAAATTTTCCATTAAAAGGTTGGAGTAATGATTATCCCTCCTTAATGCCTCACACAGGACACCTAGATTCAGAAGTCTTTCAGTAACATTGACTCTACCTGAATGTCCAAAGATTTTAAGTTGTCAGAAACATAAAGAAAACATATACAATCTTTGTTGTTTGGTTGGTCTTTTTGGTTGTTCTATTTGCTTGTTTGTTTTCAAATAGAAAGTTGGGAGGAAAGAGGAAATTAAAATAAGAATGATCAGAATGATCTTGAGAAATCTTAAATGTTTTCAATATTTTTATCCAATTGAAAAAAAAACCAAACAACTTTTGTTGGCTGGTTCTTTCTCAATATCAGGAATGCTGTGCATTTTGAAAGCACTTGCAAAGCAAGAATTAAGGTTTTGGAGAGTAACTGGACAAGCAGAGTCAGAAACAAAGCCAAGCAAAGAAAACCACATTTGTTATCAGCTTTCAAACACACAGTCCCAATCAGAATCTTCTGATGTGATTACAGTGTAATGAACAGATCTTCACAGCATCTGAAGAAAGCATTCCGATGACGCTATCAGTCTGTGCAATATCACCTAGGGAGAGATAGTGTGAATTTCATTGCTTTCACTGCATTTAAAGGTGGATTGTGGGAACACTGAAAAATAATGACGTGGTCAATTGTTGCGTGACCTTGCGCAGACAACCTTATGCGGTGGGTTGAAAATACACCCAAAGCAAATCACCGGGTTAGCTCAGAGGTTTGGAAGCAAAATAAAGCTCTATTTACAAGCAAGCTAAAATCTAAAAGCATAAAATACAATGAGTATGTATAAAATATAGCTACATACATTTACAATTCGGGATAATAACACAATGACCCCTATGGACAAATCCAAAAGGGGTTACCATCCTCTTTTCCTCCTCCTTCCCTTCTCAGTACCTCACAGATGAGATATACTAGCAGAAGGTCAAGAAAGAGATAAGAAAGCAATACAAAGCATAATTGCAGAGACAAGATAAAAAGGGCCAAGAACAGTTTGTTCAGCAAATTATACACTTAAACCATAGACTTATAATTGTATTTCTTTTATATTAAATGTCCTATTCTATTTACCTCTTACTATTTTTTTTATTCTTTGGAATTTTTCTATTCTATGCTTATAATTTATAACCAGGATAGAGGATTATTTTCAAATTACTACACCTTAGAAATGTAAAGATTTGTGAGCTGGCAGCCCCATTTGATAAAACTTCACAACAAAAAATGTGAGTGGTAAATCTTCTGTCTTGCTTTCTGGCTACTGCAGGAAAACTGATAGATAATAGATATTAAAAAAAAAAAAAAAAGGTTAGCCACTATTATTGGCTACTAATTTGAAATTATTCTCTAACTTTTTTGATGGCATTGCATTTAAAATACTGTAAAACCAGTAAGTTAACTTTTTAACAGGATTGTGTATGTGAAAAAAAGCTATGTCCTTTAATGGATGGTCTACTCTGCTTTAAATTCTGTAGCCATCTCCTTGGAAGGTATAAGCCTGGGTGGTTGTCCAAGACTGCGTAGGATCTCGTGCCACCAGGGTTACGTTTGACTCAATTTATTTGGTATGTGTTTCAGACAGACCACTCAAGACTGCCACTCATGGTGGGGGGTGGAGAAAGTTAGGTCACTATCTTTTATAGTTCCGACATTCTGAATGGGGGGAAGTAAGGCATCATTTCAAGGGGTATTGAAATATGTAAATATCATTCTTTGGTCTGTGGTTAAATAAACTACGCAGGGTCACTATCATAGCAGTCTGTTATGGTGGCATGTGGTAAAGATATTGAATCATCAAATGGCCCTTTTAGAAGTCCTTTATAAAACATTCTGCCCAGGAAGGGTGCATTACCATCTCAGATCGGTAAAATGTCTTAACAAAGAATTTAATTTTGGATTGGGCAGGCTTCATTTTCTTGGTGTACAGAATATCTGAGAGGAACCATTAATACCTTCTTGCCTTTTCCTCTAAGACACTTGCAAGCCTTTTTTTGACCTGTATTTGAACCTTAATCCTGTATCTCTTTACCCTTCTACATCTCTTGGTCCGCCTATCTCATCCTGCAAAACCTGTCTTCCTTGAATAGATCCAAGTCAGCCACATCATACTCAAAGGCAACAGGAACATTTTCCCCACATCCTTAAGTCCTTGCTGTATTTATAGCTAAGGTCGCCAAAAGCTGTGGTTCTGTGGTTAGTTTCACTTACTGTCTCTTTTCCTCTCAGTCATTACAAAACTTAACTCAAAATGGGTTTTTTACATACCTCACTTTCAAGTTTACTTACAGGCTTTGCTCTAATTAAGTTTAAGCCGACTCTCAGGTGGACCAACCTTTCTCAATGTTTACTCCTGTACCGTCTCTATCTCTAAAGGATCACCTCAATTTCTCCCTTTTCCTGCTTTCACAATCTCATCTGACAAAGCTTCTTGACTCAGGTTTGTGGCTGCTTTGTATCCAAGGAATTTCACAATCAGTATGCTGAAGAAAAAATATTATGCAACTTCATTATATGAAATCATAGTATGCAGGAGGATGCTATTCTCTTGAGGTTGCTGTTGCTTTCAGCTGCTTTATCAGTCTTCACTCTCATAAAGTGAGAGTAAAAAAACCCTGAGAGTGCCCAAGTTTTTCAGGTACTCATCCATATGCTGCATTTCTGAATACTATACACTCTAACCCACTCTTTGCCTTTCTCTATACAGCTTATACAGGATGTTCTAACACTACTTCTGCAGGCATAGTTCCTTCACAAACTGCACAGAATCAGCTTCTTTTAAAAAAAAAATCTTTATAAGATTCCCTCCCAACTACCTCTGCCCTAGCCTTTCTCTGAAACTGAAGTGACTAAAGCACCAGGCATCCTGGGCATATTAGCCACTCTCCCTCAGACACGTGAGACTGCTGAAACTCTGTGTCAGTTACCACATCCAAAAGCAGATGCAATGCCAAGTCATTCATAAATGCCAGCACTTTTGTCCCTATTTTTACCTTTTTTCCCCTCTGTCTTTTATTTCTTCCAAGCCATTCACTTCCTTGCCCTCCCTCCAGCTTACATCAGTGAGCTCCAGAGATTCCCTGGCTGCTTCTCCCTCTGCTGCTGGCACAAGACACGGGGAACCAATCCAGTCTTCCAAATCTTTAGTAAGTCCCCATGGTGGGGAGGGGAGAATCTCAAGAGAGAAGGAGGAATTAGCATGCCTTACCACTCATCACAGTCTGCTTCTGCTGGCTTCACATCTGAATGCATCTTCCAACCTCCTATCCTGACATACCACCACCACCACAGCAACCCCTAGTCTCCACCTTCAGCTGCACTCATCTTTTGAAGAAGTAAAAAAAGCAGATATGACCATGATTTAAGCAGATGGATAGAGGAAAGGTGGCTGAGAGACATCAGATGGGTGCCTTCCCAGTACCAAAACTGCCCAACCATCCCATGCACATTTGACTAATGGGCAGTGCTGTGGAGCCACCTGAGGCTAACCTAAGTAGGCCACCTGTGCTAGTTTGAAGCAAGCTAGAATGTTTTGGTAAAAGAACTAGATAACGGGCAGTGAAATGAAAACAATTGATGTCAACTTCTCTCACAGTCTCGCTGAGAACTCTGGGAAGAAGAAGTAAACTTTCTCCATTTTGTTTCTCACTCTTGCTTTTGCCTTAGACCTGGTCACATCTCAGTAACCTTGCTCCTACTAACCCTGCTCCCTAACCTCTTGGCTGCACCTCTATTCTTCCTGAGAACTGGGGTAAGGTTGAGAGGGGCCGGGGGAGGTGTTGGGGTGGTTTGAGAGCCCCTCCTGGGAACTCAGGTTTCTGGGAGGGGAGTTGTGCTTTTGTATTGTTTATCCTTTGTATATTTCTGTATATAATTGTATATAACTGTATATATTGTAAATAGCTGCTTGTAAATTCTGCTAGCTGTAAATAAATTGCTTCATCTATATTCCCAGGGTCCGTCTGAGTTAGCTGGGGCAAATACAAAATGTGGGAGGGGCGGGGTAACCCCCAAACCATCACACCACCCCATGGCCACTCTTCTGGCACCACTTTTATCTCACTGGACTAGCAGGTCTACACGTGTAACTTTCCCTCACTGAACGTCAATATGTCTTCTTGCATTCACATTGAATGTAGAACTGCTTGAAGAAACTGAAAATGCAAAACTCCTCATATGTTTCACCTGTTCTCCACAAAATAACTCACTTCTGTCTGAAAAAAAATGAGTTTTCTTCTGTACTTTAGTTTTAGTGAAAATAGTTCTGGGTACAAGGTAGTCTCATGCTAAACTCAGTGCTTTCATCATGAATGCCCTGTGAAGCCAGAGAAGGCAGATTGCCACAGCATTTATCTCTGCTGGTGCATGCAGCATGTATGAATTACCTAAGAAAGGCTAGACTGTCACAGGTAGACAGAGAAGCAACATCAGGGAGCAATTTACACCTGGGCCAGGTGCTGTGAAGCCCAGAAGTCCCATGGGTAAGACAGGACATGGTCTTCTTCCTCACTTGTGCTCAGAAAGCATCATACTGCACCTGCCACGGAAAGCAAACACCACCAGAAGGGACTGGGTGGCTGTTGCAGGTACACCACCATGGGTGAAAGAGTGATACTGGGGTATTGCTGCATGAAAGCCTGGAACAAGGGCAATGTCACCATTCTCATCTGGAAAGGGAAGAGACTGCAGGAAAGGAAAAAGACCCTCATGAGGAGGTTATAGTGGGAGCTGGTATATGATTGAAAGGAAAGACTTCTTCAGAAAGGGAAGAAAAAGCCTTCTTGCATTGTTACAAGCAGCTGTTAAAAAGGACTAACAGCTCCTGGCTCCACAGAATGATTTGAGTGAAGCAGCTCAGGGAAAACATGCTTTGAAATCATTTCTGCCAAGGACATCTTATCTAAAGCATCAGAAATTTATCCTTGCGTACCAGGATATGCCCTGAATTGAATATTAAGTAAAAACAGATAAGAAATTAAGCCTGCTTCTCCAAAGCCCTTGCTGTGCATATCTGTAGGTTTCTTAGGTGCCCCCAGATTCACTTCAAAATATACATTACTGGGCCCCATCCTCTTTAACATCTTCATAGATGACCTGGATGAGGGCATGGAGTCAGTCATCAGCAAGCTTGCAGATGACACTAAGCTGGGGGCAGATGTGACTGAGTTGGAGGGCAGAAGGGCTCTGCAGCCAGACCTTGACCGCCTGGACAGATGGGCAGAGTCCAATGGGATGGCGTTCAATAGCTCCAAGTGCAGGGTGCTGCACTTTGGCCACAACAACCCCATGCAGAGATACAGGCTGGAGTCGGAGTGGCTGGAGAGCAGCCAGACAGAGAGGGATCTGGGGGTGCTGATTGATACCCGCCTGAACATGAGCCAGCAGTGTGCCCAGGTGGCCAAGAGAGCCAGTGGCATCCTGGCCTGCATCAGGAATGGTGTGGTCAGCAGGAGCAGGGAGGTCATTCTGCCCCTGTACTCTGCACTGCTTAGATCTCACCTTGAGTACTGTGTTCAGTTCTGGGCCCCCCAGGTTAGGAGGGACATCGAAATACTTGAGCGTGTCCAGAGAAGGGCAACGAGGCTGGTGAGAGGCCTTGAGCACAGCCCTACGAGGAGAGGCTGAGGGAGCTGGGGTTGTTTAGCCTGGGGAAGAGGAGGCTCAGGGGTGACCTTATTGCTGTCTACAACTACCTGAAGGGTGGTTGTGGCCAGCGGGAGGTTGCTCTCTTCTCTCAGGTGGCCAGCACCAGAACGAGAGGACACAGCCTCAGGCTGCGCCAGGGGAGATTTAGGCTGGAGGTGAGGAGAAAGTTCTTCCCTGAGAGAGTCATTGGACACTGGAATGGGCTGCCCGGGGAGGTGGTGGAGTCGCCGTCCCTGGTGCTGTTCAAGGCAGGATTGGACGTGGCACTTGGTGCCATGGTCTAGCCTTGAGCTCTGTGGTAAAGGGTTGGACTTGATGATCTGTGAGGTCTCTTCCAACCCTGATAATACTGTGATTACCATGGGACTTGAGAGGGTGACTGATCTAGTGACAGGAAGAAAGGTAAGAGCTCTGACACTTCTACCTCTCCAGTTTGGAGACACTGCTATTTCATGAGGCAATGAACTTTTCTGTGATGTTGTAGGCTAAACCAACAAAACAAGTTTCTTGTTTTGAAGACAAGATTAAAGCAACATTTCTAATACTTCTTACAGTTGTTATAGTGGTTCATTATGAAGCCTTTCCTCATGATACCAGTGGGTATGAGATAGTCCCCTGTTTGGTTTCTAAGCCAGTGTCTTAACATCTACGGCAGTCTGGAAGCAGCACAAATAATCCCATCCTGGCATGGAAAGAAGAGAAAACTTGCATACAACACTGAATGAACATCCCAAAGAAGCAGTGACCAATGATTCACTTTGAGTAACGCTGACTCACTTCAAGGTACTTTCCATGCACACACGCACACACTGAGAGAGTGAGTGAAAATAAATGTGTGATCTCAAGAAAATTCAAACTAAATATTGTCGTAACCTTTTACTTTACCCAGAGAGAAAAATGAGGCTCCTTTTTATGGAGGAAAGACTGTTTGGCAGAGCAGCCACAACCAGTTGTTTTTGTTTTTACAGGAGTTTCAAATCCAGAGATAACTATTAAGAACAGGTTTTTAGGGTGTGTGGGGCAGGCCACAAAATTGCAAGTGCTTAAAGCCTGGAGTGTGTAAACAAAGGCTTGTAAACGCTGCAGGGTCTCAGCTTGTACATCTGTCTTGGCGAATGGGGCAAAGCTGAGCACAATGGCAGTGACTGTCAGTACCACATACAAACCTTTGAAGTTCTGAGAATATCAGAGGTATCTTACTTGAGGCTAAGGCCCTCAGCTCAGTTTCTCATTCCTTGTCCTACAGACATATGTATTCAGTGAAACCTCCCCTGTCCATGAAGTGCATGTACTGGATTGAAGGAGCAATAACATCCTGCTCTGGACCAGTTTCTGGACTTCTGTTTCCCCTCTGTGATCCTAAATTTGTCCTAGCAAGTGGTGTGCTTAGCTCTACCCTTCTACTACTCATCTGTACCTGCTGTAGCCTTGCCACACTCTCAGTTTCTATTTTCTCTCTTCTATCCTCTGCAATTCTCCAGACTTTCTGCTGTTTGCGTAACATCTCATGGTTGCAGCAGTGCTATGCTTCTATGCTGCATAAAGTCCTACCACATCAAGGAAGAGCACTTCTTGGAAATACCTTCCTTGCCTGAGAGACCTCTTTGGCCGACTCACTAGGCCTCTTGGCTCTCCACACTGCTCCTGAACAGGTTTGAATGCTTGCTTTCTGTGTCATCATTGCTAATGCCACCAAGACACTATTCACTTCAAATTCAGCAAGAGCAGGTTGCACAGAGAAGAGTGCCACTGCTTTTTTGAATATCCTTACAGATGCTTTCACTGTTTTGGAGTGGAGTAAGGGTTGGTGAGCTGGTATTGCCTCTCTTTCCCACGTTTCCTCAGTCACAAGTTAATTCCTTGTGAATTAAATGTCTAGGAACCAGCAGCATTTTATTTGATCTCCCTGTTATGGGCACTGAGCTGTGGTTGCTCTCACAAAGGTGCTGCAAGGCTGGCAGGATGGGGCAGGAGGCATTACTTACAGCCAGGAAGAATCTATGATGTTAAACAACAGCCACAAAGCTAAGCATCCCTCGCAGGGTTGATTTAGAAAGCAGATTCTCACATGCTGGGATCATGGCTTCTGCAGTGCCTTTCCCTGCAGTAGTCCACTCCCTGTATGCACTTGGAATGGATATAGCTGGTCAGAAACCACATACCAGCTTGTGCACCTGCAGGGAAGTAGAGTAAGTCCCAGCATCCCTTAATTACCTCCACCAAATATTGGCTAAGAGGCTGCCATTGTGTCTGGAGCCGAGTGGAGGTACTGCCTGCCAAGGGGAAGGATGTGGAACACCTGCTTCAATGTGGGAGCCAACAGGTTCTTCATTAATTAAATCAGATAGATATAAATAATTCCAGTGATAAAAGAAAGAAAATGTGAGTCCAGGTTAGTAATATCAAAACAGATTCAAAGTGCTGATAGACAAAACCTTTCCACTGAAAACTGCCTCGCTCTCTTTCTCTGATTTTGTTTTGAAACTTCTCATCATCATGTGTTATTAAATGGAAAGCTTTCCACCTCTAACTCCTCAAGGCATCCAAAACATGATCTTTCTCCCCTTTCTAAGCAAGACTAGGTGCCAGTGCTTCTGCACTGTTGCAAAAGAAAGTGAGGCTCAGAAATTATGGAGGCCTGAATGCTGCAGTGTTGGCAGCTCAGAGGCCATATTGCTCTCACTCATTTAATCACAAAGTGGCATGGGCTGGATGTCACCACCTTGGGGACTTCAGGCTGTTCACACAGCAATGGGATTGCTCCAGCGAGAAGCATATGATAGCTAAGATGAAATGCAGGGAAGCCTCCTGATGAGGCCAGATCACTCAGGCCCTTGTTTGCTCATTCTCAGGCAATCTATCGCCAGCACCACTCAGAGCTTTGCTCAAACCTGGACTCACCAGACAGCAGCTGCTACAAAAATAAAAGGTCTTAACACCCCCAGATTCCTGTTTGTCAGCAGGGGTGAGGAAGTGTAGGATTTGTATGTACGGGCAGCACAAGTGGGAACCCACTCCAAAAGAGTGGCAACTCCAAACATCCAGCATCCCTGCAAGACAGCATTTTGCAATGTGCCTGCTGTTCCAGTGTCAGGGCCAACTGCAGCTACAGTGAAAACTCACATATGCAATGATGCAGGTGCCATCAACACTGTGAGGCAAAACGGCTTTGAAAACACTTACTCATGTTCCAGCCACTCCCAATACTGGAAACATCATCAAAGACAAGTCATATCTTTCAGTTAACATTGTTTTCTTTTTTACCTCATCACAAAGCTAGCCAAATTTTTTACAAATATTCTGTTCATACTCTCTCTATTTTCTTTTCCCTTAGGTGTTTAGCACACTTATTTGAAAGACTTGAGGAAAAGCATTGTTTTCTTACAGGAAATTCAGTAAGCATCGAAGGCCACAACAGAGACTGTTTGTCCCAGGGCAAAAGGCTGTATCAATGTAAAGTCTTCTTTACACCTGTACTACCCAGAATGCAACTTTTTGATTGGCTTGATCTTGAGTGATTGCTGCTCATAGCACTCAGTATCAGCAGAAGAAAGGGAAATTCTTACTCAAGTATTGATCTGAGAAGTGAATGAGATCAGTTCAGTGCACAGCCTTCTCTCCTGTAAGATGGCCATTAACATTGACCACCTCACTTAAACTCAGAAATCGTTTGTACCCCAAGCTGCATCTCCATATGTGGAAATACTGATTCTCAAATAATGTGTGTACGTGTAGAGACAGGACACTACATACCAGAAGGAGTAAGGTATTTTTCAGAACATTGGGACTTGCCTGGTTCTGAAAAATTTTTGGCACTGGTTCTAAATCCTTAGTACACCATATACATCACATATACCAAACTGGCTCTCTAATTGTCTTTGGTGTTCTCCAGTGTCCCTCAAACACAAGCTTAACAGCTCCATGTGTTCTCTAAATGCTTCTCCTATAAACAGTACACTTTAGTCTAGTTTGGGACCCTCAGATAATGAGGGGTTATCTGCCTCTTTTGGGAAGTCAGTGTCCTTCACAGTGACAGAGTGCTTTTGTCTATGCAGTCATGCCTGTTTATCTCAAAAGTCCCTGTGGAGATCTGGTGATGTAAAGCATCTCTCAGAGAAGAAAAAAATTAGAAAGGAAGAGAGCAAAATACTTGACAAGAGATACTGCTGACTCCCAGTTCCTTTGTTGTACCTCCAAGCAACTCTCCATAAGAGAGTGTGCCTTTCCCCTCTTAATAGTCCTTCACTTTTCTGATGTCATCTACATAATAACTTGTTAGTCCAGAGGAGTTTTATGAATTAGCCTGCATTGACATACTTGAAGTCTGCCATTTCACTATCTATATCTAAGAATCCCCTGCATCTCATTGTGCTGCAACTCAGACTTTGCTAAACACTTGTGGTGGTTTAGCCAAATGCCCACCAAAGCCACTCTATCACTCCCCTACTTAGATGGACAAGGGAGAGGGAAAAATATATCAAAAGCCAGTCATAAGATAGAAGCAATTTAATAATAATGACCAGCAAAGCAATAGACTGCCTGGAAGCAAAAGCAGAGAGAGATCAGCAGGATGATGGTCAGTCTCGGGAAGCAGAGGTCTCTATGCTTAGTGGTTCCTCTGGAGGACAGACACCATGGATGGATCCTCTCGAACTTCCTTCTTTCACTTCATTCTTATATCTGAGCTGATGTCACATAGTGTGGAATACCCCTCTGGCCAGTTTGGGTCAGCTGGCTCGGCTGGGTCCCCTTCCAAGATCTTGACCACCCCTAAATGTACTCTCAGGGCTTGGAAATGTTGGAATAACACAGCCTGCATGCTTGCTCAGTAGCAGCCAAAACACTGGTGCATTATCAGTTACAGTACTGCAAAACACAGCACTAGAAGGATGCTTTGAGGAGAATTAACTTCATCTCAACAAAACCCAATGCAACAGCAAACAAGTTGCCATTTCAGAAACTTGGTGGGACGACAGACATGACTGGGCTGTTATACTGGAGGGATATAACCTTTTCAGGAGAGATAGGCAAGGGAGAAGAGGAGGAGGGGTGGCCCTGTATATTAGAGAGTCACTCCATGCCATTGAGCTAGAAGTGAGGGATGAAGGGGTAGAGACCCTGTGGATTAAAATCAGAGGTAGGACTAATAAATCTGACATCCTGGTTGGAGTCTGTTACAGACCACCCAACCAGGATGAGGGAACAGATGAGATATTTTACAAACAGTTGGAGGCTGTCTCAAGATCTTCAGATCTTGTCCTTGTGGGTGACTTTAACCTGCCAGATATCTGCTGGGAACTTAATTCGGCAGAGAGGAGGCAGTCCAGGAGATTTCTGGAGTGCATGGAGGACAGCTTCATGACCCAACTGTTAAACGAGCCTACCAGGGGTCAAGCTCAGCTTGACCTGCTGCTCTCCAACAGAGAAGGGCTGGTAGGAGATGTGATAGTGGGAGGCTGCCTGGGGTGTAGCGACCACGAGTTAGTGGAGTTTTCAATATACAGGGAGGTAGGGAGGCACTTCAACAAAACCTACACCTTGGACTTTAGGAGGGCAAACTTCAATTTGCTCAAGGAACTTATTTCCAATGTCCCCTGGGCAGCAGTTCTTGAGAACAAAGGGGTCCAGGATGGTTGGACTTACTTTAAACAGGAGCTCTTGAAGGCACAGGAACTGGCAGTTCCCACGTGCCGAAAGATGAGCCGCAGGGGGAGGCGACCAGCCTGGATGAGCAAACAGCTCCTGAAGGAAGTGGGGGAAAAAAAGAGGGTGTATCGCCTCTGGAAGGAGGGGAAGGCTTCTCCTGATGTGTTTAAGGAGGTAGCCAGACTATGTAGGAGAAAAATTAGAGAGGCTAAGGCTCAGCTAGAACTTAGGCTGGCCACTTCCGTGAAAGTTAACAAAAAACACTTTTATAAATTTATCAACGCTAAAAGGAAGGGCAAGAAGAGCCTCCACTCCTTACTGGACCGGGAGGGGAACACTATAACTGATGATGAAGCAAAGGCAGAGGTCCTGAATGCCTTCTTCGCCTCAGTTTTCAACAGTAAGGAGAGAGGAGGAGGAGGCAAATGGCCTCTTAAACTGGGGGATGGGGTCGGGGAGCAGTGTGTTCCCCTGGAAATTCATGAGGAATTAGTTCAGGACCTGCTGAGCCACCTGGACACCCACAAGTCCATGGGACCAGATGGGATCCATCCCAGGGTGCTGAGAGAGCTGGCAGCTGAGCTGGCCAAGCCACTCTCCATCATTTTCCAGCAGTCCTGGCTCACCGGAGAGGTCCCAGGAGACTGGAAAAGGGCCAACGTGGTCCCCATCCACAAAAAGGGTCGGATGGAGGAACCTGGGAACTACAGACCTGTCAGCCTGACCTCAGTGCCAGGGAAACTGATGGAGCAGGTTCTCTTGGGGCCAATAACTGCGCACCTGAGGGATGGCAAGGATCTCAGGTCCAGCCAGCATGGGTTTAGGAAGGGCAGATCCTGCCTCTCCAACCTGATCTCCTTCTATGATCAGGTGACCCGCTTGGTGGATGTGGGGAGGCCTGTGGATGTGGTCTATCTGGACTTCAGCAAGGCCTTTGACACTGTCCCCCACAGCAAACTGCTGGCTAAGCTGTCAGCCCGCGGCTTGGATGGCAACACTCTGTGCTGGGTTAGGAACTGGCTGGAGGGCCGGACCCAGAGAGTGGTGGTAAATGGTGCCACATCCAGCTGGCGGCCAGTCACTAGTGGTGTCCCTCAGGGATCTGTGCTGGGCCCCATCCTCTTTAACATCTTCATAGATGATCTGGATGAGGGCATCGAGTCAGTCATCAGCAAGTTTGCAGATGACACTAAGCTGGGGGCAGATGTGACTGAGCTGGAGGGCAGAAGGGCTCTGCAGCGGGACCTTGACCGCCTGTACAGATGGGCAGAGGCCAATGGGATGGGGTTCAATAGCTCAAAGTGCAGGGTGCTGCACTTTGGCCACAACAACCCCATGCAGAGATACAGGCTGGGGTCGGAGTGGCTGGAGAGCAGCCAGACAGAGAGGGATCTGGGGGTACTGATTGATACCCGCCTGAACATGAGCCAGCAGTGTGCCCAGGTGGCCAAGAGAGCCAGTGGCATCCTGGCCTGCATCAGGAGTGGTGTGGTCAGCAGGAGCAGGGAGGTCATTCTGCCCCTGTACTCTGCACTGGTCAGACCACACCTCGAGTACTGCGTTCAGTTCTGGGCCCCCCAGTTTAGGAAGGACATTGAGATGCTTGAGCGTGTCCAGAGAAGGGCGTCGAGGCTGGTGAGAGGCCTCGAGCACAAGCCCTACGAGGAGAGGCTTAGGGAGCTGGGGTTGTTTAGCCTGGAGAAGAGGAGGCTCAGGGGTGACCTTATTGCTGTCTACAACTACCTGAAGGGTGGTTGTGGCCAGGAGGAGGTTGCTCTCTTCTCTCAGGTGGCCAGCTCCAGAACAAGAGGACACAGCCTCAGGCTGCGCCAGGGGAAATTTCGGCTCGAGGTGAGGAGAAAGTTCTTCACTGAGAGAGTCATTGGGCACTGGAATGGGCTGCCCAGGGAGGTGGTGGAGTCGTCGTCCCTGGGGCAGTTCAAGGCAAGGTTGGATGTGGCACTTGATGCCATGGTCTAGCCTTGGGCACTGTGGTAAAGGGTTGGACTTGATGATCTGTGAGGTCTCTTCCAACCTTGGTGATACTGTGATACTGTGATACTGTAAATTCAAAATGCCCTGCATAACAAATGTGGAGGCAGCTCTTATCAACAAGTATTAGCACAGTGGGGAAACAAAACCAGGGTGGGACTGTTTTAAGACATTAATGGTGTGCATCAGAGAAAGAATCCCTCAAGTTTGATTAGAGTAGGTCTTATCAGGAATAATTGTAATTGTTGATCTCTGACCAAGGAGGCAGGGAGATGGTCAAGTTTGATTTGCCACTTGTTAGCAGCAGATCTGAAAGAGACCTACTCAGTCTTGCAAGGAGTCATGAGAAATAGACCAATCTGACTCCATGGCTGTGTTACACACACTGTCCTATCACTGACGGTGGCACACTTTACTCAACAGAGAGAAGGAGGAATAGGTTTTTTGATATAAACCAACATTTAAACAAAGTTTGATTAAAAAATGTGACAGTGGTTTATCATCTTAATGACAAGATATAATTGATTATTTATCTGATAGAGGGTAGGATCAGACAAAACTGCCAGAAAGAACCTCTTGTTGAATCATAAGATTCAGAAGAAGACACCCTAGTTTTCTAAACTCCTTCTCAGAGAGGAGCCTAGCTGTGACTGGATACAGTCCTAGACCCAGATTTGGTCAGCAGTTTATGTGTAAAGGTTTATGTATGCACAGGCAATCATGCCCGCTACTGGAAATGTCAGCTTACCTGCCAGCAGCCACAGGGCACTCAACATCTGAGCCAGACCGCATTTACTGCTTCCAGAAACATACCTTTCATGCTAGAAAGGCAACAGTTGTCCATGAATGTCGAGGAAGTGGGAAAAGATCATCTCCAAGATCTTTTTTTCTTGTTCAGACTTGCAAGATATTCTTGATAAGGAGAATAGGAAAACACAGACATCGCTGGAAGTAGTGTCATTTAATTTCTACACTCACTGAAATGAGCAGCATTAAGCTTGCAATAAAGATGGACTCCTTGTAATTCACATCAGAAATATCTCCTTTTTTTTTCTCAAAAAAAAAATCATAAGAAAGAATTTGCCCCTTCCCCATCACTGGGACCTGAAGAATTTTCAGTAGACCAGCCTGTGAGAGCTCTTTGTAGAACAGATTCTATTGACAAAGTGATTTCTGTAGAAGCGTTACTACACATGATCTAGAAAAGCAAAGTGAAATTGTTTTTTATCAGACTGATGGGCTTCAAAGAATCCAGCCTGGTTTAGTGTACTGTATCTTAGATTTGTGTACCAGCAGTTGACTGTCTAATCAAACCTCCATGGCTCTGCTGGCAATCATACCACAGTGACCCTCAGCCTCAATGCACCATTCTTAGCCTGTGAGGGATGACCATCCTGACTGTTTTGAGCTACATCAAGAAATCCTTATATGAAGCACATCTGCAAAACATACACTACATACATCAGAAACAAGGTGGCAGTCATTCCAAGATAGGGCATCACAACTGGCTTCCCAGTGAGATGAGAGAGAGGGGCTGAGCTGGCTGGACAGGCATATGCCATGATAACATGGAAACCCAGCAGTGTAAATTTCTTCTATCCCTTCAACTCAGTTCCTTTCATAGTTTACAATACTAACCACCAAGTAGCCTTCCCATTAGCTGTGGTTACCTGAAATAAGCTCAGCCTGGGGGCTGTGTTCAAACTACAGTACTCACAAGACTATTTCCACCACAGTACAGATGCATACTCAATGTCCTTGATAGTTTATGGCACGTTCACAGAGAAAACTGTCGTTTTGGCTTACTTTCCTTCAGAGCATATGTTTGATGGTGATTGGGTTCCTTTGGAAATGGCTGAATAAGAGTCCTTGGTCAAGTACTAGACTCAAAAATGTTCAGTACAACTTCCATGACTTCAGAGACAGCTGTGTCACTATAAGGGACAGAATTTGGATTTAAACTTTCTAATCTCTTTACAAAGCCAACATTTGAAGTAAAAAGCAGGCTGGAAAGCAAGGGAAAAGGTTTCACTAGCTGTTGAATGAATTGCTCAACCCTGTTGAAGAGAAAGCACTGAACATAACAGTCTAGTTCTATTCCACAGATGAATATCTGGTAATGCATAGAAGACACAGAGTTATGCTAACCTGTGGTGTTCTGAGTTGAAGGATTTTTTCCCCATCCTCAAATTCCCTAACTCCTGTGGTAAACTAAGACTGTGATGTCTGAGTTGCTCCAGACTAGAACTTGCACAGTGTCAATGAGGAGCCCAACAGTACGATCTCCATAGCTCTTCTGCAGACCTGAAAGGTTATCGCATTGTTTGGGGACAGTTGGAAAAGTCTTAGATAACATTTCAAAGGAAAGCCTTCTAAACATGCTTCAGAACAACACCATACCAAAGCTGTTCACTGGGATTACTTATGACTTCTGCAGCCTAACTTCAGCTCCTAAACTCACTGCTTAAGGAATATTTCAGAGGCCTAACAACTCCTCTCATCCAGTAACGTTAGGGAGTCCAGTGCCATCAATAAGGTCTATGTGTCTGTCATGGAAGTCTGTTTGTTAGAATTTTGCTGTTGCTCTTTCTTTTGTCACGTTTCAAACTTACCATCAAAGAGTATTTGTTGCTGAGTTCTTAAAGCCAGAGGTATTCAACTTATCTCTGTGGTCAGTAGGTTTATTGAATTTATTTTCTCCTCATGTCCTGTTGAGGTGGGTGCATGAGAGAGCAGTTTAGTAGGCATCTGGTAGCCAGTCAAGGTTAACTCATCACACCATTGGAATGCCTATGCTGGCAGTAGGTCCTCATTTGGGCTGACAGACCTGGAGGCACATGTGGCTAAGTTAGGGAAGAGATGTGGTCCTGACACAGCTGTGAGGAAATGTGGTGGTTTGGGTGTACCCCACCTCCCCACACTTTTAGAAATACCCAGTTAGACTCAGCCGGACTCTGGGAATATAAATGAAGCTATTTATTTACAGCTAGCACAATATACAAGCAGATATTTACAGTATATACAGTTATAGACAGAAATATACAAGGTAAAAACAATACAGAAACACAACTCCCCTCCCAGAAACCTGAGTCCCCAGGAGGGGCTCTCAACCACCCCTGCACCTTCCCCCTGCCCCTCTCAATGTTACCCCAGTCCTAAGGAAGAATAGAGGTGCATCCAAGAGGTTAGGAAGCAAAGGTGAGTGGCAGGAGAGGTTAGGGAGATGTAGCTCAGCCAGAGCCCAGCTCTAGAGTGAAGAGAAAATGGCGAGAGTGTTATCTAATGTTTATATTCTTCTTCAGGGAGACTCTGAGGGAAGAAGACATCGCCATTGTTTTCCTTTCACAGCCTATCATCTAGTTTTTCTCACCAAAACATTCTACCTTGCTTCAAACTAGCACAGGAAAACAGTTGTAGCTACATGACAGAGATGATGTGGAGGTATCTATTATTTTGCTTGGGTTTTTATCTATGTTGTGTTCCTGCGGGAAAATGAAATGAATAATTAATGACCATTCTTTTGAGTTATTTATTTGGTTTTGCTCCTCATGTAGCAAATGGGTTTCTTTTTTGCATGTACAACTATTTTTATTCTGATTGACTGCAGTAATATTCAAAGAAAAATTATTACTTTATGGAAGATAAATGTCAGCTTCTTAAATGTTTCAGCAGTAAGCACACAGTTTTTACTTTTCTCCTTTGGGTGTTGGCAAAATACACAAGCCAATGCAGATCTTAGATTATTCCCAGATGAAGTACTAACTTCTGGTTTTGTAAGAATGCTCAAGTCAAATCGTTTAGCTTTTCTTTAAAGAAAGAGTTCTGAAATGCACATCAAACATGAGCTACACATTCTACAGTAAATATAAATACATTATCCAGATTTTGAATACCAAGTTATTATGTCATCCACCTAATTCTTGCAGCATTGCCTGAGCACTTGACTGACCACTTGCATATAAGAATGGTTATTTTTGCTTAATCAGAGAGCATGTATTTAGAAAGTAGAACAGCCCTCCAAATTAATGTTGACTACATATTCTAAGTTCTAGTATTATTGTTGTTCAGACTGCAGAAATTGAATGCTATATGCCTTGTTTAAACAAAACTTCACGGAGTCTGAACACTGACTGTGTTCCAGCTTTTTTTTTTTTTCCCTTCAGGTCAGTAAGATTTATTGTAAGATAAAGCAGTGCTAGTTTGGGGCAAACTGGAATATTTTAGTGAGAAATTAATATTTTAGGCAGTGAAAAGGAAACAATGGTGATCTAAATATCAGGCTTTAACATTACTGAACTGTTAACAACTCTGTTTTTAATAAGTCAGGAAATACTACAACAGTTGAAAAATATTCTCTGATGAGGGTCATTCAAAAACTGACCTGTCAAATTCCTATAGTGATTTCTACACATGTAATACAGTGGATCTACTACACACCCTACTATGCACCAGCTTCAGGAAAGATTGAACACTACAACAGTTTGCTGAAAACCACCTTAAAGCCACTGGGTGGGGGGGAACTGAAAAACTGGGACAAACATTTAGCACAAGCAATCTGGTTGGTAAATAGTAGGGGTTCTGTAAACAGAACAGAACCTGCACAATTAGATTTGGCAGAAAGAGTGGATGGTGATAAAGTTCCTATTGTACATAAAAAGAATCTATTAGGGAAAACTATTTAGGCATTTTCACCTTCGGGTGAAGGGAAACCTGTCTGAGGGGTGGTGTCTGCTGAAGGTCTTGGTCATACCTACTGGGTAATGCAGGAGAATGGTGAAATCCAGTGTATTCCACAGAGAAATCTAATCTTAGCTGAGAGAGTCTAAATTCAAAGTGTATGATACAAGCTGTCAGGAGTTTTCCGTTCTAGGTACCATCAGTGTCCAATAAGACACAATCTAAGAGAGAATCTACAGTACATGAGCACGAACCCAACATCACCTGGGAGTCCCTGTTCTCATCTCATCTGTGAGGAGACAAACTGTTCACTGTTTTCTGAGCTTTTGAATCACCTACATCTGAGATAGCCAGAAGTGTGAACTGAACTTCCAATATTCATTAGCGTAAATATTGGTTTAGATTAGCAGAACAGTTCTCAGCAATACTCTGAGTGAAATAGACAGGGGTGGATTGTGCTAGTTTGAGCCTAGCTAGAATGTTTCGGTGAGAAGAACTAGATTACAGGCTGTGAAAGGGAAACAATGATGATATTTACTTCCCTCATAGGCTTGCTGAGATGCATAAGAACAAGAACATAAATATAGATAACAGAGTCACTCTCTGAGCTTTGTGGGCTGCACTTCTCTCTCTAACCTAACCTGCCATCTTTGTGATTAATCCATCTGCTTTCTAACCCCCCTGGCCAATCCTCTACACTACCTTGAGCATAAGCCTTATTCTTGGGTAAGGTAGAGGGGTGGGAGGAAAGGTGGAAGGGCAGTTGAGAGTCCCTCCTGGGGACTCAGGTTTCTGGGCAGGATGTTGTGTTTCTGTATTACCTTTTAACTTGTATGTAAGTATATATATTGTAACTATCTGCTTGTATATTGTGCTAAGCTGTAAATATAAAGCTTCATTCAATTTCCAGAGCCACTGAGTCTAGTCTGGGTGATTTCAAAAGTGGTGGGGGGGGGGGCTAGTAACACCCAAATCATCACAATATTACATGGCATCCAAAGACAGAATCTACTAGAGAATATGCAGTACATGAACATGAGCCCAATGTCACCTGGGAGTCCCTGTTCTCGTCTCATCTATGGGGAGACAAACTGTTCCCTGTTTTCTGAGATTTTGAATCACTTACATTTGAGATAACCAGAATGAAGTGTGAACTGAACTTGTGACATCCGTTATTGTACATATTGTTTTAGATGAGACAGCAAAACTCTGAGTGAAACAGACAGTGGTGGATTGTGCTAGTTTGAGGCAAACTAGAATATTTTAGTAAAAATAATTAGATTACTGTGGTGGAGAGGCAGCAGCCCCAGAACTGAGGCCTCTCTATGCCTCTACATGCCTGGACATGTTTTTCTGCCAGGGACCTATGGCAGTAAACAGGTTGTGTATCACACACACATGCCCAGTCCGTGTACCCCTGGGGTCCGCCCAGGTAGTCCCCTACTGGGAGGGTCCAGGCAAACATCTACTGTCTATTAAGGTAAGGTTTGGCTTACTGCCAACCTGATTGGTCACTTTAGATGTCCAAATGAGCCACAAATCTCGGCTCAGAGTCTATAAAGAGGGGTGCAAAGATGCACCACGTGTTCAGACTATTCAGAGCATTCAGAGCATCCAGACACAGAGGTTCAAGCTCAGCTCTCTGATCCATATAGCAGCACCCTGCTGCCCTGACATGCTTGCATGGCCTAGACGCAGGATCAGGCCTCACTTGCAAACATTACTGAGTCTCAGACCTCTTGCATTGATCTCAAGGTACAGTTAAGCTGTCTGCAAACCCTCTGAGAAGCAGAGCGCATGCACGCCTGCATTTCACACATATATGGGGAGCCGAGAGCCCCCCTGCCTAAGCCTAGAGCAGCTGTACACACTGGCTTGCTATCCTTGCATCTGTCTATGGAGCTCAAGTCTCCCTGCAGCTCGACATAGACCCTGCTTGCCAGCTGCTCTGTAAGTCTGGAAAGATCCAGGCCCAGCAGACCTTCAGACTGTCTGCTAACCTACAAACACAGCCTGCTAGCTGTGAGATGACTGTGCTAGATGCTGCATGGACAAATCCTTCTCCTGCACCTGGAAATCCTGCCAGCTGATCATCCCTGGACACACAGCATTCAGAAGCAGCAGCACCGAGGCAGAGACCACTTCACACCAGGAGAGAAGGTTAGAGAAATCCTGTTTATCCCAGAGACTGGGAACACTTATCATCACCTGCAAGCCGGGACAGATTCCAGCTTCACCAAGACCCAAATACTGGGCACACACTGTGACAATCCCGGGAGGGTGATTAATGATTAATACTTAAGAGTAACATATTTAAGCAAGCTTTAATTCCTTTGTAATATAAGTTACCTCTGTCTTAAGAGCAGATACAGTTTCAGCCCCTGCTGGGCAAACATTATAGTTGTTAAGAGGCATTAAGCCTAAGGGAATCTTTCTCTCTGTCTATAGTTGTTGATAATTTGATATTTCCATTTAATAATCAATCCCTGTAAATATATCCCAAGCTGTTTTCATAACTTTGCACATAACGAACCTGATTTCATAGTGGTTGGGGTGGTACAAATTTGTAAATATTAATTTTAATGAATAATTTTATAAAAAAATTAATACCACCTCAAATTAATTTCTCACCTCCCCCTGACAGAGGAGGAATAAGAGAAACCCCTTCATGACAATTACAGATTGTGATAAGAAAACAATGGTGATATCTACTTTACTCATAGACTTGCTGAGATGTATTTAAAAAAAAAAACAAACACAAAACATATGTAAGGCAATGTGTGGGAGTCTCTGTCAGAGCCTGTGCTTTCTCCTGGGCTGCTTTTGTGTAACTCATCTTTCTGCTTTGTAATGCCCCTTGCCAATGCTCCCACCTCACATAAAGCAAACTCTGGGATAAGGTAGGGAGGATGAAAAGAAGGTGGAAGGGTGGTTGGCAGCCCCTCCTGGGGACTCTGTTTTCTGGGAGGGGAGTTGTGTTTCTGCATCACCTTTAACTAGTATATTTCTGTATATAGCTGTATATATTGCAAATATCTGCTCATATATTGTGCTAAGCTGTAAATATAAAGCTTCATTCCTTAACTTCCAGCTCGGCTCAGTCTAGTCCAGATGATTCCATAAGAGTGGGGAGGGGGTGGGTAACTCCCCATCATGGTTTGTAAAGAGAGATGACAGAAATGAAGCTCTGGAATTGGAGAAAAAACACATAATTATATTTGGAGAGATACAGAAAAGAAATTACAGAAGCAGATATAACAGATATGGTGAACCCCCTCGAATTTTCCCCCAGCCCAAAACTAAATCTATAATCCACAATGCTCCAATCCTCTCCACAACAATGCCTCTGCCACCCACAGGCCTAAACACAAGCCCCTCGAGGCCCCAAAACAGGCCTACTGCTTACATGTTTGTCCAATAAAGTAGGTCCTGCACAACACAGGGCAGGAGGGGGAGGAAAGGAGAATGAGCTGGGGCCTTGCTGTGAGTTTATAAAGAGATAGCAGAATTATGGGATTGAATAACAGTCTTCTAGTCCCCAGAAGATTTTTTTTTAACCCTATAGTTCTCAACCTGGGACACAAACCATCACAAAAGCTATGCCCACATGGAGATTACGTATGGCTGAAAAACAGAATTCACACTTTCCATGACTTCTTCCAAAATCTTCTCCTGAATTTAGACACCAACATCTCTTTCATAGTTCTTGAAAAAAAAAGTAAATTTTTGAGATGATCATCTAATTTTTAACACTTGTAGCTACTTTAGAGTCTTCCTATAATACCTTAAAGATGCTGCTGCATTCCTGCAAACCACTGGCTTTGATTTAATCAGTGTTTCCCTACAGAGTATTCTGTGAGAATATAACTTCATCTCACATTATCAGGCTCCTCTTCAAGGGCTCAATAGTGCTCCTTCTCCCTGCTGAGGGGTGGAAACACCTTTCCCTCATGTTTGGTGAGTCACATTTAACAAAATTTTAATGTTAACCAATTGTAATAATAATTTTTAAAATCTATGCATCTGCATGAAGTTAAGCACCAGAGTGCAAACTTTCTACCTTATTTAAATAAGACCTTGGAAGGTTTCTGGATATATTTTATTTCCCCTGGCATAGGCATCAATTTGGCTCAGAAGCTGCCTGCTTAAGATGGGTTTATAGAGGCTTTGTAGCAGGCGATCAAAGTGAGGGAGTTAAAGAGCACAGGTACAGCTGCCCATACCTCTGCATGCTTACAAAACTGAGGCTACAGTGAATGTTAGAGCAGCATGGTCAGCCAGCCCAAATCTTCAAGAGCAGATCTAAGCCTATTGTCAACTGCAGTGCTCCAAAGGCAGAGATGTTGCAACCAGTGGGAGGGAGAGATGGTAAAGAGCTTGGCAAGAATTCAGCCTGCTCTTGGTCCTGTTAAAGACAAAGGGTTTCCATAACCCAGTGTTTTCTCAAGTGTCAGGCCAGGGTTTCTTATTAAAAAGCCACCTTCTGACCTAAATGTCCTTCTTGGGAAAGCAAGTTCAATGGTTAGATCCAGCTTGAGCTGACACCTTTATATTACCCAAACTTGATGACTTCCATCTGAAGGTTTGATCCCACAATTATAAAGGTCTCTTTAACTAGACAATATTAATTTCATCAACTCTGCTTTCAGAGTATAAAAGCTTAACAGCAGGGATTGATTACTCCTTTCAGTGCAACGTAGATTTTTTTTTATGATCCTGTTGGGAAATACTTTTGGGAAACACTTGTTCAAAACAAAACAAGAAAAGAAAAAAAAACCAACAAAACTAAACTAGGCACTAATACTCCTAAAGAAATATTTTGGCTAGAGAAAATTGTGCTGGGGTGGTGCTAACGGCATACCTTTGTTGCTGCTCTAAATTCAGAGCAATGAAAAGTGCAGCAAACTGGAATCACTGTACGCTATGGGGTGATCCAGGCACATGCACAATATAGGGCTATCTCCATACACCCTCGCTTAATTCTCCCCATCTGTGCTTCTCTTCTCCATCAGCCAGATCCCAAGCCTCTTCAAATTTGATTACAAACTTTCCATTAACACACAGACTGCAGACCAGATCCTGCGGGTTTGCTGCATATGTCCGTTCAACACATTGAATCTGAAAGAGGCAGAGCCATGAGGGAGTAGACAGCAAATCCCCCAGACATGTGTTCCTAATTTCAATGATGACTTTTCTCTCTTTTTCTCTTTTCTTTTCTTTATCTTTTTTTTTTTTTTCTTCTTAAAGGAGAAAAAGAAAAAAGGAACTGCTAAACTTTCAGGTAGTAATGGCTGTAACACATGAGAATTTGGGAGGGGATATTAAATTTTATAATATTAAGGCAGCACAGTTGATGTGAAATTCTCCAGGAAGAAATTGGGCAATTAAATTCTAAGTTGGTTGTTAGCCCTTAGAATAGCAATAAACGTGGTATTAGTGGGCAAAATTTTGGCTCCAGGATCTTAAGCTTTCTGCATCTTTTTTCTGAAGAGCCTGTTTATGATGGAAGGACAGAATTATAACACCTCAAGGACACCAGATAAGTAGATGATAAGTGTTCAGAAAATCTGCATCACCCAACCCTGACAAAGACCTTACTTCTGAGCCTTTGCAGATACCAGGGCTGAGCTGGTTCCTCTGTCTGCTAAGAGTCTGCAATACTGCTAGTGTGAAAGCTTCCCCTTGGCACTTCCAGGGTCTGGAGTGATTTTAGAGGGTAAGGAGAGCTGCAGAAAGCAGGAGAGAGAAGGGTGGGGAAAGGTGTGGGGGCTTCCCCATGGGCCAAAACTGCCATCCCCCCACCCCCTCTACATAGTTGTCAGATCTTTCTGCTGTTGAGCCAGAAAGGAGAGCCCTTCAGCTGGTAGTGTGCCAAGAGGAGATAGAGCACAGCAGGCATGGGCTGAGACACCTGGGATAGGACCACAAGACAGTGGGGACCAATGGGGAGCTCCTCAGGCACAGATTTTATGTATTTTCCTCCAACTGCAAAGCACATTTCATCAGATCCTGGTCAAGAAAGAGTGTGACAATGAGTAAGTCACCATTCAGCCAACTCAAAGCTTCCATCAGCAGCAACATGACCACTTCTAATTTTACAGGCCCACTGGCTCATGGAGACAGATTCCCTCTCAAGACTTTAAAAATCTGACATGGTCTAGTGGTGAACCTGGTAAAGTAGGGTTGGCCTTGAAGATCCAAGGATCTTTTCCAACCTGAATGACTCTACCCATGACTCTAAAATTACTGTTATATTGTTTTAGTATGCTTTCCACTTTCCAGAAATGCTCCAGTTGATTAAGCTTTTTCTCTCATAACCTGAGTGCCTGGTGACAGATAGAACCAAGAAGACAACAGGATTACACTGTTCTACAGAGCGAAAATTTGGCAGCTTTTGTGATGCAGAGATTTTGTTCTATAAATCTCAGGAGTGTCTCTAAGACCAGCAGCACACAGCAAGAAGGCTAAGACTGTCCACTGGATGCAGTAGATTTGGGTGAAATGTGGGTGTTGCAGTGAACGAAGGTGTCAGATAACATGCACATCTCTGTTTCCTTTGTGGGAGGGTGTGCAGAGAGAACCCACGTTGTATTAATCAGATATCACAGCTGAAGAACCCTGATGCTGCCATGGAGATTGTTGTAGGAGTCCTCTGCCACCAAGCTCTTGCATAAAGCTGCAAAACTTGTAGTTGCAAGTTTGCAGATGACACCAAGCTGGGGACAGATGTGGCTGGGTTGGAGGGCAGAAGAGCTCTGCAGCAGGACCTTGACCGCCTGGACAGATGGGCAGAGTCCAATGGGATGGGGTTCAATAGCTCCAAGTGCAGGGTGCTGCACTTTGGCCACAACAACCCCATGCAGAGATACAGGCTGGGGTCGGAGTGGCTGGAGAGCAGCCAGACAGAGAGGGATCTGGGGGTGCTGATTGATACCCGCCTGAACATGAGCCAGCAGTGTGCCCAGGTGGCCAAGAGAGCCAGTGGCATCCTGGCCTGCATCAGGAATGGTGTGGTCAGCAGGAGCAGGGAGGTCATTCTGCCCCTGTACTCTGCACTGCTCAGGCCACACCTTGAGTACTGTGTTTGGTTCTGGGCCCCCCAGTTTAGGAGGGACATTGAGATGCTTGAGCGTGTCCAGAGAAGGGCGACGAGGCTGGAGAGAGGCCTTGAGCACAGCCCTACGAGGAGAGGCTGAGCGAGCTGGGATTGTTTAGCCTGGAGAAGAGGAGGCTCAGGGGTGACCTTATTGCTGTCTACAACTACCTGAGGGGGGGTTGTGGCCAGGAGGAGGTTGCTCTCTTCTCTCAGGTGGCCAGCACCAGAATGAGAGGACACAGCCTCAAGCTATGCCAAGGGAAATTTAGGCTGGAGGTGAGGAGAAAGTTCTTCACTGGGAGAGTCATTGGACACTGGAATGGGCTGCCCGGGGAGGTGGTGGAGTCACTGTCCCTGGAGCTGTTGAAGGCAAGGTTGGATGTGGCACTTGGTGCCATGGTCTAGCCTTGAGCCCTGTGGTAAAGGGTTGGACTTGATGATCTGTAAGGTCTCTTCCAACCCTGATGATACTGTGATACTGTGATACTGTAACTCACTTCTGATGCATCTTCTTTCACAATCCTCATTTGGCCCCTCTCCTGGATTTACAAACAAAAATACTAAGTGTTTTGACTGCATGCTGTGCTATCAAATGCTTATGATGATGAAAAAATAATCTCTGCCTATCTCACACTAAGCACTTAAAGCTCAGAAGTGGCTTTTGCCTGTAGTATCCTTCTTTACTCTTCACTTACAGGGCAAAAAAAGACCTGGGTATGACAGTGTCAGATGCTGCAATAAAATACAGTCAGCAAGAAATGGAGGAAACTTACATTGCTGTGTTTGGATGGGATTTGTGTGCTGTAATTATGGCATAAGGGGTGTTTCTTCCCTATAAAGAGGAAAGAAATTTGGATAATGTCTCATTAAATGAGTGCAGACGGTCCCATATACAAAATCAGCTAGGACTCCTACAGAAAACCATGTACAAACTTGTAATTAAAACCGTGTGGTAATAAAGTTATGACATTGACCTAAGGTTGGCCCAAACTGCAGACAGGGGCTCATCAGCCACTCAATACCAGGCATTTATACTACCCTTTCCACCAGGTCAAATGGAGCAGGATAAGGCACGGCCATCCAATTGAACATTTATGGGGCAGCTGGTACTTGTGAAATTAAGTGCATGTTTGTCTTCAGTTGCAGGAAGTCAAGCAATAAACAACCTGCCACAGACCACCAGGAGCTGAAAATAACCCACCACTATCTGCTCAGAAGTTATGACCTGAAACTGGGAGCCCCAAGGCTAGATCTGTCTGTGCTGCTGCTGGCTTACTTCCTAGCCTCTGCTCCTCCAGCTTCTCAGCCCATGGCTCTTTCTTTGTGGGCTTTTCTTTGTATATGCACACACACAGAGAAGGTGGTTACAGGGATATTACAGAAGTATTCAACCCCATGAGGGTGGTGCTATGTGATTTCCATCCACACTCAAAGGCAGGAGGGGAGTAGCACCCTCGGGGAGCCTAAGGCTCCTCAGAATCACACTGGTTGGTTTTTTCTGCTCCATACCAACAAAAGCATGCCAAGAAAGGTCCTTGGTGCAGTGGCAAGGCAGGAATTGTCAACACATGGGGACTAAGCCTGAGCATTTATTCTTTATCTCAGCTCTGAAAGTGATGGGCTTCAGGTGACCTCAGAGAACCTTAACAGTCTGTGTCTTTGACAGGTAAAGCCCTGAGCATGAAGGGGCTCTCGTCAAATCTTTGCTCCTGGTGTGAGTGTGGTCAAGGTTTAGATTAAGAGTGCTTCTCCTTTTGTGATCAGTTCTCATTATGTGGCCTCCAGTACTCTTTTATGATGTTCTTCTTCTCTATTCTTCTCTGCACTTTGAAGTGCTCTTGCATGAAACAGCATGACATAAAATAATATGACACTCATTATTAACACAAACGAAACATTTGGTTTCAATTTTCTCTCCTCTTTCCAGTTGTGAGGAGTGAGAAATCACTCATAAATGCAGGCAGTGTTTTAAGAAATTGCAGATTTTACAGAGGAGGAGAAAGGAAGGAAAACAGGCCCTGAGATATTAAGCTTGTCATAGCATACGAAATGATAACAGAATTTAATAACAAAAGCCTTGCCTGGGGTGTTTCCAACATGCATGGACTGAAAACAAGAACAAAGTTAAATACCAAAGCAGAACTGTCAATTAAACCCTAAACCGAGAAATGGCTTTGCCATGGACCTGCAGGTGACCTGTGGAAAGTCACTTTGCATCTTTGCATTTGTAAGTTCCCACAGGTTGTGATTTTGTCCATTGGGACAGTCAACAAAGGAACTAAAGGAGGAGGCAATCTCTTTGGTCAAGGCTTTTTTAATTTGTATCTCTCTATTGCTCAGTTCAGGAACATCTTTCTGAGCAGATTTTTTCCTAACTCTTCCACAGCAAGAAAGAAGGGCCTACTTAAGGGTTAAAAAAAAATAATCCAAACTTTGTCTCTCTTCCACTTCTATTAGTTTTACTGTCACTTTGTCTCCTCTTCCATTCCACTAGATAATGTTTAACCTTTAGAAATAGTGCACGTGGCCTCTTGAACTGAGAGCAATAGAAAGTCTTACCAGTATGCAAAACAGAAAGCTGTCCAACCTCAGGGTAGTACCAGTCTATTATCTCAGCCCATTCCATAAAACAGCTGACTTGTTAGCCCATGTCAGCATGGAATGCAGGGAGCTCTGTTTTTTTTCATCTCTGCTTAAAAATGACCCCATGGAACTGGGGCTATGATGCACTGCAACTAGCATTCCGAGGGCTTTCACACATCTAGAAAGAACTACAACAAAACTCTCTCCAGGAACTGCACACACTGGCCATAGGACTCAGCAGAGAGATGCTATTCTCCTTCTTCATTTGAAGCAGTCTTGATGCATACTAAAACTTCCACTGAGAAATGGTAGAATCTGGGTTAGATATGGCTGGGCTGATCAGTTTGCTATATGCAGGCAGTACTAATGAGAAAAGTGTTGGCTAGTCATGTGGGTTTTGATCCTTCAGAGATGCCTTGTCTCTCTTGAGGTACAGCACAGCTGCTGTTTAGAACTGTATAGCACCACAGCACACGAATGTAAGGAAGGGAGGGAAACAGAATAGCATGTGTAGTAGAGGAAACTTTAAGTAAGCTACAGGCTATTACTCATATGAGAGCCAGAACCTCCACCCAATCTCTCACAGTTTTCTCCAGCACTGAAAAACAGACCAAAGAAAAAAAAGTGCTTTTTCCTGGAAGACTCTTTAAAGGAATTGTCCTATAGGAGAGAGATGATATAGACACTCACGGGACAGCTACTCCTTTTTTCATTATGAGAGGGATTTATTATAAGAAAATCAATAAACTTTATGGAAAGCAGGTAATTCTGTGGGAAAAGAAGGCATATCTCTTTTCAGCTTTCCCAGGTTTCTGGCCCTCATTTCGTATGTGATGATTAGAGGGCCTCTTCTTTCTGCAATGCAATTGTAGTGACATTCCCTTGGAGCAGTGAAGAGCAGAGCTGGATGCTCTGAGTGGGCCATGCATATGTTATTCTTACCTCTGCTATCAGCTTGTAGTGTTGAAAGACAGATAAAACCTGAGAGGAGACACATGCACACGCATTTTACCTTGTTCATCTCTCCAGCAGTCTCATTCTCAACTTCCTAGAAGTGGTATACTGCAGGAGTAGCGGAGCTAGTGTTTGGACAAAACCCCTGGAAGATGAGATACCTCCCCTAACACTTCAAGAATTCAAAGCTTTGCCTCAGATGTATTTTAAGCACCTTAGGACACAAGAGCTAGGAGTATGAGTGGGTTTAGAGGATTGAAGCAGCCCAGTAACTACTACCTGCAGAAGAGAGCTTTGCATGTGTTCATTCACCTTGTGATGAACATGGTCTTAAGCCAGGGTTGGGTGATAATAATGAAAATGACACAACATGTAATGCTAAGCAGGATGACAGAAGGGGTCTTTCAATCATCTTAGTACTTCCTGCCCACCTTGTGGATGGTACCTGGACACTAACTATGAATGCACTTGTGACAGCTAATCTTCGCTGCCTCTGATTTCAGTCCTTCAACAACAGCATGTTGTATGTTGCTTTCCCACCCCTGGCAGGAGTGGCATGTCCCTACTAGCAACTCACTATAGGTTCGCAAAGATCAAGAGCCAAAAATGTTGGATCCCTGCAGTCCCTGTTTCTTTTAATACAGTCTTTGCTGGCTACTATAGGAAGATGGTGAACACAGAGCACTGTCCTGTGACTGGGAGAAATCCCTTGCTTGTCCTTCTACCCAAGAAGGACATCAGGCCACTCACTCCATCCTGCTCTCCTCTCATCTTGTCTCTATGATGTCTTTAAAGTGAAGGACTGTTAGACTATAGCAGCCATGGCAATCAAATACTCAAAGGAATTCTGGTATCCAAGTCCTCAGGACTCCACACAGGCTACTCGATTTCAGAACACAACACAATGTGGTAAAGATATTCTTCTTCAGAGACAAAGAAAAAGAAAAAGAAGAAGAGGAAGAGGAAGAGGAAGAGGAAGAGAAGAGAGGAGAGGAGAGGAGAGGAGAGGAGAGGAGAGGAGAGGAGAGGAGAGGAGAGGAGAGGAGAGGAGAGGAGAGGAGAGGAGAGGAGAGGAGAGGAGAGGAGAGGAGAGGAGAGGAGAGGAGAGGAGAGGAGAGGAGAGGAGAGGAGAGGAGAGGAGAGGAGAGGAGAGGAGAGGAGAGGAGAGGAGAGGAGAGGAGAGGAGAGGAGAGGAGAGGAGAGGAGAGGAGAGGAGAGGAGAGGAGAGGAGAGGAGAGGAGAGGAGAGGAGAGGAGAGGAGAGGAGAGGAGAGGAGAGGAGAGGAGAGGAGAGGAGAGGAGAGGAGAGGAGAGGAGAGGAGAGGAGAGGAGAGGAGAGGAGAGGAGAGGAGAGGAGAGGAGAGGAGAGGAGAGGAGAGGAGAGGAGAGGAGAGGAGAGGAGAGGAGAGGAGAGGAGAGGAGAGGAGAGGAGAGGAGAGGAGAGGAGAGGAGAGGAGAGGAGAGGAGAGGAGAAGAGAAAAGAAAAGAAAAGAAAAGAAAAGAAAAGAAAAGAAAAGAAAAGAAAAGAAAAGAAAAGAAAAGAAAAGAAAAGAAAAGAAAAGAAAAGAAAAGAAAAGAAAAGAAAAGAAAAGAAAAGAAAAGAAAAGAAAAGAAAAGAAAAGAAAAGAAAAGAAAAGAAAAAAAAAGAAAAGAAAAGAAAAGAAAAGAAAAGAAAAGAAAAGAAAAGAAAAGAAAAGAAAAGAAAAGAGAAAAGAAAAGAAAAGAAAAGAAAAGAAAAGAAAAGAAAAGAAAAGAAAAGAAAAGAAAAGAAAAGAAAAGAAAAGAAAAGAAAAGAAAAGAAAAGAAAAGAAAAGAAAAGAAAAGAAAAGAAAAGAAAAGAAAAGAAAAGAAAAGAAAAGAAAAGAAAAGAAAGTGAGATAGGCAGTGACAAAGAATGCCTTTTTAGCGAGGCTGTTTTGTCTTGTTTTCTACTTGTAGTAGTTTTCTGTTTTGTTGTGTAGGGTAGGAGAATATTCCTTGTAAAATAGGAATGGCTGATATTTTACCAAAGGACTCCAGAGAATGGACAAGGAGCCAAAAGCTTTGAAAGGGTGTTCACTTGGGTTTTCAAGGAGATTACTAATACAAGTATACCACATGATATTAAATGCACTTGACCTTTCTTTATTTGTTTGTCATTGATACATCTCCAAAGACAGGCTGGCTTCTTGAATACATTATACTTCTGCACTTGGTTTATAAAATGAGTTGAGTAGCCCACGTTTTTCATTAGAGACCCATAATCATGAGCCTTGCCTGACTCTCACTACAGAAGAAGTGGAGTCAGACCCATGTCCCTTCTCTGTCAGAAAATCACTTTCCTTCCTGCCAGCTCTTAGATCCAGCTTGGTTTTCCACCACCTAAGAACTGCCCATGACTCCAGATTTCCCTCTTTGCACAAATTGTTCCAGACCTCCCTCCTCTGAAGGCTGCAAATCTTCATTTCTCTGTCTCTAATTGCCTCTGTCATTTAGCTATGTGATGCAAAAAGTTGCTCAGATACACTCCAGAGAGTGGCCAATGCATTCTCCACAGACAATAAGCTGTCACCTTTACTGTGGTGAAGTCCCCAGAAGATGGCACATGTACTGCCTCCAGAAATCTGGCCCAGTTGGTTTGTCATCCTGTGCAGCTGGGGAGTAAGAGGTTTCTATTGAATGTCAGCTCTTATTTATTAGAACTTGCAGTCAAACAATAGACCACACACAGGGAGTGTCTGGCAGACCAGAAAATATGCATGCAATTCCATAAACACCTCAGTTTTGGTTTTGCGTGCATGTGAAGGCAGGGGACGCTCTCCTCTTCATAGTTTGCATACTAGCTTTAGACTTCTGCCTAGTAATTGCTTTGATTCTCTGGACTGACAGCTAAAGATAGGTGTCTGTCTTTTTCTTTGAGAACCATGAAAAGCAGAAATAAAGGCCGCATTGGACTGCCATGCTCCTGCAGAAGCTTCCTCTGTTAAGCAGATACTATGTCCCAGTGCCACATAATTTTGTACATATCCTGTCCTGCTGCTAATCCAGTGCAGATGTGCCATGAACTGACAGTGGTTTAAAAGAAATAATAAACCTGTGCTGGTTTTCATGTTCTGAAGAGAACAGCAGCACTCAAGGCCAGCTAAGAAAAAAGTAGTGCTCAGTCGCAGCCAAACATTTTCTGAAATCATGTGAATGTTTTTTAGACCTACTTCTATAGAAAGTTGGAAAATGAGCTAAATGACCCCCAAAGAAAAAGTGCTTTTCAGCACTGAAATGCAGTTTTGATGTAGCTGTCACCCTTTGGAAAATCTGGAAAGGAGATTGCAAAGCTTGGAGGTGACTACAAATGTCCTAAGAGCGTTTGCCACCATCTCTGCCTTCCTGGACTCACCATTATGGAAGTATAAAGGCAAAGGAAAGGCAGACAGAACAAAAAAGGTGCTACCAAATCCAACATTATCTGATGAAGAGCCCCAGTAGGAAGGCAGATTATTGCTCTAAATGACGTCACTGGTAAGCCAGGTTCATATGCTTTAAAGCTTCATTCACTTCCTTAGTCCAGAGCTACAGCAACTGCAAGAGGACACAGAAATTGGTGAAATAACATATCTAAGGGCAGACCAGCCCATTCTTCCTTCCAAACAAAAGTGGAGCCACAGTAAACAATAAATACAGTGCCTAGAATATTAACTAGGGCACAGGGCTTAGCCATTGTGCTGTTAGCCATATCATTTATTTCTACCATCTCTTCAAATGTCTTTGAACATAATTTTATTCCCCTTTTCTTTCGGAGGTGCCCAAAACTCATGGGCATGGGCTGACTCATGAAGACAGTCTCATACTATTACTGTGATACTCTCTGTGGCAATTATTCAAGCTCTGGTGATGACTGATGAATTTTGAAAAAGTGGTGGCTTGTGCATGAAAAATCTGGCTGGTTTGTCTGCCTCAGATCAGGCACCTGGCATCACCAACTGCTGCCAGAAGTGACGATCTGGGGGTTCATTCTCCTTAAAAATGCTACCCAAAACCAGAGGAGAATCAAGAAGTACGTCTCTGATTCTTGAAGAGAGGCCCAAATGAAATATAAAACTTAAGTCAAGGAAGGACATTTGAAATTAGTAAGAGCAGACATATGATTTAGATCCACATAATGTTTGTAAAGGCCACTGAGTATGACAAGTGCCTTGAGGAATGCATCCAACATCACCCCTGATAATGGGAAAGGAGAATGTTTATAAACATTTTGGAGAATCACTTAAGTAGTAATCTCACAGGGATGCTCCTTTGCTCTTTCCATTATATAGACAATCATCATGAAAATCTAAATTCTGGACTGTATGCATTTTCCCCCTTCTTCTGTGCTTACTGTCTTAAGCTTTTTTTCTAATTAGCTTATTCAAAGCATCTCCAAAGAAAAGTTTATATGACATTGTTGCTACAAGGATTCTTGCCAAGAAAAAGAGCAGGGCAGATGCTGGCTGACTTGTCGACTCACTCAATCAGCAAAAAGCTATGTGGATGATTTTGTTTTCTTCTGAGGTACAGACTTTCTCAATCCTCTACACTTTCTTGGACCTGTATAGACCACATCTAATACAAGCTGTTGTTGAATTCCTTTTTGGAAATACAGCAATAATCCTACTCCTGTCTGGAAGTGAAGGAGTGGTTTACTGTCAACTTCAAGAGCTCCAGTCACTGCCTATTCTTCCTTTAAATCAGTTGTCATCAGTTTATCTAGCTGAGCCTGGTTTGAAGCCTTCGACTTCTCTAACTCATATCCTGATTCCACTTAAGAAAAAAGAAGAACTATAACAAGTTAAAGGGCTCAGTGGAAAGTGGATTTTTATTTTGGATAGAAAACTTAAGTATTGACTTCAATCAACATTTTTGTGCAGCATGCTTCCCTCAGGTAGCTCTGGCATTTCCTATGAAAGTAAAAAAAAAAAAAGAAATGTGCAGATTTTACAAGAGAAAAGTATTTTACTGGAAATTAAGATGATTAATCACTGCTACACTTTACGCACAGGTGAAGAAGGCTTTTTTCTATCTGCCTCTGGTAGACATTTGCAAGACCTTTCAGAGCTGAAAAGTTAGCTCAAATCAATGGGTTTCATTCTGATCCTCCCTTTCTAATCCACAGAAACAACCCTAAACTACCTCATGGATTGTATCTTCAAATATGAATAGGATCTCTAGGCATTTTTTTTTTGCCTGTAGTGGTATTCATTGCAACTGTAAACAGCAAAATGCCTTGTTTATTTTCACTGCAGTGTAGACTAAAGGGGTCTGATCTTTGCTGATTTACCAACAGTGGCCTTTCTTTCATTAAGTTGAAACCTATGATGATAATTGGTTAAAAAAGACATCGTTACCTGAAGTAGTGACTGTTCTGTAAGGTGGCTTTCTATTGGACTCGTTTTGTACAAGAATTTGGTATTCATTTTGTGTAACTCTATATCTCTATATACCAACTCTGCAAAAATGTTTTTATTTCATTTTTTTTTAATGGAAATTGCCCTTTTTTTTTTTTCCTTCAGTTTTCATAAACGACTGTACTTAGGATTGAGTTCATTTAATTACTAAGGACCTTTTTAAGCATAAATACCTCTATATGTGTTAAAAAGGCAAAGAATGAAAATATTTTCTTATGGGATTCTGCTGAAGTTTCAAAAATTACTATAGATAAAAATGTAACTTGACATGTCAGACTGCATATTCAGAGACTAACTTCTTGCACCATGATCTTCATTCACTTCGATTTCAGCCACTTGAAAACTCTCCATCTTAAAGAGCAATTGCTTTCTCTTTCTGACAAAATGGTGCAAAAAGCAAAATATCTAGAGAAATAAAAGGGTGATATCATTCCAAGAGGGAAACACATATCAGCTGTGAAATTCTCTGATTCTCACTCCACCTTGGAAATGCTTGGGTACTCCTGAGAAAATAAATATGTATTTGATGGCAACTTGGACAGAATTCATAGTGCTACACAAAAATGAGCAGGAATGAAACATCTGTGTATTCTGGGTACACCAAAACTATTTGTCAGCATAAGCAATGCTATGTAATGTACTAATTCCTTTTTAGTGAGAAAAGAAAATCAGAGTTATGAACTCAAGCTGTGCTCCTTCTGACACATTTGGCTCCAGCTAAAAAAGACCTAGCTTCTATGCTGATAAATCAGCCTTTCTTGCCCTGTGCTAGGACTTTTATAACTCTGTATATGAAAATACACATAGTAAACAACTCAGATGTATGTAAACACATTGCCTTATGGTATGGACTTTTACACCAGAAAGTGATCTGAATAGATAAGACCAAAGCCTGGAGTTTGGGAAAGGTGAATATGAGTGCTGTCTTCATCCCAGACTTTTCACATTCAGGAAACAGTGCTAGAACTTATGATTTGGGTTCAAAACTCAACTCCTACACTCCCTCCTTTCTCTGTTCCTCTGGAAACTGACCATAAATTAAGGATTAAAGCACATATCCTGGTTTTACAACACCCTACCTAGAAATTATGAGGGTGCAGCTAGACTGGCTGCTTAGCAGCCAACTTAGGGCACAGGGCTTCCTTAGCCTTCATCTAGGTAACAGTGACCATGGCCATGCCTTACCAATGACTTGGCAGGACTCAGAGGTGCTGACAGCCAATTTGATGTGTATTTCTAGTGTTGGACACTCAGAGTAGTACATCTTTCACGACTACAACAAAAGCAGCACAATTTAACTTGGTCTTAGTTTTGTAGCTCCATGTAGACAGGTGGGACTAAATATTTGTTTACTGAGTAGTCTAGCTTTGTTTTCTGGGTCAAGGTAAAAAGCTGAAGTAGAACACTTAAGCCTGAAGCTGAGGATCTAGAATTTTAACAGTTCTTCAATCTTTGCTTCCCCTGTATTGTGTGCAACTACATGGAAAAAGTCAGGCTAGAACCAGACACCAGTTCTGGGTAACTTGTCACAGAATCACAGACTAATCTAGGTTGGAAAGGACCTCCAGAGGCCACTCCATCCTATTCTGTGCTCAAAATGGATCTAACTAGATCAGGTTGATGAGAGATCTGTTCTGTTGAATCTAGAACCAGTAAAAAAAAATTGAGTGTTCATGCCATGACCATGTCCTTTGTCACTAGGTCTCTGTCTCACTAAGCAGTAAGCCCAGGGTCTTTTTAGGCTGTATTTTGCTGCCAGTGTCGTTTTACAAAGTCACTGCTCTTCACCTTCCCTGATGGCTTCAGCTTCTGGTGAGTTTTGGCTTTTCTGACACCATTTCCACATTTATGTGCAATGTTTTCTGAGCAGTCCATCCCTGCTTCCATCTTCTGAGTCTTTCATCTTTGCATGTGAGCTCAGAGAGGACATCTGCATTTTCTGTGTTGACCTAATGCTGGAGCTGCTCAACAGTCTGCACATTGTACCAGACAATTCTTGTGCTCTGAAGAGGCTGTCCTTGAAGATCAGCTGGCTTCTCCTGGGTCTTCTGATTCCTTAAGGCCAGCTTTCCATGACAGCATGCCAAGTCTCTGAACAGGCTAAAATCTGCCCTTTTGAAGTCCAGGCTTGTTCTACCCTTTGTCTTGCTCACTCCTCTCAGGAACATGAATATCACAACCTCATCATGGTTCTTGTATTCCTCAGGCTCCACATTATCAGCCTGTTATTAACTATTTGTGAGTACAGGTTCCAACAGTGCATCTCCCCTAATCAGTTCATCCATTGCATACACTACAAATTTGAGAAATCTCCTGGATTACTTGAAACTTTGTCAGATGCCTTTGCTGCACAGCATCCTTCCTTTCAAGTCAGTGGTAAGATAAGCATACACAAGATCTAAAAAAGTGTGCCCATTAAATGCAAACCAGGCCTGTGGTTTTCTAACTTCACTGGCAAAACTGCATCAATGAACTCTGCAATTCTTTCCAGTGACAGATAAAGGGCATGCTATAGAGTAGAATAACTTTCATTCAGAGGACTCTTTGTTTAATAAAAAAATATTCTGTTGGCCTCAAATTCTGCTACAAATTCAGTTTTACCGACAGTTTATGAACTAAATGCCTATCCAGAATAGTTGAAGAAGTCTGTATGTCCTAAAAGAATGGAAATATCACCCAAGCTCTCAGGGCCACTCAACTGAGCCACCTGGACACCCACAAGTCCATGGGACCAGATGGGATCCATCCCAGGGTGCTGAGAGAGCTGGCAGCTGAGCTGGCCAAGCCGTTCTCCATCATTTTCCAGCAGTCCTGGCTCACCGGAGAGGTCCCAGGAGACTGGAAAATGGCCAACGTGGTCCCCATCCACAAGAAGGGTCGGATGGAGGAACCCAGGAACTACAGACCTGTCAGCTTGACCTCAGTGCCAGGGAAAGTGATGGAGCAGGTTATCTTGGGAGTGATAAGAGTGCACCTGAGGGATGGCAAAGGGCTCAGGTCCAGCCAGCATGGGTTTAGGAAGGGCAGATCCTGCCTCTCCAACCTGATCTCCTTCTATGATCAGGTGACCCGCTTGGTGGATGTGGGGAGGCCTGTGGATGTGGTCTATCTGGACTTCAGCAAGGCCTTTGGCACTGTCCCCCACAGCAAACTGCTGGCTAAGCTGTCAGCCCATGGCTTGGATGGCAACACTCTGTGCTGGGTTAGGAACTGGCTGGAGGGCCGGACCCAGAGAGTGGTGGTGAATGGTGCCACATCCAGCTGGCGGCCAGTCACTAGTGGTGTCCCTCAGGGATCAGTGCTGGGCCCCATCCTCTTTAACATCTTCATAGATGATCTGGATGAGGGCATGGAGTCAGTCATCAGCAAGTTTGCAGATGACACCAAACTGGGGGCAGATGTGGCTGGGTTGGAGGGCAGAAGGGCTCTGCAGCGGGACCTTGTCCACCTGGACAGATGGGCAGAGTCCAAGGGGATGGTGTTCAATAGCTCCAAGTGCCAGTGCTGCACTTTGGCCACAACAACCCCATGCAGAGATACAGGCTGGGGTCAGAGTGGCTGGAGAGCAGCCAGACAGAGAGGGATCTGGGGGTGCTGACTGATACCTGCCTGAACATGAGCCAGCAGTGTGCCCAGGTGGCCAAGAGAGCCAGTGGCATCCTGGCCTGCATCAGGAATGGTGTGGTCAGCAGGAGCAGGGAGGTCATTCTGCCCCTGTACTCTGCACTGCTTAGACCACACCTTGAGTACTGTGTTCAGTTCTGGGCCCCCCAGTTTAGGAGGGACGTTGAGATGCTTGAGCATGTCCAGGCGACGAGGCTGGTGAGAGGCATTGAGCACAAGCCCTACGAGGAGAGGCTGAGGGAGCTGGGATTGTTTAGCCCGGAGAAGAAGAGGCTCAGGGGTGACCTTGTTGCTGTCTACAACTACCTGAGGGGTGGTTGTGGCCAGGGGGAGGTTGCTCTCTTCTCTCAGGTGGCCAGCACCAGAACGAGAGGACATAGCCTCAAGCTATGCAAGGGGAGATTTAGGCTGGAGGTGAGGAGAAAGTTCTTCACTGAGAGAGTCATTGGACACTGGAATGGGCTGCCCGGGGAGGTGGTGGAGTCGCCGTCCCTGGAGCTGTTCAAGGCAGGATTGGGCGTGGCACTTGGTGCCATGGTCTAGCCTTGAGCTCTGTGGTAAAGGGTTGGACTTGATGATCTGTGAGGTCTCTTCCAACCTTGGTGATACTGTGATACTGTGAACTCTGGGAGAAAGGAGACCTTTGTTTTTCTCAGGCGTTTTTGCTGAAGACTCCACTACTGTTGGAGAGATTCTTACTAGCAAAGGGCATGCAATGATAAACATGAGCAACCTGTGCTGGGAAGTGTCCTTGGGCCCATTTTGGGAGTTAAGATACCAGGCACTGGGTAGCACCCCTCACATGGAGCTGCAGGGGGTGGAGTGCCAGCTGCACGTGGGCAGAGTTAGCCAGCCCCAGAGGCTGACCCTCAGATTGTTATGGTATATTGACCTATCCATGCCTCACTTGTAACCCTGTACCCTCTATATGTAACCAATCTTAAGTTGTGCACGCCTCTTGCAAGAAAGCATATAAGTGTCTGTAACACCGGGAATAAACAGACTGTGACCATCTAACCATATTGGCGAACAAAGAGTCATTTTACCCAGGTGCTCCACCGGCACACTACCTCTGTGATTCACAGACTAGGCACATCCTACCCCCAAACACAAACACGAATCTCAAGCCGTCCCCAGCAGGGTAGCTCCATCTGAGATCCACTTCCAAAAAGAAAGCCTAGGCTTCATTTTTTCAGAAGAAGAGTGTAATCAACACTGATCACAGAGGTCTTGGAGATAAATAGCTAAGTATGTGTCCTTCTAGCAAAGGACCAGGCTGGCACCTTCATATGCAACTGAGTTCCTCACACCATCCTTGCTACCCTTGAGGAATCACCACTGCATCTTTTGCTTTTCTCTGTGTTTCCCTTGCCAGGATTGCAACCATCGCTAATCATCAAACTATTTGGTCTCTCTCTTTGACCTCAATGACAGCCTTTGTAGAGGAAAAGGAGAGTATGCAACCCATCCTCTCTGACCTTATTGTCCTGAAACGATGGAACTGTCACCTTTCACCTTTGTAGTGCCAGCACAGCTGTGTCGAGAGTAGCACACTGAATTCAGAGTAGCTTGCAGAATACCTTCCCCTTAACAGCATGCTGGATTGCTGAGTGCTGAGCTGAGCAGTGCACAAAGTGCTTTATCAGGCAGAGCTACTACGTGCCAAAGCAGGTTGTTTTCCTCAAATTAAATTCTGAAACACCAATTAAGCACTCAGTTGCCCTGTGACTTTGCCAAAAGCAGCAAACTAGACATAGCAAGACAAAAGCTTAAAAATAAAGGCTCTGTGAGCCAGCTGCCTGAGGCTAGCCTTAAGAATTTTATTTTTAAAGTCTTCATCCACTCTAGCTCATGTGCACTAATAATGCCTTGAAAGAGATGGCAAAGTCTGCCAGTTTCCCTAAAACTTCTGCCCACTGCCCACCTGCCTGCTTTAGAGACCAAGGATCTGCTGCAGAGATTGGCTGGTGTGAATGTCCAGAGACAAGCGAGCATCTGTATCTTTGTCCAAGGGAAGGAATACAGTTCAGGGCAGAATTTCATGGTTCAGCTATGGTGTGTTCTGCCAAACCAACTAGAAACTCCAGATATCCTTTTGGGCTGCTAACATGGACTAGATACAAGACGTAAGAAGGCGAGCAGAGACTTGGGCTCAGGAAAGTTCTCAGGAAGGGGTCATTTTCTTGCCCTTCTACAGGCAGCTGCATAGCCTTAGCCAAGTCACTGAGAAGTGTCTAAGTCTCTCAGTTAGGTACCAATAACAGTTTGATGCCAAAGCACCTATGAGGATGTGAGTGTTATCCATGTGTATAACCTCTGTGGGACAGTATTTATAGGCAATGAGGACTGTGAACTGAGCAAATACCCAAGGGGATCTGACATAAGTACATAGTTGAGTAAAGCTGTATAGAATTAGTTGCAGCCTGTTGCCTAAGAAAGCAAGTTGTATCCTCCAGTGGTAACAGCCCATTAAATTGTTCAGAGGAGAGGGTTTAATAAAATAGACTTTTACCATGATGAGTCAATCCACTTTGTTGTAGAGATGCTTTATGGACTTCTTATCCAAAGCTCTGCCAAACGTTACTTCATACGTCACAACAATTTTCTTCCTTTTCTTTCACCACAGCAGTAAATAATTTCTCCCTTTTCTCTCCCCCATCCATTGCAAACCTTTAGTGCTGTGTTTTAATTACAAATCCAGGTTTGAGACTCGAAAAAAAAGGTCTATCTGAGTACTGCTAGACACGCAGAACTGCATTCTGTTCTTGTCCAAACTAAAGCTGAAAGACTTTGCTGCTGCTCAGAACAGAAGGATGATTCAGGACAAAATGAAGTAGGACTTGAACCTGTGCCCTAGGCAGAACATGATGGTAGCAAACAGCAAATAAGTATCAGAATTGGCCCAGCTCTTCTCTATGTGCTTTCTATTACTTTACATGGGGAACAATCCCGGAAGAAAATTTCACAGCACAGCTACATGGGGCAAAGAGCTGCACTTCAGTCCCAGAGTGTCTCTGCTGCAGCCCTACAGAGGGAGGCCAAGCACAAAGGCCACCTGCACACAGGAAGGCTCACATTTGGAAAAAGCTGAGGACAAGGAACTTCCATGTGCTTATCTCACCTGTCTGTGAGGACTCCCAGTCTCATATTTGAATAACACAGTTTGGCCTTTTACAGCATCTTCTCTTTCAAAGATCTCAAATAAACCTTCTCGTGAAGAAGGCCTTTTGAAAGGCACTAACAGCTAATTTGTACCTAGGTAACAGGATTGCGTCTGGAAGATGGAAAACAAGAGCTGTAGGAGAGGGTTCATGACATTTCTGTGGCTCTCCACTGGTATGTACCCAATTCCTTTCAATGATTCATGATCTTTCTTTTCCTACTTGATCATATCAGAAGCTGAATCACCAAAAATCACAAAAGGGGGGCAGGAGGGAAATCATTGTTTGTCCATATGTTTGGCTGCTGGCTCTCCAAAGGAAGCACAATAGGTCGTGGAGGGAACAAAGACCACAGTAGATTCTTGATCTTTAGAACCTAAAATGAAGAATGCTATGAGAAAGCAGTCTGCTCAATCCTCATGATTACAGTGCCTGTACAGACCTGGGGCAGCATCCACCTCAACATGGCTCTGCTGTTGATGGCAGCATTGGTGCTGACAGATCAAATTGGAGAGTCCAAGCCAAGAACAAGATAACATGGGATGAAACAGGGGTGTTGGGGGTTTCACCACATGCTACTTCTGAACCTTCCTTGCCCCCCATCACTGCCTCTCTACCAGCTAAACACACCCCTCATAGTCAACCAAGAATGGCAGGGGCAGAGCCCTCACAGGGGAAGAGCAGAAGGGAAACAGATAATGTTTCACAGCACCCAGAAAAAGAGGAGAAACTCTGCCAGTCTTGCCTCAGAGACAAAGCAAAAGCTGGCTTCTCTACCAGGTTTGAAAGAACTCTCATAAAAAGAATTGACAGAGGGTCTCCAGCAGTTCCTCACCCACATGAAAATCCCTTTTTCCCTTTCTTGTCTCGAAGTCCATGTCTCACTTGCATCCTCTTACAGAGCCAGTAAGTCACTGCGGTCTTTACAGAAGGTCTAGTTCTTTAGCAGATGGCACTTTTCATGAGAGTTTCTCAGGCAACAGCATCATCTCATCAGCTTATTTGCCTGCCTTCCTCTTTCATCTCTTGTTTGTTTTCCACTCATATCCAGAGAACTCACTCCCTTGCCAGACCATTTGCATGTTTTGAAATAGGTGTCTATGGTGCAGATGTCAGGAAGTTGTCCATTTCTTCTGCACATTATTTGCCTCCACACTGCTCACCTTGTATTACATATTCAGCTCTTCCCTATTCAGACCGTGGCCCAGCAATAAACTCAAAAGAAAATCTAAGTTCAAGAACTGCAGGTGTGGTTTTGCACTGCTGGGGCAGAAGACACTAAGCTGTTAGTTCAGGCATTAGGAGCTCTGATCTGATTCTTGCTTGACTGCTGTCCCACTACACTGCCTTGGCCAAAACCCTTTATTCCCAACAGGTGGTAGAGGAGAGATGTGTTTGCACAGCTGCACGCACACAGAAGTGCTGTGGCCTGTTTTCATCAGGATAACATATTGTTCCACAAATTAACATGGTTTCCTGCCTCTTGGTTTGACATTGTGAAGCGTGATTCCTTAGGGTACTACTGCAGGAGACAGTCGAGCATCCTTTATCACCTTTCTAGACTTGAGTGGCCACCAGAAAGGACAGGACAAAGGTAGCAACCAGAAAGAACTCAGACGTATTTTTGCTTTATTGTTACAAAATCAACCTAATTCACATCTCAGGCTGAGGGTACTGCTGGATCCTGTTACAGAAACACATACTCGGCACAGCTCCAGTCAAAGCTGAGCAAACAGGGAAAAAAAATAATCTGTCACATGAATGGGCAGGTAAATTCCTGTTTAAAGATGACATTTTCAGAGCCTAGTGCCAAACAGTCCCACCATATCAGACCTCTAGCTTAGCTGATTACTTGGTACATCAGAGGTTGTAAGCAGCTCATGGACATTTTAACAGCCCAGTAGTTGGAATGTCAAAAGGAGAGAATAATAGTTATTCACATGGACTGTAAGAAAATTGTATTACTCTTGTGTTTAAAAATCCTATTTCTAATGTGCTGACATGTATTGACTATATATCTGCCCTTATAAAACTACCTTTAAAAGGGACTACAGTGTGAAATGTAGTTGCACTCAATGAACATAATTAAGTTTCGGCCTTGAAGAAATGCCAACAAATAACTTCTTCTTGTTGCCTCTTTAAGTAATCAAACTGAATAAGTCTTGCCATCACTAAATCATAGAATCACAGAACAATAGGGGCTGAAAGGGACCTTTGGAGATCGAGTCCAACTCTCCTGCCAAAGCAGGATCACCTAGGGCAGGTCACACAGAAATGCAGAGAGACAACTCTTGAAAAGTCTCTAAAGAAGGAGACTCCACAACCTCTCTGAGCAGTCTGTTCCAGTGCTCTGTCACCCTTAGAGTAAAAAAAGTTTTTCCTCATGTTGAGGTGGAACTTTCTGTCTTCCAGTTTGTACCTGTTGCCCCTTGTCCTATCACAGGACACCACTGGGACCAGAAGAGACTGGTCCCCTCCTCACATCCACTCTTCAGAGACTTGTAAACATTAATAAGATCTCTCACTTTTCTCTTTTCCAGCCTAAACAGCCCCAGGTCTCTCAGTCTTTCCTCATAAGATAGATGTTCCACTTTATCATCCTTGTTGGACTATGTAGTATATCCCAGTCCCCCTTGAACTGGGGAGCCTAGAATTGGGCACAATACTCCAGACACAGTCTCACTAGGGCAAAGTAGAGGGGAAGAAGAACCTTCCTTGAGCTGCTGGCCGTGCCCTTCTTACTGCACCCCAGGATACTATTGGCCTTCTTGGCTACAAAGGCACATTGCTGTTATGCAAGTAACTCATGAAAGATCGTTCACTGAAGAAATCTGTAAACAAAAGTTGGAATGGTTGTATATCTGGTAAATTTGCTGCTCACTCTTTGGAAATGAAGGTGTGTGAGTAGAGAGAAAGAAAATAAAATTCCCCAAATCAATTTGGAAAACAAATGAGTGCTTGTCAATTAGTTAGGAGGCTTTGATGATAGTGATTGCAGATAATTATCACATCTGGGGAAAAAGACTCACAAACTTTTTGATACCAATCCAGTAAAGTAATGGCCTTATGATTAATTTACAGTGTAATTTTTAGTTCACTTTGATTATCTTCATAAGGGCCAGAGTTACTAACTACCTGTATTTAAAGACCTGCTTTCCTTTAGGAAGATCCCCATCTTTCATGCTGTCACAGGAAAAATTAAATCTTCTTCATTAGTATCCATAAGCCTGGCCCATCTTCAGAACAGAGAAAACCACAAGGAAGCATTGTGATCTACAAAGCAATGAATAAGTTCACCCATATGAATGGGTGCAATGAATAAAATCACCCATCTTGCTCCAAGAATATTTTTTTTCATGGCAGTGCATGCAACAGTTTTATCTCCCAAACCAAACAAACATACCAATTTTTTTTCAGTAGTGCAGGCCACCAGGATTTGTGCAGAGTCTGAGATCTAAATTCAGTTCTCAGTTTCTTTAATTTTTTTAATGTGTATTTACTTTAACTACTACACAGTACTGCCCTGATAAAAAAGAATGATTTATATAGAATTCTTGTCAAAAAATCAATTTGACTATGTGAAAACACTTCACAGATTCAGCGATGTGACATGCAAGCCATGCACAAGGACCACATTGCATCACTCACCAGGATAAGGCAAGCATCTCTATAATGATGGAGAGCAACTGTTTGAACAATGCACACTAATATTATGCAACAGTTCAGAAAAGGAAGTGAAAATTAAATGATTGCATCTAATTGAAACTGCAAGAGGAATTTTGAGCAACAGAATTCAATTACCCAAACTGGAACGTAATTGGGAGCAAAACCAAAACATGCTACCTATTTCAAAGTAAAAGCCAAAAGCATTCCAAATTTGGGCTTTCTTAATATCAGGAATAAACTTGTAAGCTTAATGAGAACTGTATTTTTGTTCTCATTTTCTTTCTTTCTTCCTTCCTTTTAAAATGTTGCTTCTATGAACCATGAATGCATGTCAAACACTGCATTATGTGCCTAAGCCTGTAGATAGGCTACCGCATTTTTGTCTCTGAATGGCAGGTGTTGTCCAACCATCCCATGGTGTTGCTAGCTCCTACTATCCTGGGTGGCAGTACTGACTCTTCTGTGTCCAGAGAGGAAGAATGTTGTTATTAACAGAGAAGGAAATGTTCCACCTGTTTTGAAATTTGATGATCTGTGAGGTCTCTTCCAACCTTGGTGATACTGTGTGTGTGTGAAATACAAGAGAAAGACAATATGCCAAGGACCCTTTTAATGTAAGCAAACCAGGACATACGACAAGGAGTACCCTAACCAAGACCTACCTAAAACTGTGCATTTATTGCATCAGATGCATCTCCCAATGAGTCACTGGAGTAAACAGGGTCAAGGGAAATTAATCTGGTCCCAAATACTGAGTCTCTTGCTGTATCTCATACTAGCCTTCAGGACTCAAGAGAACACAGCTGTGCCAAGGAGTTCTGCTCCTTACAAATCGCAATGGATAGTCCTGATGATCAGCTACAAATGGAGCCTCTGTAAAATGGAATTAGGACCACACTGACCCACACAGGTATAAGGGTAGGTATGAATACAGGGAAATATGTGAGACCAGAATAACTGAGCTGATACTAATCCATTTCTGTTGATGGTGAAATTGAGAAGGTTGCTTGACTGACAGAGGACAGAAATGACAAACCTGTCTGTTGCTGTGTCAGGGAATGGAGCCTTTACAAGAATAAGTCACTTAGTGATGTGTCTCTGAACACAAGTATTCTCCACAGCTCTTTGGAACCCCTGATTATATATGTGACATCAGCTTTTGCTCAGAACTTCAGTGCTAATACTGCAAGTACAGTGGTTTTAAAAATACTGCTTGACCCACTCCTATAATTCTGGAAATGCAAGGCACCTTCTGCAGACCAAGTGCATTTCATAGTGTGGAGAAGGTGTGAGAAATGCATGTTAATTAGACTGCTGATCAAGTTACCTGGTTCCTAGGAAGTCCTGAGATGACACAGCTAATCTATCCATCTGCAAAACAAAGAGACTGAGTGCAATCTGTCCAGCTGAGGCAGCTCACTTACAGTAGCCAAGGGCTGAGAAAGATCCTTCTGTGCAACTTGTTCTCAGAGTCAGGAACGAGGGCTGAGGATGCAGAGTTCACAGAGGGCCAGTAGGATAAATCACCTCCATTTTTAAAAAAAACGTGGCACTGCATTCCCAGCAAAAGTAGCAAAGGATGGACCTGGTTGCATGTGCATATCATTCGAGACTATACATCTCAACAGTTAGGGAGAAAAGAACCAAAGAAAAATAGAAACAATGGACACTTTTACATATATATACACATGTAATACATATGAATTGCAGAAGTCTTTCCCTTTTATAACAGATGGAAGAATCTATCTTATTAAAATACTATGGTAAAGGACATTTCCTTATCATATCAAGGGTAGGCTTCCATAAGAGTTTATCAGTGTTTGTTTATACTTTACTGTAAATGGACTCTTGCATTATTGCAAGCTGCTGTAGCCACTGCTCTGTTATCAGCTGTGTCTGACTGCCTGTAGCTGCTTGCACATCTAGCTGCTTGCACATCTCTCTTGCACATCTAGCTGCTAGAGACAGCCAGCAAACGAGAAAATGAAAATGTCTTGATTGACATGCCTAGCTCCTGAAGGAAAGGGTCAAGTCTATCCTGCATGCTCTCTAGCTGTGGTCAGTCAGTTATCTGCTAACAGTAGCAGGTTGTGCAACAGGAACAGCTGTTCCGGCAGATGGGCCTCTCAGAAACCAGTCACAAGTTTCATTTCCATTGCCCGAAATGAAGAATCCTGGCGGGGGGGTCCCCCATTATTTTTTGTTTCCTCCTTGGCTGGGTTATCCCAGCTGAATACTAGAGGCTGATGTGGATTTATTCTGCTGTTTCCCCAGCAGCCAGAATGGTTGCCCATCCTCAAAAGGGGACTCTGGGGCTTCCGACCCACTGGCTTTCCTACCCTACCTTACCATCTCCTTTCTCAGCAGGGATCTGGGAGGACCAAGAATAGCAGGCAAGTGTTTAGCTTCCCTACCCTGCAAGCTGCTCTGCTCCAATGACCCTTCTGCACAACCAAGGTGTACTTTTAACATGCAGACGTCAGAGCAGGACTTGAAAAAGACAGAGCTCCTTTCTCCCTCCTTCTTTCTTCTTCCTCAGACTTCTCTGCGGCACTGTGGCAGCTCTTAACATGTGCTAGGTTCCTATGCCATGAAGCAGAAATATTGTAATCAGATTCCTGATGGGAAACAAATAGTTGGGTAGTGCAGACACCCATGTCAGACAAGGTGGATGAGTAGGTTACTCTGTGAAAGAAAGAGAGGAAAACAACAAAGATAGTATTAGCAGTATCAATTCAATCCTTAAGGGCCTGAAGCAGCACTAATTATTTTATTTGCTTCATCAGGTTGGCAATTTGTTTGAGGGCAACACAACTCAAGCACAAGTTGTCTCACAGTGGAATCCAATGTCACCACCAACTTCACCTTCAAGCACCTGCTGCCTTTTGGAGGAACTCCTGCAATGGTTTTGTTTGCCTCAGGCTCACAGTACTCTGTGTCTGAAGTACTTGCTGCAGCTGAAAGGGGTTTGTTCCTTAGCAATGTTTACAGGCTCTGTCCTCTGGCCATTGACCAGCTTCTTCTTTCTTTGGCATTGTGAAATCTTCTCCTTGCTGCAGGGAATAGTCAGTGCTAGAAGTGGAGCTTCAGTGTGGAGCTGCCGGCTCTTACAGCTTTTTATTATAAGCTTCATAGTGTCTGATGGTTTAAGTCCCAGTTCCTGTCAGCCAGCAGTTACAAAACAGTACTAAAGGGTTTTGGTTGGTTGGGTATTTTTTTTTTTGTCAGGGGGTTGGAGGTCGGTTCCTTTTTTTTTTCTTTTTTCGTTAGGAAATAATTCTCCTGCTCTCAGAGCTACAGAGAAAAGCCTGAAAACATGACCCTGGGCACCAGAACCAGACAAGTAAATAAAACTTCACATTTCCATGTCATTTGTAAGACAGCCTCACCAGCATTTCAAGACTGGCAACACTGCAGTGTTTTTGTCTATGTCCAGGAAGCACAAAAGCCAGATCCCCAATAAGATTATAGCCCTGGTGGTTTCTCAAGATCATATTCTGTGAGACACTAACATACTTATTAAGTTCTCCTTCTTAGAAAAAGATTTTTTCTTTTAATCCAAAAGCATGTTTCAAGAAGGACATTGTTCTAAACAAGTCACTGCCTCTGGCTTGCTGGCGACTCCAGAAAAGCTCCATGCTGGCAGTCTGTGCACAAAAGGTCATTCTGAGTTTCACAAACAGGCCAGTCAGTTTCTAGATGTAGGTCCTCTGGTTTCCACTATGTTAGGCCAATATGCTGAACAAGTCCCACAAACCTGGCTTGATTCCCTGAAGCTGTAGCAGGTCATGTCCCTATACACTGCTGTGTCACAGCAGCTGCTGTAAGAAGACCCATTTCCAAAACGGCATTGCTGTCTGGAAGTACAATGGAGAAGTGAGAGGTCATGTGGTAACCTCAAGAGAGAGTCCTAACAAGAGTGGATATAGTTACAAAGTCAGCGGTTGCCAACACTTGAGCATACATGTATACAAGAGAAATGAGCAGGTTTGCTCTGCAGCCTTGAGGACAACTGGCACCATTTAAACACATACACATGACTGATTACTCTTCAAATCCCAGCTGCCTGATGGCTAAGGTCATCAGCCTGGGATGAAACCTGTGTCAAGCATAGAAATAGTTCAGAGCTTCTCAGCTTTGAGCAGAGACAGTCGCAGCAATTTCAGAGCGTTCGAAAATGAGCTCTTGTATCTGGACATGAGCCCTGCTATTCTTCCCTTTGCTTTCATAAATGTAGCTCAGAAAATCAGCACAGGGTCCCTGGTTAGGGCATTCTTGTTCCTGTAGCCATGGGTATCCAAAGGCATCCTGCATGTTTGCATAGGATAGGTACACTTTTGGGTCTGGTCCACCTAATACAGCTTATAATAAAAAGCTGTAAGGAACTACAGGAAAGTCTTCCCTTCACATCTCTTGCTTAGGTTTCTTGCAAGAGAAACCCATAATGAGACCAGGGCACACATCTTGGGGTATGTGGTGCACCCCTCCTCCAGTGTGGCCTTCATTAAAGAGTACTCACTCCAGAGAGGGAGACAGCAAGCAAGCATTCATGACAGAAATTATGTGAGGTAGTTAATAACATGTTTCCTGTGTCCACGGCAGGTTGTATAAAGCCTATGGCTTAAATTGGAGGAAACAAGATTTCTGAGCGACCTTTTTTTTGGTATGGGTACTCATAGGGCAGAGCACATTGTCAAGCAGTTTCCATCATTGGAGGGTCTAAGAACAGATCAAGTACACCTCTGAAAGATTGGCACAGAGCTGATCTCTTTTGGCCTCCATTGATCACTTCCAGCTCTACTTCCCCTTTTCTGAGCACTTGTCCAGAAGACTAGCAGAGCAGAGCAGAGAAGAGCAGGCATCAGGTGAAAGCAGCATTCAAAACACAGCCAGAGCAAGATTTGACTTGTAGCTCTGCACCTACAGCAAGGAGCTCCAACAGCTTTGTCTCACACAGAACAAGTCACCAAAACTGATGAACATGTCCTCCTCTGTCCAGCTCTGACCCTTCCCCATCACTGTCAACCAGTTCCTTCACACTTTCCTTCCTTAGCCTGTTTGTCTGGATGGGTACAAGATCCAAACAGCCATTCAGGAGGGATCTTTGGTTTCACAAGACCTACTTCCACATTCTGAGTTAGAATACAATGATCATCTTCAGGACTTACAGACATCAAGACACCCAGAAACTTTGTGCCACACCGTTGATTAGAAATCAGTGTTAGAACATCCAGCACTCACAGTCTACATCCAGCTGCTTCATGAGTCGTATTGCAGCAAAGCATTTCAAAGTCATAAGCAAGCCTGTCTCATTCAGACTTGACAGAAATCCACACTCCCCACAATATGAACCAGAATGTTCTTCCACCTTCGATAGATCTGAGGCCAGCTTGGAGAAATATTACATATGAAAACAAAATTCTGCCTTTCCAGAACCAAAACAGGACTTTGCATTGTCCCATCCCACAAGTATTCAACAACCACTTTTTTTTTCTGAAGCTCTTGCTTTTGTGCATTCCTAATGAGTTGGTGGCTAGGTGGGAGGTCTGAGAGTCTCCCTGTATTCAAAATAGCAGAGAAAAAAGCACACCAATGACCATGTTTTAGTCATGGTTTCAATACAGCAGCAGGTACACTGAGAAGAGCTCCAGAGAGCTATCTAAAAAAGAAAAAGTCACCACTGCAAAATATTAAATGCCCTTTATATATTAATTTAAAAAAAAGTCAAGTCTCCCAACTGCAAAACGTAAAGAGAAATAAAAGTCTAAGCTCTTAAATAAATAAGTAAGAGAAGCTTTAGACAAAAATAAACAATGACTGGCATTTAGGGAACTTAATCTGCCTTAGAAAAAAACTACTCCTCATTTGCTTTGGCTTCTAATTTTTTCCATATTTTTGTCATTAGACATTATTAAAGTACTACTGTTACACAGCTGGGTGATGAAAGGCTGAGATATGATTCAACCCCCTACATTACATAAACAAAGCTGGGTCATTATGACATCCACTGTGATTTTTTTTTGTCTATAGTCTTTTGAGTCCTTCACCATACCTTGTTATTGGTTGCACTTCAGAAGCTCTTTTGGATGATCAAATGTATTTGCAGCTCAGCTCTCAGCTGCTAACATGGTGTAACCAACCTCCAGTCATATGCCTGCTTCTGAAACAGCCTTTGGTTTAGTCTTCTTGTAAGTGTGCCATGATGAAACTGCAGTATAGCAGCCACTTAAAAAGCAAACCAGGAAGTGTCCATTTAAAAGTGAGCTCTGATCCATTAACTGCATGGGAGACAATGATGTCAGTGTGACCGGATGGGCTGGCTGGCTTACGACTATTTCAGATCTATCTGAGATACAACAAAAGGGCAGTCTGCTGGTTTAAACAGTTTCTTTCCAATTTCTTTTGGCAAAATCAAGACATTGTTTAGCAAGCCAAAAAGAATGCCATTTAAATGTTTGAGGCCATTTACAAAGACAAATTTAGTAGGAGGTATGACAAAACAAGAACCAAAGAAACAGTTTCTTCCACAACAGAAAACTTCTCTGGCATTTGGAGGTGAACTGAAGCCAACCAAAATCAATATGACAGCCACTTAACTGAATAAGGCTTGTATCAGACATTGCCATTGGCTTAAGGGCCCTGGGTCCTCCAAACCTGAACATTTTAACGTTAGCCAAATGTTGGTGACCGCATAAAGCATTCCTATAGAGTGAGAAATGTAGTATAAAATACTCTTCCAAAGCCACCAGAATGTTTTATATAAGTGGGACATTTCCACCTTGATCACTTCCCAGAGGAATAATAATACCAGCCTTGTACAAGGATGAGTGCTAGTGGGACACAGTCTATTTCTGACCACTCTTTTACACAAAACTGGATCAGCAATACTTCCTCCACAAAACAAGCATAACTCCCTGTGAGCCTGCCAGTGCAAGCCTCACCATATCAGAAAGTGTCTCAGCTATAAGCTGATCCCAGAATCACAGAATATTAGGGGTTGGAAGGAGCCTCAGAAGACCATCTAGTTTAATGTCCCTAGATCACCTGGAGAAGATCACACAGAATTTTATCCAGGTGGGTTTTGAATGTCTCCAGAGGAGTCTCCGCAACCTCTCTGGGCAGCCTCTTTCAGTCTTCTGTCACCTTCACTGTGAAAAAGTTTTTCCTTATGTTTACGTGGGTGATATTCTGCAATAAATTATCTACCTTTCTGACCAATTCTTCTATTTCATTGCAATAATAACAAGAGTCCATAGGGAAAAATAAGTGAAAACCCCAGCTAATGTAACAACAGCATAAAAATGGTCATCTGGCTGCATTATATATATATGTGTGTGTGTATATGTATTATATATATAAATACATGAAAGGATTTGCTTTGCATTTTAATTGAGTGGCCTGCTTATAGCCTGCTTATAGCCTGGATGGTTGTTGGCAGTCTGTAAATTAGCAGCAAAAGTTGCTTGTTTTTATGTAATCATTAGTTTGGAAAGATTGCAGAAACAGTCTTTTGTATCTTTTTGTCTGTTATTACTCTCATGCCTTTGAATAATCTCAGCAGCACACCAAAAGCTAAAAAATCTCTTGCTGACTGCTAGTTGTGCCATGTGTGAACACTGAGGTAGATATTTCATAGGCACTGTCAGCTCCTGTTGTATAGGGCAGCAAAATACAGGCCCACCTTACTGGAGTCTGTTGCTCTGCAGCTTGTGTAAATGGATACAGCTCTCAGACTTTCTTAGTCTGTGGGTGGGCCACACTGCCATCTGGAAGTGTCAAAATATCTCCCTGGATGACAAATGGAGCAGAGCCCAGCACTGAGCTCTTTGATATAACTGACTCTGAGCTAGCTGAACTTGGAAGAGTGACTGCACAGTTCCTTTTCCAGCATCAGCTCACAGTGTGTTTTGACTACTAGGCAGCAGGCTCTTGACTCCTAAACAAGATGTCACTAACCTTGCTGAGGGCTTGATCCATTTTTTCTCATGGGCAGCAATGGACAGACCCTCTGTCTTGCTTGCAGCTGCCCCAAATGCAGAAGATGCAGCAGGACCCAAACAGTGAGAACGTTCTGCAACCATCCCGTGGCATTGACTATAGGCAAAGCATTAAGCCAGCCACAGGTGACAATAAATTTCTCAACCTTCCTCTTTACAGTGTAAATAAGTACCCAGGCTTTGACATCTGCCTCTGCAGGAAGTGCAGCTTTGCTGCCCAGTTTGCCCCAGTTTACCATTTTAAATTCCCACCAACTTCAGTGGATGAAGGCACAGATGAGCTGAGGGGTTATTCCAAGCATCGTGATTCCCTGCTGACTCGCTGCAGCTGAATGAAGAAAACCAATCAGAACGTAAAGGAAGCACCAGAACTTCACTGAAGAACCAATATCCAGCATACAGATCCACCTCACAATGGTCAGCTGAAAGGCAGCTCTTTCTGCACTTCTCTTTCAAACCTGCTCTTCTCTGGCAGTGCTGCAGAATAGCAGGTCAGCTGAAATTGTCTCTCTGGAAAGCACTGTGAAAAAGAGGGCAGGGTGGTACCCCACAGTGGGAATATCTAGCTCATTGCTGAAAGATCTGCGTGAATTACCCAGGCTCCAACTCTAGCTGAGTTCCTAGGGTTTCAAGTCTTGGTTCCAGTGCAATTTCTGCCACTCCAGTCCTGTTTGTACCCTTATTTGTCTCACCATGGACCCAGCGAGAAACTGCTTACTCACCTCCGCGGGTGCAGCTGTAAATCTGTGAACTGCATTCTCAGCTGCTCCTGAAAGGTGAGGCATCTGCATGGGATCCATGTGCAGCTGAGGGGGGAAAGGAGGACTTCCTCACACCACCTGGTCTGAAGCTGGTCTGAACTGCTTGATGCTGTGACCCAGCCTCTGTATCCAGTGCTGTCAACGGTCTGCAAGCTCAGTTTTGCAATGCCCTCCCTCCACCTGCGCACGGAGGATGTGTACCGGGCAGCATCTACATAGTGAACCGCTTCCACAAGGATGGAGAACAACAGACACACGGGACATCTGTTTTGCTTTTGCAAGCAGTTTGGAGATGTCTGCAGCATTCCAGCCCAAGGAGAGAAGACAACCCAGAGAGGACAATGCAGGCTGGCACTGTGGTTAGAGTACTGTCTGGAGTAGTTAGGAGACCCACATTCTAATTCCTGCTCTGACACCGATTCACTGTTTGATTTCAGGCGAAGTCACTTAGCTGGTCTGCGCCTTTGTAATTCCAGTTGTAATAATAGTTACATCACAGGGGAGTTTGGAGGTTTATTCAATTAATGCGTGTGAAGCGTTTTGATGCCCTCCGACGGCCGCGCCCCGCGGCAGGCTCTGCTCTGGTCAGGCCCTTCGCCGGGCAGGCTCTCCGCTGCCGCTCCCCTTCCTTCCCTTCTCCCGGCACAGGACGGAGCGGCAGCTGCCGCCGAGCACCGCCAGGTGACAGCCACAGGCCTCCGCTGCCCGCCGCCGCCGCCGCCTCCTCCCTCGGGCCGCTCCCCACCCGCATCCCTGGGCCGGTCGTGCTTCCCGGGGCCGGCCGCCAGAAAGGGGTTCTCCCCACCGCCCACTCCCCCGACTCCGCTGCAGAAAGCGCCTGTTTTCTCCGGATACCGCTTGCCTCTCGCCATTTGTTTTTCAAATGAGTTGCTAGAAAACGCACCTCTTTTTTGCCTTTTTTTTTTTTTTAATTCATTTTTCCCCTCTTTTTTTCCCCTCTCCTTTTTTTTTCCTTTTTTGTTTTGTTTTGTTTTGTTTGTTTTTGTTTTTCCTTTTTTCATAACCATATCATGTCTGGTATTGTATTTCTGTTTTCCCCTGAGGAAAGATGCCAGGAGAAGTAGGAACAACAAATAATGTGTGGGAGAGTGTTTTTCTTTTTTTTTTTCCCTTTTCATACCTCTGTTCAAAGCTTCTTTCTGTTTGGCTCCAGCAATATTGCAACTCTAATTCCCTGGCCTCTGATCTTTTCTTTTTCTTTTTTTCCCCCTTCTATTACAGATGCATTAACTTAATTTGGGGTAATAAGCCTGTTTGTGTTGAATCCCTTCATATCTTGATATTTGCATGGTAAAAGCTCTGCTTTTCTTCTGTCATATTTAACTCTTTCAAAATTATTTTTATTTTAGTCTTTTCCTTTCCTTCTTCTCTTTTGTTTTTCCTTCTCTTCCTATATCTCTTTTTCTGTTTTCCATTTTTCTGTCTTTTCTCTTCCCCCCCCCCCCCCCCCCCCTTTCTTCTCTTTACTCTTAATTCCTTATTTATTTTTCTTCCTTTCTTTGTCTCTCTCTTTTTTTTCCCTTTTAGTTATTCTGGAAAAAAAAAAAATACCAGAGAATTAAGCAAATGACCTGTAGCAATTAAGATGACTATGGGAAAACACTAGCTGTGAAGCGTATTTGCTTTACCAAGTATTCTCATCAGACAACTTGGCACAGAGTCCCCTGTTTGTTTGGGAGGGGTAAAAAACATGCAGTGGGGAGACTTTTTGATTGTTGCTGTTATTAATGGCAAATTTATCTTGCTCGTCCCAGGTTCCCACATGTTTTTAAACCATTACGGTATGTGGTTTCCAACCACAGATGAGAGATCTTTGAGGAAAATACTCCATCTGTTCAAAAATTGAAAGTGAAGCATTATCTTTTGCTTCTTGCCTTAGACATATGTGGCAGAAGCCAGCTTGTGCCCAGAGGCTGTGCCAATGATAATTTTCAGGCCCGTGTCTTACTGTGTCCCTCCTGCAAATGCATACATACCCATGCTTATATTCAGCCTACCTGCTAGCAAATGCACAGCATTGGTGACCATTCAGCCTGATGGAGGTACTCCCCATTGGGATCAGAGGGTCTGAGGGGTCCCTAAGCAGGAACTCTCTGAGTACTGCAGTCTCCTAGATGTGCCCTCATGGAGTTGCAGTCCCTCCATGACAGTGCTGCTCCCAGGAAGCTCACTTTTCAAGAAGTATGCCAAGGAGGGAAGACTGGGAAGGAAGCAACCCAAGAGGAGGCATCCTCAATCATATACAGCTTAATCCCTGGAGAACTAGGCTGGGCTTGTAGGATTTCCCCTGCTTCCACTCTGCATCAGAAACAGATGGGAGAAGAGTTTTCTGCTGAGGCTGGTTGGTAAGAAAGCATTATTCAGGATTGTAAAGTGGTCACAAGTCTGCAAACACTATTCAGGCTCATTGCCTTCCAAGGTTGGAGCTTCCTTGTTTGGGAAACTGATTTTTCCCTGCAAGGGTGCTAAAGTGAGATGCATCCCAGCCTCTCTGTATACTGCTATTAGACATTAACTGGAGAGCAGGGACTTGAGCTTCTCCTAAGCAAGCAAAAGTGTCTGCTATTTAGCAACCCTCTCTCTAAAATAAGGTTGTCTCAAGGCAGTAGGACAAGTCACATTAATCACACATTAACCTCACAAAATAAAATTTCATCTAAAATACCATCTTCTTTTTTTTTTTTTTTTTCCAAGAAAAAGCAGTGTTGGGAAAGGGGGAAAACTAACAAACCTTCCTAGCTCCCCACCAACCTATTTCCACGCACACCCCAAGCATACAAAATCCAGGCTATTAGCTTCAAGTGGGTTTTTTTACTCTGAAGAGTGTCTCAGTCCTTACTAGAGAAAGCTGTTTAACAAATAGGAAGGCATTTATATGCTCCATCTCTTCACAAGCATTTTACACACACGTACAGAACTTCAAGGAACACAAAAAAAATAGTTTCAGAGCTGTCAGAAATCTCTCAAGCCAGAGAAGCAACATGAACATACTCCAGACAAAGCTCTGCTGCGTTAGTCTACACAGACTGTTTATGCTCTCACTTTTTTGAGTGTCAGTTTCTCAAAGGATGGATAAATAAAAAAATATTCTCTCATATAATTACAGGACAAGTTTTGTGGTCTTCCACCCTGCTTGGAGTCATTAAGTTACTTTTTAAAACAAAACTCATCTTTCTCAGCTCCTTTCACGACGAAGAGCTGCTACGTTTCTCGCAGGGAGCTCTGCACTTGGGAGCTTTTAAGGGTTTCTAATCCTGGAAGACCAACTGACATCATCCTACTTCTTGTCTGCTGATGTTTCGTACAAGCCTCACATTTCCTTAGTGTTTTTCAGAGCCACCAATTACTGCAGCAATCTTGTGTTTATGTTCTGGTTTTGTGCAATTTTTTTCCTTCCCCTGATGCTTTCCTGGCTTGTGTCCCAACAGGCTGCTCTCTCTTAGACGTATTTTGTGCCAAGGGTTAAGCTGGACTAGCTCGTTACACCAAAAAAAAAAAAAAAAAAAAAAAAAAAAAAAAGGAGGGGGGAAGGGTGGAGAAGAAAGACAGAAATGGGAGGGATAAAGTTTTTTTTTCGCCTCATTTTCTTCATTGACTTCAGGCACCATGTGATCAGGAAGCCTGGCCTCTCTCCATTTCCCTTCCCGACCAAAAGGAAACATTGTGTAGCTGTTGCTTTGCCACCGGTGGGACGGCCTCTTCTGGCATTACGTAGGAGGATAAAAATAACCGGGATATTTAAGGCCAGCTGTGGAATCCCAGCGCAGGCAGAGCGAGCCTGGTCAGCTGCAGAGCTCCACCAGCCTCGGCCCCAGCCGCGGGCGGACGCACGCACGCACCAGAGCGATGCGCTGCATATGATGCAACTGCAAATGTATGCCTGGCAGCAGCAGCGCTGAAACAAACCCCGGGGAGGCTCAGACGAGGAGGGGTGGGGGAAGGGGGCGTTTTAAAAAGCAAAAAGAACGGGAGAACTGGAAAGCTCTTTTTCTTTTATTTTAACACACAACATGTTTCTAGCACAGCAGGTATTTCGCAAAACGCCTGCGACTGTCCTTGGTATTTGCTGTGCTTGCTGCAGGGGCAAGGTCATCCAGAGAGAGTGTGAGACCCTCTCTCTGCAGGCTGATTTCTGTGAGGTTTTCTCGGCTTCAGCTGCAAGCCACGGGTTTTGCAGAGGCCGGCAGCAAGAAACTACACTCAGCCCCCCAAGGAGAGGCTGGGGCAGCACCACGTTCCTTTATGGGCTCATTAGGCTTTTTTTCTCCAAATCACAAGTTTAGCTGAGTACAATGTACATCTTGTCTGTTAGCTGGAAGTAACAAAAATACCAAAGAAATCAAACAAAAACAAACAAACAACAACCAAAAAAAAAAGCCCACAAGAATCAAGCAGAAATAGCAGCTTTTAAAATATTTGGCTCTTTTGGGAGTCACAATTGTCAGAAACCTTTGGAGGTGATTTTTTTTCCTATTTGTTAAGCCTTTTTTATGCTGTACTCCACCTCTAAACTCTCTAAAGTGTAATAATACTGGACAGTGTCTGTCAAGACTGGAGCAACAAGAAGAGGTTGTCATTGCATGGACAGAATTATCAGCCCTTCATTCAAACTGGTATGTCATGGAAACCCATGCGACTTTAGCTTTCCTTCCCCCATTGAGTGCTAGGACAGTGCATGTGAGGAGAAGCAGAAGATACCATACATAGTCTCATTACCTCCGAATTTTGGAAGAGAACCACCTCGTGGCACCAGCACATGTCACCATCTATTGCCTTTCCTTCAAGAGGGCCCAAAAGAAGAGAAAAAGGGGCCCAGGGGACATTTTTCTCTCAGTGCCACCCTGTGCTGGGGCAGGACTGTGACAGAGGTCTCAGTATATCTGCTGAGAGCTGAGCATTTTAGGGAACAATGAATTTCCATGCATGCAGGTGCATGGCCCTGTGGGTTGTCAAAAGCTGCTCACATTTAAAAGAAAGAATGTGGCACATGACTAACCTGCTTAGAGCAAAGGAACGTAACAGCTATGGCCTTTCCTTCCCCATTCCTCCTGTGGTACTGAGGTCTTGTTTAGCCCAAATGGCCACTCTTGCCTGCCTACGACTGTGCAGAGACTCTCAGCCCTACTGAAAATCCCTGTGAAGAGGCTGAGAAACTACCAGTTCTGTGCAAATGATGGAGTTATCTGATTTCCTGGCACACTTGGAAAACCTTCTAATAAGAAAATACAAGGTTCTGTGAATGATTCCTGAAATAATGAGTGGCCTCCTCTCCTCTTGTAAAGGAAATAAGTTATAAAACTTGATGAGGGATGGAGATTGTTCTTGAGATTATTTCTGCTGCAGAGCCCTGCTGAATGTTAGCCAGAGAATAAAATTACTATCTTTGGGTTACTTCAGAATTTCCTTTTCCACAATCTGCAAGATCCATTTTAGAGAAATTGTGACAACTTTTGGGCACAAAATTACACTTTACTGCTGATGCAATCATGTGGGTTTATTTCAAGGAATTACTGGGGCAGAGAAGGGAGAAGGAAGATTAAGGACATTTGTGTAAGGGACTACACCTGCCTTTATCTTTGTTTTTGCAAGTGCTTATGGCCTTACTGTTATATGTTCTAGGTTGAGTGGAATACTGAAAACAGACAGAAAAACAGGCTGTTGAGAGGAATGGCTAGAGCCTCACTTTTCAGCCTTGCAATCAGCTCTCCATGTAGATATGCCTATAATCATTCACATTTAACAACACAGTGTTTGAGAACTCTTCAGACCAAATGGACTTTTATTTTCTTTATTACACTGGGAAGTAGTATCCTTGCTTTGTAGAAATATGGAGCAGCATAGGAAGAAGGGCAACAGTCCAATGCTCTACTTAAATTCCTTCTAGTTCCACTGGGAAAATAATTGTACACATCTGTGTGTAAACGGCAGAACCTGGGGTGTCACCATGCTTTGCTATATGTCAGTCTGCTCCCCAGCACCAGAGGAGAATCCCGTGAGTCACTTTCACATGTCAGAAAAAATCTGCTGGATGGGGGCCAGTTATTTCCTTGCTTCCTTCCTTTTTGATTTGCCTATAGGATGCAGGCTGAAATATTCTTCAGATGGGAGAAGCTGTTGTGGCAGCTCAGTAATACATCCTGCTTAGTGCAGCCACCTGGATTTATGGATGTCTTCCCTGGCACCCATGTCAAGAAGCAATTCATTCCCAAATTTTCTGGAAACTGGCTAAACCTGTGGATTTGTCCAAACACAAGAAGGGTCGGATGGAGGAACCCAGGAACTACAGAGCTGTCAGCCTGACCTCAGTGCCAGGGAAACTGATGGAGCAGGTTATCTTGGGGGTGATAAGAGCGCACCTGAGGGATGGCAAAGGGCTCAGGTCCAGCCAGCATGGGTTTAGGAAGGGCAGATCCTGCCTCTCCAACCTGATCTCCTTCTATGATCAGGTGACCCGCTTGGTGGATGTGGGGAGGCCTGTGGATGTGGTCTATCTGGACTTCAGCAAGGCCTTTGACACTGTCCCCCACAGCAAACTGCTGGCTAAGCTGTCAGCCCGCGGCTTGGATGGCAACACTCTGTGCTGGTTAGGAACTGGCTGGAGGGCCGGACCCAGAGAGTGGTGGTGAATGGTGCCACATCCAGCTGGTGGCCAGTCACTAGTGGTGTCCCTCAGGGATCTGTGCTGGGCCCCATCCTCTTTAACATCTTCATAGATGATCTGGATGAGGGCATGGAGTCAGTCATCAGCAAGTTTGCAGATGACACCAAGCTGGGGGCAGGTGTGGCTGGGTTGGAGGGCAGAAGGGCTCTGCAGCGGGACCTTGACTGCCTGGACAGGTGGGCAGAGTCCAATGGGATGGCATTCAATAGCTCCAAGTGCAGGGTGCTGCACTTTGGCTACAACAACCCCATGCAGAGATACAGGCTGGGGTCGGAGTGGCTGGAGAGCAGCCAGACAGAGAGGGATCTGGGGGTACTGATTGATACCTGCCTGAACATGAGCCAGCAGTGTGCCCAGGTGGCCAAGAGAGCCAGTGGCATCCTGGCCTGCATGAGGAATGGTGTGGTCAGCAGGAGCAGGGAGGTCATTCTGCCCCTGTACTCTGCACTGGTTAGACCACACCTTGAGTACTGCGTTCAGTTCTGGGCCCCCCAGGTTAGGAGGGACGTTGAGATGCTTGAGTGTGTCCAGAGAAGGGTGATGAGGCTGGTGAGAGACCTTGAGCACAAGCCCTGCAAGGAGAGGCTGAGGGAGCTGGGATTGTTTAGCCTGGAGAAGAGGAGGCTCAGGGGTGACCTTATTGTTGTCTACAACTACCTGAGGGGTGGTTGTGGCCAGGAGGAGGTTGCTCTCTTCTCTCAGGTGGCCAGCACCAGAACAAGAGGACACAGCCTCAAGCTATGCCAAGGGAAATTTAGGCTGGAGGTGAGGAGAAAGTTCTTCACTGAGAGAGTCATTGGACACTGGAATGGGCTGCCCGGGGAGGTGGTGGAGTCGCCGTCCCTGGAGCTGTTCAAGGCAGGATTGGACGTGGCACTTGGTGCCATGGTCTAGCCTTGAGCTCTGTGGTAAAGAGATCTTGATGATCTGTGAGGTCTCTTCCAACCTTGGTGATACTGTGATACATGAAGGGCCACCAAGTTTTCAGGATCTTAATGAGGACAGCAGCATGCTTGCATCGATGGGCTGGCTGCTCCCAGCCATTCTGGGTGCTGGTGGCAAGGGAGCAGGACCAGTGGTCAGGGAAATCCATAACTCCTTGGCTTCTCTGGAACAGCAAGGCTTGCTGCATAAAACCAACTCATTAGTCCACCAGGACTGCCATCATCCTCTTCCAGTGCTGAGAAGTGGTCTGTGGTGAATCTTCCTCCAAGCAGTTAGGGTGTCATCAGCCACAGATCTCTTCTCTTCTTGCTGCCACAGGGCTAATGGGACCTGCACAAAGTGCAGCACAGATGCCCACACTTCACAGTCATCTCTTCATGGGATGAAGTGATTCAGCTTTTCCAGAGGGGGAGGAACTGCCCAGCAAATTAAGCATGTGACATCTACCTGCACCAAGGTCTACCCAGGTGATAGTGCAGGAAAGTCAGACTGTAGAGGCATCCAGCCCTTGTGCAAGTGAATGTTTCTAACTGCAGCAGTTTGAAAAGCACTTACTGTGCTATCAGCACATGAAACCACTTGTCATTAAAACATTTTCATCCTGGGCTGCCATGGCCATGCAAAGAGAATGGCAGGCAGGGGTGTTTGTTTGGGTGCTGTCATGCAGCCAAATCTTTGCAACAAACACAACGCAGCCAGTTTCACATGCTTTTGAGTTTCAGAACAAAAGTTTCACACAAACTTAATTGGCCTCAGATTTTTAACACTGCTAAGTAGTTGTAATGCCTCAAAAAGAGTTATTTCTTATTGACGATTTCCCTCTGATACAATTTCCAGTTGGTGCTCCCATCACACCTTTACTAAATGTGAAAGAAGTCCAAAACCATCAGTGCTTAAACCTTAAGTCTTTTCTTTCACACATAGATTGCCATGTTGTTAAAATGAGATTTCAAAGTCTCTGCAGTTGTTTTCTTCTCCTGGTGGTGTTTTTCATCCAGTAGCCAGTACAGCCAAGCACAAAATAAAGTTCACAGTCTAGAATTTAACAGGCCTCTTTTCCTCCCATCAGATGGCCTGATCTGCTGCTGAAAAATGTAAGTGGATGTTGTTTCATGTGAACATGAAAGGCAGTCTAACAGGGCCCTCAGTTCTTTTTACCCTGATGCTCTGTTTGCCCTGATACATTATATATCTGCAACTAACCTACATGATCTTCATCATAAGACTTAATTTCTATGATTTGTCTTTGGCTGTGTTTGCAATCATCTCCTGGTAGTAGACTCCGTGTGACAAATTTCCCTCATGGTATCTTTCATTCTGTATGTGCACTAGCACAAGAAAGTAAAATTCCTTGTGGGACCTCCTGTTGCCTTGGCCTGCAGTGGTGGCTTGCTGGGGATCATCTGCCCAGCAGGATGAGGGACCACCCCCTGTTACAATGTGAAGAAGCCTTTGCTCCCTCTCTGTCTTTTTAAAGTAAACTGCATTTTGAAGAAGTCAGGTTTGTTTTACCCTACTGACACCACTGTGATTTCTCCCTTTATTGCTCCCTTCCTGCTTGGAGGAGGACCTCAGACTCCTCAGCACCTCACCTTTACAGAAATAAATGTTCTTTGATGCAGAAGAGATCTGCTATACTCAGTGTCCCAAAATGCTTTCCAGCTGAAGGCATCCTGAAAACACATCTAGCAATATCAGTGTTTCCCCTCAAAGGTGGCAAGTGAGCAGAGGAAACTCCCAGCCATTGCACATCTATATCCTATAAGGAACTGCCTTCAATCTCCATAAATAAAATGAAGGTGTGGTCTTCAACTGATCTCAGTTTCTGGAGTTCCATTGAATTGAACAGAACTAGGATAATTTACACCAGATGAGCATCTGCCCTCAACATATGTTACATTATGGTTCAACAAGATAGATTCGGTTTGCCTTGGGGGAGGAGCTGTTGGAGGGGAGAATTAGGTTTGCTCATGTCTAGGAACCATGAGCTGCAAAATCCCCAAGTGAGAAGGTAAATAGGGAAAAGAAAGCATTACTTTGATAGTTCTTCTTATTTCCAGTGATTAGGGTGGGAAAGAGCAGACTGTGTGGGAAACAGGCTTCCCTACACCCATTTTGGCAGCTTGTGATTGGACCCTGACCAGACGTTTATTAAAACAGCCTCATACGTTGTGGTCTTACTAAAGAACAATACAAAACCAACTAAATGTTAATGTATTCAGTCTGTTCCTGCTGAGATTTCTGCCTCCCTACCTCCCTGATTACTAGAGAAAGCGGGGGGGGGGGAGGAGGAGAGGGGGGAGGGAAGACTTATTTAAAAAAAAATAAAAAAGAAGAAGAGAAAGAGTTTGTATTCCCAGCCTCAGCTGATAGATCTGCCTTAGCCTCCCAGAGTTTTTGCAATTAGAACAAAGGGTCCTCAGGACAAGAACTATAATTGGGTTTTAGCGTTCATACATTTTCACTCAGCCCAGGTTAAGCATCCAAGCAAAATCAAATCATTGACACCAGAAAACTCCAAAGGCAGAGTGTCTTCAAAAAAGGGTAGCAGATCACATCTCATACTTGTTTTGTTTTGTTTTGTTTTAATGTACTGAAGATTGTTTATCCTACCAAACCAGAGAAAAAGCTGCGCTGCAAATGCATGTAAGCCAGAGATGTCAGATAATCTGAACTTCCACAGCAGGAGTGAGGAGTAGAGAGGAAATAAGTATTTCAGCCAGCAAAAGCCCTGGAGCAGAATGTGTGACAGAGCTTCCGACTGTTGACAGGGGGTGGCAAGGTTTCTAACCCGTCCCTCTTGCTGAAATTCATGAAGGCTGTGCATCTCAAACCTGCTGCCAGAACAGGTTTTGTAGTCCAGTTTTTTCAAATGCCTCCATTTGCTTTAGACAGTCAGCACTGTGGTGGTAAATCAGAGAGGCCAGGACCTTCCCTCTAGCTGCAGCTTACATCCAGCTGTATCACTATCTTCATCCCTGCATCCTTCAGAGAGCCTCCTCCAGACAAAATGTGCCCAGACATTGTCTGGAAAAGGCCAGCTGGCAGCATGCCCACACCATGCCAGGGCATGTGCTGGCAATTAAATGATATAGATGATCATGACCAGTGCTCAAGCACATGCTGTGGCTCTGTTGGATTTACTGGTATAGACACATGCAGCAGGACCAGCTGCAAGCAGCCTTTCTATGGGAAAAAGATCAGACCCAGAACACACAAGGAGAGAAATAGATTTTCAGGCAATGTTGCTGGTAACAGTCTAGGGCTCTTTTCTCTAAGGTTAACATTCACTGCTTGAGAAAAACAATGCTTTGGGAGGTCTGCAGGCAAGATGTGGTTGTGGTGGGTCATCCAGATCCACAAACAACAATGCCTTTTTGGGTAGGATTTTCACATCTGTTCTTCTCTGTCCTAAAACTGATTTCACTGAAACAAATCTCAGACAGCACTGGGCACTTTCAGAAAACTTTTGCCATCACTTCCCTTCTCCAAAGACAGAAATGAGCTCCTTGAATGGACAGCATGTGAATGATGGAGAGTATGCAGGACTGGGGCCTACCTCCAAGTCATTATGAAGAATTTTTTTACACCTTTTTTTTGGGGGGGTGGGGGCGGGGGGGGACACTGGAGGGGAAAGGAGTCTTGCTGGGGCAGATATTGCTGAAAATAATTTCTATAGGTAAGTCAATTTGGTGAAAATGAAAGCTGGGCTGAATGCAGAATCAGTGTAGCCGTGGAGCTGGAAGCCATGTACAGAGGGGTCTTAAATGTTCTGCTAGACATCTAGGTCCAAGTTCAACCCAGCATTTTGCTGTGGTCCCAGAGGAAGCCAAGCTGAGTGGTACTTTTTTCCTGTAAGAATCAGACTTTTAAGAACTATCAGGAAAGAAACCATCTGGACCGCCTAATGTCTTATGTATGGATGATGGTGGAGATGTGGAAATAACTGTCAACAAATTAATGAAACACACCAGACCTTTACTACATTCTACCAGCAGCAGGTACTAACAAGGATCATGTTGCCTTCCTATAATAAAGATGAGGTTGACACAGTCTTCCTACTGCAAGGAATTAGGTATGTGCATTACCTATAAGCACTGTGAGTTGTCTCACTGACGAAAAAAAAACTGAGAAATGTGTCTTACAGGGAAGCAATCCTTTGTAGGACCACTCCTTTATCTCCTTGCTGCCATCCCAGCCTATCTGGTAAGTGCCTCCCCTGACATCACAGGCGAGAGTTACAAGAGCTATCCCTGATGTGGCCATGATCCAAACTGCTCTCCAAGCAGCCACAAGCAAAAGCTGTGCGTGACACATGCATGGATGCTCAGCGGTCACCAACCTGGTGGTCCTGCTCCTCAGGTAAGGAGTACACAGATTTGCATCTGTGTAGATGGAGACCACAAGCACAGTCAAGTATCCCTCTGGTGAAGAAACTTTGAGCCATGGCAAGTGATGTTAATTTTCTCATCATCCACCCTATCAGCAAGGGAAACTGCAGTCATCTGGAGACACCTGAAATGCACGCTGATGCTCTTGAGTTACCAAAGCTGACCAAATAATTGTGCAGCTTAAATTATTTTATTTTCAACTGCTGCATTTCAGGATCATGACTATAGATTGTAAGCATCCATACTGTAGCATCTGAACTGCTCTTAGCTGGGTGGATCTTGCACTGGCAGGTCAAAAAGAAAATATTTCTACTCTCTTTCTGCAGGAAAAATATCACATGCTAGCCACCACTTATTTTTCATAGGCAAACTATCCAGTTCTCTGTCTTAATTGTCAAAAAACAATATCTCTGCACAAATGCTTTTTATATAGTATATAATTTACAAAAGTAACACTGTTTAGTGCAAAGCCACGCATCTTGGCCCAACAATGCAAACCAGGAAGATGCTAAAGTAAGAAATTTGGCTAATTAGATGTTTAAGCCTCTTGCCAGTATTTTGATGAGCAGAGAGTAAAAAGTACAGTAACTGCAATATTTTGGATGTTCTCACATTCCTAGGCATTCATGACAGTTAAGCCAAAAGCCCTTTTACATACACAAAGAAAGTTCTTGATGTCTTCTGGAAGGTTAAACACTCTGAATTCTGAAGAGACGTTGGAAGGCCAGTCAAAAAGGAGCAGCAGACTCCTTGAATTGCTAGCTGCACCTCCACACTGACTGCAATTGGTTGTGGAAGCTGAAGTGAAGCATTGGGAAGCAATTTCTACTGTCATCAGCAGCTCCCCTTGCAGCAGCCTGGTAGCCACACTGCCATGTTACTTTACACACTTCTTTGTGTGAAGTCTGAAACATTTACCTGCATTTACCTGCAGCCAGGTGTGCAATGGCAAGCAGCATCTTAAATAAAAGGCAGGATTTAGGAGGGCCAGGAAAACTGTCAGTTTGTCACTACAGATGTCAGGATGGCATCTGAAGCATTTTGTACACTCCCCTCACAGGAGTTTTAGAAGTTTAGGCAGTATTTCACTGATGAAGGACAAGAAGGTAGGGGGCAGAGTGATTGTTTGGGGGCTTACTCTTTGGAAATTATTGGTTTGGGCCATGGTCAAAAATGAAAAACAGGGCAAGAAGGACTAGTTTGCCCAATGCCATGATTCCTATCAATGTTTCATTTTTCATCCCCTTTATTCTCTTCCTCCTTAGAAGAGTGCATGTCAGGATTTTTTCAGCATCCCACAAAGTTTTGTTCAGCAGCAGGAAAGAGTTCTCACACTTTGCAGGGTGCACCAAACCTGAAAGCTGAAACAAGCCATACTAGTACCTGTAGTCATGGAATTCTTTTTCACATGGACTGGGGAAGCATCTGGCTGTAGACCACAGCATCTGATTTTTGTGGGCATATATTCAGCTATCTCAAGCACTGGTTGTACCTCAAATGAATTTCTGAGTTATCAAGAACTAGCAAATCATTTCTCAGAAGATTGTTTTCTCCAGACTCTTCTTTTTGTTTGCCCAAGGACATTGGCTCTTCTTGAAGAACCAGACATATAATTAGAAATTAATGTCTATTTGCTTTGATGGATTTTGCCTCTTTTCTGAATCCTGAATTATCCACAAAGCTGTTACAAACAGAATAGAATGTACTTGTTCATCAAAAAAAAAAAAAAAAAAAAAAAAAGTATTCACCCATTTCTTCAGGGATTAATTCTCAGTTTTGTTTGTGAGTGGCTTGTTGCAAATAGTCATAAATTCTACTGTGTTGGGTTCCAACCCCGGAGTGATCTTTGTCTGGACTTCAATGCGGCTTTGCATAGGGGGGGCCTGGCCACACAGATCTCATTGCAGGATTGGGCAATGGTTAGTTACATAAGTCATATGATGTTGTTTCTGTTCTCTGACTGGCTGACTTATGTAACTACAGAACAATAGCATGTATCTGAATATAAAGGCAAAAACCATGCCTCGTATTTATTCTTCTTGAGAGTCTGTTCAAGGGCTGGATTCTGCTGTCTGTGCAAGCTATAAAGATACTTTTTTGACAGTCTTTTCATTGGGGAGGACATCTGGACTAGGTGACATTAACAGAGCTACTGAGATGCTTTGCGTGAGTTCATCTGAGGACTGTTTGAGACACTGATCTCACATATTCTCCCCAGTAGCAGTTGAAATAAAAAGGAACAAAACCAAAGAGAACAACTCATGAAACTGGGACATCCAGCAACATAAATCCTTGACTGCCATGCTACTGCACTGATTTACACCTTGTAAATGTCTAGCCTTCAAGTTTAATGTTTCTCTTATTCCACTTCAGGAGAATGAAAAGGCTTTAAACCATGCCCAGGGTTAAAAATGGATAGCTTAGGGTAAAACATTATAAAGTTAGTGTTAGTGTGCTTATTCTTAAACTTATTTTCCCCATTTGTTGATTTCATTAAAATCTGGATGTGATTTCTTCTCAGAGAGGGAAAACAGGAATCCGTGGCTTTTGTTGTCAGCTGATGTTTCATTTTCAGTCATCTATAAGATTCATCCCCAGAAAACATAATACAGTCTTCTGGAGTTTTTATCACAAGTTTTCCATTCTGCCTTTATTTTGTGGGCTTTTTGTTGTTTGTTTGCTTTTTTTTTTTTTTTTTTTTTTGGCTTTTGGGGGGAGTTGGGGGTTCTTTTTTGGGTGGGGGGTGTGTTTTGTTTTGGTTGGTTTGTTTGGAGGGGTGTTGAGGTTTAGAGCTTTTTGGATTGTTTTGTTTTGTTTTGGGGTTTTTTGGTGGTTTTTTATTACTTTTTCTCCTAAGGTCCCAGTTCTTGGAGTCATGTGATCTCAAAAAAAAACACTCCTTGCTTCCAGTGTTTTAATAGTAAGTTTCTATCTGGCATTGTTGTAGAGAAAAGACCAAAAAACATAAACCCTCAAGGCTGAGTAAAAGAGCACACAATTTACAATTTTTTTAAACCTCATGATTTCTCAATCTTATGTTTTTGAGGATAGCTTGACTAACAACTTTTAAAAGGCTCAGGGCTGGCAATGTTAAAGTAGAATCAGGAGGACACCATGGCTTAAGTTCATGCAACATGACTTGATTGTCTTCCAGTACTTAGGAGATGTTAACCATGCAGCAGGCAAGTACTTTCCTAACTTATGAAAATATAAGACCATTATGGCCCATCTAAAGCAATTTTGTTCTTTATGCATGCTGGCTTTTAGTAGAGTCCCAAAGTACACATTATTTATGTGGCAAGATTCATCACCCCAGAGAGCATTATTGCAGCCCACAGTGTGAATACTTGTACATATCCTTTACAATCTTCAGTCTAAACATGAGGTTTGACATGGGCATCGGACACAGCAACCCAAAATTTAAGAGGTTGATGCTCTCATGAAATCTTCTAGCTTTTGCTTCATGGATAATTTCTAACCACATCCACTCCCGTGATGTCAGTTTCTAACCTGTTATTTATGAAAGTAAATGCAGCAGGTTATGTCCTGCAATGTGCAGTACAGCCAAGGAAGCACCTGTCTTTGCCTCCTTCTTTTTTAACATTGGAAACACTTTTTGTGTCCTGAAACTTTGACTTTGTTGAGAACTTGTTTTTTAATGTATTTGTTCCAATGCCTCTAACACAGATCTACTTAGGACACTTTGCTGGTGGCAGAAACAATGTGGCCAGTAGGACAAGGGAGGTTATTCTTCTCCTGTACTCAACACTGGTCAGGCCACACCTTGAGTACTGTGTCCAGTTCTGGGCTCCTCAATTCAAGAGAGATGTTGAGGTGCTGGAATGTGTCCAGAGAACGGTGACAAAGCTGGTGAGAGGCCTGGAACACAAACCCTATGAGGAGAGGCTGAGGGAGCTGGGGGTGTGCAGCCTGGAGAAGAGGAGGCTCAGGGATGACCTCATTGCTGTCTACAACTACCTGAAGGGAGGCTGTAGCCAGGTGGGGGTTGGTCTATTCTCCCAGACAACCAGCAACAGAACAAGGGGACACAGTCTCAAGTTGTGCCAGGGGAAGTGTAGGCTGGATGTTAGGAGGAAGTTCTTCCCAGGGAGAGTGATTTGCCATTGGAATGGGCTGCCCAGGGAGGTGGTGGAGGCACCGTCCCTGGAGGTGTTGAAGAAAAGCCTGGATGAGGCACTTAGTGCCATGGTCTAGTTGACTGGATAGGGCTGGGGGATAGGTTGGACTGCATGATCTTGGAGGTCTCTTCCAACCTAGTTGATTCCATGATTCTAAAATATAATTCTAGAAGTTGAGTACATTCTTCATGGCTCAAGAAAAGCTTGCAGCAGCCAGAGTCAGAGTCGTGTAGTGGTAGGAGGATTACCATTGTTACATATAAATAAGTCTATTCCTGGACATCCCAGGTGCTCCTGAGAGCCAGCACAGGGAGCAAGCATTAACATCTCCAGAATTATGTGCTTCCTACTTTGAGAATTCCTTCTGTGTGGTACCTCCCAGAAACAGTACCTCTCATTCCTGCAGAGGAGGCGAAAGCCTTTGTGATGTGCTGCCGGAACTCCACACTAAAGCCTTCCAGTGGAGACAACTATATATTTGAAGAGAACGTGGCTGTGGTGAAGAATGAATGAACAGTTCCTCACTGCTTAGACATACGATCAAGCTACTGCATTTGTACCAATTCCCCATCACCAGCTGACTTCATACATACATATATGCTGCCACAACAGAGGCAACACACATTAGCTAAGGCTTTTCATTTAGATCAAGCTCTTTTTTTTTTTTTTTTTGGGGGTGGGGGTCTAAGATCACGCTATGCTGAAAAGCCATTCTTTGTCAAGTTACAATAGCTCATGGAGGCGAAGCCTCAAGGAAAGTGAGTGCAACAGATGCACAGCTAACACAGTTTTAAAGGATCATATCCTGTGCTATGGGACTCGGGCAGAGGAATTGGTTAGTACATCATTTCTGGACACTTGTGAGGTGCCATACAGAAGAATGAATGACCTTCCTCACCTGAATGCTATTTTAATAATTTTGAAACATCTTCCTTAGATGTCTCACGATTATTATTCCTGCTGATTAATGGTATGCCCCTCAAACACATTTCTGGGCACACGTACAAAGACTTTTTAATAGTCCTTAACAATGGCCAACAGCTGGCCACAAAACCAGATGATTCTCCACCCTTGTAAACCCATGTGCACCAACAATAAAAAAGCCTTCTGGCTACTTAAGAGCCTGATGGAACAGATTAGTCTTGTTATGAACTGGATTTTATAAATAAAAATTAAAAGGAGGAAAATATTTTAGTTTGTGCATTCATAGGCTGAAAACAGACATAGGTTTCACATTCCGGAGTAGCCAGATGCAGAGGTCTAATTGTTAGAGCTAAAGTTAATCTTCCAAGGGCTTCTTTAAGTCTGGGATGGGTTGTTGGGGCCTCTTTGTTGGCTGGTTTTTACTTTTCTTTTTAACTTTGCTGTCGCCCCAGTAAATCACTTCCTGAGGCAGGAGTGATGTGTCTCTGTTACTCAGAGGCAGAAATTTCAGGAATGATCTGCAAGGCTTTGCTCTCCAGGTCCTGCCATAGCATCACAGGCAGGCGGTCTGGGCACATCAGCTCCTTCATAGATTATTCCCACATGCTGTGGAAGGGATGTGCTTGCCACTGTGAATGCCACTGTGAATGCCACTGTGAATGCCAGAGTTTCCCCATGCCCCTCAGGAAACGGGAAGGTGAGTTTGGAAAGCTGCCGGACCCAACAGCCATGTCATGATCCTGCAAGGCAGGAAACGGGGAAGCCAGGCCAACCCTTTTCTCCATGCAGCTTGCAATAAATCTCCCAGCTGGATCTATTAGCTTTGCATCCAACACAGCTAGATGATTTCTGGAGTGGAGACGGCCACCCTGGGCTGGCACTAGAACCTGGCCACACACCTCGAGCCATCTGCACAGACATTCACCAGCAGCAGTGGCCCAGCTTCATATGCACCAAGCTGTAGCCATGCCAGCAATAAACACAAATAATAGACAGCACCTTCTCTCCAATGCAGTAGTTCTGTCCTGCTTCCAAGGCACAGGGGGACAGACTTCCTTTCTCTTGATTTTTGATTGGTTGTTTTCTTTAGCTCTGGAGCTAAAAATCTCTTGCCCCAAATCTCTTGTTTGTTTGTGTCCTTTTTTTAGCTCTGGAGCTGGTGTGCAGTCAAAATAGCAGAGAGGGAGAGGAGTACTGGACAAGCCATTTGAGGTTGAAGAGATACGCTAAAAAAAGATAGGGGGGAGGGAGAAGCCAAAACAAAAACCCAAAAGCTAACAACTCTTAAGAATGTCCTTTTGTTGTTAGCAACTATTTAATGCTGGGGCTAATTTACAAGGGAGGCTTTGTTGAAGGTTCAACACCTTCAATTATGGCATTAAGAGCTCACAATAATTACTCTTCAGACCTTCCAGAGATCCTTCAACACAGTGTGTGTGTGAGGAGGGGTAGGCCAGACTTCAGTTCCTAATGTTTTAAGGGTTGGGGTTTTTTTAAACAACAAAGCAAGCAGAAAGCCTTAATGCCAATAATTATTGTGACTATGATGTCATTATACAACAAAAACCAGCAAATGAAGGAAACAAGTCTAATTCTCATCTTAACTCAAATGGGACTCCTCTGCTAGTGGACTTCTGCAGGGATAAAAAAAGGGGGTTTTCACAGCCCAGGTATGCCTAATAGAAGTAAGGAACTAAGGAATTTGGCATAAATCTTAGCACAAGCAGTATTTTTTACTGCCCTGGGCAGGATTTGAAGAAATGTCTGCCTCTGTTTCATCAGGTCATGGCATAGTTGAGCCCAGCACCTTGTCTCACTGAAAGGACCCTTACTGATGTTAGAAAATGACTGATTATTTGCATTCCTAGCATTCTAAGAAGTAGCTGAAATGGTCAGGGGTGAAGTCCTGGGGAAGACGACTTTATTCCTGCGGAGAGGTCTTCCTCCTCCTACAGGGACTAGCCAAATCTCCTCTAAGCAGTAAAAATGGACAGGGAGTAATTCAGCAGGCATGGGTAGGACTGAGCAGAGCCACATTCCTGCTTCCCATGAAAACAAAAGGAATCTCATTGTTTGTATCTGGAGAGATTAGGTTTGGGTTTCTCTTTCCCAATTCTCAATCCATCCCTTCAAAGGTATATCCAAGGCTCGTATAACAAGGGTTAAGTAAGGGAATTTCCCAGAGCAGAGAGAAGATTCCTATGCTCTCTTTAGAGTGAGTAGCACACAAAACCGTGGCTCCTCTGAGCTGCACTGCCTTTCAGAAGCCATTGCAGCCATTGGAGCTCTCCAGAGACTGACTTGAATTACAGCAGGGATGTTGTCCATCTCTGACAAATCCCATCATCTGATAATTCAGATATCTATGATAATTCATAGATTCATAGAATACCAGGTTGGAAGGGACTTCAAGGATCATCTAGTCCAATCTTTCAGGTTAAGAATATACTTTAGATGAGATGGCCCAGCAGATCACATTCACAGTATCACAGTATCACAGTATCATCAGGGTTGGAAGAGACCTCACAGATCATCAAGTCCAACTCTTTACCACAGAGCTCAAGGCTAGACCATGGCACCAAGTGCCACATCCAATCTTGCCTTGAACAGCTCCAGGGACAGCGACTCCACCGCCTCCCCAGGCAGCCCATTCCAGTATCCAATGACTCTCAGTGAAGAACTTTCTCCTCACCTCGAGCCTAAATTTCCCCTATTACCATTCCCAAAATGTCATTGTTTGTGAAAGGTAGCTTAGAACAGGGTTTATGTTACACAATATTTTTTACGCAGTGAAACAGTTCCTTTTACACTGCATGGGTGGACAAGGTACCTCCTATGTACAGCACCTTACGTATGCTTATAACTACCAGAAAGAGTTTTCAGTAAAACAGTTGGAGGTTCTTTTTCTCCAAACCATAGCATGCAGCTGCACTGGTAGAATTTTGTCATATGTCAGTCTGGGGCATGTATTAGCCTCTGTGTAATCCTGACTCCTGCATGGGCACTGCTGAAGCACCTGTGCATGCAGAGAGAGTTGCAAAATACCCCTTTTGGAAAGGCCTCATGGAAAGAATGAGTTGGTCTCAGAAAAGCTGGGTTGGGCCCCAGGTGGGTGGTAGTCCACGGCCTCAGTGCCATTTGGCCTAGTGGAGATGAAAGATCTGCCAGACTCCCAAGGAAAATATTTATCATAGCTGGGCCAAAATCCATAGTGTGTGATTTCTGACCTACTCAAATCTGGTTTTGGTTCAGTTGTCCTGCTACTGCAGAGATACTGCTTCAAGTAGTTTTCTTCTGCCAGTGCTAGCAGAAGGTTTTAGATGTTTCCCACCACTGAGCTGTGCTTTGGTGCAGACATGGGCATTAAGGACAGTGCCTTGTTTTCTACTAGCCTTGGCTGAAGAACCCAGAAGTTGGTTAGATTAAGGAAGCACTGAATGATACCTCCAGTGATTTGGCTTCATTGGCCGCAGGCTCTGCAGTGACCTGTAAGGTTTGCCTCAGGGGAACATCCTCCTGAGTGCTCTGGTCTCTATCTCCTGTGGAAAACTCTGGGAATTAGATGTTTAGGTAATTGCAGGTGCAATAGTGCAAAGTTGCGGGGGTTGAGGGGTGAAGGTGGAGGAGAGAGTGAGAGGAAAAAGTGTTTGATGCTCCCATCCTCTACACTCTTTAGTCAGATTTCCTCCAGTTGTGCACTGGTATGACATGTAGGACATGTAGTCTGCCGCTGTTTTGCTGTCATGGGCTGAGTTGGATCTGATAATGATATTCAGTACCACACTTTAGTCATGCCAGTTTTAAAATGAAAGTTCTGGCTGGAGCAAGGTATCATGGGGCTTGAAGTTCAGACTGTACTATGAGAGGTTTCCTGTTTTCAGTTGCTGCTTTTGGTTTTTGGGTTTGGGGTGTTGGTCTTCTCTGCTGGGCTGGCTGCAGATCCAGGGTTGGGAAGGGTTAGAGTTAGGAGCCACTGCTGTTCCTTCTGCATGTTGCAGGCTTCAAATAGGCTAAAGTAATTGTGCACTGTATTATCTCATTAAATTCCTTATCTCGAGCCAGAGGCTTTTTTGTGTTCCTTTCCCTCCTGTCTGTGGCAGGGGGGTAGGTTTCTTGTGAGAGTGGGCTGTGTCAACTCAGGACAGTTACAAAGAATGAGGACAGCTTCTTTCATCCACACAAGTTTTGCAGCATTCCACCTTCAGTGTTAAGGAAACAACTTCTCGTGTCCAAAAGAGAGCAGGAGGAGGAGGAGGCCAGGGTAATACCACTCTGATGCAACATCACATGGGCTGGTTTGAAGACAAGCCAAAAACATCAAAATAAATTCAGCTAGCCATACCTGCAGGTATCCTTTCCAGTTCAGCCCATGCTCACTGCACGTCTGCAGCACTCTAAATCAGATGCTGATGCATTTTATTTACAGCAAATTTAACCTAATCTGTTTTCATGCTAACTTCCTGCTTATGTGGATACCACATAAGCACATGCCCAATCCAGTTACAAAAAGAATGAGAAATACAGGGAACGCTACGCACCTTAAGTAAGCATAATAAATTGCCAGAGATGTGGAACATACCTGTGCATGTGAGAGGAAAAAAGAACCAAAGAAAACCCAAGCCAAACCATAGATAGATAGATATCTGACTTTCCCCAGCCATTTCATTAGAAGTAATAACATGTCACTTGCAAGATTGCATCCCCTAAAATCGACTGGAAGTCCTCTGACATGTTAAAAACAGAGGCATTGCATTGCAGAGGAGTGGGAAGAAATAGGGAAATATTAGCAATAGGCAGGCTTTTGCAGACTGTGCTGGCTATTGAGGAACAACTAGTTGAAAGGCACAGTAAACTATAATGAGTCACTACAGCTCCCAGGCCTCCTGAAAGAAAGGAAAAAAAAAGTCTAGTGGAGAGTTTCACAATTTTCCACCATGTGAGTAAATTGTTTTGGATAGCAGTAAGGCAACACTGCTTGTATGAGACTGGGAGTGGCAGCTGTACGTGCCTACAGTGAAAGGAAGAGGGTAACACTCAGAGACTGAAGTCACCAAATGAATCAAGATTTCAGTGAAGAGAAAAGGTAAGCAAAAAAGCATTGAAACAGGGAACAGGGTCAGGGAAGATGCAAAGGAGGTGTCAATAAAATGGAAGAGGAGAATGTATGACTCCAGATATTAGTTATGACACCTGTTTATAGCCACTAAAAACAATTAGAAATACATGTGTGTGTGTGTGAGTGTGTGTGTAAATATACATATATAGACACAAACAAAATCTTGTATTCATTAAGCATTTATCATCTGTAAGTCAATTGATTTCAGAGACACTGCTTGAAAGTACCTTGCAGAAGAAGTTGCTCTTACCAGGGCACAGGGGATGGGCTTCACCTGCTGCATCCAGGGGGCTGAATTCACCAACCCTGTGAAACAGCCCATCCCAGAGATGCTGGACCTTGGGTTGCGTTTTTCAGCCAGGCTTACCGTCTGAACACAAGGCAAGGAGGGATTTCCTGCAGCCACGGTGCCTGGCTGGCACGGCAGGCACAGAGCAGCTCCAGCAAGTGGAGCAGCCTTGTTGTGACAGCCGAGGCCTCTGCTCAGATCTGTTTGTGGAGAGGTTAACAAACACTTTTTAGAGGTAGATACCTACTGCTGACAGCAATTTCACCTCCTCCTCCCCTCCCCCTCCTCAAGATCAACACCAGCCCTGTTGCCAGCCTCTAATTAATTTCTTTTTAATCCTGTCGGGTGGTGAGGATGTGATGAGCTTCACTAGTGGAAGAGTGTTTAGGGAGACTGATAATTACGTAGTCATTAAGCCAGATAAGCACACCGCAGTCTTTTGCAACGCTGTGTCAGTTGGCTCTCTCCAAGCCGTGACACAAATGCAGGATTAAACTGGCGATTAGTAATCATCAGGTATCAAAGAGTAACAACCTGGAAGACTTCTCCTATGCCAGGTCCGGCATTCCTCTCCTGAGAGGTGTCCTGGGCCCCCTGCATGTGGCTGAGCATCTAGGGGAGTCAGGGAGAGGCAGGATATCTGCTGATGTTTCTCCACCAGAGCCGCAGTTGTCATAGTCACAGTCCTCCCCCAAATCTGGTGATGGACAGATGTTATTCTCCTGTTCCAGAAGTCTGGTCATGTTCCTGCCATCTTGTGGAAACCAAAAAGCTTTCACTAGGTAAAGTGGATGACAGAGGGTAGACTGAAGTAAGAAGCCCTTCCAACTCAGCCTGTGGGAACTGTGCCCAGGTGAGGGACCCAACATTGAGCCCTTGGTCCTCCTGACAGTACTGCTACCTGAGATGGGAAATCCTGCATGAGGGCAAAGCAGCATCCTGCAGGTGATTCTCACCTATGTATCTTCCTGTCTCAATTCTCCACCACCACAATCTTCCTGGTAGACTTTGATGAAAATCCCTAAAACACTTTAGAGATCCTTAAAAACACTTTAGGTTGGCTTAAAACAGCTTTCTGTATTCTTTTGATTTCCACTAGGAAACATTCCCCAGCCACTTTTTTAAAACCATCTAATCTACTGAATGAAACTATTCTAGAGAAAGCAAGCAACCCAAAATTCTGCCTGTGTGGGGAGGAGTGGAGAAGAGAAGGTAGTAGACTAGACTCTCCTCCAGCTACATCTCAGACCTTGTGACAAGGCAAAACAAAGCCCTTGAGTTTTATTCAGCCCTTTCAATTTCTTTCCGTTTCTGTGAACTTTCATAACTGTTCACCTCACAAAGGTCAGTTACATATGTTGGAAACATGTTCCAGATTCAAGGTACGATGGAGAAAGATCTGTCACGATACAAATATCAAGGACATTAGAAGTTGCATATGAAGAAGCTCCAGCAACGAACAGCTGAGGTAGCATTTTCCTGAGACAGACCTGGTCCCAAACCCAGGATCATCTAATACTGCCATCATACTAATACTGGTACTCACATAAAGAGAAGTAATGGAATGAGATCAGCTTATATGCCTGAACTGGACCCAAAGATTTGGTCCAAAGGTTTTCCTTTAGGCCAAACCAAATTGCTGTCTTTTGATTCCACATCCTAGAGGAACAAGATGCCTTGGCACCAGCCATGTCCCAGGCACTCACATTATTAAGTGAACTTAACTCTGAGCCTTTCTGCCTTTTCAAAAAATTAAAGAGCAAAGCTGATGCAGCTTAAGGGTGAAGCAAGATGTCACCAGGTAGCCTGACATCCTAAGCTGCATGAGCAAAGAGGACTCACCCAGCCACCTCCAAACACCATAGTGCAGATATTTAGGGGAAAAGAGACATAAATCCTGGAGATCAGTGCCAGACACTGCTCCACTCTTGCAGTCCAGCCACACTAGGGTGCCCACAGACATGTTTTTCTGCACATCATGGCACCTTCCCTCAGGAGTGGGAGCCAGAGGGCATGTGTGTGGGAACTGCTGCTGAGGAAATAAGTGGCAGTGCCTGGCAAAAAAGAGATGGTCCTCAGGTAGACTGAGAATGCCCTTTTACACTAATTGTTTCTCAAGCTGGAATCCCTGTGTACGACTGACTCCAGCAGTCCTGTAGCACAGGAAAAGTGTTGTGTCATTTTATTTGTTTATTCTGTTATCAACAGAAATGCCTCACTGAGCCATGCCAGGAGGAAAGTCCTCTTTTAATGTAAACCTGTTATGAATGAGACTAGTAAGCTTATTTGAAAATGACTCACTCCAATCCAAAACCCTAGAAGAAAAAAAATAAGAAAAAACAACCATAAAACACATGAGATGCACATTATTCCTAGATGTGTAAGAGGGTATTAAATCAACTACTGACTAACTTTAACCAGAACTGCAGTATTACTCAGAGCAGCTTGTCCAAGCGTGCAGAAATTGTGGTCAGAGAGTCTCCCAGTTGGTAGAGGTGGACAGGGATGCCAAGAAAGACATGTCTTCACTAGTCCTGCTTCATGTGGAAGATCCTCTTATGAATGGTTTTAATAAAGTCTTAATTGATTTTTCTGGAGTCCGTCAAGCTAATAAATGTTTATGATCCCGACTCAGTCATCTAGAACACATTTCACAAGGCATTTAGAGACAACTGTACAAGACAGCCAGACACATGTCTGTCATATCCTGATGATGTCCATTAATCATACACTAATCATGCACAAATCAAACCGTAAGTAGAATCTCTGCATCTTTTTAACTAGTCAGGCATGGAATAATCATTTTGTCCTCGTAATGCTAGGCCAGCATTTGGCAGATGTCAGTTCAAATGCTGGTTCTGTAGCAGGTTTCCATGTGTGCCCTGGAGTAAATCACTTAACGATGTCAACACAGTGCTAATCAGATATTTCAGCTCTCCTGTTTCCTGGGCACAGACAGAAACAGAGGTAAATACAAGGAAGACACAACCATGAAAATACATGTTAAGATAAAACCAGATTCCTCTGCTGCTTAATCATGCAAACGTACAAATATAGCCTGACGACAATGATACAAGGGAAACAATGACCTTATCAGCACTCTTAGATAGATTTGCACCTTAAATGAAAATAAATGATCTACTGACATTCCTTATCATCTCCCTAGCGTCTGTTGGTGAATGCAATTTACCTCCACATAGCTATTTCCTCTAGCACACTCAGCATCAGGAGAGTCTGTTGTCCCTCCATAGGCTCCCTTTGTCATGCTGGCAGCATACTACAGGATTTCCAGCCATTGCATCAACATTACCTTGTCTTTTAGATGGTGGCTTTAGCTCTACAGGATCTAGCAAAACATGGCCAACACAGAAAACTCTCTGTTTTTTGCCTCTTGAGCTTCATCCTTACCTCCATTTTCAATCACTCTGGCCTTTGCACTCCCATGAAACAGTTTCAGGATAGTTTGATCAGTCAGGTCTACACATCCCCTGGGCAGCACCTGGAAAAAGTCCCATCTCTTCACACTTAGGGCTTGGGAAGTGGGTGGGATGGGGTGTGCACACAGAGTCACCTAAAACCTCTTTACAAGCTCACATTGCCCCTAACCCTGTCAATCCTGCTATGAGCATCTGCAGTTGGTCAGGGAATACTGATGCAGTGGGGGAAAAAAACCAAACACTTTAAAAGGGAAACTTCTGGTTTGAGACAAGCTCTAGACCACCAGTTTGTACCTGTTTGAAGTTAAGCCAGAGGACTTAAGGGACCACTTATCCTATCCAGATAGAGCAATTAGTTCTGTTTTACAGACATGTTGTTGTCAGAACCAGTTCTTAGGGGAAATAAGAACAGTACTTAAAATTGCTTAGCGATTTGTGCATATTTTTTTTTAGCTTCCTAAGAACTTAATTATAAAAATTACTACCAATATTCAGAAAATATGTTTAAAAACAAAAAGCATAACTCTGAAACTTTCCAGAATGAAAACGTTTTTTTGTTTGTTTTTGGGTTTTGATTGTGTTTTGTTTTTTTTAATTCTCTTTCCAAGGAAGAAGTTGCCTAGAGAGTCAAGATATTTTTTAAGTACTTTGAATAGTCATAGATGTGTGACCATGAAGACCTGCATGGGAATTTTGAAAACAAAAAAAAAGTACCATCAGGAATTGAGCTGCTTATTTTCTAAATTGCAAACAAACAAATAACCCCCCAAAAACCCAAACAACAACAACAACAACCAAACACAAAACAACTCCATACCATTCTTAAAAGATAAATCTAGCAGAAACTGGGGGAAGGCAATTCTCTGGGGAAAATGCAATCATAAAAACTCCCAGTCAACTGTGTGTTTGGTAAAACACAGCAGACCTGAGCTGGTGAGTCTGTAAGGGTTTTAACAAGGGCTGTTTTGGTTTTATGGTCTCACAGACCTTATCTAACTATCCTCATCCCTCTGCTACAAGACATGGCTACAATGAGAAGGCATCTTCTCCCTAACTGCTCCAGACTAAGCATGGCCTCAGGGAATGGGGTGTCCCCCTGCCTGTCATGCAGACACATTTCCACATCTCTGTCCTCTGGCACAATTCATTAACCTCCCATCAGAAGCAAAAAAACCTGGCTGCACCTTGAGCTGGGACAGACAGGCTGAGCACAGGATAAATTTAGTAACATTCACAGCAGTTTAGCACCATTCAAGTTATGAAAGGTGCCACAGGGTTTTTATTCTCCATGCTATTCTGCTGCATCCACAGCATTGCTGGTACCCTAGAATATCTACTTTACCTTGCTGGCACAGCTGCTGGCACAACCAGATACCTTACACATGTTGAAGCATTGTGAAACCCTCTGGCAGGGTCGTTTAACTTCTGTGGAGATATCCACCACAACCTGAAATTCTAAGAACAGGTTTGGGTGTCTGTAGTCACTGTAGATGGCAGGCTTAGTCATGCAGGGCTCAAAGTTCTTCTGCTCCACTGGAGCTGAATCACAGCACTCCAAGGGCCCCACAGATTTCAGCGGGGCTTTTCCCAGAATTGCACACTGAGTCGTTGTGACCAGGTGCCACATTGGCCCTTAGCTTACCTTGGCCCTGTTGGCCTCCTGGCTTTGCTCTTATGTGTGAACTGCCCATCACCAAACCTGGGGACAGTGCCTGGAGGCTGGCTGAGGTGCCCCAGGCACACAGTAGTGCATGTCAGGAGATTAGCACTGGTGCTAAACTACTCAATACTAGAGTTCAAGTGCAGGGAAGAGGGCTGCACTGACTGGACATCCCAACAAAACACCAGCAAGGGGTTTCAATGTATAAGCCTCACACCAAGCCCAGAGCAGCTGGCCAGGCAATAATCAGTTCTTCCAAAACTCTTTGTGATCTCCCTAATCTCCCTGCCTTCCATCTGGGAAGGGGAAGCACTACTGTGTTTTGCCCCCAAATTCCATTTGTGTCCAGCAGTATCTGTGTTTTGCAGAAATGAAGAGATGGGAATTGGCACACATCTTGGGCTGCAAGGTCAGATTTCCCCAGGAATTTCAGCACTCTGTAATGCCAGAGGAGAGGTAGGTGTTTATCTCCCTTCATCTGTACAAGCCCCAGTTCCTTCTCATCAGCTGCACATAAAGTGCCTCTTTTATAAGCAGAAGCACTGACACCTCTGAAAATTTACACTGAAAAGCATTTTCCCGACTGATTTCTGTTTGTAATGCACCTCTGCCATCACTTTGTCTGTGTTTTGGTGGTATCTGCAGGATTCATTCCAGCTGTATTTGGCACTACAAGAAGCACACAGGAACAGAAGATGGTTGGAGAGCAGAGTGTAAGTGAATTTGCTTTTTCCTGTGGTTTCTTCTCACACACACACACCTCTCTATCAAGAAAGGAAAGAGTAATGGTTGAAATAAGTTTGGTCTGGGAGAATGACAACAATTTTAATTTACTTAAAGAAAAAAGAAGTAAAAACACTCCAAAAAATACCCCTAAAGAAATTCCAATTATAGAAGAAACCACTTTTCACCAGGTGTGACCCATGTTTACCTCAGTATCTTCTTCCCCATATCATGCTAATTTTAGCTATATTTGCCAGAGACATGTTTGAGTAGCCGCCCTGCCAGTTCCAGGATTAACTCCCAAATGCAGAGCAGCTGCTGTTGAATGGCTATTGTTGTGTCCTACCATTTCAAGCATGTTATTATGGCTTTTGTTTGCTTGGGTCCTTTGCAATATTTGGGGCACAGATAAAGGCTTGAGTGCTGCTTCTATACAAGCAGATGTGGGCAGATGAAACCATTATGTACTCCTTCCCACTCAGTGCTGCCCCGTTCCTCTGCTCACTTGTGTCCCGTTGTAGATGCTGGAAAGAAACTAAGTGGACAGAGAGAGAAAGAATAAATAAAGGAAACACCCTGAAGACATGTCTGTATGTCTGCTGCCAATCATTATAACAATAATGGCCATGAAGTAGCGACACAGATTACTTTGCTGTCTCCCGCCTGTCTGCCTGCAAAGCCAGGACTTTAGTCCAACACATCACTTAAAAAGTCAAAGACGTTGAACTTGGAACCTCAGTTTCTCTGATAAGGAGAAAGTGAGACAGCCAGACCAAGAGCTGCTAGCCAGATACCTTTTACACACTGAGAGTAAGCCCAGCTTCACGCTGATATTCAAAAGATCTTTGCCCTTTAGCTTGAACAGGAAATCTTAAAATGGAAAATATGCAGCTTAAAGGAAGGGGTGAGGCTCACTTGAAACACAAGAATGTACATAAGGATAGGAAACAACAGGTTGTTAAGAAACTACGATTCAGTTGTTAAAAAAAATATTGAGACCAAATATAGATTTTATTTCCCCTCATTAGAGATCAGGGGAAAAAAAAAAACCTTCCTCTTTTTAAAGGTTTTGCCATGAGCAGAGGAAACTCTTTCTCCTTCCCACATCCTGGAGCGTCTCCTCATTTTGCCACTGCAGAACAGAGGGTATGAAGAATTCCTTCTCCAAGCACAGAGAAAGCAGCTGGAAGGCAATGTCAAGGGATGAGTGGGGCAACCAGCTGCTGCTAGAGGCATGGTGGATTCGGAGCTGCATGACTCACCAGCCACTAACACCTCGTTTTAAGGTAGTACCTATGCTAGTAAACCAAGCAATGCCAAAGTACAAGCTTGAGGGCTTTTCTGGCTAACACGAAAGAGTACACACAGGCCAATCTGAGATCTCTTGAAGGGTGCATACGCAGCTCTGAGCTTTGCCTCTATGATTAGGTAGTAGCAGAGCAACGTCATATTTTAGCAGCAATTGTTGGACTGGGACACCTCTTTTCCTCCTCAGGACCTTGGCTCCTCCATGGTGCCTGAAGTCTTTTTCACACAGTCAGAGCTGCTTGTTCACATCAGCAGTCTCTCTTTCACACAGATTTCCTCCAGTGACTGACTCCAGTGGGGTGGGATGCCAGCCCAAGATGGATGCAGAAATCAGTCCAAAGAATCAAATCTCCTGTCACGTAGTTGCTCAGTAGCTTTAATGTTACCACTCCACATGTGCCTGTCACCTTTTTGATTACAGAGGGAGAAGATGCAGTTAATCTTGAACAGCAAGGTTTGAGTTTGCTTACACTGCTAACAGACCCACAGCTAGCTTTGCTCAGCTCCATCAAGGGTAAGCAGGAGAAGAGCCAATAGAGTCAATTTCATGTCACTTGGAAACAGTGTCAGGTCACAAGCCTGGGACAGTACCTGAGAGGACACAAAGGTCCTCTACTCTCATTAGAAGGGGAGTGAAATAAAGTGCCATGTTCCCACACTGATACGACATCCTAACTCCTCTATGCCTTTAGAGACACCTCCAGCTCTGCTCCCTGTGGGAATCTGGCTTTAGGCAGGGGTGAGAGGAAAGAGAGAAACCACACATTTTCTGAGAATGCATTGAGTTTTCTGAGTGGCTCAGCACAACTAGAAGAGAAAACTCGGGTGTCATGCCACTCATATACCCAGGCAGAAAGCCACACTCGCCCTGCCAGCCTGTTGCAGACTGTAGCTGGATGAGTGAGAGAAAGGTCCATGCGGTAGCACCATTGGCATGCTGGCACATGTCCTTCAGCAATATTTCAAAGAGAGAGGTTTGGTAGTTCAGAGGAGTCATTTGCAAGTTCAGTGTTGCCACTGAGGACTGGAGAAGGAGGCTTTTCATGGCACCAGCAGTCCGGTCTTGCCAGTGTGGTGAGCCCAGATGGCTGTCAGACACTGTATGTCTTGGCAGTAACTCACTCTCTCTAATGAGACTTAAAGGGTAGGGTTGTAATACTGTTAATACTATTGAGTTATTTTTTTCCCTTTTTGCCATCTGGCACTGGGGATATAATAAAGAAAGAAAATGTTTACTAAGCAAGGAAGCAGGGTAGGTAAGTTTAACTTGACATCAGTGAAGTTACAGGAAGAAAAAGATGGTTTTAAGGAAGATCATCTCAAATCAGCTGCAATATTTTATCCCCTCTCCACACATCCCTTGACTGTAGTCTTCATAAGCAGCCTGAAATGAGGGAAAGCACCAGAAAGGACATCTTTTGGCAGCACAAGTAATCTGAAGTCCAGGCAACTGTTAATTTGCTCAGCTCTGAAGAAGGACCTGAACCCAGATCCTTCCTTCCTCCTTTCCCATGCTAAAGGGCTACTAGCTGATTTTTCCAGGTTTCTCCTCTTCCCCTGGTTTGAACTAGACCCTGGGCAACTGCTCAGGTTGTTCATTGTCTCTGGAGTGGTAGTTGAGGTGAGAGAAGGCAAAAGCAATAAATTGACATCAATAGGCTCTGGCACCTGCTGTTGCCATAACAGCACTGTTGATGACACTATATCAAGAGTTCATTTGAATAGGTATAAACTGCAAGGTGCTTCTCCTTACACTCTGTCTCAGTCAATTGCAAGCAGGCAATTCCTTGTGTACAACAGGTACTCAGGCATGAAAGGTGGCTAAATGATCCTGGACAAATAACTTTGTGGAGACAGGCAGGTGTTCACCTGCCTTCTTTGTTTTCTACTTCCATTCCCAGCAGCAGGTACTCAGCCAGGATGGAGGAACGGTGGTGCCTGCACCCCAGTGGGTACCATCTGGGGAGAGGAAGGAAGGTATCTACTAAGGACAGTCAGGAGTCAAATCTTGCAGTGGCTTTGAAATGCTTGCATAGTTTTACCAGAGAACACATATGGATCAGGGTTCTGCAAGGGTATTTGTCTTCCACTACTTTTTTTCCACTTGTTCACTGTTATACCTTCACTTATCCAAACAGGTTCTGCTGGCACAAAAAGGCTGAAGCACAAAGCAGGTATCCTGAGGAGCACTCTCAGGTTGGACAAGATCACAGTGTGGGGGCGAACACTGTCCTGACTGCAGCAGTGAGGCTGATGGTTCATTAGCCTTGGTACCAAGTCCAAGGTTGTAAAGTACAGTTTGTACTAACAGCTGGTTATGGTCAAGTTCCTCCAATACCTGCAAAGCTGGGATATGTCAGCACTGTTATTCCTTCACCTACTTGGTCCCAGATGGCATCTCACTAGTGGTGTCCCTCAGGGATCTGTGCTGGGCCCCATCCTCTTTAACATCTTCATAGATGATCTGGATGTCAGATGATCATGGAGTCAGTCATCAGCAAGTTTGCAGATGACACAAAGCTGGGGGCAGATATGACTGAGTTAGAAGGCAGAAGGGCTCTGCAGCGGGACCTTGACCGCCTGGACAGATGGGCAGAGTCCAATGGGATGGCATTCAATAGCTCCAAGTGCAGGGTGCTGCACTTTGGCTACAACAACCCCATGCAGAGATACAGGCTAGGGTCGGAGTGGCTGGAGAGCAGCCAGACAGAGAGGGATCTGGGGGTGCTGATTGATACCCGCCTGAACATGAGCCAGCAGTGTGCCCAGGTGGCCAAGAGAGCCAGTGGCATCCTGGCCTGCATCAGGAATGGTGTGGTCAGCAGGAGCAGGGAGGTCATTCTGCCCCTGTACTCTGCACTGCTTAGACCACACCTTGAGTATTGTGTTCAGTTCTGGGCCCCACAGTTTAAAAGGGACATTGAGATGCTTGAGCGTGTCCAGAGAAGGGCGACGAGGCTGGTGAGAGGCCTTGAGCACAAGCCCTACGAGGAGAGGCTGAGGGAGCTGGGATTGTTTAGCCTGGAGAAGAGGAGGCTCAGGGGAGACCTTATTGTTGTCTACAACTATCTGAAGGGTGGTTGTGGCCAGGGGAAGGTTGCTCTCTTCTCTCAGGTGGCCAGTGCCAGAACAAGAGGACACAGCCTTAGGCTGCGCCAGGGGAGGTTTAGGCTCGAGGTGAGGAGAAAGTTCTTCACTGAGAGAGTCATTGGACACTGGAATGGGCTGCCCGGGGAGGTGGTGGAGTCGCCGTCCCTGGGGCACTTTAAGGCAAGGTTGGACGTGGCACTTGGTGCCATGGTCTAGCCTTGAGCTCTGTGGTAAAGGGTTGGACTCGGATGATCTGTGAGGTCTCTTCCATCCCTTATGATACTATGATACTATGATAAAACAAACCACAGTGGCAGGAAAGTGGATGGATGTAATATTTGATGTGTCGTTCAGACTGGCACCTGCACTCTCAGGTCAAACAGTCACAAAGCAGTCTCATTTCACACATGTTCTGTGTGGAGCAGCTCAAAAGCAGGTGTTTGTTGGCTGTATGTGCAGATGACTGACAACATTCCTGCAATCTTTCAGCAATATGTGACATGCTAGCTTGCACTAAGACAAACTTATGTACTTTTGTGGGTTATTCCTGCTGGGGAAAGGATTAACCCACCTCTCAGAATCAGTAGCCTGCAGCCTGTAGCCTTCTGCTTCATTTTACAGGCTGTGTAAGACAGTAGTGCATTCTCAACTCAGATTAACAGAGATTAAAACTCCTCAGTATCAACATAGAAAACCTTGAGCAAAGCTACTGCTGGACACCTTAGATCAAGCTTAGGACTTTTACCTCCTTTTACCTACATTGGCTGATTTACCCTCATCTCTTTAGCTTAGTTATCTCCTTCATCCAGGTGGCTTTGACTCTATCAGCACCGAGTCCTAGAACTAGATCTTGCCTTGAGCAGGTAATTTAAGCCATTGTTGTTTGCACTAGGTGTTAGTGACATACTTCCAGAAGCTGTGGTTTGTACTGGCATACACAAGTCTTGTTCCTGTGCTTAACTTCATCTGTGCAAAGAAAATTGCTCCCTGTTTGCCTACAGGCATGCACTGAGGAGAATGGGTCAGGAGCTAATGAGTGATTGGGAGCAATGGGACATGTGCCTGTCACAGCACTGCCTGCAGTGAGGCTTGTTTATCTAGATAGCTGAAGGAGTTCCTTCCAGGGTAAATGACTGAGTTGCAGTGTAGTTGGGTAATCACTGTGGGATAGAATCCCAAATGTTGGACCCCTCCAATGGATTTTATTAAAGGCCAGAAGTTGTAAGCCACCTATCCTCCCACAGGATAGATATAGCTGGATTTTCCAGCATAACATCCCCTAAGTGGATATCATGCCTTGAAAATCTGGTGAAGACCTGACCTCAAATAAAACATCCTCCTTTGAAAATCTAGCTGGGCAGGTTCTAGAGAACGTCACAGTCATGCAATGTAGAAGTGGAGTATGAGAGGACCAAATTAGTTTGGCCTTTGGAAGAGAGAGGTCACTACCACTGAACTAAGGACAACTTGGACAGCAGACACACCCAGGACTCAGAATGTCCTCTGGGTTGCATTGTGCCTTTTCAGACCTTTTAGTGTGGAGAATTCCAATAGGTACTGTAACACACAGATGCCTCTACCCAAGAGAGAGAAATAAGACCTGGAGACACAGATGAAGGGAGGAGGAAGTGTGTTTCATACACATTCTCATATAGTGACTGACTCTCACCAAACTCTATGGTTGAGTTCTATCAGTACTCAAGAGGAACTCAGAAAAGAGATGAACCAGCCCAGAGTGGGCCACGTTACCCACAGCTAGGGATGTAAATGGTCCTCATAGCCCTGCGTGAGGATTTGCCTCTGGAGCAACTATGATTTCAAACAGGGTGGGGTTTCCAGAGGACCCATTACCAAAATGAGGTTTTACAGCATCTGCTGGTTATGAACCCCACAGTACACGTCCTGTGTTAGAAAAAGCAGCTCTCTTCTCAAACAGCAAAAAATGAAGAAGAATTAGCAGTGCCCACACAGCTTTCTGTAATACTTGTTTAAGCTGCAACTTGCTGTGTGTTGAGCTTTCCCAAGGTATTAACTACCTTTACATTAGTTAGACTGTCTGCATATTTTATCATAAATCCAGCAAGCTGCTGAAATCTTTTGCTGCTATTCAGTCAGATAAAGAAGAGTAAATAACCTAAGAAGCTTTTTTAATATATTGAATTTTTAATAAATTATTTTTAATATATTGTAAGCTAAGCTTTATTTTAAGCTAGACACATTTTGGCAAGCCATTTAAAACATAAATAAGGGAGAATATAGGACTACTAAAAGCTTTAATTAAAACCCTGAGATTATTTTGGTCTACCTCATACAATAATTGTAAGTACTATGAGCTAGCTATTAGATCTAACAATGATAGTGGCAATGATACTTTAAAAAAAAAAAAAAAAACAAAAACAAAAAAAAAACCAACAAACCAACAAGCTCAAGGTGTTATGTACAAAAGAAAAAAAAAAGCAACCACCAAACTCAAAACTTATAATGAACTATAATAGAATGACTTAAGTTTGAGAGATGTTCTGAGTTAGTGATTTTAAATCACTAACTTCATAGACAGGATCAAAGGAAAACAAAATATATACATCTCTTTCTTTCATTCTATATTAAAGCTCAGCTAAGTCCATCTGTTAAAACTTACCTTCTCTGTAGCTTAATCCTGTCTCTTCCTCAGACTTTCTGTACTTCTGTCCAAAATTACCCATTACACCTAAGCTACTCAAAACTCCACTATCAGCTGTTTGAATCAAGCAGTATCTGTGCTGTTGACCTACATTACTTGCCGTCAGAATAAGAATGCCAGTTACAACACTGTAATAGCTGGGTTAATTAGCAACCAGATTTTACAAGTGTGGCCTGTACACAGAATTTTGAGAAAGTTTAATTGTATGAAAAATATGAAGGTTGTGGTTACTACCACAGCTCTTCATAACGAGGAAAGATCCCATTTGCTTTGGATTTTGACATGAGCGCAATATAAAACCCTGTATCTTCCAAAGTACTCTCAAAAGCTTGAGTAAACCAAAATTAAAAATTAAATATGCTACATTTAACTCAAAACAAAATATCTCTGTCTTTCTACTGGGATATTACTTCATTTTCTTGAAAGGAATTCTACCGATGTTCATTCACATAATGGGTAAGTCTCTAACCAGTACAGTTTTGCACAAAGAATTCAGCTAAAATGCAATAAACTCGAAACAGATCGGTTTTCTCAAGCTTTCAAAAAGGCAATTTCCTCAAATGGCACATCTTTAAGTTATCTTCAGCTCCCTGGTATTGGGATGTACCTGTAAGTTTGCCCAGATAGCCAGGCTGTGGTTCCATAGCTGTCAGAAGAAAGCAAGCACCACAAAATCACTCTGAATCAGACCTGAGTGCACTCAATCGTACCTCTATTGATGTAGCCAATGTACTTAACAGAAAACTTAACCTCAGCTTGGACTATTTTTGACAGTTCAACAGTCAGATTCAGTGGGAAAAGACCATATTTTAGACCTCTGCCTGCAACACAACCCACCAAACTTTCCTAGCCAATCTGAGCAGTCAGGTTGGTTTATGCTGGATCAACACGCTATATAGTGCAGAGACAGCACTTATGATCTGATACTAGAAAACCAAAGCATGGCTTGCATCAGAACACTGCCTTGGAACTGATCTTAGTAATTTGGCAGAGTGGTTTCTCCATAATTACATTTCTCTGTCTTAACTGTGTGTCTTATAATTTCTCCCCTTGCAGATATCCTCCTCTGCCTTACAAACAGTAGCTGGCTCTTCCTTTTGCTTGCCTATTTAGCATAATTGAATCAAATCTAGAACAATTGTTACCACCTCATGTTTAGTCTGAAGTCTGCTGCTTCAGTCCTTGTGCACCTGTTTTCTTTCTGGTTCTCCAGCTAATTCAGCCCAACGAAATGGATCATTTCTCACCACAAACCTTTCTTCATTTACAGCCTCGGACCTAGTGCTGCTGTAAACCAACAGTTACTTCTTTTGAAATAACTGTGCAACCAGATCTGTGCTTTTACTGGCAAATTTCTTAACATAAAATAGGCCTGGTATGTTTGTTTGCTGCTTATCTTTGCCCTTGAGCATACCTGTGTGATATTGATGCTGTACAGTATTACTGTGATGGACTCTCACCACGATTTCATACACTTTGGGGCCAAGGGCACAGTCACCAAAGGATGACTGCTTCTCAGGGCATACATGGCATCCCACAGGGCCCAGAGGAAAGCTAAGCATAACCATTTTTAATGGAGAAAAAAAGCTAGTATTCAGCAGATAGTCCTTCATGTCATTTTAGACTTTGGAGACAGAATACAGGTATAGAGGTTGCAGGATGAAGGAGATTGAGCGCCTTCTGGACAAGGAAACTAGGTGGGGCACTCTAAGGTGTTTTGAACATTGCCAGACATCTCTTTTCAAACACCTAAATTCCATCTGTCCAGCAGCCCTGCAACCCTCACAAGGCATGAAGTTGTCATCACCTCTTGTCCTCAGTGTAGGTAAGCAGTCCCAGCCCTTTCTTTTTCGCCGTGCAGCACAGCTGGCCACCAGTGACGAAGTATTATTTCTCATTCCCAGGCAGCTCATTGCTTATTGTTACCTTGATTATTGTTATAAAATTATTTGCAGTCAGCAATCTGAACGTTTTGTTTCACCTTGTGACTTAACACCAGCATGAAACAATGAAAAACTGTTGTCCTGTCCTCCTTCTTCCATTTTTCAAGTTTACTCTAGCTCACAGATGAGGCAGACATGAACTTTAATTACTTAACGTTCTTTAATTTTAGCTTCTTATTAGATCTTTACTGCAACTCCATATGACAGAATTTAACAGGAACCTTCTAACTACTACTACTGAATGTTTCTGCTGACATTCCCTCACTGTGATGATTTTTTCCATTTTCATCATGTGATGTATGTTTACCAAATACCAGTACATCATCATGTGTTTCAGATTTAAGACACCAGGTTTTGTTTTCATTTTTATCCTATCTAAGCTAATAAGAAACTTCCGCTTGTTGAAGGCAGATGTGCCACAGCAAAAGATATTCGAGCAGCAATGTCAGAGGCCACCAGTGCTCTCATACAGAAAAACACTGGGATGAATTGCAACAAGGCATCCACACTTCCAAATGTGGCAATGTTACCTTGTCAGAAGAGATTGTCCAGCTCTGCTTGTGCTAGAGGTGGGTAAATCAGGTCATTCAGATTCAGGCACACTCTCTTCTTACGTTGCTGGCAGGTACTATGCTCCTAGCCATACCTAGGTTCCCAGTCATATTGTGGATAAGGAATAAAGAAACAGTTTAGCTACCTGTTGCCCCATCACCTTGACTATCATCAGTGTTCTAAGGTCAGCATTTCAGCAAATAGACATCTAGAAAAGCTGTTACAGAAGGGGCTCCTGGAGAGACTGCATTAAACCTGGCTACACCTAACACCTGGCCAGGACTGGCAGCATCTAGAGTAGTTCCACCCTCTTGCAAATATGCTGTTTGTAAAGAAGAGAGAGTTGCACAATTTCAACAACCTCTCTCTCTGCCTGCTTTTCTGAATGATGATCCTGAAAAGCCTTTCTCTTCAGATCAGGTAATAGGACTCTATAAATAGTATTCCCAGTCAGCTACAGCCCAACCTTGATTTCTCAGGGGATAGCATTGCCTCTTATTTATTCACACATTTTCTCCCCTGACTGTATTTTACATGGTATGCACGGTCAGAGCCTTTGGAATGTAGAAACAGTTTCACCAAGAACTGCCTCCTAAGAGTAAGCAGAAGAATTGAGTGTGTGTGCCTAGGGTGTTTCACCTGGACATTTATTCCAGTTATGGATAGACACATACACACACACACCAAAATAAAATTTAAAAAAAAAAATTAGATGTGGGTGGGTAAAAAATGTCTGCACTTTCAATCTTTCCCCAATGTTTTTAAAGTACATAAGAAGCACCATGGTTTTGATCATAAACCACTAATGTCTTGGCTGCTATGTGGATTAATACTAACCCGTGGTCTCTCGGAGATTAAAACCACACAGGACAGGATGAATTAAATACCACCAATGTGAATGACTGGGGGTGCCTGTGTAAGAAGAAACCTTTATCTTTCTAAAACATTAGCCCTAGCCTTTAGCATGTCTGAAACTCGAACCTGACCCAGAAGGATGCAGCCCTGACGTTTTCATCCCATCCTGAGATGAAGCAGATGGCATCACGACACTTTTAGGACATTTCTATGTCCTCATTTTCCTCCAACCAAAGTAAAGTATTATTAAACTCTGCTGTGTTTCTCTTTTATGGAGAGAAAATGAATTAGTTGTATGCCTTTCATTACAAGACCAATCAATTATTTTGCATTGTTGCAGAGATCTAGAGCAGAATGCATTATTTATTATCATGTCTTGAAGCTATTTACATTACCCTCTTTTGACTACATAACTTTAGGATATAGGGTAGCCCATAACCTACTTATGGCATGATTTGATCTGCTAATTTACAAGCTACTTAAAGTTCTGGAAATATGAAAGGTGATTAATAAACTAAGGTCACAGAAGAAGACCTGAAATATACAGTGTAGGCATAACGTGTCAAGACATAGTAGTTAATTATATCCTTTTTTTTTCTTTCTGAAGGGAAGGAAATTTCAGACACAGTAGGCCCTTGTGCCTCATAGATAGGCCATTCTCTATGGGACACTGTCACAGAATCACAGAGCAGCTTGAGCTGGAAGGGACCTCAAAGATCATCTAGTTCCAACCTCCTTCCCTTGAGCAGGGACACTTCCCAGGTTGCTTCAAGCCTCATCCAGGCCAGTCTTAAACATTTCCAAAGATGAGGTATGCACAACTTCTCCGGGCAACTCAATCCAGTGTGTCACCACCCTTAGAGTAAAGAACTTCTTCCTAATGTCAAATTTAAATCTACCCTGCTTTAGTTTAAAACCATTTACCCTTGCCCTATCAACACAGACCCTTTCTAGCTTTCCTGTAGGTCCCTTTCAGGTACTAGAAGGCTGCAAATGAGACCATTTGCAGATCCTTCTCTTCTCCAGGCTGAACAGATGCAGCTCCTTCAGTCTGTCCTCATAGAAGAGGTGCTCCAGCCCTCTGATCATCTTTATGGCCATCCTCTCAAACCTCTCCAACAGATCCATGCCCTTCTTGTCTTGGGAGCTCCAGAGCTGGATGCAGTATTCCAGGTAGGGTCTCAGCAGAGTAAAGGGGTAGAATCATTTCCCTTGACCTGCTTGCCATGCATCTTTTGATTCTGCTCAGGATACATCTGGCTTTCTGGGCTGCCAAGCACACATAGCTAGCTCATGTCAAGTGCCTCATCAGCCAGCGCCCCCAGGTCTATTTCTGCCTTGTCACTCAGCCTGTGCCAGGCTGTGTATAGCTGTGCCATGCTCAAGAAGAGCCCTGCAGTAGCAAATTAGTTTATTCACAGCAGAAAAAGAAAAATGTTTCATGAAACACTTATAGGAAATTTCTGGTTTAATTTCTCTTCAAGGAAAATTGACAGCCTTTATAGCCTTATAACCCCACTCATCAGGCTAGGAGTGCTACTCACCAGCTCAGAGGTGGAGGTTTTCACTGCTGTGAGACTTCCCAAGTTTTGTGTAATGAAAAGCTGCAGGAACAGGCTTGCAATGTTGCTCTCCCATAATTTCATATATTTGGAATGACATGCTGTGCTTGGCAACTAGTAAGCATTTTACTTCAGCTGTGAGCCTTCACTAATAAACCAGCAACAGTGAGGTGACTTAAGGACAGAACAACTGCTTTGACTTTGGCTCCAAGGTATAACCCAAAACCTAAACGCTCCCATCCTATTCACTGCAGAGGAACAAGACTGAATGTCATATGTCTATGCCCCAGGCTCCAGTGGAAAAACATCCCTGCATTAATCAGTCTATGCTGCTTTGGTGTGACCTCACCTGGATTATTGTGTACAGCTCTGAAGCCCTCAACACAAGAAGGGCATGGACCTGATGGAAAGAGTCCAGAGCAGGGTCACAAGAATGATCAGAGGGCTGGAGCACCTCTCCTGTGAAGACAGTCTGGAGCACAGAATGTTCTGGGAGACCTTAGAGTGGCTTTCCAGTACCTGAAAGGGGCCTACAAGAAAGATGGAGCATACTATTTACAAAGGCTTGTAGCAACAGGCCAAGGGGCAATGGTTTTAAACTACAGCAGATTAGACCAGACAGTAGGAAGAAGTTCTTTACTATGAGGGCGGTGGACCCACTGGAACAGGTTGCCCGGTGTGGTGGTTTGGCTGTAACCCGCCCCCCACACTTTAGAAATGCCCCAGCTAACTCAGATGGGCTCCGGGAATATAAATGAAGCTATTTATTTACAGCAGCACAATATACAAGCAGCTATTTACAGTAGATACAGTTATATACAGAAATATACAAAGGAAAAGTAATCCAGAAGCACAACTCCCCTCCCAGAAACCTGAGTCCCCAGGAGGGGCTCCTAACCACCCCAGCACCTCCCCCGGCCCCTCTCAACCTTACCCCAATCCTGGGAAAGAATAGAGGTGCAGCCAAGGGGTTAAGAAGGAAGGTTAGTGGCAGCGAGGTTAATAAGATGTTGCTCAGTCTAAAGCCAAAAGCAAAGTGAGACAAAATGGACAATGTTATCTAATGTTTACTTCTTGTTCCCATACTTCTCAGTGGGACTGTGAGAGAAGAGACACAACCATGTTTTCCTGTCATAGCAAATTATCTACTTTCTCTCACCAAAACATTCTAGCCTGCTTCAAACTAGCACAATCCACCCCTGTCTACTTCGCTCAGAGTATCGCTGAGAATTATCTGATTTAATCTAAACCAATATTTACAATAAAACAATATATACAAGTTCAGTTCACACTTCAATCAGATGTAGGTGATTCAAAAGCTCAGAACAGGGACTCCCAGGTGACGTTGGGTTCATGCTCACGTACTGTAGATTCTCTAGTAGATTCTCTCAGTGTTGGACGCCGATGGTACCTAGAATAGAAAACTTCTAACAGCTTGTATTAGACACTCTGAATTTAAACTCTCTCAGCTAAGGTTAAATTTCTCTGTGGAATACACTGGATTTCACCATTCTCCTGCATTACCCAGTAGGTATGACCAGGACCTTCAGCAGATACCACCCCTCGGACAGGTTTCCCTTCGCCCGAAGGAGAAAATACCCAAACAGTTTTCCCTAACAGATTCTTCTTACGTACAACAGGAACTTTATCACCGTCTTCTGTTTGGACCAGGTCTGATTGTGCAGGTCCTGCTCTGTTTACTGAACCTCTACTATTTACCAACCAGGTAGCTTGTGCTAAATGTTTGTCCCAGTTTTTCAGAGTTCCACCCCCCATGGCTTTTAGGGTGGTTTTCAGCAAACCATTGTAGCGTTCAATCTTCCCTGAAGCTGGTGCATAGTAGGGTATGTGATAGATCCATTCAATACCATGCTCTTTGGCCCAGTTTTTCACTAGATTGTTCTTGAAATGAGTACCATTGTCTGACTCGATTCTCTCTGGGGTTCCATGTCTCCACATGATCTGTCTCTCCAAGCCAAGAATGGTGTTACGTGCAGTAGCATGTGGAACTGGATAGGTTTCCAGCCATCCAGTGCTGGCCTCTACCATTGTTAGCACATACTGCTTGCCAGAACGAGATTGAGGTAAAGTGATGTAGTCAATCTGCCAGGCTTCACCATACTTGTACTTTGACCATCTCTCACCATACCATAAGGGCTTGATTCGCTTAGCCTGCTTAATAGCAGCACAAATGTCACAGTCATAGATGACTTGGGTGATAGCGTCCATGGACAAGTCAATTGACCTATCGCGAGCCCATCGGTATGTTCCATCTCTGCCTTGATGTCCAGATGAGTCATGGGCCCACCGAGCTAAGAACAGCTCACCTCGGTGTATCCAATCAAGGTCAATGTCAAGTTCAGAGTTGGTATCAACTTGAGAAATCTTAGCAGCTTGGTCTGCCTGCTGATTGTGTTGGTGTTCCTCAGTAGCTCTGGTCTTGGGCATGTGTGCGTCTACGTGCCGCACCTTCACTGGAGTTCTCTCCAGCTGTGCATCAATGTCCTGCCATAGATCAGCACACCAAATAGGCTTTCCTTTCCTCTGCCAACCATTCTTCTTCCAGTCCTTTAGCCAACCCCACAGAGCATTGGCTACCATCCATGAGTCGGTGTAGAGGTAAAGGATAGGCCAATTCTCACGTTCAGCCACATCAAGAGCAAGTTGGACAGCTTTTACCTCAGCGAACTGACTGGATTCTCCTTCGCCATCTCTCGCTTCGGTTGGACTCCAGACTGCTGACTTCCATATTCGCTTGTTCCCAACAAGATGACAGGAACCATCTGTGAACAAAGCATAGTTCTTTTCCTGATCAGAGAGATCACCATAGGGAGGAGCTTCCTCAGCACGAGTTATTTTCTCCTCTGGAGGTTTGGTACAGTCTGTGCCTTCCGGCCAGTTGGTGATCACCTCCACCAGACCAGGTAGGTCAAGATTACCCATTCGTGCTCGTTGGGTTATCAAAGCCATCCATTTAGGCCAGGTTGCATCTGTGGCATGATGCGGTGATGAACCTTTGCCTTTGAGCATTCAGGTTAGTACTGGCAGTCTAGGAGCTAAAAGCAATTGTGACTCAGTTCCAATCACTTCAGAAGCTGCTTTCACTCCTTCATAGGCTGCTAGTATCTCTTTCTCTGTCGCAGTGTAATTTGTCTCTGAACCTCTGTAGCCGCATCCCCAGAAACCATTCTAGACTTGATGGTGCTCTAAGCAACCTGATCTAATTGGCAATGTCTCTGCCTACCACAGGGAGGTTGGACTAAATGACATCTAGAGGTTCCTTCCAACCCAGTGCATTATACCATTCAATGACAACATATGTTCAGACATATTTTCAAGGGTCTGACCCCTAGCCTAACATTCAAGAAATGCAAGTTGTCTCATTTTGCGTTAATACAAGGGAGCACAACACTGGAGTAACAAGATCTATCTTGTAGGAGGTCATACCAGCATCCACATATGCTTTTCCTCTTGAATGTTGAACCTTCAGAGGTTAGAAATACATTGCTCCAAGGAAATAGAGCTAACTTATATAAATAATGAAACTGGGGCACCACATCTTTGTGGTATCTCCCCATGGTTGTTCAACTTGAAGGTTTGCAAGGAAAAAGTGCTCCTGCTGCTGCTATGTCTGTCTAACCACAGTGATGCTCGTACTTTCCTGATCACCATTCATGCACTAGAGCTGTCATAACTTTTGCTTTATAAACCATGATCTCCAAACACTTTGTGTCACAGTAGCAGCACAAGCTCACCTTACCAGCTCAGCTGACCGCAGGGGCAGGTTAACAACAGCTTTATACAACACAATCATGGATAAACAACACCAGTTAGCATAGGCAAAGGTAATGGAGTGCTAGAGGGAAAAAAGACACAGGGAATGTCAGTATTGATTCCATTCTGCCTAGGCTCTTCTGCTCCATTTAAAAAATAATTATTAAGACAACAACCAAACAAACAAAACAAATTCCAAGGCTGCTGGCAGTAACTGGCATGTTAAAGACTCAAATTATGTGGAATTTCCCATAAAAGCACTGCACTGAGAAAGCACAGATACCACAGCAGTGGGAGAGATTATTAAGTTTTGCACAAGAAATTGTCTCTTGAAAAGGTGAATAAGGCTTTTTTTTAATGGCACTTAGCAGAAGAGCATTAAGTCCAACATTATCCTTTCCTGCTCAGTCACTAAAAAGGAAAGGCTAAGTCACTTCACAGAGTGTAGATGTTAGCAAGCCATTTTAGCTAAACCAGTCTCAACCTAACCATGAGTACAAAGGGCAAATCATGTTCAGCCCTGTTTCTGTTTGAACATTGTGTTGCAAACATGAAACTGCCAGTACTGTGGAGCTCATTTAATGGGATGAACCATTTCATTTTGTACGCGTAAGAGTTCCTGAGCCAGCTCCTGTATTTTGACATTATGCTTTGGCACCTAATAGTTCTAATGGTTTTCCTTTGGTAAATAGTCAGCTAGCCGATCTAATGAGTATTTTTCAGTAAATATGAGGAAATATTCTATATTCAAAGACACTTTGGCAAGTACTATGATCTTTTAATATGCAACAAACAGAAAAGAAGAAAACAAGAAGTGGGTCACACCCAGGATCCATCTATATATGTACCTCCTTTCTGAGAATGGCCAGTGTGCAACACCCAGAGAGAGGAAACATAATGGAGACCCTTTAAGATATCCTCCCCATTAGCTTTGAAAAGCTATACTTACAAAATGTACTTTGAAGCTGCTTTTTGGCAGGTGTAAAAATCATTACACTAGGAAAAAAAAAAATTAATTTCTGGAAGAATTTTGTCTAGACCAAGGAACATACAGAAACTTTCTAAGACAGACAGCAGTGTGATGTAGTAACAGAGGTGGAAAAATGGTGCTTTGGAAACATCGTTCCCAGAGAAAATACAGCAAACAAACCAGCAGCTACTCAGGAAACTAAGAGATTTGCTGGTGTTAGCTAACTTGCACATGTGCATGCAGTGCATATATATATCACAGAGGTACTTTTGCATATGTGAGAAGGCTTTGTGTGTGGTAGGTAATGAGCTGGTGCTGGTTTCTGTGCAGCAGGGATTTCACCTCCAGGCTTTTGGCGAGATAATGAAGGAGTTCCCTTGCTGTCCAACTGCCAAGAAGAAACAAGAGAGCAGGAAGGCAGGGACAAGGCGGGTAATGAGGCCACTATGAGGAAACTGCAATGAGGCAAACAAAGAGGCCCAGCCTCTTTAGGAGATCTGCATGAAGAACATGCATTATACAACCAGAGGAAATACTTTGCTTTTCCACACTTGGAAAGCCCAGGTCCACTTTGCCCAGCCACCATCCCTTATCCCAGACCAGCCTCAGCTCTTTGCAACCTCTTCACAGAAGATCAATGGTATGGGTCACCTAGGAGCAGGGAGACATGGCACCTAAAGAGTCAATTGGTCACATGTATGTTTTACTACAATGGAAAACCATTTTTGAGCCCTTCCTTACTGTAAATGCTCTGCTGAGAACGTTGCCTGGGTCTGCACCACTAACTCACTTCTCTCACATCTCTCCTTTTGTTTGAAAGAGTAAATTTGGTTTGGCTCAAGCAAAGTTCCTGCATATTATCTAAACAGTGCATTAAAATCTTTATAACAAATGCCAGGCATGCACCAAAAAGAAAGGAAACAAATGCTTGTTTGTTCTTCATATAGGGGTTGGGCTTTTTCTGTGGTTGGCAGGATGGGAATGTAATAGACTCAAGGCATTGATGCAAGGGGTGATCACACTCCAGGGGCAGCACAAGTCTGTCTGCCCATGACATGTGTGCCACTGCAAGTTCTGACTACCCATCTGACATCTCCACAGAGGGGAGTGGGGTTGTTGCTATGATCCCTCTGAAAGAGGGAAACCAAGACTCAGAGTAAGAGCGGCATAGCTTCTGGTCTTTTTTGCCAGCTCGATGTGGGGTCCCAAAGGCAGCCTGGATCCACCTGCAGTAAATCAATAAAGTTTTTCCCAGAAGTTCACCGAGTGTTGAAGCAAGTCTACATGCAGATGAATTGAGCATTGTGACAGAGGAGATCTGTCAGGACTTCACAAGCAGATGTGACAGAAAACCACAAATGAGCTGATTGATGTCAGACATGACAAATGGACAGAGAGAAGATATCCTCCCTTGCCCTTAAATGGTACTGCTGCTAAAATGTCTCTGACCAAAGCAGAAACAGAGGAAGAAAGAAAAGATGCTGCATCCGAAGAAATTAGCTTCATTAATTTCCCACATCAAAAAAAAAAAAAAAAAAAAAAAAAGAGACGTCTATTAAAATAAGTTCAGCCCTGTTATCATGTTCAGCAGCAATAAGCCTGTGACAGTTCATCTCCAGTTCTTGTCTGGCTTCATATGAAGCCAATCCAGAAATACAGGTACACACCAGGCACTGACATGACTCTACAAGACTCGAGAGGCCTCCAGACACTGTCCTGCAAAACAGTTTTGAAATGGTCTTGGTTTTGTTCCTCCTGATGCATCTTTGGGAACTACTGACAAAAAGCTTCTTGTTTTGCTTTGTTTGTTTGTTTGTACTTTTTCCAGAGGCATCTAAGGTTTTTGTACAGTGTCTATGAATTGGTGTACTGTGAGGATTTCTCCACTGGGTTAGAGATAGCTTGAAGACAGCACAATGATGATAATGACTCATCAGGGAAATTTATGGTACTGTCCATCTCCAGCAAATCCAGAATGGTGGTGGGAAGAAAGTGTCTCAGCAAGGAAGACATGGCCATGCCTGAGGAGAAGGGACCACCATGTCATGAATCACACCTTTAAATAAAAACAGTCCTAAACACAAACAGGGTCCTGTGGCAGGGAGAAGAGAAAGCTATCAGTGATTGTAGGAAGCTCTGTAACATCAACTCTGGTTTTGGGCTACCAGCTTACAGTCACTATCTGGTCCCACCTCAGATGCTTCCAGTGTTCTCCTCCAACATGAACATCCCACCCATTGAGGCCAAATGTGTCCTACCATCACAGCTTTATCACAGCAGAGGATTCCTTGGAAGACAACCAAGCCACCTGAATATTCACTTTTGCCCAACAGCTTCTGAAAGATGTGACTACAGTCTGGGGCTTGGAAAACATGGGTTTACTTTTTTAATTAAATCCAAATCACTCCACCCAGACATCCCTCTCCGTCACTCTCGCTCTCTCTCTCTTCCCCCAACTGTTTGACGCATTTTAGCAGACATGTCATCAGACTTTGGTTCAAGGGAGGGGAATGGCCATCTAATATTGTGTCTTGCATCAGTATCCCACCCTTCTCTGGGGAAACTGAGATGATGGACTTGGCAAGCAGGAGAAGTACTGTAATGTAAGTGAAAGAATATATGTCCATATTGGTGTGCATGTGTTTCAGTGGGAAAAGCGAGGGTGCATAAAGGTAAAGCTCCAGCTTCATTCACCGTTTCCTGGATCAGCTAACTGCTTCCCAAGTACCAACAGGTACTGGCATGGGGGATGAGATAACATGCTCTTTACTGATAACATCACCACCAACAGCCAACTTTTTAAGTGAAAGCAAGCATGAATCTTTAATGATGCCATAAATTGTATTGCTTACAGAATAGACATAATGCATGAAGATTTTAAAATTAGGAGCAGAAGCATGTGCTTCCCCAGCACAACGCATAAGCTTCCAGTTTCCCTGAGCCCTTGTGCCTCCTCTGTCCATCACGCTTGCTCTGCACCTTGAGAAAAGCTTTGCCAGCACTCAGAGACCTGAGTAGTACTCGGTTCTGTGAACATGGGTGCTCATGCCTAGACGCTTGGTGAGAAATCAAGGCAATTAGGTACTGTCTTTCAATGGCACTACAAGTGTAGAAATGGTGTTCTTGCCAGGGGGCTCATGGGTGTTTAGGCTTTTAAAAAGCCCAGTTGTTTATTCAGCTTTCTAATGGTGGCTTTAAGACCTAATTTTAGATGCCTGCTTTTGCAAACGTATCTTGCCAACCCTACCACATAAATAACTAAATATGTATTTTGACATTTACCTCATACACAAGAATTTAATTTCAAAACATGGCCATTTTATTTTAAGACATGGGAAATACCAATTTTTTAGGCTACCCATTCATTATCAGAGAGTCATTAGTAAGGATTTAATCATTATTCCAAATAATCTAGAGGGGTATATACCTAACTAAGATTATATGTCTAACAGTTTCCAGGGAATGACACATGCATGTGCCTTGCAATTAAAGTAGATTTGTACGTCTCACTGAAGCACAACCTGAGAGTTTAACTGGGGTCAAACTCACAGCAAGGCCAAACTGGCTCAGGATCCGAGACTTCAGTGGAATAACTGAACGGACCTCACCCTCATGTCTTCCTCAAAAGACTTCCAAGTTTACATTTTTACATTAACAAGGCATACAGAACATTTACTATTCATTTATCCTGGTATAAAATGCTTGCTGCAATTACTGCACAATGCCACCTTCTTCACTGAATTTGTTTTAAGCTGTTGCTACATCTGTGCAAGTTAAATATTATATGGGTCAGATTGTAATGGAACGATTTAGCCTAAGTAAGGCTCAAACTCAGTGCAGCACCACAAGCATCCCTGCAACTCTTTGCCTATTTTGTCCACCTGGCAGGGATTTTGGTGCAAGAAGAAACGCTTCTGACTACCACCTAGTGTAGCAGGATCCTGCATTCAGCAGAAGCTTATAAATTCTGCTTCAGCACTCATGGTCTGTTTTGCTTTTTGCTGCCTTTTCTCAAGTGGAAGCCACTTGTGATGGCTTGTGTGTTACCCGTCCCCCACACACTTTGAAAAATCACCCAGACTTAACTCAGATGGCTCTGGAAATTGAATGAAGCTTTATACACAGTATACAAGCAGATATTTACAACATATACAGAAATATACAAGTGAAAAGGTAATACTGAAATACAACACCCCTTCCAGAAACCAGAGTCCCCAGGAGAGGCTCTCAACCACCTTTCCACCTTTTCCCCGCTCCTCTATCTTAACCCAGACTTTGCCTTATGCTCAAGGTAGTTTGGAGGGTCAGCTAGGAGGGTTAGGAAGCATATGGATTAGTCAGGCACATTAGAGAAAGAAGTGCAGCCCAAAAAGCCCAGAGAGAGACTCCTTTATCTATATTTGTGTTCTTGTTCTTATATATCTCAGCAAGCCTATGAGTGAAGTAGACATCATTGTTTTCTTTTCACAGTCTGTAATCTAATTCTTCTCACCAAAATATCCCAGCTAGGCTCAAACTAGCACACCACTCAAGGCTTCTGAGAGTAGCCTGGAAAACTGTTCTTTTTGCAGGAATCATTTTGGATCAAAAGGGCTCTAGGTCACTGAACTACCAAGCATTTTGAAGCTTACCCAACACTAGATGCTATGAACCGTTGTAATACTGCTTAGTAAATAATGCAGAGAATACCATGTGCATTATGGATGGAGCACACAGCCTTTTGGCAAGCATACAAGGATAGCTGTGAGAGCTGTAAGCAGGCAGACTAGCCAGCCCTCTGCATTGGCATAAGAATGGTGAGTTCACACATCACCAAGTTTATGCTGCTCGCTAAATAGCTCAGTCAAGGACTTCAGAAACCAAAACATCAGCTACTGGCATCCCATCAAGTGAAAAACCTGATTGCCAGCTCATAGCATCACCATGTCTACACTTTCAGAGCTCATACCAGAGACACTCTCCTCTGCAAGCCAGACTATCTCTTTATTGTGCAATCTGGCCATAGAGGTATACACTGAATCCGGTGTGTTGCTGCCTGGACTTCAGGCTCTGTATTACTGCTTCTCTATCAGGCATGTACCCTGCCTGGCCCATGTACAGATGATTTGCACGCTGTTTTCCACACCATGACATGGAAATGGAGAAATCTGTGACCAAGCGTTGTTTAAAAAATACTTCAATCCTCCTCTAGTAAAATTTGTAAACACAAATGGAGATGGAGTCCCAGGAAAACAAGGAGTAAAGTAGGCTCAGTCTGCCTAATAGCACGCAGCTCCAGCCATGGACATAACTCAGGCACAGCAAGCAAGACTTTTAATCTGAAATCTTAGTTTGTAGAAAACAGAGAGCATGAAGAGTGAAGGGGAATGCAGGTAAAACACAGTCAAAAGACCACGAATAGGGTCCGTCATCTTTGAGAGTCCTTTGAAATTCCTAGCCAAACTTTTGTTCAGGATTAGAACTGCAGTCTTCAACTAGCTATTGCTGAAACTAATTGGTTTTCAAACAGCTTTAGCAGCAGCTACCTCTAAGTATTACAAGAAATACTAGATACAGCAAAGCAACACAAAAATTAAGTGTATGTAAGTCATGGCAGGTTAATGTATTGAGCTTCCTTCAAAGATGCAATAAAACCAAGGCATGCTGCCTCTGGTCTAGCTGTGAGTGCAGTGCCTCTCCCCTTTCTTCATCCTGATGCTCATTTCAGGGCCCTGTGACTGTTAGTCTTATTGTAGTAGGAGAATGTTTGCATACAGTAGACTTGGACATCTGCAGTGCTCTTGTGTCAGCAGATGCACATTGCTACAGTAAGGCAACAATTAATAACCAAAACGATGCCCGCAATTGAATACCATGACGACAACAAGCCTGCCATTGCGAAAATATTATTCATGTGCCAGGTAGGTAATTACAGATATGCACCAGTCTGGAAGCATTTTATGTAGTGGTGATAAGATAGTAGGAACAATAAAGTTAACTGTGTCTCCATCAGTTGTTAAAAGGCTACTAAAGAAGAAATGGGTTCTTTGACCTCTGGCATACCAGATGTCTCTCAAGATTATCAGAACAGTCTCTTCCAGCCTTTAAACCTTTGCCTGACTCTACATATCTGCCTCACGTGGTAATTGGAAGTGTAAAGCTTAAGAATGCTTTTTCCTGTGAGGGAGTAGTAGCCTTTTCAACCTACGGCACAGACAACATGACTTAAGCACAGTGTTTGACAGTAAGTATGTCCTAAAGGAGCCTTCCTAGGAGGGTCCTAAGCCTGTGCTTGAGTGATCTGTGTTTTGCTGCCCACAATAGCATGTAAAGGTAACATCATTGCCCAAAGCACTGAAAGCTGTTACATCTGGATTTGAAAATCTCATCTATAAAAGGCAAAAAGGCCCAGCACAGACCTGTCATTGCAACCACACCGCTCATTTCATGGCTTCCCTTTCAGAAATCAGATTGTCTGGACCAATATCATAGGGGAGCAAAACCAAAACAAACAAATGAACAAAAATCAACCAAAAAACCTAAAGAACAACAATAACAACACAAAAGACAAAATGGGAGGAGAAAACAAAACAAAACAGGTGAAAGAGAAACAATTAGGACATAATCATATGTAGCCAAAGAAGGGTGTTGGCTTAGGAAAATAAAACAGCTGAGGGAAGTGTACATGGTGCTGTGTCAGGAGGGAAAAAAAGAGAGAGAGAGAGAGAGAGAGAGAGAGAGAGAGAGAGAGAGAGAGAGAGGCGAGGCAAAAAAAGGCAGATTGGCTAGTTCTTGTTTCAAGAAATAAAAAAGATTAGAGAGATTTTAGTTTCTGCTTCTTCTTCCAGAAGTTAGACAAATTGATTTATCATGGTTAATGAGTGCATCAGATATATTATTATATCAAAAGCAATTGTGACAGATACTTATGCATCCATAAGAATCTCTTCCCTCATTTACACCCTGTAAGGAAGGGGTGTGGGAAAAAGTGTTTTTTTTCACCCCAGATTGATTTCAGGAAGATTAATGCCTACCTGCCTAAAGCAAAGGCAGCTTGTATGGGTACTGAGTGCTAAAGCAACATATTACAAGGGTAAATATGGTCACAATCTAACAGGACCTAGCGTTTGTGATACTGACATTAGTTTCACTGCCTGCACTGGCATGAACAACTAGCTGTGCAGACATATGCAAGGAGCAGAGCAGAGTAGCAAGGCATCTACCTCATCATCCCCAAATGCAAGCTCCTTAAATTCATATCAGCAAATTAGAACACATTAGTAACCACAGAAATATGAAGAGGTATCTCATGTTTGAAGGACTGCTGTTCTCTTGGAGACTATTTTCTTTTGCAGTTAACATCAAGCTGGAGATTTTAGTTCTGATGTAATCAGAATGTTCACGAAGCTTATCAAAGAACAGCTTGAGCCTCTATCCGAGATATTCTCCGAAACTAGCAAGAATTTGCAAACGGATCCCAAGGAAAAAAATATTATACTCCAGGAAAACATATTTCTTATTCTTCTCTTGTCATTTCTGTAAGCAGCTTCTTCCTTCAGTGCTGGTCTGTTTCTCATTGTTTGTGGACTGCCCTGTAAGAATGTGAAGACAGAGAACAGTACAGAAGATGGGCAAAGAAAGCTGAAGGTCACACCATCAGGGGTGAGTGCTGAGCACCTCACGGAGTACCACTGCCAGGCCTCAAACAAACACAAGAATCTGGGCACTCATCAGCTGATGTTTCATTCCTCTTCCAGATTCAAGTAATTTTCAGGTTCTTAGAATCATAGAATGGTCTGGGTTGGAATGGACCTCTGAAGGTCATCTAGTACAAACCCATCTGCAGTCAGCAGGGATGTCCTCAACTAGATCAGGTTGCCCAGAGCCCCACTGAGCCTCACCTCGAGTATATCCAGGGATGGGGTCCCATCCACCTCCCTGGGCAACCTGTTTCAGTGTTCCACCACCCACATAGTAAAGAACTTGTTCCTAACATCCAGTCTAAATCTACTTTTCTCTAGTTTCAAGCCATTGCCCTCATCTTGTCACTGTAGGCCTTTGTTAGCAGTCTCTCTCCAGCCTTCTTGTAGGTCACCTTCAGGTACTGGAAGGACACTGTTAGGGCTCACCAGAACCTTCTCTTCTCCAGGCTGAACAACCCCAGCTCCCTCAGCCTGTCTTTGTAGTAGAAGTACTCCAACTCCCTGATCATTTTTATGGCCCTCCTCTGGAACTACTCTACCAGGTCCATGTCATTTCTTATACTGAGGGCTCCAAAGCTGGATGCATTACTCCAGATGAGTACTCAGCACAGCAGAGCAAAATGGCAGAATCAACTCTCTGGATCTGCTGGCCACACATCTTTTGATGCAGCCTAGGATGTGATTTGCCTTCTGGGCTGCAAGCTCACACTGTTTTGTTATGTCCATCAGCACCACCAAGTCCTTTTCCACAGGGCTGCTTTCTATGTCCTCATTCTCCAGTCTGTAGAGCTCTGCACTTGCTCTTGCTGAACCTCATGAGGTTCACCTAGCCCCATCTCTCCAGCTCCTGTCACTCTGGTATAGACAATACCACTCAGCTTGGTGTCATATGCACACCTGCTGATGGTGCCCTCGATCCCACTGTTTACAGCACTGATAAAAAAAACAGCACAGGTCCCAGTACGGACCCCTGAGGGACACCACTTGTCACTGCTCTCCATCTGGACTTTGAGGTATTGAACACCACCCTCTGGATGTGATCATCCAGCCAATTCCTCATTCGCTGAACACTCCACCCATCAAATCCAACTTGGAGAGTAGGATGTTGTGGGGGACTGTGTCAAAGGCTTGCAGAAGTCCAGGTAGATCACATCCATAGGTCATCCCTTATCTACTGACAGAGTCACTGTCATATAAAGCCACTTGGTTGGTCAGGCAGGATTTGCCCCTAGTAAAACCATGCTTGCTGTCTTGAATCACCTCTATGTCCTCCATGTGCCCTAGCAAGGCATCTAGGAGTATCTGTTCCATGATCTTCCCCGACATGGAGGTGAGGCTGAGAGGTTGGTAGTTCCCAGGGTCCTCCTTTCTACCACTTTTAACAATGGGTGTGATGTTTGCTTTCTTCCAGTCCCCAGGGACTGCATCTGACCGCCAGGACTTTTCAGATATCATGGAGAGTGGCTTGGCAACTGCTTCAACTAATTCCCTCAGGACTCTGGTATGCATTTCATCAGGTCTCATGGACTTGTATATCTTCAGGTTCCTCAGATGATCACACATCTTGTCTTCACTTACAGTGGGAGGGAATTTGTCTCCCTGGTTTCCATCTTGTGGGTCATCAACAAGAGGTGAATTGATCCTGGACAAATTATAAGTTCTCTAATTTTTTTTTCCCTTTGATTTTTTGTCTATCTTTCCTTCAAGCTTCAGGTTTCCCACACCAGATGATTAAACATCAGGAGAGTTACCCAGTCTCTGATGCTGATGGCACACCACTCATGCTAGTAAGGGAAAACTTGCTTCCAGGAAGAGGTAATTTGGTCATAAAGAGACTTCACAGCACAAGAGAAGTGCCAAACTAGCATCATTCCTCACAGGAGTCACTGCCTCTTTTTTTGGTACCTCCCTTTAAAGAGTCCTCTCAACTACATTTCTGCTGTGCTTTGTTACATCTACATTTCCTGATATGGAATTATCTTTGTTGTTCCTGGGGCTCCTTCAGTTTTGAAAGGATCCCACAATCTTCAGTTTAATTTTCTTTCTGCCTGACATTGCATGCTGCCACTTGCAGCTTGGCTCCTGTGATGGTTTGGGGGTTACCCCGCCCCTCCCACACTTTTGAATTTGCCCCAGCTAACTCAGACGGACCCTGGGAATATAGATGAAGCAATTTATTTACAGCTAGCAGAATTTACAAGCAGCTATTTACAATATATACAGTTATATACAATTATATACAGAAATATACAAAGGATAAACAATACAAAAGCACAACTCCCCTCCCAGAAACCTGAGTCCCCAGGAGGGGCTCTCAAATCACCCCAACACCTCCCCCCGGCCCTCTCAACCTTACCCCAGTTCTCAGGAAGAAAAGAGGTGCAGCCAAGAGGTTAGGGAGCAGGGTTAGTAGGAGCAGGGTTAATGAGATGTGACCAGGTCCAAGGCAAAAGCAAGAGAGAGAACAAAATGGAGAAAAAAGTCTTTCTTCTTCCCAGAGTTCTCAGCGTAACTGTGAGAGAAGTTGACATCAATTGTTTTCATTTCACTGCCCGTTATCTAGTTCTGTTACCAAAACATTCCAGCTTGCTTCAAACTAGCACAATCCACCCCTGTCTACTTCGCTCAGAGTATCGCTGAGAATTATCCAATCTAATCTAAACCAATATTTACACTAAAACAATATATACAAGTTCAGTTCACACTTCAACCAGATGTAGGTGATTCAAAAGCTCAGAATAGGGACTCCCAGGTGATGTTGGGTTCGTGCTCACATACTGTAGATTCTATCGTAGATTCTCTCAGTGTTGGGCGCCGATGTTACCTAGAACAGAAAACTCCTAACAGTTTGAATTTAAACTCTCTCAGCTAAGGTTAAATTTCTCTGTGGAATACACTGGATTTCACCATTCTCCTGCATTACCCAGTAGGTGTGACCAGGACCCTCAGCAGATACCACCCCTCGGACAGGTTTCCCTTCGCCCGAAGGAGAAAATACCCAAACAGTTTTCCCTAACAGATTCTTCTTACGTACAACAGGAACTTTATCACCGTCTACTGTTTGGACCAGGTCTGATTGTGCAGGTCCTGCTCTGTTTACTGAACCTCTACTATTTACCAACCAGGTAGCTTGTGCTAAATGTTTGTCCCAGTTTTTCAGAGTTCCACCCCCCATGGCTTTTAGGGTGGTTTTCAGTAAACCATTGTAACGCTCAATCTTCCCTGAAGCTGGTGCATAGTAGGGTATGTGATAGATCCATTCAATACCATGCTCTTTGGCCCAGTTTTTCACAAGATTGTTCTTGAAATGAGTGCCATTGTCTGACTCAATTCTTTCTGGAGTTCCATGTCTCCACATGATTTGTCTCTCCAAACCAACAATGGTGTTACGTGCAGTAGCATGTGGAACTGGATAGGTTTCCAACCATCCAGTGCTGGCTTCTACCATCATCAGCACATAGTGCTTGCCAGAACGAGATCGAGGTAAAGTGATGTAGTCAATCTGCCAGGCTTCTCCATACTTGTACTTTGACCATCTCTCACCATACCATAAGGGCTTGATTCGCTTAGCCTGCTTAATAGCAGCACAAATGTCATAGTCATAGATGACTTGGGTGATAGCGTCCATGGACAAGTCAATTGACCTATCACAAGCCCATCGGTATGTTCCATCTCTGCCTTGATGTCCAGATGAGTCATGGGCCCACCGAGCTAAGAACAGCTCACCTCGGTGTTTCCAATCAAGGTCAATGTCAAGATCAGAGTTGGTATCAACTTGAGAAATCTTAGCAGCTTGGTCTGCCTTCTGGTTATGTTGATGTTCCTCAGTGGCTCTGCTCTTAGGCATGTGTGCATCTACGTGCCGCACCTTCACTGGAGTTCTCTCCAGCCGTGCATTAATGTCCTGCCATAGATCAGCACACCAAATAGGCTTTCCTTTCCTCTGCCAACCATTCTTCTTCCAGTCCTTCAGCCAACCCCATAGAGCATTGGCTACCATCCACGAGTCGGTGTAGAGGTAAAGGATAGGCCAATTCTCACGTTCAGCCACATCAAGAGCAAGTTGAACAGCTTTTACCTCAGCGAACTGACTGGATTCTCCTTCTCCATCTTTCGTTTCGGTAACTCTCCTGGTTGGACTCCAAACTGCTGACTTCCATCTTCGCTTGTTCCCAACAAGATGACAGGAACCATCTGTGAACAAAGCATAGTTCTTTTCCTGATCAGAGAGATCACCATAGGGAGGAGCTTCCTCAGCATGAGTTATTTTCTCCTCTGGAGGTTTGGAACAGTCTGTGCCTTCCGGCCAGTTGGTGATCACCTCCACCAGACCAGGTCGATCAAGATTACCCATTCGTGCTCGTTGGGTTATCAAAGCCATCCATTTAGACCAGGTTGCATCTGTGGCATGATGTGGTGATGAACCTTTGCCCTTGAACATCCAGTTAAGAACTGGCAGTCTAGGAGCTAAAAGTAACTGTGACTCAGTTCCAATCACTTCAGAAGCTGCTTTCACTCCCTCATAGGCTGCTAGAATCTCTTTCTCAGTTGCAGTGTAATTTGTCTCTGAACCTCTGTAACAACGTCCCCAGAAACCAAGAGGACGACCACGTGTCTCATTTGGAGCTCTCTGCCAAAGACTCCAAGTTGGACCATTGTCACTGGCAGCCGTGTACAGAATGTTCTTAATGTCCGGACCAGATCTCACAGGTCCCAGGCCCACTGCATGGACTACTTCTCGTTTGATCTGATCAAAGGCTGCTTGTTGTTCAAGTCCCCACTCGAAATTGTTTCTCTTACGAGTCACATCATGCAGAGGTTTGACACTCTGACTGAAACCAGGAATGTGTAGTCTCCAAAATCCCACCACACCAAGAAAAGAAAGTGTGTCCTTCTTACTGGTGGGAACTGCCATGGTAGAGACTTTGTTGATCACATCCTGAGGAATGTAACGGCGACCATCCTGCCACCGCACTCCCAGAAACTGAATTTCCTTGGCAGGTCCTTTGACCTTGTCTCTCTTAATGGCAAAACCTGCTTGCAACAGAATGTCAATGATTTTGTTACCTTTCTCGAAGACTTCCTCAGCAGTTTGGCCCCACACAATGATGTCGTCAATGTACTGGATGTGCTCTGGAGCTTTACCTTTCTCCAGTGCATTGTGGATGACTGAGTGACAGATGGTTGAGCTGTGTTTCCACCCCTGAGGCAAACGATTGAACTGGTACTGGATTCCTCTCCAGGTGAATGCAAACTGAGGCCTGCACTCCTTTGCTATGGGAATAGAGAAGAAAGCATTAGCAATGTCTATGGTTGCATACCATTTAGCCTCCTTCGATTCCAGCTCATACTGGAGTTCCAGCATGTCCGGCACAGCTGCACTCATGGGTGGCGTCACCTCGTTGAGGGCACGAAAGTCAACTGTCAGTCTCCAGTCGCCCGTAGGTTTGCGCACAGGCCAGATGGGACTGTTGAAAGGTGAATGAGCTTTCTCGATGACAGCCTGACTCTCCAGTTGACAAATCAGCTGATGAATGGGCAACAAAGAGTCACGGTTAGTTCTGTACTGCCTATGATGAACAGTTTGAGTTGCAATTGGCACTTCCAGGTCCTCTATGTCATGATGTCCCACAACTGCAGATTCATCAGAAAGTTCAGGTCTAATAGACAATTTCAATTTATCATCCTCAATCTCTACAGATGCTATTCCAAAAGCCCATTTGTGACCCTTAGGATCTTTGAAACAACCTTGTCTCAAAAAGTCAATTCCCAGAATGCAAGGCGCATCAGGACCAGTTACAATAGTATGTGTCTTCCACTCTTTACCAGTTAAACTGATCTCAGCCTGTATCTTAGTTAACTCTTGAGATCCACCAGTGATTCCAAAGATAGAAATGGACTCTGTCCCTTTACAATTAGATGGCAATAAAGTACACTGAGCACCTGTGTCAACTAAAGCCCTGTATTTCCGAACTCTTGAACTGCCAGGCCACCTAATGAATACATTCCAATAGATTCGGTTCTCTCCACTATCCCTTTCCTCCTCCTGGCTGGAGGCAGGGCACCCCTAATGCTGAACATGGCATGTAGGGTGTACACAATGATTGTTGTTGTTGCGAGAGGAACTGCAACTGTTGGAACAATTGCAGTTGCTCTCAGGAGCTGAAGAAGTGACAGCTACTTTCCTGGCATTATTGCCTCTGTTTCTGCCACTCTGCAGTTCCCTGACTCTCTTTGAAAGAGCTGAAGTAGGTTTACCATCCCATTTGTTCATGTTCTCACCGTATGTGTCACGCAGAAGTATCCACAGTGACGCACGTGATTGCTGCTGTCTAGGTGGAATTTGTCTCCTCCTGGGCTGGAATTGCCTTGTAGGAGGTGGGCGTCTGTTCCTGACTGCAGAAACATGCACCCATTCAGATGATGCAGGAATGGTATCCTTTACCAGATTGGTAATGTTTTTGAGATCCTCCTTCAGTTCTTTCATGGTATCTTTAATCTCTGTGGTCATAGTTTGTATGGCAGAGATTAGACCAGAATGTGACAAGCTGTCCTCTATCTGCCTGAGCTGGTCAGTGAATTCACCAACAGTGAAAGATCTTCCATTATCACTCCTTGCTAGAAATTTACTGGCCAAGATGTTAGCATAGGATGAAGGAGCAAGCTTAATCAGCTTCTTCATGAGACCTGTTCCCAAAGGAATATCATCAGGCTCATGAGTACCATGATCTCCATAAAGCACTTCCTTCACAGCAAACTCCTTCAGAAGCTTAATTCCCTGCTCAACGGTGTTCCACTTCTTGGCAGCCCATGGCAAATCATCTCGGGAAGGATATCTCATAGCCACAGCCAACAGAAGGCATGTCCACAAGCTAACCCTACCAAGAGGACTTGCCAGGTGTTTGTCCACTCCACTCTCCTTAGTGAGCGGTCCCAGCTGCTTGGCAGACTTGTCTCCTACCTGCAGGGCATTAGCACCAATGCCACGGCATCTCACTAGCCACCTTAGGATTGGCTCACCTGATTCCCTTGAGTATTCCTTTCTAACTTCCCTGACCTCTCTGAGTGGATCCTTGGAGCCTTGGATGTCATCTTCCTCCTCTTCCTCCTGTTGTTCTGGTGGTGCCGGGCCTAACACAATCTTCCTCATAGCATTCCTAAACTCATTGGAACCATCCTCTCTCCTGGCAGCTAACCTCACAGCACTCCTCTCACTTGAGTATTGTTGTCTCAGCACATCTACAAGGTCTCGCAGACTAACTGCCTCCTCTTCCTCTTCTCCTTGCTGATCACCAGAGGTCCCATCTCTTACATCCTCCTGCGAACCACTCTTTGTCTTAGCTTTTGCCTTAGCAGGTGCCAGAAGGGCCTGAGCAGCAACAGACTTGGATGTGTCTGCTGGAGGATTTGAATTATTAGGGGTCTGACTTGGAGCTTTTGTATCCTTAGAGGTCTGACCTGGAGCTTGTGAGTTCAAGTCTGCCTTGCTTTTAACAGGAGGATTTTGGTTCTGGTCTGCTGGCTGGGGGTTCGAATTGGCTGAGCTGGTGTCACTAGGATTTGGACTGACTGGGCTAGTGTTACTAGCACTAGTAGTATTATTAGCATTGGTGGGATTGTTTGCCTGTCCTCCTGGGATGCCTGCCAACCCTGACTTGTTTTCATTTTTACTAGGAACATTCTGATTTTGGGTACCGACCTGTCCTCCTAGGGCTCCTGCTAAACTCTGCGGCTTGTTTTGGTTATCCTTATCATTGTTTACGTTAGTGGCAGGAACACTGGCTGTGTTCCCAGCACTTGGAGAAGGAGGGGCAGAGGCTGGCAAGGGGGAAGCCGACGACTGTGTTCCCTTGTTTTGCTGTGAAAGAGACTGCTTCTGAGACACAGAATTTTTCCTAGTTCTTATAGAAGCTGGTTTTGAATTTTTCACCAATAATGCCAAAATTAATATGAAAATTAAAATCATAAGAGCCATGATAATGCACAGCAACCCCGCCACAATCTCTTTTCTGTAAAAATCCTTGCATGGACTTGGCATTTCAGTTTGGGGCTGGATGACCCTCATGAGAGCAGTAGATAAAGCAGACTCTCGATTGATTGTAACATTATTGACAAAAACTCTTGTAATATCACTAGTAATATTCTCAGTGACACTAAAACCAGCATAACCAAGAATGAAATCACCCCAGCTCCAGAACATGTTTGAAAGCTTAACTTTAGCCTTCTTAAAAACTACATGAAGCAAGAAATAACCAATTTGATCTTTGATCCAGTTGTACACAAAAAACCAGAAAACAGGCCACACAGCAATCCCCACCAAGTACAATAGCTGCTTGATTAGCTTCATCTTAATTCCCAGAGCTAATTTTCCAATCACTCCAAAATATCTAGCCCCACGTTGGGCGCCAATTAAAAAATGTGATGGTTTGGGGGTTACCCCGCCCCTCCCACACTTTTGAATTTGCCCCAGCTAACTCAGACGGACCCTGGGAATATAGATGAAGCAATTTATTTACAGCTAGCAGAATTTACAAGCAGCTATTTACAATATATACAGTTATATACAATTATATACAGAAATATACAAAGGATAAACAATACAAAAGCACAACTCCCCTCCCAGAAACCTGAGTCCCCAGGAGGGGCTCTCAAATCACCCCAACACCTCCCCCCGGCCCTCTCAACCTTACCCCAGTTCTCAGGAAGAAAAGAGGTGCAGCCAAGAGGTTAGGGAGCAGGGTTAGTAGGAGCAGGGTTAATGAGATGTGACCAGGTCCAAGGCAAAAGCAAGAGAGAGAACAAAATGGAGAAAAAAGTCTTTCTTCTTCCCAGAGTTCTCAGCGTAACTGTGAGAGAAGTTGACATCAATTGTTTTCATTTCACTGCCCGTTATCTAGTTCTGTTACCAAAACATTCCAGCTTGCTTCAAACTAGCACAGCTCCCCTGAGAAGTCACTGATAAAGATTAGGACCTTATTCCACATCACTGTTTGGAAGCATCTGTCTCCCCTGTTGACTGTAAGTCACCAAAGCCTGCCCATATCCCAGGAAGGAGGTCTAAATCCTGTTCCCTGTTGGTCAGTTCAGTATTTTTCTCATGACACAGATGGCACAAACATGTTTACACATGTTTACACAGTTGCCAGAGCAGGTGCTTGCACCACAGCTTGAGAAGCAGGCTCGGAGTCTTTGCAGAGCTTCTAGGTAAAAATTCAAGTCCAGGAAGCTTCTGAGCCCTATGCCAATTATGTCCAGGAATCTTCTGAGCCCTGTGCCAATTATATCCAGAAAACATTCTGAAGTTAACTGCACAGTAACACTTCATGACTTAAGCTAGCTTAGCACCAAGTTTCTTGTGCCCATTTCACTCGGTGGCAGATTCGCTATCAATACGCACTGTGAGGCCCAAGATAGCCTTGATGTAAACATTAACCATGTTCAGAAACTTCACATCCTAGCAGTGTAATTATGCTTGAAGATGTTGCTTCCTTATGTGCATGCAGCTTGATGTAGCAAATGAATCAAGCAGCACAAAAAAATGTTTTGATTGCCATGTTGTGAAATAGTATCATTGCTTTAGCTGTTTGCAATTAAAAATAATATATCTGACAAGCTTAGGCTTACTTTTTTTTTTTTTTTTTTTTTTTTTTTGGGGGGGGAGACAGATTGTTGTCAAACTCCAGGTAAGTTTAATAACTTTAGATTTAGCATTGAGGGTCAAATTTAATGTAGACATGCAGCTGTCAGCACAGAAGAAAATAATTTTGTCTGTTTATGACCTGTGATACTCATGTAAAAACCTTTAGAAGTAAAGGTTGAATCTTCACTTCAGAGTTTGCTTATTCCAATAAACATATTAATTTCTTTACAGCAAAGTTAGCTCTGAGACTTAAATAATGAGAGAGAATACAGAAAGTTTCTGTGGAGGCTCCAGGGCGAAGCTGCCTAAAAATATGGAGTTGTTCAAAATCTGTGCTTAAAACGAATTGTTAAATGTTAAGGCATAAATGTGAGGGTTGGGTCCATATCCAAACACCCCTGAAGTCCTGCAGCTTTTCAATCTGTGACATCTCTTGCAGTGCCGTCAGTTTTTGAGGATAGGACCTGAGCATTTGTTCAGTCCTGCAGTTTAGAGTACTGTCAGGCCTTTATCCATCAAATGCACTGGAGTGTGCTCACGCCCTAGGCTATCCTGCAGGGGCTTTTCTGAACCAGGACCAAGAAGCAAAGTAGAGCTTTATGTCACGGAGGCAGCTAATCTGTCTTGCAGATTAGTTTTGGTTTGGGGATTTTTTTTGCCTTTCCTCCCCTGTGCGTTCCTACAAGTAACAGAAAAACACTTTTATCCATATACTAGCAGCCTTGAGTCAGCGCTGTTCTGCAAGGTTTCCTATGTTACATTCTTTTGTGCTACATACAAGTTCCACTAGGACATTTTGTCCCCCGGGCTTTTCAGCCAGTCTATTACATCCACCAGCACCGCCCCTCCCCCCTCCTCTGCCTTCCTCCCCCGGTTGCATAACTTTAGCTAGGATGTTAAATTAACTCCGCCAGAGGAGTTTGACAAAATCTTATTTACTTTCATAGCACATATGCCAGTATGCAAATACATTACTCAGCACTATCAACTCTGCACTTTCACCATACTATTACTCTTTGTTTTTTTAATGATGGTTCAGGAGATATCAGACCGGAACACTGCTGTGCCAGCCAGCACAATAGTCATGTCTAGCAGGAGAAATCTGGTGACATTAGAAAACTAAATCTGGCTGGCATTTGTAAAAGTTTATGGCCAAACAAGCAAAACAACCTTTTTTTCCCTATCTAAACATCTCAGTCTTACTTCTTTAAAAGCACCAGGACATGTTTTCATCTTCTGACAGAAAACTCTTGTCAGCTTCTCCACATCTCCAGGACATGGGCAACCACAACGGTAAAGCCATACAGACTGACTTTGCATTGTGTGCTGACACAATGCCATATTGAAACAGCTTCCCAGCTGCCTGGCACAACCCCATCTGCCCCCTGACTATGTGGCAGGCCAAGACTGAGCTCACATTTCACTCCGTGTGCCCATGTTTACTACGAGAAGGAAAGCCTACTGCAGAAGTCAAAACAAGAGACAGAGAACCTGGAGTCCCATGTCCATGTGAAGGTCTGTCATGGGGGACGCACACATAATCCATGGTGGTGAGATCAGTCCTTAACAGCACTGCTGCCCACACATAGGCAGAAACATCAAGAATAGATGTCCACAAAAATTCAAAACCAGCCCCAGGTGTTTGCCTTGCAAGGGAAGTAGTGTTCAGGTGAAATCTGTGTGCGATGCACTGTCAAAACCAGGGGCTTACGACCCTACCACAGCTGTTCAGGCTGATACAAACATCCAGGCACAACGAACACCAAGAGTGAGCAAACCCTCCCTCTAATACAAAGTATCACGCTTTGTAGCCCACTGTAACTGTCCCATTTTATGTGAGGTAAAGAAATCACACAAAGAATGCTGGAGGAACTGGACCAAAGGAGACACTGCAGTCTTTCTTTGTAACTACTGTGGCCTACCACGGGCACTTTGAGGGTGCAAAACAGCACTTGAAGCTACATTTTGTATTTGATCCTCGCACTGCTAAATGCACAAATAGGCACAAAAAGAATTGAAAACAGCATTTCCAGACTGTAAAACAAAGGCACAGCAAGTAAACACAAGGAAATTAGAAGTTTGCCAGAGAAGCAAATTATGCGAGATGCCCTTCTCACTGCTATGGCTGGTCTGAGGATGATCCTGGTCCTGCTGGGCTGCCCATCCTCCTGCAGAGTCTCATGTACGCTCACAGGTTGCTCTCTGATAGGGGAATCACACATGAAAACAGGGCGTAGGTGTCCACAAACTGCTTTCAAATCTCCCTAGGTTCAGGCAGACAGTCCTCTGGCTATTGAAGGGGAAAAAAGCTCATGGTGACCTTAGTTCTTTTCCCAGCACCTCTACATGGAACCAACAATATTCAAATAGAGAAGAGCCTTTTCCACACATAAGAAACACCTCTCCAGCTATCCAGAAAATACTTTGATTTTAATAGGCTCTGGTGTAGCTAACCATATCCTACACCAGACTGTTCATGGGCGGATTAAAACTAACACAATACTTTTCCCCTGAAATTAGCATTTATACTATTTTTAATTGTTAACAATCCTGAAACTACTAATACTTTGATGCTGGAACTCCCTGTGTTTCTTCTCCAAGGGAGGGAAGTTTGGTTTCTTACTGCAGGCTCATTTTTTTACCCCTCTCTTTATTTCACGTTGGATTACATTTATCATGGATGTTTCTGATACACTGACTCGCATGTTGGGAAAACATTTTAATTTCTTTCATCTTTGAACAATCCAAATTGGTAACAGCTAAAGTTTAGCATGCTGATGAGTTTTCAAAAAAGGTGACATATGCTTTGTGAGGGAAGCATATTCAGCTAGGAATGAACTCTCTCTTCTCTAAAAACGATCATAATTGTATGGTGTGTGTCCCTATCATTAAGTAAAGGGCCTCCATCCTGTGAATATCTATCCTATGAATGACCTGAGAAACTCAACTTAACTGTAAAAAACCAAACAAAACAGAAAAAAAAATAAAGGGGGGAGGGAGGGGAAGTGGCTCCATGCTGGTTACCTCACATTGTTCATCTGGGTTAAAATAATATGTAAGTGGAAAAAGAGTGAAAAACACTTGAGATGTAACTAAAGCGTAGTTGCACCATCTCCCAAGTGCTGCAGAACATACAGACATAGAGAAAGGGATTGATTACTTTTGTCTAAGATAGCAAATACACATAAAGCTTTTGGTTGCCTCCTGTTAAGAGAACAAGGATGAAAGAAATACAAAGCAGAAAGCTTTATGGGAAGGATAGCAGAGACCATCTGTTTGGCTAACTGCACTGTAATGCGCCAGAAATTCCAACTCAGCTATTGCAATTTTAGGAGGGCACTGTCAAGGCATTTAATTTAGCAAGATGCCTTATTTCCAAGACTTATAATTAGATACAGTAGCAAGCTAACAGAAAAGGGCACTGGTTAAAACACCCTTACACTTTGAGAAAACAGAAAACCAAGTCTCAGCTTTCAAAATCAGGCAGAGAAGGGGAAGGGGAAAGGGAAGGGGAAGGGGGAAATGAGGAGAGGGGAAAGAGGGAAGGGGAGGGGGGAAAGGGAAAGGGGAGAGAAGTGGAGGGTGGAAGAGGGAGGAAAAGGGGAAGAGGGAGGGAGAGGGAAAGAGGAAAGGGAAGGGAATCCAGTACTGACAAATCCTGTGACTTTTAATTCTGTTCATGACTTGCAGCTCCAGCCTGTTTCCAACCCAGAGCTGTCAGAAAACACTATTCTATTAGGGGTATACAAATGAATGATATTCACAGGTTGCATTGCTCCAGGTAGATCTGGGGGGTACATAATATGATTCTATAAGTACCAATATGGTCCTTTCAGAGGCAGTAATTGGTGAAGATGGGACAGTGGTCAGTTCAAACACCTGTTCCTCCAGAGCTCGTTACCACTCAACTTCATCTCTACAGTTTTCTGTGATCAGAAGACTCAGTTATCAGGAAGCTCATACACATAAACTGGACTCTGATATCACTCACTAGTGAAGAACTAGACATTGTGATGTAAGGTCCACTCAGATTTCTTTGCAGTGTAGCACTTAGAATGTCACTTATTTTACATGCATTGCTCAGTTCCCAATAAACATTATGAACTTATTGTAGAGGAGCATCCATCAAAGTAATATTTTAGGTTTTGTACAGTCCCATGCACATAACCACTCTTGCACTGCAACCCATTGAAAAGGTAAGAGGTGGAAACAAAATACTGCAAGCTTCACTCTGGCACTAGTTTTCACAGATTGCCAATCCACAGAGAAAGCAGGGAGATCTATCACACAACAGGGCTAAGGTTGCCAGAATCTGCAGCATTCCTGAGGGATGCAGGAAAAGAAAAACAATTGCTCATTTCCAGTTTTTCAGTGCTCTGTTAGGACACTGACTAGATCTTCCAAGACAGGATTAATGCAGGTGAAGAAAGAATCTGGACCTTCTTCACAGCCTGTGTTTTAGCCTTTCTTTGCCACTGTTGGAAGCTGGCATCTGAGTAAGCATGCTCCTCCCCCCCCCCCGCCCCCCCCAACTCAGATGGCTCACTTCTGGACTGCAGTCATAAGGCTGTAAGTTGGAGTAAGCTCCATCATCTATTGCCACAGACATGACTGTTACAGATTCAACACTGTTACTTGACTGCTGTGTGATATGTCAGAAATCTTTCATTTTCTGCAGAATCTCGGGTAAAAGTACTTATTCACATCATAGTTAATATGTTTTTCATTGCCTGCTTCTCTCTCATGTCTAACCACATTTAAAATTGCTCTAGACAGTGCCATGCAATCACTTTCCTCCAACAATAAAAGCTTGCTTGTTTTCCTCACAAAAGTACACCTAATATAACATGTGCTGGGGCAATTAAGGTCTACAAACAGTCTGAAGTAACAAGGTCACTAGAGACTGATCAATGACCACCAGTAATACAGTGCACGTGGTCTTTGGTCTGTCTTAACCATAAAAGGGAAAAACATCCTCATGCAGACTTAGTTCAAAACATGATCAGACTAATAATGCACATTGCAGGAGATCAGCAGGTATTTTGTAAATTACAGCAGTGCTAAATGCATGAAGGAACTGGTCGTGCTCACACAGCTGATGGGAAGGATCATACAGAGTTGCAGAAACCAAACAGCCTTCCTTCATGCGATGCTCTCTCTTGTGCACCAGAAGTCTGAAAAAAAAAAGGGTTCACTGATGATTAAACCCCTGAGCAGCACTGAGACTGTTCTCAAGAGAAAAAAAAATGCTTTCTGTACAAGCAAAGTTAACACAAGTTTGGCATAAGCTAACAAAACAAAACAAACCCAGAATTAATTAGTACTGAACTGATCCAATCCATATTTTAACTAACACATTTTACCAGCGCTGAAATAATCCTCTTTTCTTCAACATTACTAATCTGGCACTTGCTTTAAATGAAATACAAATACTTAAATATTTCATTTGTAGTGTTTACATTTTCTGGGTGCCATTTTGAACTGCTGAAGCTGCCTGCTTCAGGTACTTCCAAAACACTGGGGCCTTGACTACTGCTAAGTTCTGTCTAGAATACTAAACATTTATCCTTCAGCATCATGTTTCCAGCCATGTTTTCTTGCCAGGCAACTCAACATTTGTTCTTCTGCATCATGTTTTCAGTGTGTCTACATAATACTGTGCAAGACAAAAGTAAAATATCTATCTTCCATACTTACATGGACTGTGAAGAAAGGATTCACAGATGGTTGAGAAGGTCTTCTGTGAAACATGAATGTTTAGGAGGGAAATGAATGTATGACTTTGATACCAGTCCGGTACTCCACAACCCTGGAAGGGCCATGTGTCTGTGTCTCTTTGACAGCAGCTGTATGGGAGGCTGCAGTGAAAAGCACACACAGAACAGGCATGCTAACTAGCAAAAACAAACCTGCTAAGATCAACAAGGCTTTTGACACTGTCTCCCATAATGTCATCCTCATAGGTAAGCTTAGGAAGTATGGGTTAGGCAAGTAGACAGTGAGGTGGATTGAGAACCATCTGAATAACAGAGGTCAAGTTGGAGAGCTCTGGCTAATGGTGTTCCCTGGGGATGAGTACTGTGTCCACTCTTGTTCAACATATCCATCAATGACCCAGATGAAGGAACAGAGTCTACTCTCAGCAAGTTTGAGATCTGGGAGGAGTGGCTGACATACCAAGAATAACCCCATGCACCAGCAGAGGTTAGAGGCTGACCTGCCAGAAAGCAGCTCTGTGGAGAAGGACCCTGGAGTTCTGGGGTCAACGAATTCATCATGAGCCAGCAGTGTGCTTTGGTGGCCTAGAAGGCCATTGCTATTCTGAGGTGTATTAAGAAAAGTTTGGCCAGCAGTTTGAAGGAGGTTCTCCTCTCCCTCTACTCTGCCCTAGAAAGGCCACACCTGGAGTATTGTGTCCAGTTCTGGGCTCCCCAGATCAAGAGAGGCAGGGAACTACTGGAGAGAGTCAGTGGAGGGCTAGGAGGTGATCAGTGGACTGGAACATCTCCCATGTGATAAGAGGGTGAGAGACTTGGGGATCTTTAGCCTTGAAAAGAGAAGATCGAGAGGAGACCTTATCAATGCATGTAAATATCTAAATGGTGGTGGTCATGAGGAGAGCACATGGGAAGCTCAGAAACACAAGGAAGTAGTCTGGAAAAGAAGCTCACAATTTGGCAGGATTTACCTACCTTTTCTTTCTCTTATGTCAAATACATTTCATACACTAACTTCCAAGAGATATCGGCCTATCAGTATCTAATGCCCAATTAAGAGGTGGCAGCCAGGGACTGCAGTTTTTCCAAACCTTTCAAAGTACCTCTACCTCTTGCCAGGTCTGACCTCCTGCCTCCAGCATGCCTGTTACAAGCCTCTCTCTCACCACCGCTCAATTAGGCACATCATCTCCGCCCAGGCTCACATGGATGAAGAACCATGTTGCCCTCCGGCTGGGAGGGCAACTGAGACAAATCAGTTGCCCCCTCGCATCAGAACAAGTACCCAGAAGAAAAAGAGGAGGGTAATTGTTATTGGTGATTCCCTTCTGCAGGGAACAGAGGGCCCCATATGCCGGCCAGACCCCTTCCACAGGGAGCTCTGCTGCCTCCCTGGAGCCCGGGTCAGGGATGTTACCAGGAGGCTGCCTACTGTAGTGCAGCCCTCTGATTACTATCCCTTATTAGTTATACAGGCAGGGAATGATGAGATTAATAACAGAGGGCTAAAAGCTATCAAAAGGGACTTTAAGACACTGGGGAAAGCAGCTGAGGGAGCAGGGGCACAGGTAATCTTTTCATCTATACCCTTAGTCACAGGCTGGAATACAGAGAAGAATAGGAAAGCATATTTGATGAACAAGTGGCTCAGAGGTTGGTGCATCCAACATAACTTTGGATTCTTTGATATTGGGGAACTTCATCTTGCCACAGGTCTGCAATCAGCAGATGGGACACAACTATCACAGAAGGGGAGAAGGACCCTGGCACATAAGCTGGCTGGGCTTGTTGAGAGGGCTTTAAACTAGAATGGAAGGGGGAGGGGGTTAAACATGACAGCACCAGAGATAAATCAAAGGGAATTGAGGATGGTAGGCTAGAGCTAGGAGTAAAAGCAGCAGCCCAGCTGAAGTGCATGTACACTAATGCACGCAGTATGGGTAACAAACAAGAGGAGCTGGAACCTCTGGTGCTGGAGGAAAACTATGATATTGTCGCCATCACTGAAACGTGGTGGGATGGCTCACATGATTGGTGTGCTGTAATCAATGGCTACAGACTCTTCAGGAGAGACAGGCAAGGGAGAAAGGGCGGGGGAGTGGCTCTGTATATTAGGGATGCTCTGGATGTTGTGGAGGTAGAAATCAAAGATGTTCAAGTTGAGTCATTATGGGTGAGACTTAAGGTGAAGGCCAACAAGGCTGATATCCTGGTTGGAGTCTGTTACAGACCACCCAACCAGGAAGAAGAGGTTGATTTATTACTCTTTAAGCAACTGGAGGCTGCCTCAAGATCACCTGCCCTTGTTCTGGTGGGCGACTTTAACCTCCCAGACATCTGCTGGGACTTAAACACTGCAGAGAAGAAGCAGTCTAGAAGGTTTCTGCAATGTGTGGAAGACAACTTCCTATCCCAGCTGTTACATGAGCCTACCAGGGGGGCAGCCCTGCTTGACCTGCTGCTCACAAATAGAGAGGGGCTGGTAGGGGATGTGGTGGTTGGAGGCTGCCTGGGGTCCAGTGACCATGAAATTATAGAGTTTTCAATCCATGGAGAAACCAGGAGGGGCATCAACAGAACCTCCACACTGGACTTCCGAAGGGCAGACTTCAGCCTATTTAAGGAACTAATTCAGAAAGTTCCTTGGGAAATAGCCCTTAGAAACAAAGGGGTCCAGGAAGGTTGGACCTGCTTCAAGAAAGAACTCCTGAAGGCACAGGAGCAGGCAGTGCCACTGAGCCGGAAGATGAGCCGACGAGGGAGGCAGCCAGGCTGGATGGGCAGGGAGCTGCTGAAGGAATTAAAGATTAAAAAGAGAGTGTATCACCTTTGGGAAAGAGGGGAGGTGTCCCAGGAGAAGTTCAAGGAGGTTGCTAGGTCTTGTAGAGGAAAAATTAGAGAGGCAAAAGCCCACTTGGAGCTCAGGCTGGCCACGGCTGCCAAGGAAAATAAAAAGTGTTTCTTTAAATATATGAATGGCAAGAGAAGGGCCAAGGACAACCTCCAGTCCTTACTAGATAGAGATGGGAACATAGTGACAAAGGATGAGGAAAAGGCAGAGGTGCTTAACACCTTCTTTGCCTCAATCTTCACTAGTGGGACAGGTTGTCTCCAGGACAGCTGGACTCCTGAAGTGGTGGATGGAGTCAGGGACCAGTACAGTCCCCCTCTAATCCATGAGGAAGCAGTAAGGGATCTGCTAAGTCACTTGGATCCTCACAAGTCCATGGGACCGGATGGGATCCACCCTAGGGTGCTGAGAGAGCTGGCAGCTGAGCTGGCCAAGCCACTCTCCATCATTTATCAGCAGTCCTGGCTCACTGGAGAGGTCCCTGAAGACTGGAAGCTGGCCAATGTGATTCCCATACACAAGAAGGGTCGTAAGGAGGAGCCAGAAAACTACAGACCTGTGAGCCTGACCTCAGTGCCAGGCAAGGTCATGGAACAGGTCATCTTGGGTGCCATCACAAAGCACCTACAGGATAGCCAAGGGATCAGGCCCAGCCAGCATGGGTTTAGGAAGGGCAGGTCCTGCCTCACCAACCTGATCTCCTTTTATGATCAGGTTACCCGCCTGGGGAATGTGGGGAAGGCTGTGGATGTAGTCTACTTGGACTTCAGCAAAGCCTTTGACACTGTCTGCCACAAGAAGCTCCTAGCCAAGCTGGCAGATCATGGTTTGGACAGATTCACTCTGTGCTGAATCAAGAACTGGCTGGATGGCAGAGCTCAGAGAGTGGTGGTGAATGGTGCCACATCCAGTTGGCAGCCAGTCACAAGTGGTGTTCCCCAAGGATCAGTGCTGGGCCCAGTCCTGTTCAATATCTTTATTGATGATCTGGACGAGGGCATTGAGTCCAGCATCAGTAAGTTTGCAGATGACACCAAGCTAGGAGCAGGTGTTGATCTGTTGGAAGGTAGGAGAGCCCTGCAGAGGGACCTGGACAGGCTGGATGGGTGGGCAGAGGCCAATGGGATGAGATTTAACAAGGCCAAGTGCAGGGTTCTGCACTTTGGCCACAATAACCCCAAGCAGCGCTATAGGCTGGGGACTGAGTGGCTGGAGAGCAGCCAGGAGGAAAGGGACCAGGGGGTACTGATAGATAGTAAGCTGAAGATGAGCCAGCAGTGTGCCCAGGTGGCCAAGAGAGCCAATGGCATCCTGGCCTGCATCAGGAACAGTGTGGCCAGTAGGACAAGGGAGGTTATTCTTCCCCTGTACTCAGCACTGGTCAGGCCACACCTTGAGTACTGTGTCCAGTTCTGGGCCCCTCAATTCAAGAAAGATGTTGAGGTGCTGGAACATGTCCAGAGAAGGGCAACGAAGCTGGTGAGGGGCCTGGAACACAAATCCTATGAGGAGAGGTTGAGGGAGCTGGGCCTGTTTAGCCTGGAGAAGAGGAGGCTCAGGGGTGATCTTATTACTGTCTACAACTACCTGAAGGGGCATTGTAGCCAGGTGGGGGGTGGCCTCTTCTCCCAGGTAACCAGCAATAGAACAAGGGGACACAGTCTCAAGTTGTGCCAGGGTAGGTATAGGCTGGATGTTAGGAAGAAGTTCTTCACAGAGAGAGTGATTTCCCATTGGAATGGGCTGCCCAGGGAGGTGGTGGAGGCACCGTCGCTGGGGGTCTTCAAGAAAAGACTGGATGAGGCACTCAGTGCCATGGTCTAGTTGACTGGCTAGGGCTGGGTGATAGGTTGGACTCGATGATCTTGGAGGTCTCTTCCAACCTGGTTGATTCTATGATTCTATGATTCTATGATTCTAACCTCCTGGACAACACAGCAGGTCCAGCCACTGATTATCCACCTTCCAAAAAAGAAATCTGATTTGAAATTGCATAGGTCTCACTTCCAGATGATAGATTTTGCTAGACGCCACCAAGTGAGCATAGGACTCCATTATATTAAGAGAAGTCTTTCTTTCCTTTTCAGTTCAGTCAGCTCATAGCAGTTCCTTCGTCCATGACCAAAGCAGAGTGGGAATTTTAGGACATCACTGTATCTCTATGATGAAAATGTGAGCATTCAGAGAAGGAGCCACAGGACTTACATGACCATACTGCCTTGCTGAAAGGGACCTGGGGGTTCTAACCAACAAGCAATTGAGTATGAGCAAGCAGCATGTCCAGGTAGCAAATGGCAATGGCATCCTGGCTTGTATTAGAAATGCTGTGTCCAGCAGGAGTAGGGAGGTGATTGTGCCCTTGTACTTGGCTCTGGCGAGGACACATCTTGAGTACTGTGTTCAGTTTTGGGCACTTCAATGCAAGAGAGATGTCAAGTGCTGGAGTAAGTGCAGAGGAGGACAATGAAGCTGGGGAAGGGCCTGGAGAATAAATCTTACGAAGAGTGACTGAAGGAGCTGGGGCAAGAAGAGGAGACTGAGGGGAGACCTCATCACTATCTACAGCTACCTGAAAGGATGTTGTGGAGAGGATGGTGCTGGTCTCTATGCAGAGGAAATTAGCGATAGAAAAGAGGAAATGGCCTCAAGCTGTGATTGGGCAGGTTTAGACTGGATACGAAGAAAAATACTTTCACAGGCATTAAAATGGGCTGCCCAGTGAGGGGTCTGAGCCACCAACTCTGGAGATGTGTAAAAGTCATTTGGATGTGGTGCTTAGGGATATGGTTTAGGGTAAATCTTGTACATTAGGGTTATTGGTTCAACTTGGTGATCCTGAAGGTCTTTTCCAACCCAAATATTTCTGTGATTTCGTGATACCTGGTCCATGACAAAATAATAAAGCGTGCCATAGCTACACACGTATCAATTTGGGCATACAGAAAGAGGGTGTTACTTGCTGGTTGAGAAGCTTTTAGTTACAGCAAAACCTATCTTACCTTTCAAAATTACTTCTGCAACTAAAGACCAGAGCTGCCACTAGAGTGATATGTCCAGCAGCACATACCAGTTCTCTTTGGAAGAAAACTAGGTGGAATCTTCTAGTCCCCAGCCTCACCCCATGGGTTCACCCTATGGTATCTGAACACAGAGGTGATGTAGTGCTATTAAGTGAGATTCTAAGATCACGTTAGGGTTACTCCCTCCAATCTGAAATTGACCTACACTCCTAATTCTGCAGACAGGCTAATTGCCCTTCACTGAGTCATTACCATCTACTGTGTAAAACAATGGATTATTGTCTTGGTTCTAATTTAAATTCCCAGAGACTCAAATATATTTGATAGAACCCATAACAATTTATAGGATGCCCTTCCCTCTTCCCCCTTCTTTCCCAAAAGAAACGAATTAGATGGAGAGAGAGACCCAAATAAGTAATCTCACTGCTATTTGGAAGTTAAAGAAGGAAAGTTTAACAATAAGTTAAAAAAAAGGTATATGAGGTAGGGAACTTACAAAGGTGTAGGGAAGGGAAAAACGAGGCACAAAATATGTAAGTATACAACCAGGCTTGTGATGGCAATGGGTTTTGTCCACCTCGTGGTGATGATGGCCACATGGTGAAACAAAGAGCAGCAGGAAACAGGAATTGTGATGGAAGCAGGGAGGGCAGAGAGAGAAAACAGGAACTCTATCCTGCTTTTTATAGATCTTTAGACAGGAAGGGGGAGTGGGCTAACCATGAATCACCTGGTGGTGTTCAGACCCACCCCTGGGGAGGGGTCAACACCACCTGGAGTCAGGTTCAAGGTCACTCCCCCAGAAGGGTTAACCCTGTACAATTATAAAGCAACGTGGAAGATTTTATCAGTATAAACATTCTTTAGTAATCATAGAATCAACCAGGTTGGAAGAGACCTCCAAGATCAGTCAGTCCAACCTAGTACCCAGCCCTATCCAGTCATCTAGACCATGGCACTAAGTGTCTCATCCAGGCTTTTCTTCAACACCTCCAGGGAAGGCGACTCCACCACCTCCCTGGGCAGCCCATTCCAATGGCAAATCACTCTCTCCAAGAAGAACTTCCTCCTAACATCCAGCCTATACTTCCCCCAGCACAATTTGAGACTGTGTCCCCTTGTTCTATTGCTGGTTGCCTGGCAGAAGAGACCAATCCCCACCTGGCTACAACCTCCCTTCAGGTAGTTGTAGACAGCAATGAGGTCAGCCCTGAGCCTCCTCTTCTCCAGGCTAAACCCCAGCTCCCTCAGCCTCTCCTCATAGGAAGACTTTTGAGGACAAAATCAGAGACTGAGATGACAATGAGTGTATCTTTGCCCATCAGATGCCGGCATCCAAAATTATTAGCAGGTATAAATGCCCAACTACATCTTAATTACTTACAGATTTATTCATAGCTTTGGCTGCATTGGTTCTCATCAGTACTATACTACAAAGAGTTTGGCTTACTCAAGGAAACTTTGAAGAAGTTCAGAAACAAATGCTTCTCTCTCTTCTCTCTCTCTCTTTAAGTTTAGCTGGATTATTTCTTCAATTACACCTCCTATTAAATCAGGCACACAACACTGTGTACTAACAAACTGGATGTATCAGAGTTAAAGTTGCCTGTGTCATAGTCTTTTAGTCTCTTTCTTGCATTACAAGACCACAAGCTATTTTCTAGAGCAGTTCTGCCTTACTGTTTGCTCATGGCAGATGTTGCTCAGTGTCAGGGAGCTTTAGCTCTAACCTAAATTCCACCTAAGGCTTCCCATTGATTCAGCATCCCTGAAGGCCCAAAGCCTGCCAGTAGAAGACACTTGGCACAAAGACTTAGGTGGAATTTAGACTGGTTGAATCTGGAGCCTAATGAGCAGCTATTCCTTATTTTGTTTCTTCTTCATTGTGCAGTGTGTGGCCCCAGGCTTCAATTACTACATGCTATTCAATCCCTCCTCAGTATGCAGCATTATTAATTTCCTGGTGTTTCCTCATTATTGATTTCCTATGGCACTACTCATCCCCACATCTCAGTGCCCTGCAAACATAGTGTGTTCATGGCAGCCTGTGGACGGAGCAGTGGATCACTTGGTCAGCAGTGACCTACAGCTAAACTGTTTTGCTAATGTAGGGCATATGTGGTGAGGTGTCTCCCAAGGCAAGTAACATTTTGTGCCGCAAGCCTCCGTATACATCTTGCTGAGCAGGTTTCTGACTGCACAGCTGTCCATAGCAAAGCTTTTCTGGAAGCAAAGGAGCCACCAAAACTGGCCTTCAGCAATACCAACAGAGCATCATAATACTTAATCTAATAATTTCCTCGGCTGGATGCTGATGTTGGGAAAAAAATGTTCTTGACATCAGCAAGATGTCTTGGGTGAATCAGATATCCAGGTCAGTTTATCCACAACAAGGTGTGGGAAGAACCATGGAAAGATGGCACAGGCATTGTTTACTGTCCTGCAATCACCTAGCTTATTAGCACAAACTTACTTTCAAATACTTCTGGTTAAACTCAGGAGCTCGTTACTTCTAAGTTCTCTCTTACTCTCTCCTCATGCAAATTCAAATGCATTACACGCTAGAAGCAGCTATCTGGTATTTTCTAGTTTTCTCATATCTTGCGCCTTAGTGTACATTTTGTTAGGAAACATGTTATCAATTCAGATTACATTCCTCAGAAGCACCACTTTTACTCAAACAAAAGAAACTTAGATCTTAACCAGAGAAAAGGGCTTGAAAAATCCACAAGCAGTGAAAGCAGATTTCTTCTTTGTGGGTGTTGAGACCTGCTTAGGAATTTCTGCAGTATCAGAGCCTCCTTTAAGGAACAGAACATCGCCAATTCTGATATGTGTAAAAGAAATACCAAACAATGGTGCAAGAGTGTCATCTTCCTGAGTTTACAGGCAGTTTTACCAAAGTCTCACTGATGCCACCAGCTTCAGCAACCAAGAGAGATATGAAATGATTGAGGGCAGTTACCAACATTTCTCCAGAATTATGCAAATGAGAGAGAAATAATTTGATTTTATATTGACACTGTTTGGAAATATACCTGGAAGATGAATCTTTACTAAGACAGTTCATTTTTGTTAACAGAGATTACTAGTTAATGATTAATAATTGAAAGGTGAGGAAAGACTGAACAGGAAGAGCCTGAGATAGGAAGGATGGGGGAAGATTTCTTCCACATAGTTTTTCCATAGCAACTGAAGGGGCTGGGAGGTAGTAAAAGAGTAAAACATCTTCTCACAGCAGAAAACAATTATTCCTAGGAGACAGACAAAATGGAGTATCTTTTCCTATCCATATGCTATTTGACAGCAACAATGAGAGTATCTGTTCCCCAAGGAGGATGCATGAAGTCAAATTAGTAGTAATTTCAGTAATTAGTCTTCTCACCCCTACATCTTCTTGTGTCTTTCAGGATATACTCAATCTATCACCCACCAAAAGAGATTATCCTCTGGTTAGCTAAAAGCTAGTAGTTTTCAGGGTTTCTCTATTTTTCTATGACCTCTCCACTGGGTCTAGAAAGCACAATGAATCAGCCCCATGCACACGCACCAAAAAAAAAAGACAAAGTGAAACAAAGAATTCATCCTTTTTGCTCTGTGTGAGTGTTCCTACATTAAAGGCAGGATTTCAAAATGGATGCTTATTGTGAAGTTCTTGTTTGCACCAGTCCCACTGTGGGAGCCACTTATATAAGTCATTGTTAAAGTTTGGGGAACATCTGAATTCAAAGATGGGACAAATGCATTAAAACAATCACAAACAGGACAAACCCACTTAAGCAAGGATGCCTAAACCTGACATAAAGAGTATAATGCTCTTTCTTTTCCATCAATAATTTGAAGTATCTTGCCTCTAAAGAAAAACAGCAACCACTGGATTGCTTTAAAGCAGAAGCTTTGCTGCATATAACACATCCTCTGTAGTGATAATTTGCGTGAGGATGACGGCCACCTCTGCTAGGAGCTGAAGAGGTTGAGTGACTGAGAGGAAGACCAGCATCTCTAGAAGCAGATGTCTAAACCTCAGACAGAGTTATCCACCTGGGAGAAATTCAGTGGGAATCAACAACCTGAACTCTTAATTGAGAGACAGACCTCTGAGGTTATATTTGCTTTGTTACAGGATCTCAAGGAAAAAAAAAAAACACTGGGCTGATGTACACTGGAAGTCTTTGTCGGGGCTCTATCCTGCATGCAGACTCCTTTCCTGTGGGATGTGAAGGCATGCTGACTGCCCAGCAGGAAAAAAAAAGCTCCTAGTTCAGAGAGCTCTTGGCATCAGCATGGATAATAGTATCAGCAGTACTACTTCTTACAAGAAACTGAAAGACTCAGTGCAGAGCTATAGCACCTCGCTACAGGGTGTTTGATTGACCTAAACCAGCCCAAGGTTCTTGCATGATGATACTATGTATTACTGGGTCTTTCTGTCCTCATTCACAATCAACAAGATATGGTTGGGTTTTCAAAAAGCAGATGAAAGCAGATTTGACCACAGGCACTCTTAACATTCTCAGAATGAACATTTATGATCTGAAGTCTGCATGTGCCACCTGTGTATGTATACACTTACTCCTGCTTGAAATCTGCCTGGAATTGCCCACAATCTTCAGAACATGCCCTTTGAACTGTACTAATAATCCACAAGTGAACTGCCAACCAAGCCGAGTTTTATTTCGCAGAATGAAGTACCCTGTGTAAGAGCAAGCAAATAAAACTTGAGCTCAGTTGCACTTTTTGAAGAGTATACAATACATGGCAGGAAGGAAACGTGGTGGCTATGCCTCTGACTGTCTCACCCTCCTTTGGTGTGCAGAGATCCTGTGGGAGGAAGGTAAATCCTGAGCACTGCCTCACACCTCTGTAGAGTGCACCTTACACAGAAGCAGTATGTAAGACCTCTCCCACTTTCCTCCCACCTGGACCACAGTGCAGGTGAGGTCTGTTAATTTGGGCTACATGGGATGTAAGAAACCCTTCAGATAGCAAGTCTCCTTTCATGAGCCTATCCACCTCCGCTCATTTTCTAGCAACCTTGTTAGGGTAAAATCTAGCCCAGCACCAAGGACCATGGAGTCTCTGCTTTTTTATTTTAAGTGGCAACAAGCATGCTATTAGATACAACCTTGCTTCATGTTTTATTCCTTTCGCTATTTCTTTTCATTGCAGGAGCAGGGTGGCTTGCAGCTCCTGGCCCTGTAGGCTATCTGGGGAGGCATACTACAAAGATAACAAAGTATAATCCCAAAGATGCCAGGAAAACATTTTGTTGTCTAGCCCAAACATCGTGACACTGTCTTTTCCCAGAGTCTCTGATTCCATCAGCTGCTGCAGCACACAACAAAATCAAAGGCGATAAGCTGTACACTGTGGTTCCTGAGAAGCAGTTCATTGAAAACTGGGTTTCAAACTTAAGCTTTAAAATAAGCGTATCAAGATAAACAGGTTAGTCATTGTTTCAGGCACAATCAACTCAACTGCTTTTTCTTGTTGATGTTCTGCTTTTAATGTAGGATGCCATTTCCTGATGACTGTCACTCCTCAAAAACCTGTGCTCTTTCATCACCTTGATTTTTTCTCTTTTGGGGCTTACACTCCCAGGTGATGAGTTTAGCACTGGCTCAGGCTACCCACTAAGGCTTCATGACGATCAGCTGTGTTAAGCAGTCATTTTACCCTGCTTTGCACTTGCAGTGAATTATTGCTTGGACTGCCTGTTGATAAGAGTTGTCAGCATCAGGTAATAATTTGTCTTTTCCCAAAGTGGGTGAATAGCACACAGGACAAGACTAAGACAAACCCTTCTCTTGCAGTAAGAGGTGGTAGATGTGGAAGAAACCTCCTTCTTCTACTCAAGGAGAAACATTCAAGAGGACACAGCAGCCTGGCATAGCAAGCATTGCAGCAGACTCTGTCCAAGGACAGCATAATCTGGAGAAGTCATTGCACATCCCAAAGCAAGAGGGACTCAAATTCTCTCCAATTTTCTATCTGAATTAGGCAATCCCGAAAGTCAGCTTTGAACAGCACTGAAACATGCTGTGTTCTGAGTTAGTGGAAGGAAAGTTTTGGAGAAAACTGGGAAATTTCCACACTCCAGACCATTAAATCACATTCCCTTTCATTTAAGGGAGGAAAAGAAAAAGACTTTTTGCCTTGAGCTTAATTAGTGAAAAAGCATGCGCCGACCTTTACACATGACGTTCAAAAGCAGGTGGCATTGAGCTTATCGATGCCTGCAAGCATACATTTTTAAGCAGCCTGCCAACACATACACAATTCAAAATCAGGATTCACAGGAAAGTGGGCCACAAATTTTTAACATGAATTTACACATACCTTGCACATGTCTGTCTGAGCTACCCAGAAACATTATGAGCAAATCCATTTTAATGGAAGATTGTGAAAGTAACCTGTATTATTTCAGCCCGCATTACACAAGTTGCCTTTTCCTGGAACCAGCAAAGTTCTGTCATTTATTTCAAAGAGATCGGATCACTTAATCTGGTTTTGAAGCTTGCTTGTTCTTCTAACAAGGAATGTAATTTTGGGTTTTATCTTGGCCTCAAATGATTCTGAGCTTGAAATCTGGACCTGGAAAATACTGCATTGCTTAGGAGAGCTATTAATTAAGATTTACACCAACAGGAAATGGGGGAAAACTGCCCCAAGACCTGCAAGTTTCCACATCAGGGCTTTCTCCCAAGACTAAGCTAGAAGGGAGGTTTATAACTAAACCCGTTGCTCTGGGTTTGGATAGTAATTCCTGAAGTGTTTGTCAAAGAAACAAAGAGCCTAAATCCCGCATAAAAAAACACAGTTGGAAATTGGCAGCAGCGCTGTAAGCAACGCCGTTTGAGGAGCCTGTCAGTCAGCAGCCCACCAGTCCTACTGCACCTCTGCATACGGAAGGTGTCTCTGTTCCTTTTACCAGAAGTCTTCAGGCGTCCTCCTAGCATTTCACCAGACTTCGTCTCTCCACATTGATCTCTTTTGAAGCAGTGCTTCTCGGCACATTTTCTGCCAAGACACAGGCTTTGGGCAGAAAAAAAAACCAACAACAACAACAAAACCAACTAATTTTCTAGCTCCAAATTTATTAATAATTAACGCTTGCAACGCAAACCCGGTTAAACCAGTTTGCTAAAATAAAGTAGCTCATTTTATTATTAATTTAGGGTTTAATTTATTCATCGGGCTCAAATTTGCAAATTAAGCCGGGCAGCGACTTCATCCCTCTGGCCCGACGAGCTCAGGGTGCGGCTGGCAGGGCTATGGGGTAGGCGGGAGGAGCCGCCGAAGGGGCTGCTGCTAGTCCCGGGCTGTGCCTGATCCGCCCGCGGCCGGGGCAGCGGCGCCAGCTCGCCATTGCCCTCTGGAGGACATGGGCCGTCGCTCCCGTGTGGCAGGCCGCTCCCGTTTTCGAACTTCGGCCTCGCTTTGAGGCTTCTGTGGCATTTGTGCTTTGGTTATGGGTTCTTAAATTTGTTCAGGGTTGTTTGTTTGTTTGTTGTTTTTTTTTCCCCAGAGGATTTCCAGCACCGCAACCGGAGCTCTGCACGGCCCTTCCCCCACTATTCGCCCCGTCTCCTGGTGGTCTGGCCAATACCCAGCAGCAGCCCTGTGCCTGCCTTCGGCCCCGTACCCTTGCAAGGCCCCGCCGCGAGGAGCCTCCACGCGGGCTGTCGAGCTGGGACCGTCACCGCGCGGCCCCGCCTCCGTCCGGCGGGCGCCGGCGCCGCTCGCCACCTTTCCGGGTTGGCAGGGGCAAGGAACACTCCGGTAACGGCACAAACCCCGAGGCATGAAGGATTCCGCCGCCGGGGCCCACTTCAGAAAAACAAGACGAGGTGAGGAATGTTACAACAGTAACCCAAACCCAGTACCACTACGTATTATAAAAACAATCATCACACCAAACAACCGAGCACCAACCAACGAAAACCCAGGCGCGGAGGGGGGTCGAAAGCAGCAGACAGGACACAAAGTGAAAGGGCAGGGCTGAGGACCTGGAACTGGTTTACTAATTTAAATTCACTTCCCTCAGTCTCTCGCCGGCACCCCTGGCCTTGTCGCACGCGCGGGGGCACAGTGCTGCTGTCACACCCCGCACACGCCTTTCCTCCGCACGCACCGGCACTCTCACGCCGGCGGGTGCAGCTGATAGGAGGCAGAACACAGAGGGCGATGCGGGAGGCACCGCGCGGTACGGACCGGGGCGGAGCAGGACACGCCGAGGGGCGCGCTGCCCGCTGCTGCTGCGCGCTGCCCGCTGCTGCTGCGCGCTGCCCGCTGCTGCTGCGCGCTGCCCGCTGCTGCTGCGCGCTGCCCGCTGCTGCTGCGCGCTGCCCGCTGCTGCTGCGCGCTGCCCGCTGCTGCTGCGCGCTGCCCTGCCTCCACCGCCGCCGCCGCTGCCGAAGCTGCACGAGGCGCCGCAGCCCGCGAGCACGCCTGGCCTTCCCCCTCCCGCCCACTCCGCGCGCTGCCGTCAGCACTGCACCTGCGTCACGCGGCGCGGAGAAAGAGGCTGGCGGGCGGCGGGCGAGGCCGGGCCGGGCCGGGCCGGGAGGGCGAGGCTGCTCCTCGCTCTCCTCCCCGCCTCGCGCGAGCGCGCCGCCCCCCTCTCCCCACGTGTCAGTTTGTTTTCGCCGTCGCCTCGGCGACAGTGGGCGGGTCAAGTGCGAGGTGAAGTTATAAGAAAGGCGGCGGAGTTGGGCGCTGAGCAGTGCCGAGCGGGGCGCGGCGGAGGCGGTAGCGGTAGCAGCAATAAGGAGTGGGGCGGCGCTGCCCCTCCCTCCCCACTGGCACCACTGCGCCGCGTCCGTCCCGCCTGATTCGCTCCATGGCCGCTGCTCCCTCGGAAGCATTTCGCCACGCCGCCCTGCCGGTGCCGAAGCCGCGTTACCGGGCGGCGGCCGCACCTCTGCGGCGCCGTTAGCGCCCCGAGTCCCGACCGCGTGATTTCTCGTGAAGAACCGAGGAAGGGTGCTCCCGCGGCACCACTTGGGCGGCGCTAGATCGGTTGGACATCGTGTCTGTACTACCCTTCATCCTTGCCTTCTTCGGAGGCTCTTGGGACGACGGCGGCGGCAGCAGCTCGACGTGACGCCCCGGCGCGGATGCGGTGGGTGTCGGGCGAGGCCCCCTGGCACTTTGTCGCTGCCGCCTGCGCCTGACGCCGCTGTGCTCTCCCCGTCCGCAGGCAGCCCCCCGGCGAGTGCGAGATGGCTCTCAGCAGCACGCTCCTCCCCTCCATCGCCACCTTCGCGGCGGGCGCCGCGGGCCGCGAGAAAGCGGCGCGGCTCGCGGGCCCCGGCAACGTGAGTATCGGCGTCACGGCGGCGCCGGCCGGCTACAAATGGGGCTGGGGAGGGGGCGGCGGCGGCGGGGCCGGTTGGGTCGAACGCGGCGTGCCGGTCGGCCGGGGTCTGAACCGTGTCCCTCTCCCTGCAGCGGTGGCGGGAGGAGCTGTCACAGCTGAAGCGGCCGCCGCCGGCGCTGGCGACACGGCCCGTGGAAGCGCCGCCGTCGGAGCTTGAGTCCGCCGCCGCCCTGGGGCCGCGCCGCGACGCTGAGGAGTTCAACGAGCTGCTGGACTTCGACTTCATCCTCTCCAACTCCCTCATGCACCAAGAGCCCGCCGCCGCCGCCGCCGTCGTGGTGGCTCCTGCCGCCTCGGCTCCTGCCGCCAGCCCCTGCTCCGCCGGGCCCTTCTCCTACCCACTACAGCGGCCCGAGCCCGCCGGCCTTCTCTATGGCGGAGGCGGCAGCCGCGACGGGACTCCTGCTGCCGGCCCCGCTGCCCCCTTCAACCTGGCCGACATCACCGACGTGTCCCCTTCGGGAGGCTTCGTGGCTGAACTCATGCGGCCCGATCTGGACCCGGTGTACTTGCCGGCGCCGGCGGCGCTGCCGGCCCTGGGCAGCCTGCAGGGCAAGTTTGTGGTGAAGGCCGTGGGCGAATACAGCCACCCGGGACTCAGCCCCAAAAGCGGCCCCCCCTCTGCCGCCCCACCGCCCAATACCGAGGGACCTGGAGCCCCCTACAGCCCCTTGCCACGGATGTGCCCCAAAATCAAGCAGGAGGCCGCCCCACCGTGCACGCTTGCACCACCACCACCACCGCATGGGAATGGTCCCCGAGGAGCCCCACAACATGATTTCTCTCTGGGCCGCCCGCTGTCTGCGCGGACTACGCCATCGCTGGGGCCTGAGGAGATGCTGAGCAGCAGAGACTGTCTCCCTGCTGCCTCAGGGCTGAGCCACCCACCGCTGCCGCTGCCCCCAGGGTACCCTCCAGCCCCTGGTTACCCCACCTTCCTGCCTGAGCAGCTGCCAACCCACTCACTTCAGTATCAAGGTGAGTCTCTGTGCTTTAGCAGTGGGGACCTGCTTTGGAAGTGGCTACAGCTGTGCTCACTACTTGTCCTTCTCCAGAGCTGATGCCACCAGGAAGTTGCTTGCCTGAGGAGACCAAACCCAAGAGGGGACGGCGGTCATGGCCTAGGAAAAGGACAGCCACGCACACATGCGACTATGCGGGCTGTGGCAAAACCTACACCAAGAGCTCTCATCTCAAGGCGCATCTAAGAACCCATACAGGTTAGTCCCAGCATGGGGTCAGGGGGATGCGATGAAGTGACCCACTTGGACAATGAAAAGTGGAGAGCATGGGAAAAAGGGCTAAAAGGGTTTCCAGGCTTTTTCCTTCTGCCGTTGGCTATGCAAAGCCCTATGCAGTCTTTGCTTATTTGAAATGGTGTTTTGCTTAATGGATCAGAATGACTCAGGTGTGGCAGTGGGTGGGTTTCTTGCCAAGGTGCAGTTTGTTGCTATATGGCTAGCTAATTAGCAAACATTTTAAGTCACTTGGGTTTTGTTGCTCTAGATGGCTAACATTGGGGATGGAAGCAGACCTCCCTAACATACTATTTTATTTGCATGTGGTTGAACCCTTCAAGTGGGCATCCCTTCTGTCTTGGCTTACTCTGTGCTGCATTTCTGCAAACAGCTGTTCCTCTTCTAGGGAACTGTGCTGAACTCGTTGAATGGCACTTTGGGCTGTGTTACTAGCACCAGCATGGTGCTTTTCTTGATTCTGTGAACACACCTGCCCCTGCAATAGCACTGTAAAGATGGAGTCTAATGGTTGACTAGCCAGAACTTGGACACAGTCTGTCAAAGTGTGTATCAGAGTCCCAGTTCAAACTTTAAACTTGCAGTTGAATGAGATGTTGCAGTACCTGGCTTGTGAAAGCAGGTATATTGTGCACAGTTTTGTCAGTGTGGGCATTCCGTAACAGTGATTAAATAACCTGGGAATTTGCATAATTTAAATCCCTGGATTTAGAACTTGATTCAGAACTTTCCCCTAAAAAATAAAAAGGAGAAACCACTGTTAGTGCAGTGGTTAGGCTGCATGTTCAGCTAATTACAGTGGAAGGAGAAAATCAGCCAAGTGAACAGTACTTTCTGGCTGCCCTAAGCCAGTCAGCCGTCTTGCCAGTATGTGTAGAACTGGGAGTTTGTAGTTCAAGGAAACTTGTCTCGCTATCTACAGTGGTTTTGTTATCTTGAAGGCAGTAAGGCTGAGTTCTTAATCTGGTGGAGATAATGAGAATAGTTTCTAGCAATTTTCAAATTCTTGGGACCTACAGTTATCTAAATACAGTATGTCTTCTGAGCTATTCATGGTTGCTACTTGTTCATGTAATGACAAAAATACACTCTTACAATCTGTTGTGCTCTGAAGCCTTGTGTGCAATACAAAACAGTGAAACAATAGAAATGAGCATTTTAGTGGAAGACATCAGTTATGCCAACCGTGCACTTTGAAGAGACAGTCTTGCTGTTAGTCTGTGTAGTTTATTTGCAACTGCTTCAAAAAGCTTGTATTTTCTTTCAAGTTGCCTTTTTCCTTACCTAGGATACATGCTTCTTAAGGGTGTTAAAAGTTGTAGACCTGAAGAAAACCTAACTCATGTGTTTTATTTTCTGGTTTTGCAAAGGTGAGAAGCCTTATCACTGTGACTGGGAAGGCTGCGGATGGAAGTTTGCCCGATCTGATGAACTTACTCGTCACTACAGAAAACACACAGGCCACCGCCCTTTTCAGTGCCAGCGATGTGACAGAGCATTTTCCAGGTCGGACCACCTTGCCTTACACATGAAAAGGCACTTTTAATTGGAAGCAACGGATCTTTCCCCAGCTACCGTAGAGATTCAGTATTTATAGCACAAGGACTGGTTTCTGCAAGATGGGGAGAACACAGTTTAAGCACTACAGATAATCAAGGTGAAGTCTTTCAAAGAGTGGAAAAGAGGGATAATTTCACACAGACGTTGCAACATTTTTATACATGTACACTTAAAACGTAACCAAAAACATTGGGGTCAATGACTGGATCTTCTATCATTCCATTTGTAAATCCAACTTGAATTATTTCCGGACTACAGAATGCCAAGGAGTGACTGGAAGTCACAGATATCAGGGTTAAACAGACTGTGTGTAGTTCGGAGGGTGGGGATATTACACAGGGAAATGATGTTCCCTTAATTTTTTTTCAATGCAATATTAGATGTAAATGTCATCTTGTACTTTCCTTTTTTTTGTTATTTCCTTCTAAAAGCCATTATGTTAAAAAAAGGAGGAAAAATTCAGGTACAGAATTATAATTTTAAAAGCCTATTTCATGGTGCTTAGTGACTGTTGGTTCTAGAGGTACCAAAAACAGGAAGCCAAAGTTCTCAAACTGCTGCATATCTGACAAGGAAATTTTTGTCTTCCGATCGCCAATTATGACCTAAATCAGGTAAATAAACCTGATTTATTTTTTTTTAAAGAAAAAACTTTATGCAGACAGTCTGTAATGCACTGTGGTTTCGATGTGCAATAGTTTGTACAATGGTTTATTCCCAAATATGCCTTAAGCAGAACAAATGTTTTCTATATAGTTCTTTACATAATAAATATGTAATATAAATTTAAGCAAACTTCTATTTTGTATATTTGTAAAGTATGAAGTGAAAATGAGCATTTTGTTGGAATTTGTATTTTGCATATTCAAGTGGAAAGTAAGTTTTGAATAAACTTAAAATATTTTATCTGAATGTCTGCTCTAATTTTCTGTGAATTGGAGATGTGCGAGAAAGTTTAAGTATTTGTTAGTGGCTGAGTTTCCCAAGGCAAGGCAGCATGGCAGTGGAGGGTCGTAGTCCCAAGGCTCTGAAAGATACAACTGCATAAATGATGTCACGTATCCTTTTAAGGGAAAAGGTATACTGAAATTTTTCACTCTGAATATCAAATTGCCACTTATCTCACTGGCATGAGGAAACTGTAATTTACTATTTCTAGGGCAACTCAGTTATTTGTTAGAGGAAATATATCTGTTGGGGACATTTCCTCTCTTGGGGACATTGGTCTTCGTGTATTCAAAGATAATATTCTTTTAAAAAAATCTGCAGTGGTCTTTTCAACATGGAACATTTCAAGCAACCTTTTCTTGGGCTTATAAAATAGTCTAAGCACTTCCACATGAATGAAGGAAAATGAACAGTAATCTTGCAAAGAGTAAACTACTCAGATAATAAAGACTGCATAAAACAGCTTTTAACAATAAATGATACTGGAGCTGCTTCTGAAGCTTCCTCTGGGAATTTGGTAGCATCCAAAGAGACAATTGCTATAGTAATCCTGGTAAGCATACATAATCTGGGAAGGCTGACTGTGTGGAGTCTCCAAAACTTACAGCCATACATTCAAGATGTGTTGCTGTAAGGTCCCCAATGTACCTTTAATTGCACCCTGCTGCAGTTAAATGCAGTTGAACCTACTGAATGCCTCAGATTGTTGCCATTTTTTTTTTGCAGTTGTCCTTGGGGACCTCATTGCTATAGTTTCTGTACAAGTGTGTAGCAACAAGATGGTTTCAATGTGAATTCTCAATAAAAAAGACCTGTTTTTCCCACTAGTCTTTGTAAAGAGAAGACGTGATTCCTGTTCCATTGGTTTAAAATGTCAGGTAGGAATTTGGATATATGCAGTGTTCAATAAAGCTCATCGTGGAAAACAAAACTGCAGGCAAAAGCCATTCACGTATTTTCAGTAGTTGAAAGGAGAGTGGCAATATCAACTTTAGATTTCCAAAAATGCCTTAGGAATGTTCTTTAATGTCACATTTTGATCTTTTGTTTGTGTGGCTACTCTTGCCATTTCTCTCCTAAGTTCATAAAAATACTAGTGCAAAAAAATCTCACCCAACTCCTAGGCATACTTTGTTCAGCTGAAAGCTATCTGTTGGTTTGGTTAGGTAACACAGACAGTAGGGAATGTCTTGTTTGGTTTGCAAATAGTATTTAAAGCTAAATTGAAGTTATGAGTCAGCCTTCATCTGAAGCTCTTTTCATGTGAAAACTTTTTTACAATTAAACTAGTAATTTTTTTACCTCCTCTGTCAGTGTTGGAATTGGTACATCCTGTGTGCCTGAAGCATGTCCTCTTTAATAATGTTCGAGTACTTTTGTACAACTGCTATTCAGAACCTTTCACATCTGTGCAAGGTCTGCATCCTAACACATCTGTAAGTACTGATCTGAAGATTTTATCTCAGAAACTTGGGGTTTTTTTGCCTTTTCAAATGTGTTGTCATTATGCAGCTTCCAGAGTTTTATAAGGTACTCTAGCATTTAGTAATGCATTATTTGCCAACTTCAGTTTCTGCTTGATGATTTTATAGACCTAAAGTTTATAGTCACATGAACAATGATGTTCTTGAAACAGGCCTTTGTTCTCTTCTCTCAGTTTATTATTTTCTTTCTTTTTCCCTGATCCTAACCAAGTTGTCTTAATGTATAACTCTTTCCAGACCTGAACAGGCACAGTTGCAGCTTGGCATTTATAAAGAAATGCTGCTGTTCCTTTAACAATTTCCAAAATCCTACTCCTATACTTCTGGGACAGGAGCCAAGACTCAGTTTTTGCGTTAATGCATGCAGCCCATGAGAGGCAATCCTTGTTCTTAAGGAGATTTCTGAGGGAAATACTGAAATGAGTAGCTGCACTGTTTGTGCTCTGATAAGTCAGGTAGAGCTAGAAGCAGCACCCTGCATTTGTCACCTGTCTCATTGTGCCCAGTGTCGTGCTGTGTAGTTGCATTAAGGTGCAAGATTGTATCTAGGTGCAGTAGAATAACACATGTATCAAAAAGAATATCTCATAAAATATATGTAAACTACCAAGTGATATTGTAGGGGTGTCTTGAAAAACAAGATTTGTTTAGCATTACTGAAACTGTATTCATGTGCTGCTTTGCTCAGGCTGGGCCGTCTAAAAACAGTGTTTGAGGTTATTAGGGATGACCTTGTTAACATGAGGTGAGCACCTCTGGAGCTGCCCCAGAGCACTGTTTTAGTGACTGAAGGGAAAACCTCTTGTGGTAAATACACACAAGTGTATTTACACACAGTCAAGTTACAGCGATCCTTAATCCTCACCCCTAGCCCAGATCTCTCTGAATTGTGTGAAGATGGAGCTGTTTAAAACAAGATGATACATGTCTTCTTACCAAGTGCCAAGTATTCAAAAGTGGAATTGGAATAAAAGTCTTCTCAGAACCACTACGCTTCTGTGCCATTGTAAGCAGTGCATCACAAATTGTAAGCTTGCACGCTTCAGACTGTTATGGATTGTAATACAGTACAACTGCCTTCAGTTTTCCCGTGTCAAATGAAGATGTACTTGCAAGAGAGTTGCTCTTCCCCCACGGAAGTTACCAGATCCTGCTAAAGCTGAAATAAACCACAATTCTCACAAGGATTTGTATTAACTGATATGAATCAGTAAATTTCATTCTCCATCCCTTTAATAAAGGGAGATCAGAGACTCCTGCAGTTAATCACCCTGAGTGCTTAACGGTTCCACCAAATTACACAAGATTCCTGTGTGAGTGTGTAAGACATCAGAGCTCACCTGCTTTCACTGAAGTTTCTTACAAACACTTCAGCAGCATTTGAGTGCAAGAATGCCCACATTAACCCAGCTGGAAACTGTGTTCTTCCCCAGGCTTTCCGCCTCCTGAAGTGTGGTTGGGTTGTGTGCTCTAAGGTAGCCAGAGAATATGAATGGGTTGCAAATGCACATGGACAGACCAGTAGTAAATGCACAGGGCTCTGGCAAGTATTTAGTTGTGGTGGGAGTGCCAGCAAACTGAAGGTATGGTAAGCAAAACTCACATGAAGAGGAACACCATCTCCATTGCATGTTGTCTTGTACTTGCCAGGAGAGCTCCTCAGATTAAATAGTTGCACGTAGGCTCAATGGATATGTCTTTGGAGACCAAGAAGATAAATACATACATAAAAGAGGGGAAGGCCCATCATTCAGTGAAATTTAATTGAGGTCACATTGGCTTGGCGCCACTGGATAACACACCCACATTCCCTTGTCTGCCGTACACCTGGATGACTCACATTTTGTCTGCACTTTACTTCTGCTGTGAATTATGGGTGGGGGAGGGGTACACAGATGGCAGACAGACAGGACAGCTACTGGACAGGAGGGGACTGATGTTTTTATTACTGCCAAGAGCATTAACACCAAAGTGCAGAAATCATCTCTGTGGCATGGAAATGGGTGCTGGATGTTTCCACAGCCTTGCTCTCCACCCTGACTGCTTATCAGTCTCCTTTTCACCTTTGGATGCCTACTTGTGAGCCTTCAAGGTGAAAACCTTAATGGTGTGAAAGACAGGAGGAAGAAAAGTGGCTTGTGCTTTCACTAATGATTATTCTATATTTAGAGCACGTGTGACACAAGTTTTACAGAAGACAAGTGTCCTTAGTAGCTGCTCACAAGAGGTACCAGGCAGCTGGATGTTTTCCCTTCGTTAATGCTTTGGAACTGTGACTCCTTTGTAACCAAAATGGTGGTTTTCACATGGATTTGGTCATCTCAGGGTCAAACTTGTGATATGCTTATTAACAAGAAGTTTTAGGGAACAGGCCAAGTTTCTTTCGCTTTGAAGCTTGAGTGAGCAGAAGGGTAATCATGTGCTGCTATCATTGCAGCCATCTTGCTACAGCTCTGAAACCATTTTGCATGGCTTTGCTTTAGGTACAGCGTGCTTGTTTATCAAGCACAAGCTTAGGCTTGCTTAAATCTTGCCATTCAAGTTTTCCACTATTAAACTTGCAGGATTTATTCAACAAAACGATACAGCTTCCCTCTACTGGTTGTCTCAAGACCCTTAATTTTAGAAACACATATCCCACGGTTATTCAGAATGGTTTCTGCTGTTGCCACAGCAGTTAGAAATGGTCTGATGGGCAACACTGTACCACCAGCACATAGACGTTAATATAGCAGGAGGCTCCTTAGTTGTATTCAGTGTCTGTTTGTGCACTTCCTAGTGTCAGTGTCTTCACAGATGGCAGAAGCAGAGCATCAGCTCTGCTTTATCCTCCCACCATTAGAAAGGTATGGGAAGACTGCCCAAAATTGCTGGCTTGTAAGTGGTCTTGCAGCTGCCATGTGGGAAAACATGTCTTTCCAGGCTTTTATCACTGATGTCTCTTAGTCCACAATGTGCTTTCTTCTATGTAGAAATAGTACAGAGAGGGCTTTGCTTACATGTACAAACACACTGTTTGTCAAGGTCCTCATGTGAGTTTGATTTGTGAATCAGGCTGCTGGATGGGCACCACAACATCAGAACCTTTTGATGTTCACATATCAGCTGGAGTCTTCCAGTGTGAGAAATCTCCTGGGGACTTACTATCCATCAATATTATGTCTCTCTTTTTCTGATTAAAAAAGAATATTTTACATTAATACATTGATAAACTGCTAGGGGCAACATTGACAGTGATTACTGAAGTATGCTGGAATTTATTCTCTAAGCTCTGGACAAAGTTTTATTTTGGTTTAAGTTCCAAACATACCCAGTCAATAATGCTCTTGCCGGCTCAAGGAGGCTACCTAAAGTATTGTGTTCATCTGTGCACTGGGATGTATTAGGTTTGGTTGTCCTCACTCAGTTCCCTCACCACACTAATTCAGCAATAGGCTCCCCTGTCTGACAGGATGGCTGAATTTGTTGGCCATGCAACAAGTTGTTACTTGTCTTTCAAAATTTCAACATGCTTTCCAGTGGAAAGCAAAGTATTTTGCTGCTTTCAGCCTTTCTGCCACCCCAGTAACTGCTTGTGCTTTCTTCAGCCTTAGAGAATATTATATTGCTGTCACCTATACAAGATGTCTGACTACCTTCCTTCTGTTGCACACTTTATAAATACCATTTGCTTTGACAAAGTTCCCATGTTCACAATGTAAAACTTTTGCAAGGCTTCATATGCAAAGAGACCAACTTGTTATGTTTGGAGCAACTGTGTTTTCTTTAAGTCTGCTGCAGGGGAACGGAGAAGCACACAAGGCAGAATGGTAGCCAGCTTATCCCAGCCATTGATATTCCACCTCAGCCAATGGCCATAAATGTCACTGCAAGGCACAAACACACCTGTGATGGACATCTCTGCATTGATCCAAATTTGCTTTCACTGGAAAACCTCTGTCTAAGCCCTGATGATGGCAGGTTTGCTTGGGTTCAGAAGCTTGAGGAGTACAGATGCCTTTCCAACCTGTGTTTATTTTATGCTGTAGCTTCACAGCTCCCTCTTACTCAATAACCATTTGATCCTCTTTGCTGCCTTCCTGAGCTTCTGACTTCAGAGAGACTGTGAAGCAAGGAGTTCATAGTTCATCCTGAACTACTCTAAAAATGAAGGTGAGGGGTGAATATATTTCCTTGCTGTAGTTTCCAACACTGCTGCCTTCCAGATTCCAACTGTTTCCTCTTTCTTACATACTGCATAGGAAGGAAGGATCTAACCTCCTGCTCTAAATTAGCTTTGATTTTGTTGTTTACTGCCAAAGGTTGTAAAGACTCAACTTAGATTGTACTTTTAATGAAGTTGCTAAGAGAATGTAATATGAGCTCTATACATGTGTGGATTTTTACATATGGATTAGTTCACCTAGTCTAGTGTACCCTGGGAGAAAGAACACAAGAAGAATTCAGCATAATATGATATTTCAGTCAATAGATAAAAGATGTTTTGGCTTCTTTCTTTTTTCTTTTTTTTTTATTAATATCCAGAACATCTAAGAAGCTTTCACCCATCAACATTTTTTTTTTTTGTTTAAAGATGGCTGTTTCTTCACATTTTATTCAAAGCAGAATTTTCTGCAGATCCATGACCCTTAACAAGATCTAACCCTATGGTTAATAACTGTTGGGGTTGAGTATTTGATATCATTACACAGAAACAGAAACTGACTGCAGAAGTATTTATGAGTTCAAGTCTATTTTTTTTTTAGATCAGCTCCAGCGTTTTCTCTTTGATTACTCTTTCTAAACCATTTTTTTCTGTATGTCTTTCCCTGTTGTTTAGAAGAGCAAGTGTAAAAAAAAACCCAAACAAACAAACAAACAAAAAAACCCCACCCAGCTGCCCTTTGTACTCTATACTGAAATTCATCCCAAGTGAGAGAATTTGCTTTCTAAGAAGTGATCAAGGTGTATCTTAGCTGTCTGGGAATCTGACTACTTTATTAGCAAGCCAAATTTGGATGGCTACAGGTAAATCCCCTTGGTGAAGATGAGGTTAGGGTTTATGCTGATTTGGGGCTACACAAATGAATTGCATAGGCAAATCAAGAGCATTATAAAAATAGGTAGCAGTTTGAAAGAGCTTAAGATCTGAATCTTCAGAGTCTCAAACTGGAAGCTATGTGTGAATGAGGCAAAGCAGGAGAAGAGGGAGGCAGGGAAGGGTATATGTGAGAGAACACAGAGAAGAGGAGTGATTCAAATATTGCCCAAACCACTGGGTAAATCAGAGGTTTTCTCTGACTGGCTTTTCCAAAAATTCTATTTTGTGCTAAACATAAGGTGCCAAAATTTACATTTAATAACTCTGCCAAAGTTGAAATGTTGACTGTCTGTGAATGCATCCCATGAGAGAGCACAGCAGCACTGGACAGAAAAGAAATATCTTCCTCTGCAGATGTATATTGTGTATAAAACTTGATATATGAATTTCCTCCAATCCAGGGAAGCCACTGTAGATTTTTCAGTCTTTCACACTGCCTGCTTTATTGCACTGGTTGACTGGTGGGAGTGAGGGGATAATAGAGAGGCAAACCTCCCAGGATGAATGTATTCTAGTCCTAGGCAGAAGTAACAGTGAGAACTCAGTGAGATGCTTGTGGCTGGAAGCATGCAGAGCTCTGGGTGCAACTCTGCTGCTACGTGCACAGTTCCTGGGACAGAGGTGTGAAAGCAAGAGAGAGGTGGGTAGAAGGGAAATTTGCAGAAAATCTGAAATGGCTCAGCAATGCTTGAGGGAACCATGGAGTGACAGCTGTTCTAATTTCCTTCCTCTTTATATAAAATGAATCAAAACCAGAACAGTTTTGAGCTGCAGAAGATGGTAATTCTTTGAAGTACACTAAATCTCCTGTTGTTCCAGCTCTGTTATGTTTGGTTGGTTGTTTTTTTTCTTATGTTTTTCTTTCTCACTTTCTTAGTTTCTTGCCTTTTTTTTTAGCTTTTTTTTAATCTTTTTTTTTCTTTTTTGTGTTTTCACTTTCTTGCTGTTTTGCTCACTTTCTCTGACTGTTTTGCTCTCTCTTCCTCTCTTCCTTACCACGCCCTGTCCTTTGCAGTGACAGTGCGTAACCTTAGCCGTTTAGTGAGAGGAAAATTTGCAATTGTGCTGTGGAGAAAAGCTAATAGTTTTGTTTGGGAGATGAACTCTCACTTTGTGGCTGGGTGCTGGTTATGATGATTCAGCTTCTGGAATCCCACGGCTTAAGTGAAGTGACAAAACACATTGTTGGAGAGAAAAGCTGAGATGAAGGGTTCAAAAACAAGAGGAATCGGAAATAGGTGGCAAGCATGCCTTTCTCTGTGATTTGTTACACAGAGACATATCTATTGGATGCAATGAGAAAGCAAGTCACACATCACCACTGAAGCCCCTGTAGGGCTTTATTTTATTTTCTTTGCTGTAATGAAGAAAATGTATAATGTGGACAGGATATTCAACTTGGTGTGTGTGTGTGAAAACTCTTTTTTCCCCCTACAAATTCAAATGACATAAAAGTTCAAGAGGTTCCCAGTGCTCCAGATCCTCATTATTCAGTATGTGCAAACTCTCAGGTGATGAGAATTCACAGAAGCAGCAGGAAGGAGAGACAAGAGAATGCAAATAAGGATGGGCTTAGCTTGTAATTCTTGAGAGTGACAGAATAAGTTCAAATGAGCACTGAGTCTTAGAATGTGTGGGTGAGATTTTTGTTTCTTTGAGGGACTGTGCAGATTTGTTGAGGGTGGCTGGTTGTTTTTTTGTTGCTTTTCCCTTTTTTATGTTTGTTTGGGTTGGGTTTTTTTGGTTGCTTGGTTTTGTAGTTTTTTTCCTTTGGATTTTTGGGGTTTGGGGTTTTTTTCATGCTCTGTTGCATGCATCTAGGTTTGCTTTGTATTTTTGTTTATTTATGGACATTTCTATGGCACTCATCACCACAGTATCTGGGCAAATCTTCTTTCCTTTCTTGTATATAATAATTAAAGGTATATACGTATGTTCTTGGCAGAGGTAAAAAAAGAAAATGTAAGCTCTGCTTTTGGATGGGATTTGTGCCCTGCAATTAAACACTGCTTTTGCAATGTTGTATCTTTCCATGTGCACCTGAGTGGGGAAATACACAGCCTGGCGTGTGGAGTCACAGCACCTGACTTGCAGCCTGCTGTGTACATAGCAGAGGTAGCACCAGGGCAGGAGGCACTTTTGGGATGTTTGGGTTTCACATGTGACTGGGGACCCTGAGGGGAACCTTCTTGTGCTATGTAGGTGGCGTCTTCCTTGCTCATCTGGGCACCACCTGCATAACTAGTGATAGGTCACTAAGGCACAAAGACACATATACACAGACACACACACTAACCCTAAATGAGAAAGTGCTCCTAGAGTGGCCAGCACACCCCTTCATCCTCATGTCTGCAGAAGAAGAAGCAACAAGTACTCAACAGAGGCTGGAGCTTTCTGAGGAGCCAGTAACATGAGCTGGGACACTTTGGCTCCATTGTTGACTTGTGTCCCAAATTCTAAAGGAAGTTTACCATATCCTTCTCTTCTACAGAGTATTTCACAGTGGCACGTCCTTCTCATGTCAAGTAAAATGGCTGTGCATGCGTCCTGCAGAGCTGATCTCAAGAACTGGTCCTCTGGGCTGCAAGTGCACACTGCAGGGTCATGCTGAGCTTCTTGTCCACCAGCACCCCCAAGTCCCTCTCCTCAGAGCTGCTCTCCAGCCACTCACTGCCCAGTCTGTATTGGTGCTTGGGATTGCCCTGACCCAGATGCACGACCCTGCACTTGGTCTTGTTGAACCTCATGAGGTTGGCTTGTGCCCACCTCTCCAGCCTGTCCAGGTCCCTCTGGATGGCATCCCTTCCCTACAGCATGACTGCTGCGCCACACAGCTTGGTGTCATCAGCAAACTTGCTGAGGGCACTCATTGCCTCTGTCCATGTCACCGACAAAGACATTGAACATGACTGGTCCCAGGACTGATCCCTGAGGACCCCACTTGTCACTGGCCTCCCCTTGGCCATGGATCCATTGACAGCCACTCTTTTGGTGTGGCCATCAAGACAGTTCTTTATCCATTGAGTGGTTCACCCATCAAACCCATGTGTCACCAGCTTGGAGACCAGGATGTGGTGTGGGACAGTGTCAGAGGCCTTGCTCAGGTCCAGGTAAATGACATCAGTTGCTTGCCCCTCATCTATTAATGTTGTGACCTGTTCATAGAAGGCCACCAGGTTTGTCAGGCAGGATGTGCCCTGGGTGAAGCCATGCTGACTGTAGCAAATCACCTCTTCACTATTCTTCTGTTTCAGTTGTGCCTTCAGGAGGATCTGCTGCTCTCTTAACAGAACACAGTCTCCAGAACATCTACCACCATCAGTCACTTGTGAAAATTTCAAATGTGTTTGTGTTGCTGCACATACTCTGGTTTTGGCAGGCACATAGGTAACCCAGGGTATCTCTATCATCCCTCAGTTACTGCTGCTCATATGTTTTATTACCTGGCTGAATTACTACTCTACGGAGGCACAGCTGTCCCTAATTTCCAAAGGCCATCTGAGCAGAATTTGGCTTGCCTGAAGTTCTAGTAAGAGTAAGTTACTGCCTTTCTCTAGGTGGGAACACACGTGTGCTGACTTTCAGAAGTGAATTAGCACAACACTAATTGGATGTTGAGAGTAATCGTGTTTCTAGAAGGTTTGAGTAGTTGGGTTACTGTGTCCATTTCTGGGCCCCTCAGGTCAAGAGAGATGTTGAGATACAGGAATACGTACAGAGAAGGGTGACAAAGCTGGTGAGGGGCCTGGAACACAAACCCTGTGAGGAGAGGCTGAGGGAGCTGGGGTTGTTTAGCCTGCAGAAGAGGAGGCTCAGGGGTGACCTCATTGCTGTCTACAACTACCTGAAGAGAGGCTGTAGCCAGGTGGGGGTTGGTCTCTTCTCCCAGGCAACCAGCAACAGAACAAGGGGACACAGTCTCAAGTTGTGCCGGGGAAAGTTTAGGCTGGATGTTAGGAGGAAGTTGTTCCCAGAGAGAGTGATTGGCATTGGAATGGGCTGCCCAGGGAGGTGGTGGAGTGACTGTCCTTGCAGGTGTTGAAGAAAAGCCTGGATGAGGCACTTAGTGCCATGGTCTAGTTGACTGGCTAGGGCTGGGTGCTAGGTTGGACAGGATGACCTTGGAGGACTCTTCCAACCTGGCTGATTCTATGATTCGATGGCTGTATATTGTTAGGGGGTTCTAATGCTAGTGTTTTATGTGAAGCAAACAAGATGAAGTATTGCTGCTAGAACATTGAAGAAACCATTCATATGAGGTGCCACTTTCTGGTACTTGGAGGCTAGATGAAAAGTATTTTATCAAGCATTAACAGATCAGGCTGCATCCATACCTGTCTAGCTCAAAAATACCGAGATAGTCCAGAAGTGTAAGTGGGTTTTAGAGTAGGTGTAGACTCCACCCCGAAGCCGTTACGCTGCATGACAGAGGAAGGTCACACAAGCGGAGTGCCGGTGAGGAGCCGGCAGTCAGGAGCCGCCGCAGCAGCCGGGCTCGCCGCAGCGCGATTGGCTGTTCACTAGTGCCACCGTGAGGGCTGCCGGCCCGGCCCGGCCGCAGCACCTACGGGCGCTAGACCTGCCCGGGTGCTTGCTCCCGCCAAGGGAACGGTAACAAAAAGCCGGGAGACAAAGGAGGGTAAGATGAGGAGACGCCTCAAAACTAAGGCCGGGGCTACGGCTGGCCTCGGGTAGCTGCGAGTTTGGGACCTTCCGATCGGTGCCGGCAGGGCAGAGCACATCCCCCACTGGCACCGCCCGAATGACGGCAGCGAAGCCGCGGGTGATACCTCCAGCTCTGGTGCCTCTAGGGCAGACAGGCCTGGGAAGGCAGGTGCAGGGCGTGTTTGCACAGTTCGTCCAACGACAGGGCCCAGTAGGATATGCTGGCCTGGATTTTCATGGCAGGACACTAACAGAAGCCCCATCGCCATGTGTGGACTCCAGTGGCCAGGCTGAAGCATTTCATGAGACCTTTCCCCTCACTGAGGCAGGCTCAGCCAATCCCGGCTGGCCACAGCCTGTTTATCTGAGGGCACAACCTTTGTCAGGAGTTCGGGCTCGCGGCACTGTTTTAAGCCCATACACCCAAGTAATGGATGCTGGCTGAGTGGTGCACCTGGTGCTGGAGGAAGTCTCTGAGCAGTCCCAGTCCAGCCATGCTTTCCAGCTTTAGAAACCTGGGAAAGATCAGTACAGCAACAGGCTACCTACATAAGGCACAATGCCGTGCCACAGTTCTTGTCTTTCAGCTGCATGCTTCACTGATACATAAAATCAGGTAACAGAATCCTTGTTCAGCTTGTATTCAGTTTTGTTTGTATATTTCTTAAACATCACTCAAAGGATGAGATAAAAGCTGTTTATTTCACCTCACTTTCCAAAGCTGGCCCAGAGCAAACGATGGGCTTGTAGCCATTCAGGGATATCTAGTGTATCTAAGTACGTCCAATAACGTTTTTGAAGGAAGTGTGCAGAAAGCTAAGAACAAGTTAAGGCACTAACTTGGGTCTCTGGAAACCTGATGTCAGTTCCCAGCTCTGCCATAGACTCCCAGTGTGACCTGAGGCAAGATATTTCCCTCCCAAAACACAGTCAGAGAAGGCAAAATCCTACTTCATGTGAGTTTTGCCTTTGACTTCATGGAGCCAGCTCCCACCCACGTATTTCAGAGCTTAAAAGTTAAATACATGCTTAAGCACCTTGCTGAATTACTGCCAGAACTTCCCTGCGTTTCAGCTTCCTACACTTAGAAGAGGAACAAAGATCACTTCCCTATACCCACTCGCTTTGCATACTTAGGCTGAAGTCTGTTTGGCATAGATCTGAGTGTAATTACTGAGACTGTACAATTACTGAGATTGTACTTAATGTGCTGGCCTGTTCCCGTGATAAACTGCAGCTCAAGCAAGAACCAGACTTGTCAGAGGCCTCACGTTTGACTGCTTTCATTTGCACTTGGATGCCTCTTTGCACTGTAAAGCAGCTTTCTCCACTGCTAGCAGATAATTGTGAATTAATTATTTTCAGCTCACGTTGGTAAACTAAAATCAGTGTGATTTTAGAGACAGCCTTTGTCTTGGAGACAGGTTCTTGTAAGGGGCTCTCTTACTTGTAACACCTCATCATTTTCCTGCGAGTGGTCTGTTGTGACAGTACACAGCTAAGTTTATATATCTGTCACCTTACAATGCTCCCCTAAACAGGATATTCCTGTTGGCAAAAGATGATGCATTTGCTTAAACTAACAGTTGAAAGTTTCAGGAACTTTTGACAGGTATGAACAAGGAACCCTACTGGTAGCTGAGGGGAGGAGGGATTACTACACTTAACAAGAAATAGACTTTGGCATTTACATGCATATCGCGGAAATTCTCTACAGGGTAAACAAATACAGCATAAAAGCATATTTGGCTATTCAAATTACCTGATTGTTCCTATTATGATGATGCCTCCTGGCATGTATTTAGTTACATGCGAATTGACTTTGCATAATTCAGGAAGAAAACTTTTCACTGTGTGTTTCAGGATGGTTTGTGATTACATTTTCTTTCAAGATTTATTTATTTACTTATTTATTTAGGGGGACTGTTTGAAATGAAAGTATATCTCGGCTCTTGTTGACACACCAGGCTTTTTATGCCGGGGTTGAATTTTATCAGGGCACAGGCAGTACAGCCAGGCCTCTGCAGGCTACTGTGAGCAGTCAGACATTTGCAGGTCCTCCAGGTCCAGGTCCTCCTCTTGTCTGAACAGTTGATGTGTTGATGGCATTTTAATCAGACATACAGCAGTGAATTCTCAGCTGCCTCTACTTATAACCTGAGCATGCAAAGCAGTAACCAAAGACAGCCTTGGTGAGACTTGAGTTATTTAAGCCTCAGGTACATATGCATGGCTCCAATCTGATGGTTATAGTCAACATTAAACTGATGAGTGTGACTGAGGCCCTCTAGGACACTTAGTGAACTACTCACCCTCCACACTATATTTTTTATTCCAGCATTAAATGCATCAAGCAGTTCATTTAGCTCTTCTGAAGAGGAAGTAAAAAAATCCATGGGGAAAGCAGGAAGCAAACAGACCATGCAATTCAGCAGCCCTTCATGATGGGGACATGTAATAGAACACCAAACAAGATTTTTAGACATCTGACTGATAAAATGGTTATTAATGCTTTTCTAGTTATGAGGATAAATTTGTTCTGGTCATATGGCAACAGTCAGCAAGCTGAATCATAACCAGCAAAATAAACACTTGTGGTAAAATAACCTTTGCTCCACATTCAAGCTAAGAGGGCAGAATGGATCTAATCAGGCAATTTATTTTGCCCTTATTGCATCTGCGAAACTTCTGGGAACTCCCACAAAATTTTGCCAGATACTAGTTGTTTGATGTGGTTTGAGGGTTATCTTCATGGAGAAAGTCAGACAGGTAGATGATGTGCAAAGGTTTAAATATTACAGTGTTTGTTGACTGTGGGATTATACACATGCTACAGCCATACTTCTACTCCTGCATAGCTGCCGTATCCAGCCAGCCATGATGGGGCCACTGCAGAGTGGCACAGAGAGGGAAACAGCAAACAACCTTCCCCTTGGCAAAGCACTATATGAAGTACCTCATGAAGGCACACGGCTTGACATTTCATCAACCAGTCCTGAGGCATACATACCACTGCCTTCCCCCACAGACCCAATATTTTATATGTATTCATGCTAACGAAGTCTGGCAACATGGCAATTCACAGGCATCCCACAATAAGTAGGTGTCAGAGGTACAGGAAATGAAAGCTGTCTCTGAGTACTTGTGGAGGGCCAATCACAGTTTCAGAATTCAAAGAAATCTGCCCTGGCTTACAGGACTTGGGAACATGGTGATAGATTGCTTTTTAGAAAAAGAGCAGAGGTCTTCTAGCCTCTGGAGGCATAACCCATCTTTATCCACAGCCACAGGCACATCTTAGAAGTGAAGAGAATCCACGTACCTGCCAAAATGACACCTGGCATCCTAGGCTGTCCTCTGGGATGAATAGTGCCATAACACCGGCAGAGACCAAATAGTGAACCCACGCTATTGTTATCTTTCTTGGTGTGCCACTGTGGCCCTGGAAGCACATTTAATGTACAGAGAAACATGTTTAGAAAGAAAGCAGGAGGAAAAGATATGAGGGAATGAGTTAAAAGTCTGTCAATGCCCAAGAATGGTCCTCGGAAGCCTTAAGTCACTGAAGCCAGCAGCCTTGTTTTAAAAGATGCATTACAGTAGCGGTTTTGGAAGAGCAGCCCCAACTGTTGAGTGGCAAGAGCTGTATGTCGTCAGGGGGGCCGTGATTTTCTCTGAGCTTGAGTGCCCTGCCATCACATAAATAATTACTAAGCATTTCAAAGCCTTTGAAAACGTTTTATTTAACTGAACATTGTAATGCTACGAATGGGCTAGGGTTTAGGTGTGGTGGTTTCACATATTTTTGGAACCTGTTTATCCATCTTTTATTAAGACTGAAAAGGCAGCTCAAAATACTTCAGTGACTCCACTGAAGCTGTAATTTTTGCTGCTTTGTTTTCTGAATGTGATTAAGTTAAGTTCTTGCTTCCATCTCAACCTTCCTGAAGACATACTTAGAGGCCAGCCTCCCAAGGCTTTGTCTGGTTTGATTTCAGATCAGTGGCTGAGCTTGCAAGCAAAGACCAGAAAATCTATTTTACATCTTGCATACCTTAAAGTTACCCTAACAACCTATCCTCCAGCTTCTTTTATTTAAGATGACATGTTAATAATTGTTAATAAGGTATATACTGTCCGCGCAATGCTTGCTGTCCTTTACTGACATACAGTGATGGTGGAAAATTAGCCATGGAAAGAAACATCATTCCAGCTCACCAACTTTCAGCCCGCATCTCACCACAAAGGCAGGGTGGTTCAAGATGCCTTTGTCTGTGGTTGCCCCATCTGAAGCAGCTTAAGGGCCTTTAGCATTAACATACTTATTCTTTTCTTGCCCTCTTCTTCCACCAAAACAAAACACAGGTGAGAGCAGCTCAGCTTTATTTGCCGGGTTAGTGTTCCCTAGAGCCGTGAGCTTTGAAAGGATACTGCTTTCACTATGTCTCTGGTCAGCTATTAATAATACAGACCAGTATGCACACTGAGCAGCTTCTTAGTAAAGCACAAGGAGTAACTTCGTGTGCTGTGCAACACAAGGTAAAATCCAAGGAAAATTCTGTGCCTGTAAAGAAGCACAATTTAGATCTGGAAAATCTTCCTCTTTTGAGCAATTTTTCTGTCAGAATATGAGTATCCAAATGCTCATCCACCATGGAGCCCATGCTTCTGCCCACATCACAGGTCTGGCCTTGTTTATAGCTTTGTGACTAGTTATGGACACAAACCACCAAGCAGGTATTTAACAGTTTTAGCTATCCTGTGCCTTGTTGTTTTACATTAAGTTATCCCAAGTCATCTGCTGCAGGAACACTGTCTCTCATGTCATACACATCACAAGCTGGTTTTCACACCATGGTAAATGGTATTCAAGTGTCACTGTGGATGTTTTTCAACAAAAGACTGCACCCAGGCTATTATCAGCTCACAATAAACCTTTCCTCCTGTCTGAAGCAGGATAATGTACAGGCCCAAGATTCTCAAAAGCCAGGGTTAAGTGTTTCCCTGCTATGGACAAAACCTTTTGATTCCCTAGGACCTCCTAAGTTTGCTAGGGGTGAACTGTGAGTTGGCCACATTTCAGCTACTAGACTCAGAGAAGATTGTTCTGAACAAGACCAGCACTTGTAAAGGCAGAATGAAGTGTAACACATTTTCAGTTCTCTTCACAAAATACAGTGTTTCTGTACGTGTTTCTCTCTACGTGACAGTAGACAATGCAGGTGGTCTAAATACCTCTGCACTGCATCTTCATTTTTCCATTTGCCCTCTTTGGACATAGGCAGGCCAAACATAAGGAACTCCATTTCTACATTACTCCTTGGAGGAACAAAAGGAGGCAGTGACCAGTGTCCTGTGCATCTTTGTGTCCCTCTCCTGGTTTGTTATAAAAAGGGAGAAATTAACACTCTGAGAGAAGGAGCGCTCAGCACTACACAGCAAAAATTCTTTTTACTGAGATGAGCAGGACAGTTTTCAGTCCACTTAGGACAGCAAAGATTAAATTCTGTAAGGGTTTTCCCTCTGCTCACTTTCTTTCCTACCACTCTCTTGGCTTGTTCCCACCCTTACAGCTAATAGGCATTTAACTTTCCATTTGGAGTGAGAGTGGCAGTTTTGGAGAAGGGAACACTACCACCTTCAGAGAGTTAGTGGTAGAGCATCTGGAAATGGACGTGAGCTGTCTCTAGCCCGATTGCAAGAGCTAAAATCAGAACAACAGAGATTGCTGCTATGTCTTCTTTTGAAACAGTGACAGCTAGCCCTATGCCAACCGCTGGAGATCTCTCCTTATTATTCTGTCTTTGTATTCAAATAATATATATATAATTTAAGATTAAAAAAAGAGGAAAAAAAAAAAAAAAACAAACCACCCCAACCCTTTGTGGGTTTTTTGGGTGTTTCTGTTGTTACTGATGGTTTATTTGTTGTTGCTCATTTGTTTTTTAACTTGCTTGTCAGCAGATGTATTAATTCACTTTTAAGGCTCTGGGCTTTCCACAGGATGCTTTAGAGGAAGGCATGAAAAGAAAGCCTAAGCTAAACCAGCCCAACAGCAGTCTCGTCTCATCAGTGTTAACTTTAATGTTCTGTCTAGCTATTTGTTGCTTGAAACAGTGATAAATTCTTGCCTGTGAAGCAGTGCTTTTGCACCAGGAGGTGCTTTCCCTGCATGGAAGACTTTGTGAAGTATCATTTCACACACTTTTTATTAGCAATAGCACTATAAAGAAAGAGAGCTTTAGATAATGTCCTGTTCCTTCAGATGCCAGCACCCCTGAGTTGTGTAGCATCTAATGATCCAATCCATGTACACTGTACTGTGCAGATCCAGTTCATGGAGGGTTATTCTCCATTTGGGTTGTTTGAGACACTACAGAATTTTCTTATAAGAAAACAAGTCTATTCATTATTCCTACTGTCAAACAAAGACGTTGTTCAAATGAGATGTTCTGGCTGCAATTTCAGATAAAGGCATGGTCATGCACGTTGTGTAATTGCTAACTGGTCACTGAGTGGAAGTTTCCTGCAGGCTTCCCCATTACAGTAAGCCAGAAGAGCCTGTATTGTGGCTGAAGGATGCCTGCTGTTCAGTGTAGCCTGAATGCTACACTGAACCTGCAGCCCTATGAAGCCCAGTGCAGGCCTGTGCCTTGTTCAGTTAACTACTGTGTGGCTCACTAATGCCTCAGGTGTACAATGGTCTCCTGGTCAGTGACAGAGCAGGTACCACTAAAATCTCTTATTGCATTGAGGCTTAGAGGGCAGTAACTGTGGAGAAGCTTCTCACACAGTGCTTGTCACAAATACATGGAGGTTAATGAGGAGAAAGCATGTGAATTTTGCTATCTCCTGATGGCTCTAGCTAAAACATAGCCTCAGGGTAAAGAAAATCTGCTAAAATGGCACACTGGCTTTGAGGGCAACCAGTACAGGTGGGTTACCTTACCTCTTGTTCAGGTAACCTCCACTTGGTTTGAAGTAAAAATGCAACTTAGCACTGGAGCATGCTAACCTGTTGATGTGGTACCAAAAAGAATAAGAGGGAAGGAATTCCTCAGCACCCTACAGCTGGTCTCAAAGCAGCAGCCTAGCTAGAAATGTGGCCATTTCCAAAGACACCTTGCTATTCCAGGAACACAGACCTGTCAGCCAAAAAAGGACATTGTCCAGTGACCCAAAAGCACTTCCGGAAAAGAGCTGTTAGGCTAATGCACAATATGCACTAGAGGTGAGGTCTTGCACCGAACTACTGCTTCATGCCTATTACTGCTGAGATTTCCATCAGAAAGCTACAGGAGGGCTGTTAATCAAAGCAAATTCGTGCTAGTCTGCTGGCTGCAGTGAAGAGTTTCAGCATACTTTCAGTGCTGCAGAGCCCAGTGCCAGGAGTCAGGCAGGCTTGCCAGGACCCGGTAAGTTTTGCAAATGCATTTGGCAAAAAGCATGCCAGGAAGAGCTTTTGAACATAAAAGTCCTGGAAGTTTCACCTCTTCTGGAAAATCTTCCTCTGGCATGTGAAGGAGCCACTTGGCCAACCATAGTCAGAATGTGGTGGGTGGCAAAGATCAGTACATCTCACACTTGCTTCTTAAGAGATGCTTCAAGAAGATCAAGCAAATAAAGTTTCCAAATCCCATGCAATTAGAATTAACAGCTTATTTTGCTGCAACAAATATATGCCCATCAACCCAGCGATAATCTTAGGTGGAGGAAGTTTACATCAGTTTCTCAGCTCCTGGACAAGGCACTAGCATGATTAGCTGAGATTTAGACAGTCAATCCAGGAGAGACACATCTAAGAAACCATTGCCTTCCAACTGCTTACACCTGCTTGTTCTAGGAAGGCAAAAAACAACTGTGCAGCAATGATCTATCCTTGCCATTTCTCCCTTAATGGTAAGCTGGCTGTTCTTAATGCTTTGCTTTGAACAATGAGAAGAAGCTGGTGAAGGGCCGGGAACACAAACCCTACGAGGAGAGGCTGAGGGAGCTGGGGTTGTTTAGCCTGGAGAAGAGGAGGCTCAGGGCTGACCTCATTGCTGTCTACAACTACCTGAAGGGAGATTGTAGCCAGGTGGGGGTTGGTCTCTTCTGTCAGGCAACCAGCAACAGAACAAGGGGACACAGTCTCAAATTGTGCTGGGGGAAGTATAGGCTGGATGTTAGGAGGAAGTTCTTCTTGGAGAGAGTGATTTGCCATTGGAATGGGCTGCCCAGGGAGGTGGTGGAGTCGCCATCCCTGGAGGTGTGGAAGAAAAGCCTGGATGAGGCACTTAGTGCCATGGTCTAGTTGACTGGCTAGGGCTGGGTGCTAGGTTGGACAGGATAACCTTGGAGGTCTCTTCCAACCTGGTTGATTCTATGGTTCTATGAAAATTCACACCCTGTAGGATTACAGATTCCTGTTCTCAATGGAGGCTCTGCTTTCATGCAGTTACCTTTCTATCTACATCAGCCAGAGCACCCTCCAAACACAATGCCTCCTGCCTCCTCTTAAAACTACCTACTTTGTACTCCTCACTTGGAACTGTACAGGACAAAACAGAGCTGAAAGAGAGAAATTTTTCTTGCCAGACCACAGCCAAACTGAAACCAAAGAATCAGTGTGGAAGGGCTGGTTAGAATATTTGGGTTCATATTTCCACATTTACAATGAGGTTTGTGAGGTTTGTGAGATGCTTTTAATGCATTTTGTAAACCTTTGTTTGCACACAAACCTCACCATCCCTCAAGCAATGATGAGTGTTGAGGCTGCAGCACAAGCTGATGAAAGCAAGCAGATGTACGCTCCGTAAGGCATCTGTCAGCTTGTATCTGATGCAGCAACAAATTTGGCACTTTGAAAATTAAAAACTCATCAAACCACCCACCCAAAGAACAGAAAGTCACCAACTGCAAACCACCTGAAACGAATCTGTGCTTTGCACCAGAAATGGTGATGAGGCACAAAGACCTCGGTGAATGGCTTTGACATTAGTCTGCCACATGCAGTCACCTGCCTCTGCAGAACTCCGTGTAGAAGCACAGAATATGTGCTCACTTCTGGTGCCTTTCATTTCAATACAGGTTAAAATATAATTTAGAGCCATGAAGGATCCTTGAGCCAAGATCAAGAGTAAATGCCCAGTCCGCCAACAGAACTGGTTTGAGTTGTGTGCTGTCTAACACCAGAGGTGCAGTATATGTACACAGAACGTGAATTCATGGAATCAGGTGTATCTGTGGTTTGCGAAGACAAGCAGATAGGGGACCAATTAACTCTGTCCAGGAGGTGAGGGTACTAAGCTGCATGGTGTGGTACACCAAGAGGCCAAGTACCCTTGGACATATCTTTCCTCTGTGTGTAGCACCACAGGAAGACTTTGCCACTGACCTTATGACACAGAGAAAAAACAAAAGCTGGGAGAGAAGTGGAGCAGCTCACCTAGGATGCCTGGCAAATTAATGGTGGGATTGGGAAAAATTCCCAGCCCTGCTGCCACCCTCTTTGTGAGACAGGGGGCAGCTGATATGCACCTCAGCTGCTGATCAACAGTGCCTTTCCACGATGCGCACACTGCTGCCATGGCATTTGCTGTTCAAAGTGCAATATAACTATGCAGGACAAGCTCAGGAAAGATGGGACCCCCTGCTCTAAGTCAGGCTGACTTTGGTGTGCTCTACAAAAAAACACCAGCAATTTAAAATTATTATTCCTCAATGGCTGTGGTGAATGGCTTTCAGCTGTTTACGTTCCACATACCTTATAATAGAATTTGAGTTTTGGATCTAGATTTGATCTCAGTTAGCTGCATCCTGGATTTTGATTCAAGAAAGGTCTGTGAAACTAAGTATCTCCCAGATGGCTCCTTTTCAGTAGGTGTTTGATTATGTTTCACTGTGGCATTTTGCGTATGGAGAAAGCACAACAAAACAAAACAGACCCCCTGTTTCATCAGAGTTATTTGAAATTTGTATCTGGGAGCTATAAACAAAAAAAAGCTGTGTATTTCACAATAAAATATGGCATGTGAGCTTAAACTTGCTAGTGCTGTCCCTGTGGAAGAGCTATCAGATGGGCGTTAAACTGGCATGAGCAGCAAAGCTAATGTTGAAACAGCAATATGCAGTGTGTGGGTACCAATAAACACAGGCTGACAACTGTCAGGTGGTGAGCAGAGAGTCCTAATGATTTGCTGTTCTTTGTCTCTGTTCTGTTGTTATTCACATACTGACTAAATCCTAAGACATACAAATCTCTGCTCAAGGAAACCTGTGTAGTCACACTACTGAAATGACATTCACTGCTTATGCTTTCATAGTGGTAGCCCAACCACACTTTGCTTCTGATCCATCTTATAAAAGGTGGGTGGAAGGGAAGGGACTATTTCTTATTTACCTTACTTGGTGGAAAGTGACAGGATTAGAAGAAATTAATGTAGACTGTGATAGGGAAGGTTTAGGATGGATTAGGAAATACTTCTTCACTGAAAGGGTCACCAGACATTGGAATAGTCTGCCCAGGGCAGCAGTGGAGTGTCTGTCCTTGGGAATGTTCAAGTGCTGTGTATAGCTGGCATGTGGGGCACATATGTTAACCTTTCAGTGCTGGGTTGAAAGTTAGACTGGATGATATTCAAAGTCTCTTCAAATAAGATATATTCTGTGATTCTGTTTTGTTTGGTTTGTTGTTTTTTTTTAGTGTATGCATTCCACGAAAAGGAAGCAGGTATGCCTTCAGAGGGTCTGGGAGTGGTGTGTTGTATATCATAGAATTCTTTATGATGAAAGTTGCGGGACACTGGAACAGGTTTGCTCAGAGAGATAGTGGAGGCCCCATTCATGAAGACATTCAAGGTCAGGCTTGATGAGGCCCTGTGCAACCTGATCTAGTTGTCTCTGCTTACTGCAGTAGGGTCGTACTGGAGGTCCCTTCCAACTCAGTGTGCTCTTTGATATCAATGCTTATAAATATCTAATGGGTGGGGGTCATGAGGATGGTATTGGGCTCTTGTTACTGGTGTGCAGTGACAGGACAAGGGCCAGTGGGTGCAAACAAGAACACAGAATGTTATGCTTGAACTTACAGAGAAACTACTTCGAAGGTAGTGACAAAGTGCTGGAACAGGCTGCCCAGAAATGCTGTGGAGTCTCCTTCTTTGGAGACTTCCAAAACTTGCATGGACATGTTCAGAGATTCATAGAATAGCTTGGGTTGGAAAGGACCTGGAAGATCATCTAGTTCCAACTCCCTGGCATTGGCAGGGACATGTTCCACTAGACCAGCCTGCTCAAGGCCTCAGCCAGCCTGGCCTTTAACACCTCCAGGGAGGGGGCACCAATAACCTCCCTGAGCAACCTATGTTCCTGTGTGTGCTGGTTTGAGGCTAATTTTTACTGAGAGAAATGAAATCCTTAGTTTTGACAATAAACAAAAATAACAACAGTAATCTATATCCCTCAGTTTTCTGCTGAGAAACACAACTAGTCAAAATATAGATAAGATGGTCACTTCTCACATACTGCTTAGCTCTTGCTTTGGGCTGTGCCTTTTTTCTGGCAGCCTGGTCTCTGTGGCTGACTCTGCCTTTAACTCTCTAATCCACCTAACCCCTTTTTCCTCTAACCTCCTTGGCATGTTTTTTTGACATCTCACCTCAGATCTCCAGATTTATCACGTGAGGGAGGGAAAGAGGGAGGGGGAAGGGGAGTGGAGTCAGGAACCCTCCTGGGGACTCTGATTGTTTCTGGGAGGGGTATTGTGTTTCTGTACTACTTTTAACTTGCATATAACTATATCTGTGTATGTATATATGCTTGTATATTGCACCAAACTATAAATATAGCTTCACTCTTAATTTCCAGCTCTTCTTTCAGAAGAATGGAGGGGGTGGGTAATAGCCAAACCATCACGCTATGCAACTTGATCTAGGTGTACTTTCCTTAGCAGAGGGGTTGGACTATATAATCTCTAGAGGCTGTTTCCAACTGCTACTATTCTGTGAAGCTTTTTTTTTGCCAGCATCTGCCTTAGATGACTGCTTACATGATGCGTGAGACCATAAACCCTACCTGACAGGACATTCACAGAGCAAGCTATGAACCATGAGTGCAGCTGTTAGCACAACAGCTTGGAAGACCTCTCCTTTCCTTTGTGTTGCTTTTTCAGAAAGAAATGTGATACAGCTGAATGCCACAAGCAATAAGTGAGGTGATGTTTATCCCAGACACATTGTCCATCAGCTGTGAGATGCATCACCTCTGAGTGAGACAGCATTAAACATACAACTTTGGCTGAAATTGAGACAAGCAATGATGGTGGAGCTCTTGTTATGACTTGGCTGCAGACATGCTGGGGTAAGATAATGACCTCCAACAGAAACAGCAATTAAGAATATGAGGTGATGTGCAAATGACATCATCCAGTTCCTCTTGTAGCCCCTGTAAACAGTGGGGTCTGCCTTTTGCTACTGGTATAGCCAGTTGTTAGCATAAGGTCACCTCACTTGAAATAAAATTTTCTCAGGTCAGTTGTTTTGGTGGATGAACCTCCTTCCTCTACTGTGCTGCTTTTTTGGTGGGGTTTTTTTGTTTGTTTGGTTGGGTTGGGTTTTCTTTTTTAAAATGTTCCTGTTACATTGAAGCCCCAGCATTATTGCAAGCTCTAAAAAGCAGGGAGTTCATTTCCTATTACCCCCATAGAATGCTATTAGTGCAGTAACACTGCTAGCTGTATCCTGAATGGTCTGCTCCAGCAAAAGCAGGAAGACAGACACACTTAGATTTCAAATGACTCCTTATGCACACGGAGTCCAGGAGGTTGCACTAGAGACCTCTAGAGGACCCAGTCTACTTGCACTGCTCTGGGATTTTGTCAGGAACACCAAGACAGGCAACTTGTTTATTAACAGCCATCACATGTATTAGAGCTTCAAAGACAGTGACATAGAGTATGCCAGCTAGTGTGGGGCAGAGGGACAAGATCTGTGAGAGCACACACACATATGATAAAGAAAGCATTTTGTGGCAAAATATGTAGAAAAATGCTGGTTTTTTTTCTGCTGGGAAAGCAGACTGCCTGCCCACTTGGTAACGTTCCTAATCCCAGAGCACAAACAGCCTGTCCCTCAGCAAACATTAACAATGTCCTTGAGTTTCTGTGTAGGATGTGAGCCCCCCTCATACAGCCAGCAAGTACAGACAGGTACATCCAGGCTGTAAACAAGCAGGCTAACAGTACACCACCAGTTTTCTATGAACTCTATATCCCCACGGAAGAAAAGATGGAAGTAGCTGCACCCCTGGGAGAGAGCTTAGCACTATAGCTGACCAATGAGCTAGCTGAATGCTGGAACTTACTGGAAGCACCTGTCTGAGGGAAGTATAGATGAGAAGATGCCAACTGGTCTGCTGGGACATGAGCTGGGTGTCCTGGAACAGACTGTACAGCCACAAAACATTGCCTGCTGAGATTCTCATCAAACTGACAAATGCATATGCTTGGACAGCTTTCCTTCAATGCTCCCTCTGGCCCTTACCTTGGACGGCTCTCCTTTGTGTGACCATACTTGGTCTGCTGCATGCTGCTAGGATCATATAGTAGCAGGCACTTGGGAAAGATGCAAAGGGAATGTAAAGGTAGTGAAATAAACATGAGAATGAGATGGTAGACATGTATATGAGGACTAGAGTAATGCTACTTTACTATGCTAAGCCCTGGATTACACATGAGAACCAGCTGTGGCACCAGAACACAGATCTTCTTTTTCTCAGCTTCATGATTTGGGTAAATTTTTTTAAAGGTACATTTCTATTTTCACAAATGGCCACGAACTAGCCAAATTCTTACCTCCTGTAACAAAGACAGGGATGGAATAAAGTTTATTCGACTTCAAATCCATACTGTAACCACTTTTGTGCTCATTGAAGCTGAAGGTCTTTAGACAGTAGTAATCTCATTTGAGGAAGCAAGACTTTACAGCAGCTTTGACCCATACCACACAGATTCTTCATGCTCCTCCCAGTGTAGATCATGCCCCAGTATCACAACATGTGTACCTGCAGTGCTCCACCATCTCCTTGCTCCAGGTGGCAAGCAGGACAATCCAAACTCCAGAGCAGCATAGTGACCAAGGTCATGGCAAAGGGTGGCAAAACTGGTCTTTGTGGCAAGCTTCTGACCATAGTGACTTGTTCTGCTAGTAGATATGATGAGTGTGCTTGCTGCGAAAAAATCCCCAATTACTTTAGTCCATTTTCTTGTACTTTTTATCACCCAGACCCCATAGGCATAAGAGAGGTTACCACAACTCTCAGCTCAGCTCTGAGATACAGGTAAACCCAGGCTCACATTTCATGGAGCATTTCATGAAGCAGAAACCCAAGCAAAATACTACCATGAGAACACTTACGTTGAAGCAGTTTCCTACAAACTCTATACCAAATATTGTTATGCCCCTTTCTTTTCTGATCCCACCAAGCATCCTTTCCCTTTCTCCAGATACCTTTTGCTACGAAACCACCTCCTTTTTTGCACTTTTACCCCTCAGGTGAAGAAAATGGAAACTGATTCACAACGGGCATGTTGATTCACTCACCAGTGGGATAAAGGCTGTTTCACCAGCTCTTCCACCTCCTCATGTGAAAAATCAGTTATGATACAGAATTCACGTGCTCTGAGGCTGTTTGCTGCTGGGTCACTTGTGGTTAGCAAATGGATTCAGAAGTTATTTGGAGAAGAGCCCTCAAAGACAGAGATAGTGACAGGCAGGGTGAGCCTTTAATCATTGATTTCCTTAGGAAACCAGTTTAAAAATCACTTTGCATTTAAGTAAGTGCTTTGGTTTTCCCAAGTGCTAAGCTCTTGAAAGAATTTGGCCGAAGGTGCTGCAAAATGCTGATCTCTGCAATCACACGGAAAGAAGATACTGCACCTCCTTGGCTACCACAACCTACCTTTGCCCTTAATTACTTATTTTACATCACCTCTTCCTTGATACAGGGTCCTTACAAGCAAAAGGAAGTGTTTAGAAAGTGCTTGTTTACATTATACAGATTTCCTCTTCTGTAGTTTGGCTAATTGTCGTTTGTCATGTTTAGGTATTTCACAAAACTCTAAAGAGGTTCAAGCAAGCACTTTTTTTCTCCCTCAGTGTAGCTGGCAAGAGAAAATTACAGTTGTAGGAAACTGGAAAACAAAGCAGCACACACAGTAGAGGAGCCTGAAGTCTGTTTGCTCTGTGAATTTTAAATGTGGCAACACTGGCACCATTTAGCAGGGCTTAACACCTCTTGTGACCTTGCATACACCCATGTAGGTACAGCTAGCCCTAAGAGCATGCAGACTGCAGTTACTCAGTCAACCACTTCGGCTACCCTCAGAACACACCGCAGAGTGCTTCGCAACGACAGAGCCTTTTATAGATAACCCTACGCACTGCATGCTTACAGCAGGCACACACACAAGCTTTGTTTCACTGAGGCAAACACAGCACTCCAGCTGTACCAGCATTGGGTGAGTCAGAACTCCAGCCAGACTGCTCTGGGAAGGGATTAACAGCTGGATGCCCTTTTCCTGCAGTTAACGGTAGCCGATCCAAATGCATATGCAGTAGAAAGGAGTCCGTGGTGTAGCAGTGTTTGTAATTGCAAGGATTTACAAACATTTTCTAATTCTGTAAGTATTCACAAAGAGCTGACACAAAAAACTCCATCTCATTTCTGGCATGCTTGCTTCAGACTTACACTTCTTTCAGGGAGCAAAATGACAATTGCTTCTGGGATATGCTGAGAGAGTTTAACTGACGCAATTAATACCAGCCAGCATGCCTTACGGATTAAACATTTCATTTCAATGAGGTTACTGTGCTGACTTGATATACTTGGAATTTTCCAAGGTGTTTTACCTTACAGTCTGTTGTAAGATCTTGCATTGTGGAAGAAGATAGACATAATATGAACAAACACCCTCTTTGGAGGCAGGTCTTCCAAGTTCTGTGATTGCTAATGAGATCATGAGAAATGTGTGGGTCTGTTTTACCAACACCCCTAGATGCAGTCCTTGCTGCAATATTGTTTTGTTTGAGTACCTGCTATCTAAACAACGATGCCAAATCTTTGCAGGCAAACTAAGTGGATGACTCAGAGGATGGGTCATGCTTACAAGGTGATCTGAAACAGCAGGTCAATAGTCACAAGACAACAAAACTGTTGATAGAGCTAAAAACCTAGGTATCATCTCTGGGCATACAGTATATGTCGTACCAACAGTGGGGTGCTGTCCTGTGCCTCCTTACAGATAATCTATGTTGTTCCCCACTCCAAAGAGCTAAAAAAGACAAAGATAAGCAATCAGGAGTCACGACTAACACGACAGCTACTGAAAAAAAAAGTGCAGAGGGAGAATGGGAGTCACTGTGGCTGAGATGCAGCTTGGCCAATACTAGCACAAGGGAAAGGCATCAGATGCTAGAGAACATGTCACACTTGCCAGCAAGGACAGCTGCTGAAGTGGCTAGGAGTTGAAACAAGGCAATTTTTAAGATACAGGCTACACTTCTGAGTTCACATATGGGAAGCATGGAGGGCATTAGACAGAAAATGGACAGAAAACCCAACCTCTAGATTGTTTATAGATGTGAAGAAGAAATTGCTTCCCTACAGGTCAAGTTGGCATGGATGTAGCAAGTGGGGTGTTAGATCTCTGCAGTAAATTACATGGACTGTGAGGATCATGTTGCTAAGTCTCAGAAATCTAGTCCCTGGTAGTTCATCTTCTGTGCTTGCCATAATTTAACCTCCTAAAAGGAGTAAAACCTTTGTTCAGTCTAAGACTCTTGGCAGGACAGCTCTTGGCAGGAGGTATTTTATTCAGTTTTAGATTGGTTTCCTCAGTTTTCATACTGGAAAATCTTCGCAACAAATCTGGAGTGATGGAGAGTTGGGTGGACCTGGGGATTCAGAACAGCTCAGAAGCCCTAAGGACTTACTTACATTTTCAGAAGTAAACATGATTTTCAGGAAGTTAAAAACTCAAGGCCTCAGATTTTCTAGAAGTGTACCTGGTACCTCATGAAAAGTCCATCCACATGGTTTTCTAAAGGCATTGCTCCTTGTTGCAAATGTGGCCCATCTGCATTCTTTCTTACAGGTATCACTCTATGTTGTGCAAAATGCTGTCCCCTTTCCCCTTGTGTGTTTTAAACTGTAACTCTTAACTATGGATTACAGTCATGATTCTAGGACGTCCCTTCTTTTTTTTTTTTTTTTTTTTTTTTTCCTCCTCAGATGTTAATTGGAAGTTCAATCCTCCCAAAAATTTCTTTGCCAAAATCAGGTCACAAATAGATGGATTTCTGTGGTCAGAGCAATCCATTATGCCATTGAGTTCAACCCCCTACATTCCACAAACTACTGGGGAAAAAAAACCAAACAATCTCAGTCTAGTAGGAAGTATTTCACCAGCTCAGCTCTGGAACCCAAATTATGCACAGATTTCATTTTTGATTCAGCACTATATGGTTTTGTAATTTTGAGACATTAACAGTTATTGGGCAAAAAGAGCAGGAATGTTCATTCTTTTGAAGAGTATACCTCATCCATGCCACAAAATTAAAATAACACTTGTTTTTTTGCACTTAAAAAAGTATAGCACTTGCCCCAGGCCTGGTACCACAACGTTATCAGTCTGTGTCCTGAAAATGGTGAAGGACTTAGCCCGAGATGCACATGAACTCACTGGTGAAGTTAAGCATTGCTTCTTCCCCAGCACTGAATCAATACCTTACCCTCTAAACCACACAGCTCCTTCAATCTGTGGTCACCAGTATGCTCAGATGAAGTTCAAACTCTGGTGGTATTCTAAAGGAGTGTTGATCATTACCTACAGCTGAAGACTGTGAGTCCAGCAGTTTGTGATATGTCACATATGACAACAGCTCTGAAAGGTGAGGATGGCCAGACCTGCCCCACTAAGCAGGTTTAGTTAATCTGTACTCCAAGGTCCGAGGAGAAGACCTGGGCTCTGTTCTTCCACTTACCAGTCAACTTCAGCACCTTAAGTATTTGTGAATCCTGCCCTCCTCTGTGCACAAGCCACAGGAGAGAGACATTATATTTGCACACATGTTTTGTTTCCTCAGCGTCTGAGCTCTTAAATGGGAGATAAAAAAAAAACAACCTTTTTGAATCAAAAATGTTTTCTGATCCAACTTTCCTTCTGAAATGACTTGATTGTCTAGCACTAAGGCACTATTCTCCCTTCCCTCCCCCTCCACTCACCCTGTCCATCCAAAAAATCCAACAAATGAACAGCTTATGTAAAAGAAGTCATACTGAAGTATCTTGGTTATTTGTGTCATTTTTGGTGTCAGCTCTGTGTAATAAGAACATCATGCCCATCTTGGAATGGTATAAAAGTATAAATTATCTAGCTAGTATCCTTGTGGATCTCTGATTAGTAGCTTCCAAGGGTTTCTTTTGGGAAGGCTCAAAACTCCAGTCCACTGTTTCTGTACAGTGCCACATCCATATCAATTGACAAAGGGCTTAACACCTTTTCCAGATGGCTCTGTGAAGCTCAGGAAGAAATAGTTGACTACTACCAACTGAAAAAAGTCTTTTGAATAGCAAGGTTCCCACCATATATACTTTCTGCTGACTCAAAATGTTATCGAGCCTACGGGCCTCAAACCTCCTTTAGCCAGCGTTGGTAGCTTACATTTTCCAAGCCTCCAACCTCTTCCCTAATACAGCACTTTCTGAAGCAAAGTCTGGTCGCATTGCCACACTCCAGCTTTTACCACTCTTCTCCTATCTGTCAAAGCAATCATTCAGCAACACTTTCATACAATGGCTAGCAGCTGACCAGACATCTGCTCTCCTCAGAAAACATTGTCCTCACTATAATCTCAATGACTCAGTTATGCTGCCAAGTGTCCTGAATGTGCACCACCATAACTGAGAAGAAGACTTGGTCAAAGACAGACATTTCCTGTTAAAACAGTGATCTTTATTATGAAGATGCACACCATCTTTGAACTTTTGTTCTGCTGCTTCTGGCATTCCTATCAACATGCTTTAGTCTGTCCTTCATGTGGTTGTGACGCACTTGGAAATGTTTGTGTGTTTATATATAACAATAATAACTACTATTAGACTTTCAACATTCAGAGACTTCAAAGGTTACAGGTGGATGCTATGTCTGCACATCTTGTGTCAGGCTTTAATGAGGGACTGCATTTTTGGAGGTACAAGTAATTAGTAGCATAACTAATTGTTATAGCATGCAAATCTGAGCAGCTAAGAGCAGCTAAAAAGAAATCAAAACAAAACACACAAACAAACAAACAACTCAGAGAAAATCTTGTAAATTGGGAGCTGGAGAGTTGATCTCCTTTATGTCAACAAGCAGTAGGACTTACAATGAATGTTTTATAGGTCTCTCATCTCACATGCCTGTATCTCCCACATAATTCATGTACGGAAAGAACAAGCCACTGGGTGGCTCTTTACCTCTGAAAGCTTACTTGTCACCCTGCAAGTTCTGAGCCTTGCAAATATAAATACGTTTAGATTTGTCTTAAAACACACAGCTAGCTCTTTGAAAAGAAAACTGATAACTAATGCAAGGGAGAGAGAAGCCCTCAACAGCTTAAACAGGTCATAGCCACCCCCATGTAGCACAGAAGAGTGGCTTTTCCATGCAGGGTTCTCTCTCAGGTGTTTGCTGCTGATATTTTGCTTGTAGAGCCACAGTGTATGGCGAAGCCCAAGGCTGAAAGGTGTTCTTATTTCAGAGAAGAGAGCTGATGCCTCTTCAGATCCTCCACAACAGTCTTCCCCATGACCTTTTTCAAGCTATTAAGTGCTAGGTCTTCTCAGGATAGTTATGCACTTAAAGAAAGAGGAGCAAAGCGGAAATTTCTGAAGTCTTGAAATGCCTTTGAAAAAAATCACACCAGACTGTCCTTCACATCTTGAAAATCTGCTCTTTCATCTTTGCCACTTATCCTCGGTTAAAAATCAGGACATGCAGAATAACAGAGACGCTATTATTCCCCAGCCTCCTCATGAAACAGAGCATAGGAGTACCAGAACAAGATACAATAATCTACTGCTGACTGAAGTGCTCAGACATGATGGGGACAAAGGCCACAACAAGAACAAAAATGGGCTCAACTAACCAGTTTCTAGAAAGGTAAGATAAAAGACTCACTCGGAGTGCCACTGAAGTTTGTGCAAAGACTCATTAGCTTTAATGGAAGTTAGATGAAAGGCTTGTTTGTATTTACCTTTGCAAAGCAAGCGCCATGGATGTAAACCTGCAGATAGGCCTGGGAAGTGTCAGAATCAGACATAAAAATGCAGATGGAAGAGGCAACAACAGGACTTCTAATCTAGTTAAGAAACAAAATGCTGTGCCCCAAACAAACAAAACTTCATTGGGAATTAATGGAAGCAAGATCCATCTCACAACATTGGTGGAATCTAGAGCATTTAGAGCTAAAATTAGCCAAGCTACAATGCCCCTTCTTTGGGTCATGTGTACATGCTCTTGGAGCTATATTTGTAAACCAATTAAGTTGAGTCTTCTGAATGTAAAATCCACCAGTAAATATGCTGCACAAACAACTGAGTGTTAAACAGGTTTGCCTAGCTGTCAGCCCACAAGACAATTTTATCAACCTCTCCTCTTTCCACTCCCTTGCCCCAGCCCTGTGCAACTGGACTGGAGTATCTGCCAGAAAACAGCTGAGGTGGAGAGAAGGGAGATCCCTATCAAATTCAGCAACAGTGACATATGCTGCCCCTTACAAACTTGGCTGCATTAGCTTAGCCTTCTTCAGACACTTGCCCAGGACCAGGAATGTCCTCTACTCATACAGAAGGTGGCTGTCCCAGAATGATATGCATAATACATCTGTAGTGAGATTGCACTAGGAATTTCCAGAGGATCTTGGCTTCTGAATGACACGTCAGAATTTAAATTAGGAGACACCAATCTAGAAGAAGGAATGAAGACACAACAATCCTGCATTTTATTTTTCTCATGACAGCAAACCCTTTTAAGTTTAAGAACCTACCTATACAAATCTCAACCATCTGCAAGAGCAGGGCACTAATGTGCACTTTCTTTATTTCATCTGTAAAACCAGTAATTGCAAACAAAAAGATTCACATATAACAAGACCACAGAATCACAGAACTTTTAGAGATTGGAAGGGACTTCCAGAGATCATTGAATCCAACGTCGCTCCCCAGCGTAGTTCACACAGAAACACATCCAGGTGACTTTTGAAAGTCACAGGAGAAGGATATTCCACAACCTCTCTGGGCAGCCTGTTCCAGTGTCTGTCACCCTCACTGTAAAGAAGTTTCTCTTCATATTGAGGTGAAACCTTGTGTTCCAATTTGTAGCCTTGTAGCCATTGCTCCTTGTCTTATTGCTGCTGACCAGTGAAAAGAGATTGGACCCATCCACTTGACACCACCTGCCCATACACTCACACTACTTGTACCAACAGTCACTACAACCCCATTTCCAAATCAGCTGTGATGTGTAGGCCTCTTTTGCTTGCAACTAGGCCTTAAGTACCTTATACATAAACCTAAACAGATTCGTTATCTTAATGTTGCTTTTTCGTCTCCCTTAATGTTCATGGTCTAATGCACTGAACTGTCTCCCACTGATACATTCCCTGGTGCGATGAAGAAATATGAGTTCTCTGATTAGTAAAACTATAGTAATTTACATCAGCAAGTTGCCATGGGTTTAAGGCCTGGAATGTCTTAGCCATCAAGTACAGTCTTCCAATGGGCCAGATCACCCAGGAACTGGACACTGGGAAATGTAATATTTTGTTATTTTGTTCCCATAATGCCTGTGTCTCCCCTTTATAAATGAACAGTGCAAGCTCTTTGGTCCTTCTCAGTGTGCCAGACTGTTATCTTGATGTGGGGGAGCCTTGCTGCCTGGTTTGTCCTTGGCAAGGCTAATTTTCAGCTGCACCATTCAGCCTGAGGCCAGGGGGAAGGCAGGGAGGTACGGGATTGCATCTGAGGCCCGGGTTTGTTGGCTGGAGGTTTGTGGGGGGGAGGTTCTGGAAAGCTTTGGCTTAATGAGGCTCTGCAGTAGGCCCAGGCTGGAGAACTGGGCCAGGGTTGACTACGGATTTGTGCATTCTGTATGTTTCTGTACTGGTTTATATAGTTGTGAATAGCACTTCCACTTAAATTTCCAATTATTTCTAGTCCTGTGTGGAGTCTTTTTCTCCTCTGGGGAGCTGCAAGAACATCTGTTTTGCTCCCTAAACTCAAGACACAGGTACTCTGCCCCTTGCAGTAGCCCTTGTTGCTCTGTTGGAAAAAAAAAGCCTTCTGCACTCTAAACAGTGTCTGACTCTCTCTTATGCTTAGCCTTCCTTACAGCACTCTGCCTTTGGGAAGAGGCCTCCCAGAGAAGTGGAATTTCCAAGCAGCAACCTGTAGTTTTGTTCAGTTCCTCTTGTTCAGTTCCTCTTGTTCTGAAAAGGGTCTGAAAAAAATCAGCATTCTCTGAATCTCATGCAGTTGCCAGCATGCCATTGTAAGCACTGGAACACTTGTAAGGTAATGACAAAACCTGCAGAAATGTTAATGGGAGTCCAGAAAAAGTTACTGAACATTAGCTGAACTGTAATTACACAACACAGCTCATTCCTTACTTTAGCGTAAAGGTTGTGGCATCTTTATGTGATAGTAAAAATCTAACAAAAAGACAGATTCAGTTGGTTGTTACTCTGCAATTCAGCAATTCTGTTAAAGTCAGTTGAATAAATCTGAAGTTTATGCTGGTGTAATCTTGTCAGTGCTGGGTTAATGGTTGGACTTGATGATCTGAAAGGTCTCTTCCAATCAGAATGATTCTGTGATAAAAAAGCCCTGCTTGGAAGGGCGGTTGGGAAACTGGAGCTGTTATCTGAGGTATTTATCAGCAAATAAAAGAACAGCTCAGTAGTAACTCCATAGTGACTATCCTTCCAAAATTTTGGATGGGCTCAGACTTTCAAACATAGAGTAAGTCTCCAAACTAGTACACAGGGAACTGACAGTGGTAAGTTTGTATGTTGCTTAGGAATTAAGGTTCAGGTCTAGGGCTTGGGGGTTGCTAAGTTTCTGAAGAGAACCTTGTTTCCTAAGAAGTTTTATCAATGACATTTACGTAGTCAAGTACGTTATGATCATATCTATCCATTTAGTCACCTGAAATCCTTCTCCAAACCTGTTCCACAAATCTGACTGGGACAGAGGTTTGCACCCTTAGGAGGTTAAGCAGCCAAAGACAAATTCGTCATGCTACAGAAAGTTAGACAGTTGTGCAAACTGACCCATAAGCAGTTAGAAACCAAAAAGTTCAAAGAGAAAAAAGCTTTATAAACATCTCGACATACAGCCAAGTTCTGTAAGGCCTTAATGTATATTAAGAACCACAAACTGACACATAACCAGGCTTTATTGTTGCTGACACTTAAAGGACGACTTAGTTTGGGTTGTTTTGCTGTTTGGGTAAGTAGAATTTCCCAAGCTCACTGTTTTACTGTAGTATGTGTGCTCAATTTATGAGATCACCAAACACAGCTCGACTTTTTGAAGACACACTCATACTCACATGATAAGCAGCCTCCAAACAGGCTGGAGTGTCTTCAGAGAAAGCTAATTATCAACCTACATCAGATGTAGAGCAGCCTAGTTCATGAGCTGCTTCAGACTAGAGCAGAGATCACAGAATTGATCAGGTTGAAAAAGACATTTGAGATCATCAAGTCCAACTTTGTACCTAACACCATCTAATCTACTACACCATGGAACAAAGTGCCACATCCAGTCTGTTTTTAAACACTTTCAGGGCTGGTGACTCCAACACTGCCCCAGGCAGCCCGTTCCAATGGGCAATCACTTTCTGTGAAGAACGTCTTCCTAACATCCAGCCTAAACCTCCTCTGATGCATCTGAAGACTGTGTCACCTCATTCTCTCCCCGGTTGCCTGGGATAAAAGACCAACCCCTACCTGGCTCAAATCTCCTTTCAGGTAGTTGTAGAGGGCAATAAGGTGCCCCCTGAGCCTCCAGGCTGAATAACCCCAGATCCCTCAGCCACAACTTGGAGGGCTCGTGCTCCAGCTCCCTCACCAGCCTTGTTGCTCTTCTCTGGACATGTTCAAGCACCTCAACACCTTTCTTAAACTGAGGGAGCCAGAACTGGACACAGTACTCAAGATGTACTATTCTTGATACAGGCCAGGATGTCACTGGCCTTCTTTGCCACCTGGGCACACTGCTGGCCTACTATCTACCACTATTCCCAGGTCCCTTTCTGCCTGGCTGCTGTCCAGCCACTCTGTCCCCAGCCTGTAGCTCTCCATGCAGTTGTTGTGGTCGAAGTGCAGAATTTACACTTGTTAAAACTCATGGCATTGGACTGTGCCCATCTAAGTCCCTCTGCAGAGCCTTCCTGCCATCTAACAAATCGACACATGCTCCCAACGTGGTGTTGTCTGCAAATTTACTGATGCTGGACTCAACCCCCTCATCCAGATGATCAATGAAGACACTAAACAAGTCTGGGCCCAGCACTGATGTCCAGGGGCACACCACTAGTGACTGTCTGCCAGCTGGATGTGGCTCCATTCACCACCACTCTCTGGGCCTGGCTTATCCAGCCACTTCTTAACCCAGAGTGCTCCTGTCTGAGCCAAGGGCTGCCAGCTTGGCCAAGAGTTTGCTATGGCAGATAGTGTCAAAGGTAGACTACCTCCACATCCTTCCCCACATCCACCAGGTGGGTCACCTGGCCATAAAAGGAGATCAGGTTGGTCAGGCAGGACCTGCCCCTCCTAAATCCATGCTGGCTAGGTCTGATCCCTTACCCATCCTATAGGTGTGACTGCAGTGAAGATAAGAGATGATTACAGGTGTACAGACTGGGCTTCATGTCATTTGATACGTTCTTTACAAGGGATCTTGTCCTTTGCTCTAGCTACTAAAATGCTGCAATGTGTGGCTGTAAGCCAAGGATAGGTAAGGATGGAGAGGTGCTGGGGTAGATCTGTACCTTGGGGAGTGCTTTCCTTGTCTAGACCTCAGTGAATGGCAATGATAAGGGTTGAGTGCTTATGGGTAAGGATCATAGGGAAGGCCAGCAAAGCAGATACTCTGGTGGGAGTCTTATAGACCACCTAACCAGGATGAAGAGGCAGGTGAGGCATTTTACCAGCAGCTGGCAGAATCCTCATAGTTGCTCGCTCTTCTTCTCAGCGGACACTTGGACTTGTCAGATGGAAATACAACACAGCAGAGAAGATACAGGCAGTCCAGGAATTTCTGCAAGTGTACAGAAGAGGACTTCCTGACACAACTGGTAAGTGACCATACCATGGCAGGTGTGCCACTGGACCTGCAACTTATGAATTGAGAAGCATTGGTGGGCGATGTGGTGGTTGGAGGCTGTCTTTAACAGAGTGCCTGTGGAGTGATCAAGAGTTTTTGACTCTTGGAGTAGAAGGGAGGTCACCAAAACTACTGCCCTGGACTTCTGGAGGGTAGACTTTTGCTTCTTTTGGGGCCTGGTCAAGACAGTTCCTCAGGAGGCAGAAAATCCAGGAAGGCCAGACATTCTTCAAGGAGGTCTTAGATGTGCAGGAGCAGGCCATCCCCATGTGCAAAAAAAAAAACAAGCAGGCAAGGAAGAAGACCAGCTTGACAAAAACAGAGAGCTTTTGCTAGGAATTGGAGTGGCACAGAGCAGGGTGTGTGTGCATGTGGAGAGTTTACCATCTTTGGAAGACGGGCCAGGCCACTCAGGCAGGCTGTAAGAAAACTGTTGCAATACGCAATGAGAAAATTAGACAGTCCAAAGATCAGATAGAGCTTGATCTGTCCACTGCTGTAAAAGATAGTGAAAAATGTTTTCAAAAAATACTTCAGCAATGAAAAGAGGCCCAAGGAGAATCTCTATCTGTTACTGTATACAAGGGGAAACATTGCCACAAGGGGAGAGGAAAGCTGAGAGGTACTTAATGCCTTCTTTGCCTCAGTCTTTGAGTGAGATCTGTTATCCTCAGGGTACTTACTTGGTCCCCTGAGACAGACAAGAGAGACAAGGAGTAGAACACAGCCCAAATAATCCAAAAGGAAGCAGTTACTGACCTCCTACTCCACCTAGATGCTCACAACTCTATAGGGCCAGATGTGATTCACTTGAGGATACTGTTAGAAGACCTTGCCAAGCAAATTTTCACCATTTATGTGCAGTCCTGGTTAACTAGGGAGGTGTTAGTCAAATGGAAGCTAGTAAATGTGACACCTATCTACATGGCTCAAAAGGACGATCCAAGGAACTACAGGCCTGTCATTGTGACCTTGTTGGCAGGGAAGCTTATGGTGCAGATCACCTGAGTGTCATCACACAGCACATGCAGGAAAAATAGGAGAACAGGCCCAGTCAGCATGAGCTCATGAAAGGCAGGTCCTGCTTGAAGAACCTGATCTCCCTCTATGACAAGGTGACTTGGTGCGTAGATGAAGTAAAGGCTGTGGATGTTGTTTACCTGGGCCTTTGTAAAGCCTTTGACATTGTCTCCCACAGCATTCTCATGGACAAACTGGCTGCTCATGACTTGGACAGGTATACCATTGCCTGGGTAAAATTCCATCCGGCTGCTACCCGAGGCTGTTGGAGAATGGAGTTAAATCCAGTTGGTGACTAATCACAAGGAGCATTCCCCAGGGCTCAGTACTGGACCCAGTCCTCTTTAATATCTTTATCTATGATCTAGATGAAGGGATTGAGTGCATTCAGATCTGCATGTTGATCTTCTCAAGGGTAGGAAGGTTCCAGAGAGGCATCTAAGCGATAAGGATCAGTGGGCCATGGTCAGTTGTATGAGGTGCAGTGAGGCCATGTGAAAGGTTCTGCACTTGTGTCACAACAACCCCACAGGCCTGGGAGAGAGTGGCTGGAAAGTTGCCCAGCAGATACGGAACTGGGGTTTGCTGGTTGACAGCTGGTTGAACACGAACCAGGAGTGTGCTTGGGTGGTTAAAAAGGTGAACAGCATCCTGGCCTGTATTAGGAATAGCGTACTCAGCACTGGTGAGGCCCCACTTTGAATACTGTATTGGGTTTTGGGCCATTCACTACAAGAATGACAATAAGTTGCTGAAGCATGTCCAGAGGCTGGTAACAAAGCCACTGAAGGGCCTGGAGAACAAATCTTCTCAGGAGCAGATGAGAGAATTGGGATTGTTTAGTCTGGAGAACCACAGAGTCACATAATTATTAAGGCTAGAATGGAGCTCTGAGATCATCAAGTCCAGCCTATGACCTAACACTATCACATTGACTAGACCACATCACTAAGTGCCATATCAACTCTTTCTTTAAACACCTCTAGGGATCATGACTCCACCACTTCCTTGGGCAGTCTATTCTAGAAGGTTGAGAGGAGATTTCACTGCTGTCTACAACTACTCAGAGGAGGTTGTAGTAAGGTGGGGATTGGTCTCTCAAATTAAGATGCAACAAGGGGAAATTACCTCAATTTGTGCCAAGGGAAGTTCAGACTGGATATTAGGACAAAATTCTTCACTGGAAGGGATGTCAAGTATTGGAACAGCCTGCCTTGGAAGTGGTGGGAATCACTGTCCCTAGAAGTGTTAAAAAAAAAAGTAGTGCAGATGTGGTGCTTAAAGCCAATGGTTTTAGTGGTGGAGTTGGCAGGGTTAGGTTAATAGTTTGACTCAATATTGGAGGTATTTTCCAATCTTAATGATTCTGTGATTACATTCTATGATTCCAATGAAGCAGCTTACAACTGTTATAGCATCTGACAGCAGAGGATTAAGCAAGTCTCCACATTCTCAGGACTCATTTCCAGAGCAAAACATACCACAGCTTGGTGACTCATGCTCTAATCTGCAGATTATCCACCAGCAGATCCACAAAACACTTCCAAACAGAAACAGAACATCTCAAAATAATACATAAGCAAGGAGAAAAATGTGGCATTAACAAAAAAGCCATGAAAGGAACACCCAAGTTTTAGATACTTGTAAAGGGAAGATATTGTAGCAGCACATTATGGACTTATTTGATTCTGTCCTTAGTCCACGTGACTCAAACTCTGTCTCTTTTAATCAAAGCCCAATTCCCTGTGTTCTCTTCCTTATCACTGGTCCTGTCCAAACTTGAAGCTTACTGATTTCAAGTGCTCTGACTTCTCTCAGCAGTGAAGAACAGACACCTTCCCATGCCTAGAGTGAACAACTGATCAACACATGAATGGTAAAATTAGCATATGTAGAACTGTCCAGGTTTGGGCACAGACTTGCTGCATACAGTAAGCTTTCAGATTTGTTGACATGGATATAGACCAGAGTTCCAGGCTTCTTGCATCACAGCAGCTCTACCCAAGAACTGAACACTGGAAGAAAAAGAAGCAAACCTTAGACCTCATATTTCCTCTTCCTGGCTCTAAGCACATGGGAAAAAAAAAAAAAAAAAGAAAAAGACACCACATCCAAAACTATGTAGGTATCTGGTACCTCTGCTCAGCTAAATGAATTCACAAAAATTATGCATTTCTCTTACCTATAGTATTACTTTCCAAAACAGAACCATCTTTAATCTGAGCCATGTCCCCACACCCACTCCTTGCCCCCATTCCCATCCCCCTCAAAAAACAAACAAACAAACAAACATCAGCCACAGGAAGACAAGTACAGCAAGTTTCTTTCTAGATAGTTTGAAACAAAAAGTTACAGAAAAAAGGATTTTCAAGGATGTAAAACAGATCAACTGAAGTTAGCTTTATAGAAAGTCCCAGAATGGCAAGTATTCTCAAACCATCATCCCAGCTCCTTCCTAATAACTACTTTCTTTCCTGAATATTAATTGTTAGTTGTTTACTCTATTTAAGCTGCTCAGATATGCCAAACAGACAGTTCTCTGATCAAGGACAGGATCTAGTTAATTCTCTCTTGAAAAACCCTGAAGAGTACATTTCCCATCTCTACATTCAGAGTCTTCTTTGCACTCAAATTTACATATTCGGCTTTGGGATACCAGACTCGACTAATGAGCAACACACATTCTGGTACCATGAGCTGACACTCAGTTTTGATGACAGAAGTAATGCAGTTTTGAGTAGAAACAAGTCCAACCCTGATGTTGTGAGCTGCATCTACTTTCAGACCTCTATAAAATCCCTCGTGAGCAACAGAGTAGGTTTCTTCAAGTATCTACCCTCTCTGACCATCTCACTTGCATGCTGTTAGACTCTCTAACTTAGGACTTGAACACTACAATCTCAGAAGAGCTACACGGATTGCTGTAGTAACCTGGCAAACATTTTACCTTCTCTTGACCCAAATGAAGATTGAATCACTTTGTCCCTTTGTCCCCCATACTCACCCTGTAAGCCAGCCATACAAGAAGGCAGGCCAGCTTTATGTGACCTCTCGCTTACACTTCCATAGCTGCTGGTTTAATGTGACAGCTGAAATGTTAATTTTTTATTATTATTATTTCCCAAGTGTAGTTCAATCCAGAATTCCAAAATCTGAATGTTGACACAAAGACAAGCAACACCATGGCTACGGTCAGAGGTGAAGGGAGGGCAAGACTAAAACTAAGCAACCTACACTTCCAGCCAATTAAGGTCAGGCATAATGACAACCATGCTACTGTTTCTACTACAGAAAGAAAAGGCAGACACAGGGCTGCTGAAGTGGTTTGGCCTGGGCTGGTGGCCAAATGCCCACTAAAGCCACTTTATCACTCCTCTTTTTAGATAGATAGGGGAGAGATGAAAATATAACAAAACTTAGCAATAAGATAAAAGCAATTTAATAATAATGATAAGCACAAGTGATAGAGAGATGTTAATCTCTACTTCCCAAAAGCAGGACAGTGGGTAGTCTCAGAAAGCAGGGCCTTGTATGCCTGGTGCATCCTCCAGAGGACAGATGCCACGGATGAATCCTCCTGGACTTCCTTCTTTCAGTCTGTCACAAGGCATGGAATCTCCCTTTAGCCATTCTGGGTCAGCTGTGCCCCCTCAGCGTACTCTCAAGGCAGAGAAATGATGGGAAAGCACAGCCTGGGTGCTCAGCTCAGCGTTAGCCAAAACATTGTTGTGTTGTCAACACTCAGCTACAGCACTGCAAAGCACAGCACTAGATGGATTTGAGGATTAACTCCAGCTGAGCCCAAACCCACTACAGCTACAAATGCTCAAGACTGGAGATCAGTGAACTCTAGGAAAAAAAATAAGTATATTAAAAATTTTGTTACATTAGTTCCAGTGTTCTAAACCAGGGCATATTAAGACTTACTAAAGCGTAACACAGCATTCTGAAGAGACCACAAACTCCAGCGAGGCAACAACCAAATTGCAGCACCAGTGCCTTAAATTTCAAAATCTATACAGAAGATGACAGAATTCTGCCTATGCACTAGAAAATGCCCTATTAGTCAAATATGGTTTTGCTATACTAGCTTCCCACAGAGTGTATTTCTCCCATTAAAAACATTTTATCTCTGCCATCTGATGGCATAAAGACCAGGTACAGTGCATGAAATGCTTGACTTCAGCATCACTTTGCACCAGTATGAAAAAGTGACTCTTCGCAAAACAAAGAAAAGGCTACGGTCTTACCACTTTGTGAGTGATTGTCTCGATGCTCCTCACTTGCATTCTTAGCTTTGAACTACCCTTCCCCTGAAGCAGTGTGGCATATACAATTCACAAGTGACAAAAGCAATTCTTTAATAGGCTTGCAAAGCAACATATAGAATCATTGAATGTCAGGGGTTGGAAGTGACTTCAAAACATCATCTAGTCCAACCCTGCTACCAGAGCAGGATCACCTATACCAGATCACACAGGAACATGTTCAGGTGGGTTCTGAATATCTACAGAAAGGGAGACTCCACAATTCCCCTGGGCAGCCTGCTCCAGTGTTCTGTCACCCTCACAGTGAAAAAAATTCCTCCTCGTGTTGTCACCCTCACAGTGAAAAAAATTCCTCCTCGTGTTTAAATGAAACCTCATATGCCTCAGCTTCCACTCATTGCCCCATATCCTGTCGTTGGGCATCACTGAGAAGAGCCTGGCTCCATCCTCCTGGCACTCATCCTTTACATATTTATAAACATTGTTGAGGTCACCTCTCAGTCTCCTCTTCTCCAAGCTAAAGAGCCCCAGCTCCCTCAGTCTCTCCTTGTAAGAGAGATGTTCTATTCCCTTAATCATCTTTGTGGCTCTGCACTGCATACTCTCAAGCAGTTCTATGACCCTCTTCAACTGCAGGGCCCAGAACTGGACACAGTACTCCAGATGTGGCCTCAGCAGCGCAGAGTAGAGGGGCAGGAGAACCTCTCTCGACCTATCAGCCGAGGTCTAATACACCCCAGAATGGCACTGAACCTTCTGACCACAAGAGCACATTGCTGGTTCATGGTCAACCTCCCCTCAAGTAGGCCCCCCAAATCCTCTTCCCCTTTGCTGCCTTCCAGCAGGTCAATCCCCAATCTATACTGATACTTGGGGTTGTTCTTTCCCAGGTGCAAGACACTACACTTGTTCTTGCTGAATTCCATTAAATTTCACCATGCCAAACTCTCCACTCTGTCCAAGTTTCAGTGAATGGCAGCACAGACTTCTGGAGTGTCAGCCACTCCACCCAGTTTAGTGTCACCATCAAACCTGCTGACAGTGCACTCTGTGCCCTCATCCAGGTCACTGATGAATATATTGAACAGAACTGGTCCCAGTAGCAACTCCTATGGGACTCCACTAGCTACAGGCCTCCAACTAGACTCCATCCCATTGACCACAGCTCTCTGACTTCATTCTTTTAACCAGTTCCTAATCCACCTCACTACCTGATCATCCAGACTGCACTGCCTCAGTTCAGCCAGAAGGATGCTGTGGGAGGCAATGTCTAATGCTTTACTGAAATCAAGATAAACCTCATCCACTGCTCTAGCATCATCTATCCACCTGGTTATGTCCTCATAAAGAGCTATCACATTGGTCAAATATGACTGCCCCTTGGTAAAAAGATATTGACTGCTCATAATGACCCCACTCTCCTTGATATGCTTAAGGAAAGCGTTGAGGATACATATCTCCACTACCTTTCCAGGGATGGAGGTGAGGCTGACTGGCCTACAGTTACCTGGGTCCTCCTTCTTACCCTTTTTGAAGATGGGAGTGATGTTTGTCCCCAGGCACCTCTCCAGTTGACTATGACTTACTGAAGATGGTGAAGACTGATCTGGCAATGACCCGTGCCAGCTCTCTCAGCACACATCGGTGCATGCCATCAGGACCCATGGACTTATGGACGTCCAGGTTACTCAACTGTTCCAGTTGTCATCAACCAGAGAAGACTCCTTTGTCATGTTTTCCTCTGGTGTCTCAAGTGTCAGAGGCTCCTGAGGACAGTCTCCAGATGTATAGTTACAAAGAAGGCAGTTAGTAACTCCGCCTTCTTCATGTCCTCTGTCACCAAGACACCCACCTCATTCAGCAGGGGCCTACATTGCCTCTAATATTAGCTTTTCCTGCAATGTATTTGAATAAGCCCTTTCTGTTATCCTTGACCTCCCTTGCAAGGTCAAGTTCCAATGAGGCCTTAGCCTTTCTAGTTTGTTTCACTACACCCTCTGACAATAGTCCTATACTCCTCCCAGGTGGCCAGCCCCACTTTCCATGATCTGTAGACTCTCCTCTTCCACTTAAGTTTGTTTAGCAGTTCCTTAGTTAACCATGCAGGCCTCCTGGCTCCCTTTCTCAATTTCCCACTTGCTGGGATGCACTGATCTTGAGCTTGGAAGATGTTCTTAAATGTTAACAACTATCATGGGCCTCTCTGCCTTCTAGTACCTTGTTCTAAGAGATTTCACCCAAGAGTTGCTTGAAAAAGCCAAAGTTTGCCCTCCTGAAATCCAGGGTTGTAGTCCTGCTTGATATCCTGTTCCTACAAGATCTTGACCTTCATCATCTCATGATCACTAAGGCCAAGGCTGCCCTCATCCTTTGCTGCTTCAACCAGACTCTCATTGTTGGTGAGGATGAGATCCACCAGAGCTCCCCTCCTAGTTGGCTCCTCCACCATTTGCATCAAGAAGTTATCATCAATGCCCTGGAGGAATCTCCAAGACTGTGGCTGCCTGAGTAACAATTCTAGCAAATATCTATAATCATATAATCAACCAGGTTGGAAGAGACCTCCAAGATCATCCAGTCCAACCTAGCACCCAGCCCTGTCTAGTCATCTAGACCATGGCACTGAGTGCCTCATCCAGGCTTTTCTGCAACACCTGCAGAGATGGGGACTCCACCACCTCCCCAGACAGCTCATCCAATGGCAAATCACTCTCTCTGGGAAGAACTTCCTCGTAACATCCACCCTATACTTTCCCTGGCACAACTTGAGACTGTGTCCCCTTGTTCTGTTGCTGGTTGCCTGGGAGAAGAGACCAACCCCTACGTGGCTACAGCCTCCCTTCAGGTACTTGTAGACAGCAATGAGGTCAGCCCTGAGCCTTCTCTTCTCTAGGCTAAACACCCCCAGCTCCCTCAGCGTCTCCTCATAGGGTTTGTGTTCCAGGCCCCTCACCAGCTTTGTTGCCCTTCTCTGGACATGTTCCTGTTATCTCAACATTTCTCTTGAATTGAGGAGCCCAGAACTGGACACAGCACTCAAGGAGTGGCCTGACCAGTGCTGAGTACAGGGGAAGAACAACCTCCCTCGTCCTCCTGGTCACACTGTTCCTGATACAGGCCAGGATGCCATTGGCTCTCTTGGCCACCTGGGCACACTGCTGACTCATGTTCTGCCTACTATCTACCCCAGGTCCCTTTCTTCCTAGCTGCTCTCCACCCACTCTGTCCCCAGTCTGTAGGGCTGCTTGGGGTTGTTGGGCATCATATCTAGATAATTAAAATCCCCCATGAGAACCAGGGTGTGTGACTGCGAGGCTGCTGTTAGCTGCCTGTAGAGGCCTCAACAACTTCCTGATCCTGATCAGGTGACCTGCAATAGACACCCACAACTGTATCACCCATGCTAGCCAGTCCCTTAATTCGCACCCAAAAGCTCTCAATGTACCTGTCATCCACCCGTGGGCAGAATTTAATACATTTTAGTTCCTCCCTCACATAAAGAGCAACTCCATCACCTCACAGTGCTGACCTGCCTTTCCTAAAAATGACATAGCCATCCATGACCACATTCCAGTTGTGGGAGCTGTCCCAACACATCTCTGTAATTGTCACCAGGTCCTCGCCTCATGACCACACATGGATTTACAACTCCTTCTGTTTATTCCCCATGCTGCATGCATTGGTGTATAAAAATTTCAAAGATGGAGTCAAGTACACAGTTTTCAGCCTTGAAGGGGAGTGGATCCTCTGGTTACCTAAAATGCCAACACTCTGCTCCTCAAGTGCTGGGCTATTACACCCAGGATTCTCACTGACAAGGCCAGCTACATCCCCGTCCTATTCATAGCTAGTTTAAAGCCTTGTCAATTTGCCCAGCCAACTCATATGCAAGGATTCTTTTCCCCTTGTGGGACAGATGAACTCTATCTGCTGCCACTAGACCCAGTGCCAAAAAAACTTTCCTGTAGTCAAAAAACCCAAAGTTCTGTTTGTGGCACCAACCTCTAAACCATGTGTTAATCACATGGAATTTTTTCCTTCCTTCAATATCTCTACCTGTCACTGGAAGGATTAAGAACACCACTTGTGCTCCCAAACCCTCAAGTAATCTCCCTAATGCCCTGAAGTATTTTTTGTTTTTATACTCCTATGCATTGCCTCATTACTCCCAGTATGAATAACCAGTACTGGGTAGTAGTTCAATGGTCACACCAGACTAGGGAGTGTCTTATAAATGTCCCTAACCTGTGCCCCAGGCAAGCAGCAGACCTTCCTGTGGGATGGATTTGGCCTGCAAATTTGACCCTCAGTTCCCCTGTGTCCTGGTAGAGCATAAATCCTGCTAGGCCAGTTTAACCCTTGCTCTCCTTCTCCTGTTGTGCCAGGATCTGAGAGTGAAGTCAGATGAGCAAATAAGGGTTTGGCCTTAGCAAAGCCTTGAGGGCTCAGAAGGCTTAGCACCACATGTCAGGTGTGTTGTGATGCCCTTACCATGCCTGTGTGGTCAAAAGAGGCATTAAGCTCTGAATTCATTGGTCATAATAATGGTGCTAGTGCCTACTGGCCAGTTTGGTTTTCAAAATTAAGTATATAAAGGGGGATGATTTAGATACCATGCCTTTCTGTATTCAGCCTTTCTGCACCTGCCTTTCTCTGCATTAGCCATCCCGCCTCTCCTTGCTTGTGGCTTGCTGAAGGCAGCCACATGTTGCAGCTAACACTAGTGGTTTAGCAGCAACTCCTTCCCCTCTGCCTGAAATATTTTGTAATTTACCCTGGGATCACCATTACGAGTTTGAAAGTGTCTTTGATACAGGAGACTTACTCAGAGACCAAAGAGTTTTGAGTACACATGCCAGAGTGAATGCCTCCATGGGCATAGTTAATTTAATGTTTAATTCTGTGCAATTGCTTCCTGTAGACTGAAAATCCAAAGAATCTCAGGGAATTTCCCCAATTTTTAAATATTTATAATAAACAATTAATATTCATACATAATATTCACAATTCATAACAATTATTAATTTCCTGTACAATATGGCGCAGCAAACAGGGTTTTCACTTGCAGAAGCCTTGCACAAAACAGATTATGAATTAACAGTGTCAGACTTGTCCTGAGCTGAACAAAACAGGAGGAACCCAGCAAAGATTGCTGAGGAATTGCTCAAGGTTTCCCATGATCCAGCTGTAGTACTGGAAGCATGTGTTATTCAGAACATGTGTTATTATGAACAAATCTAACATTATAAGGAGAGGATTCTTTGTTTGGAAAGGGAGCTATAAAGGTCAGAGGCGGACTACAAGGGGCTGACTGATTTAATCGTGTTGCAGATCAGGGAATCTAGTGTGAATGTTAGAAGCACAAAGCACACAATTGGGCAGTCTTCTGGCAGACAGTCATACGCTGCCTGGTGCTCAGTCCCCTAAGCCTTCTTTTATTGAGCTCCCAGAGCCGCAATCCCACGAGGGGGATTTTGTGGGTATAAATGGAAATTGGGCAGTTTTACCGTGGGCTGTAGATTTAGAGCTGTTAAGAATACAGGACGAGCTGACTCTGTCAATTGCTATGGGCTGGGGCTTTGCGCCCGCTTGCAGCCTGCCAGCCACGGGTTCTGCTGAGTTGAGCCGGCACGCTTCATGCAGCCACTCACCAGCCGCTTTACCGGGTTTTCTGTCTACTTGGACCCCGGCAGCTGCAGTTTTTGCCGAACAGAACACCTCCGTCACAGAACCGCACCCTGCGCTGCCTGGCTAGTGGCTGCAGCCACACCCTGAGTGCGCAGGGTGTGGCTTTTGTCACATTTTTAGCCAACACTCAGCTGCATGGCCACTCACATGCCGGGTCGTAACACCCGCCTGGACTGGCCAGCTAGCCCCTGGCCACAGCCAAGCTCCCCCATGCTTCCCAACTCCCCGGCATGGTAGGAGCCGCACCCTGTGGTGCAACCTATCACATTTTCAGCATCAATCTCCATTTTCAGTTTCAACCCTTCAGGGCCAGTCATGACGCATTTGGCTTTGCCACTCGCGCAGCCACCAGTAATGCTGCAAGCACAGGTTGTTCCACTGGCCCTACCCTAATAAGCCTATTCACGAAGTCCCTATGCGCAGCAGGACTTTGCTTCAACACTGAGTGCAGCCACGTGCATTTTGCTGCCAACTGCATATTCAGACTCAGCCACACAGACTGTGCAAGCCCCGGCTGATCCAGATATGGCACCACAAGATGCCAGCCTGACCAGACAGCACCACCGCAGGTAAGTTCCAAGCCTGAGATCAGCAAAGCCTCTTCCTCTGTTCAATACAGACAGCAGTGGTGATGAAGACTTCCTCCCACAGAGAACTGTCCATCCTGTGGAGCAACAGGAGACCACTACCAGTAGTTGTGGCCAAAGGACTAGAGTAACAAAGATTTGCCCTTACACAGAGAGGCTTCCAGGAAACCTTTTCCCTCAAATTGGGCAAATGCTTCATGGACTTTGTATTTAGAGTATCAGCCTGTGGGGTTGATCGTGTCTTCCTCAGTGCTGAGGAAGCTGGTGCATACTGAGGCCCCAATGTGTTCTTAGATTCCAGCTCTGATGGGAACTACTCCTTGACTGCAAGGATAGCTTACTGGTGTTAAAATTGAGCCACCAAGAACTTACAGATAAGTTTAAAGAGTTTTATTTTGGCAAGCAAGAAGCAGTGCTGGGCGCAGGGGAGTTTAGCTCCACAGCTGCGCAATATACACATGCAGCTGCTGGATTTTTATTTCCTGCTCACATATATATTCATAAAGCAGTTCAATGCATATTCTAACATTTCCTGAAGTGGTTGGAGTTTTTCCTGGAACTGTTGCGCATGCGTGCTAATCCTCCTGGGGGTCTCCCTGGTGGTTGTGAGGCTGAAGTAATGAGTCTTCCTCAGGTGTCATTGTGACTCAGCTATTTGCACCTTCAAAGTCAGGTGCTTCACGGTTTCTTATCTGCCACACTCATAGAACTTTCTATTATCGCCTGTCCCTAGCCTTGCTTAGTTATCTCTGGCACATCCCTGTTTTATTCAGGTCCCACACTGACAGGGGGCTATTTCTCACAGCGCTTCCTGTTATCACTCATAGGTTCCAACGTCTCCACCTAGTTAGCTTTGACGTACCCTGCTCTGCCATTCTCATATTGACATATTCTCATTTTCTCGTATTCTTATATTCTGCTCTGCCATTCTCTTATTGACACGGGTACCATTTTTCACACTGGGCTGGACAGAAAGAAACAGCTGAGAGAGGGGAACCCACCATAGTCTGGGTGAAGGACTCTGATGAACTCTCTACAGCAGTCAGACAGCTGGCTTGTGTCCAAGCCATCCATAAAAACAGATTTTTTGCTTGTCCTATGGATGTCCAAATTAAGCCAAAGAGGCTGAAACCCCTTGTTTGAGACCTTCAGTAGTCTTCAAGGAATGCATGCTTTCCTTAATGACTGAGATTCAACAGGGGATCAAGCAAAATCAGATCTTGGATAATTCCTATGAACATGTCATGACCTGGAAAGAACTGGGCAGGAACTTATCAAGCTATGGACAGCTGATTGGGTTTGGAAATGAATGACTTTCCAAGGGAAAGCAACATGCTGACACTTCCATGGTCAGCCACAACAAGAAATGGGAGTGCGCCAAGCACAGGCATTTCCACAAGCAAGCATGCACAGTAGTCCACAGAAGAGCCCACGCAGCAGTCCATGGAAGAGCCCATGTCAGACCAGACATCACACCAGGAGGACCCAGGAACACAACCCAAGACGGAAGCAAGCTTCACCACCTAAGAACTGGTTCCAGGAAACCCTATTATTTGGCATGCCAGAGCACCTATTAAAGTGTATGGGAAAATGGCAAATTAAATCCCTGGTGCTCAAGGCCCTGCATAACAGTGCAGAATGGAAAAGAAGCCATAGTGGCAGTAGGGAGGGGAGTAAAAGTCCTCCTGCCACAGCCCCACCTGCTGTTGCACATAATCCATTCACCCCTTATCATCAGGGATCTAAAGATCTTGCAAAAAACTAGACAAGGTGATGATAAACTCAGACCACTCTCATCTCTTTGTGTATGCTTTGCAATGGTCTGATAACCTAAAGCCTATTGTCTTTATTCCTACAGGACCAACCCAAGCTGCTGTCAAATTCCTCACTGATACTGGTGCTCAAATCAGCATGATAAATGTGCAGCAGGCAAAGGATTTGGAGATCAAGCCATCCCACAAGAGGATTAAAATTAGTGGTATCACAGGTATACCCAGTGTTTGCCATCTGGCTAAGGCAAAGCTATGGCTCCCAGGTGATAAGCGTAGCACCATTGTGGAGCTTGCCTTGAGCCCATACCCAGGAAACATCTTAGGATTTGATGTCCTGGCTGGCAAAAGATGGTACCTTCCCGATGGCACCCTATGGTCTTTGGGGTTCTACAGGGTGGGGGCAAAGGGAGCAAAAGGGCAAGCAATGTTTGTATTAATGCTTTGCATATTGCTCTAGCTCTACCCCAGTCTAGCCTCACCTGCATTAACCAGTATCCCCTGCTAACAGCAGCCAGACAATGCATTTCCAAAGTAATTGCAGATCTGGAGCAGAGGCAGATCATCAGCAGGATGCACTCACCATACAACCCTCTAGTTTGGCCAATGTGGAAATCAGATGGTCAGCGGTGCCTAACAGTCGATTACAGGTGGTTAAATAACAATACAGGTCCTCTTGCAGCAGCACTCCCAAGCCTAACATCCGTGGTGACAGCCATTCAAGCTGCATCACTCACATGGATGGCTGTGATGGTCCTTAAAGATATGTTCTTCATGGTCCCACTGCAAGAGGACAAAGCCCAGTTTGCCTTTACCTGGCAAAGTGTTCAGTTCACATTTAATGGCTTTCCACAGGGGTAGAAACATTCACCTACAATCACACACAATGCCCTTGTCCTGGAGTCCTGTACCCCTAAATTCCTCTCCTGCCCGGACTTCGGGGGGGGGGGAAGGGGAAAAGCCGCCTGGTTTCCCCCCCCCTCGCCTGCCCTGCAGCCGTAAAGGGGGCGGGGACTGCCCCGTGAGTTCCCGCGCTGGAGCCAGGCTGGGATTGGCCGTGCGCTTTCGCGCCTAAGGTGTGGTAACTCTGCCCTTTGTCTAGCCAAGGTTATAAATATTGGGGGTCTTCCCGCCTTTGGGGTTCCCGTTTTGGATTTTGCCTGTGCTTGGACGCATGTCTCTGCCTGAGTTCGTTCACTCCCTTGTGCCTGGACTGCAGAGAGACTAAGGACTTGCTTTGCTGTTAGGCACACCTTTGTCTGCCTAACGACCCTTAACGACCCTTAACGACTCCTGCAGCCGCTGGAGAGGAAGACAGACCGCAGGAGTCAGCCTGAGTGAGTTATTTGGCTTAGCTTAATTTAGTAAGAAACCGCTATTAATTAATAGCTGAGTCCTTTTCCAAAAACTGACTTCCAAATATATATAGTCAGATTATTAATGGTATCCTTGTAGAATTCTCATGCAACTCAACCTGTTTATCAAACGAAATTAATCTTTGTATATATAGTTGTGGGGGCGGGTTTCTGTAAAAATAAAAAATATCTATTTTTGATAAATTTTCGACTCGGCCACGAATTAATCCTGCTCTCCGCAACAGCCCTAGCAGCTTAGCTTGATACTGTTACACTCTCCCAGGGTGTTGTCATTTACCAACACATCAACAACATTCTGGTTGGAGGAAGTGACAAAGAACAGGTGGGATCAGTACCTGCAACCATCTGGGAGTTGCAAACCAACAAGAGGTTACAGATCCCACTAGGTAAGTGTCAAGGCCCAAGACAGGAGGTCAAATTTCTAGGATCCTGGTGGGTAGCAGGTGCAGTAGCAGTGCCAGAGGATACTCTGGAATCAATTGCAAAGGGCCACATTCCTAGTAACAAGAAGGAATTACAGACGCTACTTGGCATCTTGAGCTATTGGAGCAAGCACATTCCAGGCTTCTCTGTGGTAGTACGTCCCTTGTTTGACTTGCTGAAAAAGTATAAAGTCTGGGACTGGACACCAAGGCACACTGAAAACCTGACCATGCTAAAGGATGAGCTCAAAGCTTTCCAGAAGCTGGGCCCTATGCACCCACAAGATGCCTTTAGGGCTGAATGTTTTTTTTTCTCAACATGCCTCATATTGTGGATTATTCCAAAAGGGACTCAAAGGCTCGAACAGAGCCCTTCTGCTCTCCTCTGCGGCATTTAAGGAAGCTGAGCAGAGGTACTCAGAATGGGAGAAGGAATTACTACTGCCATCTTTCTTTTTTTCCTGTTTACACTAGTCCTAAGTCTTGGGACTGGCTGACAGGTCTCAACTGACTGCACACGAGTGTTGATCTAAATCCTTATTCATCTGGTCCTCTGTTACAGGGGCTTCATACCTGTTGCATGTGGGCAATTGAGAAGGTTGAGGGGACTGGGAAGGCACTCACCTACCTCTTCCGCCTGGTCAGAAAGGGACTTATTGTCATTCCCCCCTTTCTCTTATATCTCTTTCTCTGTCTGGATAACAAGAGGGTGTGGAATCACCTGCTTCTTGTGCCACTAACACCCTCTACCTCCTGCTCATGGACGGGTGCCCCTGACTCTTCATCAGGGCAGGCAGAGCCTGGCTCCCTCAGTCATAGAATCATAGTATCAATCAGGGTTGGAAGGGACCACAGGGCTCATCTAGTTCAAACCCCCTTGCCATGGGCAGGGACACCACCCTACCCTAAATTAGACTGGCCACAGCCTCATCCAGCCTGGCCCTAAACACCTCCATGGGTGTGGCCTCAACCACCTCCCCGGGCAAACCATTCCAGCCTCTCACCACTCTCACACTGAAGAACTTCCCCCTCATGTTCGGTCTGAATCTACCCATCTCCAGCTTTGCTCTATTCCCCCTAGTCCAGTCACTACCTGATAGCCTAAAAACTCCTTCCCCAGCTTCTTTGTAGGCCTCCTTCAGATACTGGAAGGCCACAATACGGTCACCTCGAAGCCTTCACTTCTCCAGACCAAACCACGCCAACTCTTTCAGTCTGTCCTCATAGGAAAGGTGCTCCTTAGCCAATCTCCTCTTCAGCCTCCCTGATATTCCTAAGTCTCTCAACCTCATCTTGCAGTTTTCCGGCCTCCCTTTTCCCTCCCCGCGGGCGCGGCTGGTGGGACGCAGTGGTGGGACGCAGTGGTGGGACGCAGTGGTGGGACGCAGTGGCGGGGCGCAGCGGCGGCACGCGGCGCCCGCAGCTGCTCTCCTCCCGGCACTGAGCCTCACGCAGCTCCGGCTCCGCCTGGAAACCGGCCGCGCGCCGGCACCGCCCCTGCTGCGTCACTGCCTCGAGCGTGCACGCACTGCACGTGCCCTGCGGCGCCTGCCGCTACCCTGCCCCCTGCCGGGGCGCTGCGGCCCGGAGGGCTCGCTCGAGGAAAGCGTTACGAAGAGCAGCCGCGGAAGGGCGCCGGTCCAGGAGCAGCCCTCGGTACTGCTCTCTTCCCTGAAGTGCCTTTCCACAACTCGGAAGCAAAGCAGATCCTGAACTGAATCCAGACCATTGCTGGCAGCGGGTGGCAAAGCCACCGTAAAATGCAATTTACATTTCTGCCCTACAGAGAGTTATGCTAAAGAGCTGTGCTCACAGCAGCAGTTCTCCATCCTGCTATCCTGCGTGTGAACAAAATCATCGCTTCTGTTCATGGCAAACCAAGGGTCAGTGTTTCAGAAATTTCAATTTTCCACTGATTTTGAGCAGCAACTTTGTGCATCTTTTTAAACCACATGCAGAAAATGGCCTGTTGTGTATTTTACCTCCTTAATGTTTATGTGCCAGTAAGAAAGTTACATCAAATTTCTGAGAAATGTGAAAAATTATATAGCTATGTACTCATTGGGCCACAATTTCTTACTGCAGTTGAAAAAACAAAGGCTCTGTTGTTTCATAATGGCCTGTACTCAGCACTGGTCAGGCCACACCTTGAGTACTGTGTCCAGTTCTGGGCCGCTCAATTCAAGAGAGATGTTGAGGTGCTGGAACGTGTCCAAAGAAGGATGACAAAGCTGGTGAAAGGCCTGGAACACAAACCCTGTGAGGAAAGGCTGACGGAGCTGGGGTTGTTTAGCCTGGAGAAGAGGAGGCTCAGGGTGGACCTCATTGCTGCCTACAGCTACCTGAAGGGAGGTTGTAGCCAGGTGGGGGTTGGTCTTTTCTGCCAGGCCACCAGCAACAGAACAAAGGGACACAGTCTCAAGTTGTGCCAGGGGAAGTATAGACTGGATGTTAAGAGAAAGTTCTTCCCAGAGAGAGTGATTGGCATTGGAATGGGCTGCCCAGGGAGGTGGTGGAGTCACCATCCCTAGAGGTGTGGAAGAAAAGCCTGGATGTGCCATGGTCTAGTTGACTGGATAGGGCTGGGTGCTAGGTTGGACTGAATGATCATGGAGGTCTCTTTCAACCTGGTTGATTCTATGATTCTATGATTTCTCATATTCTGATAATGTATCATCTCAGCAATGCTACTTCTCCAAAACTGAGCATTTCTACTATTTCATAGAACAGTAGAATGGTCTGGGCTGGAAGGGATCACCAAAGCTCACCCAAGTCCAACCTCCCTGCAGTCAGCAGAGACATCCTTAACTAGGTCAGTCCACCCGGAACCCTGTTCAGTCTCACCTTGAATATCTCCAGGGATGGAGTCCCAACCACCTCCCTGAGCAATCTGTTCCAGTGTTCCACCACCATTGCAGTAAAGAATCTGTTCCTAACATCCAATCTTAATCTGCTCTTCTCTAGTTTGCAGCCATTGCCCCTCATCTTGTCACTGCAGGCCTTTATAAGCAGTGTCTCCAGCCTTCTTGTAGGTTTCTTTCAGGTATTAGAAGGCTGCTATTAGGTCTCCCTGGAGCCTTCCCTTTTCCAGGCTGAGCTCCCTCAGCCTGTCTTTATAGCCAAGGTGCTCCAACCCCCTTACCATTTTTGTGGCCCTCCTCTGGAGCTGCTTGTGGCAGCTTACCACAAGTCACAATTTAAGGCATGTGCATATGGGTCATGAATTGCAGAGTCACGTTCTAGAGGCATAATCCTATCAAAAACAGTTATCCAAATGAAACAGCACTGGTCCACTGGTACGCTCCAGAACCCTGCCCTTTGCCAAAGGGCAATTTGACATTATACATTGAGGTAAATCTGTTTGCTTGGTTTGTATTACTATAAAACACAGAGTTTAGGTGGATCTCTCATTCTCTCACTTCAAACAACAAAGGCTCCTGAAAAGACTCAAAGAGCAGGAGCTCTATACCAAAGTACAAAGTGGTCTGTTTCATTTTATGCTCTGTTTCGTAACCTCTTTGTCAGCTCTTGGTTAGACCCTCTTTGTCACCTCTTGGTTAGACCTGAGTTTAGAAGCAAAGTGCTAAACAAAAAGCTACTGGCTGAAAAGGAAGTTGCCATTTCTTTGTTTTGGAAGTCTTGAATGTAAACGTTAATCCTGTTCCAGACTTCTTTATCAGTCTAACTTAAGCTTATCTATACATGCAGAGTTCCTCCAAAAAACTTGCTCACCAGCCCAGTTTCTGTTTGGTCCTGCCACACTACTATGTTCCTCTCAATCTACAACACTATGTAACTCTTTCAGGCATGCTCTTTAACAGACAATTCCAGGCGCAGAACTTCCACACCATCTCCCTGCAGAGGAAATCTCTATGCCAGGGACATTGTTTCGTTTCATATCCCCACCAGACAATTGGGCATTTCCTTATTCAACACCTCAGCTCCTGCCTCTGACATATTATTCCCACCCCCCACCCCCATTCTCTAATAGAAGCCAGTAGGATTCCTTTTACAGCTTGCATACTTCCATCAGTGAAGAGAAAAAAATGGAAAAAGAAAAAAAAAAAAAAGGAGATTTAGGGTAAAGATAAGGTAGTGGTAGAGGGAAGCACCACCCTTAATTCAAATGCATAATTGGAAAAAAAAAAGTACCAGAAGAATTCGTCAAATTCTACAGGTAGAGCTGCACTTGGGAGACATTGCCCTGTTTTATCATCTTTGGTTGCTGCACATTTAGCGTCAAATGCTTCACTTTACAAGCACAGCAATGAATCCTTCGCCTGGATGACAAACAGATCTCCCTCTTGGACTATCTGTTTACTCCTAGCCTATCATATCTAAAATCCCTGTCTCAGGCCACAAAAATTTAAAGGAAGCTTCTCCTTGTCTTCTACAGCACACAGTATCCACATTTTGTTGAGCCCTGTCAAAATAGAAAGAAGTCCATTTCAAAAGCAAAAGAAACGTTGTGTCCTGTATCTCTAAACACAGCTGCATAGGTGTACACAATACAAAACCTTTGCTGAAGTACTACTTTTAGATTCTCACCAAACAAAAATATATAGCAGATACTGTTTGGTGAGAGGAATATTAGAACTCATTTTGTCATGAAGTGGCAGTTAGTATCTTAAGTGTCTGTTACTGAAGAGTATGCATGTGTCTTTATCAGTATCATTGCAGTATGGACAGGAAGTGCCTCTGATGCTCATGTTTTCCTAAAATGGGCTTTGATTAGGACTGGAGTTAAATCACACAGCACATATAAGACAACCAGGCCATCAGGCCCAGTCAGCATGGGTTTATGAAAGGCAGGTCCTGTCTAATTAATCTCATCTCTTTCTACAGTAAGATGAACCTCCGACTGGATGAGAGAAGGACCACAGATGCTGTCTGCCTGGACTTTAGTAAAGCCTTCGACACTGTCTCCCACAGCATTCTCCTTCAGAAACTCATGGCACAAATCTGGATAAACACACTCTGCACTGGACCCAAAGCTGGATGACCAGGCCCAAAGCTTGGTGGTGAACGGAGTTAAATCTGGCTGTGCCCAGTCACAGTGGTGTCCCCCACAGATCAGTGCTGGAGCCTGTCCTCTTTTAATATCTCTATCAATGATCTGGATGAGGTGACTGAGTGCACCCTCAGTAAGTCTGTAGATGGCACCAAGCTGGGTGGCTGTGTCAATCTGTTAGAGGGTAGAGAAATTCTGCAATGGGATCTGGATAGGTCAGACCAATGGGCCAAGGCTAATTGTATGAAATTCAACAAGGCCAAGTGCCAAGTCCTGCTCTTGAGTCACAACAACCTCCTGGTAAGCTACAGACCCGGTGATGTATGGTTGGAAAGCTGCCACTAGAAGAGGGACCTGGGGGTTCTGCTTGACAGTGATTAAATGAGTCAGTAGCATACCCAGGTGTCCAAGAACAGCATCCTGACCTGTATTAGAAAGACTGTGGCTACATTCCTCTGTGCTCAGCACTGATTGAGGACACACATCAAGTAATGTGTTCACTTCTGGGTTCCTCACTACAGGAAATACAGTGAGGTGCTGGAGAGTGGCTAAAGGTAATGAGACCAGTCAAAGAAGTGGAGCACATGGCCTAGGGAGGAGCATTCAACGAGTTGGTTTTGTATTTCCTGTTGTCATTCACAGAATCAAAGAAGGTTAGGGAATGGAAGTGACCTGGAAAGATCACCCAGTCCAACCCCCTGCCAGAGCAGGATCACTATACCAGATCACATAGGAAAGCATCCAGGTGAGTCTCGATTATCTCCAGAGAGAGACTCCACAACTGCCTTGGGCAGCCTGTTCCAGTGTTTCATAATCCTGACAGCAAATAAATCTCTTCCTCCTGTTTCCATGGAGTTTTCTATGCCTCAATTTCCACTCATTGCCCCTTGTCCTGTCAGTGAGCATCACTGAGAAGAGCCTGGCTCCATCTTCTTGGTACTCACCCTTTATATATTTATAAACATTAACAAAGTAACCTCTCAATCTTCTCATCTCAAGATAACGAGCCCCAGCTCCCTCGTAAGATGTTCCACTCCCTTAATCATCCTTGTGGCTCTATGCTGGACTCTCTCAAGCAGTTCCCTGAGGTCCTTCTTGAACTGAGGGGCCCAGAACTGAACACAGTATTCCAAATGCAGCCTCTCCAGGGCAGAGTAGAGGGGTAGGAGACCCTCTCTCGACCTACTAACCACACCTCCTCCAATACCTCCCAGGATGGCACTGGTCCTCTTGGCCACAAGGGCACACTGCAGGCTTATGGTCAACCTTCCTTTCACTAGGACTCACAGGGCCTTTTCCCCTTCACTGATCTCCAACAGGTCAAACCCCAACCTGTACAGATACCTGGGGTTGTTCTTTCCCAGGTGCAAGACACTACACTTGTTCTTGCTGAATTCCATTAAATTTCACATGCCCAACTCTCCAGTCTGTCCAAGTTTCAGTGAACAGCAGCACAGACTTCTGGTGTGTCAGCCACTCCACCCAGTTTAGTGTCACCAGCAAACTTGCTGACAGTGCACCTGTGCCTTCACTCAGGTCATTGGTGAATATATTGAACAGAACTGGTCCCAGTATTGACCTCATTTGGCAAAGGGCCTACACTGCTTCCAGTGTTAACTTTTCCTGCAATGTATTTGAAGAAGCCTTTTCTGTTGTCCTTGACCTCCCTTGCAAGGTTTAACTCCAAGGAGACCTAAGCCTTCTTAGTTGCCTGCCTCCCTGCATCCTCTGACAAACAGTCTCAGACTCCTCCCAAGTGCCCAGCCCCTCCCTCCATGATCTGTAAACCGTCTTCCTTCATTTGACTTTGGTCAGCAGTTCCCTACATAACCATGTGGGTCTCCTCCTGTTCTTAATTTCCTACTTGCTGGAATGCTCCGATTTTGAGGATAGAAGAAGTGGTCCTTGAATATTAACTAATTGTCATGGGCCCCTTTGCAATCCAGTACCCCATCCCATGAGATTTCCCCTAGCAATTGCCTGAAATGGCCAAAGTTGGTCCAGGGTTCTGATGCTGCTTGGTATTCTGTTCTTACCACACAAGACCCTCAACTCCACCATCTCATGATCACTATGGCCTAGGCTGCCCTCAACCTTCACCACTCCACCCAGACCCTCCATGATAGTATCAGGTCCACCAGTGCTCCTCTCCTAATTGTCTCATCCACTATTTCCATGAAGAAGTTTTCACCAATGCACTGGAGGAACCTCCTGGACTGTGGTTGCCTGAGCAGGCCTTCCAGCAAATATCTGGGTAGTTAAAATCCCCCATGAAAACCAGGGCCTGTGATTGTGAGGCTGCTGTCCACTGCCTGTAGAAGGCCTCATCAACTTCCTCATCCTGATTAGGTGGTCTGTAATAAACACCCACAAAAGCATCACCTATGCTGGCCTGCCCCTTAATTCACACTCACAAGCTCTCAATGTGCCTCTCATCCACCCCTGGACAGAACTCAATACATTCTAGTTGCTCCCTCATGTCAAAAGCAGTTCCACCACCTCACCTTGTTGACCTATCTTTTCTAAAAAGAATACAGCTATCCACAGCTGTGAGCTGCCCCAACATGCCTCTGTAATTGCTAACCATTGCTCTTGACAACACTTGGGATTTCTGACTCCTCCTGTTTGCTCCTCATGCTGCATGCGTTGGTGTACAGCATTTCAGGAAGCGAGCTGAGCACGACAATTCTGCCCTGTCAGCGTGGGAGGCCTTCTGGTCTTTGTTAACATGAGAACACTGCCTTACCAGTGCAAACCCAGAAACAAGCCCATGACCCTTCATTCATGTCTATCCCCTCAAGGTTAATTCTGACAGATTAGTCAGTATCAGAGCCAGTTCAACTTCTGAGTGTTCATCACTCAGGAGGAGAGAAGTTCTCTTAGTATGGTAAGATTAAAGCACACTGTCAATCCATACTATTGTGTTTCAGTTACACTGGCAAGAGGATTCTGGACAAGGTTCATGAACATCATGATGCAGCTGAACAAATGACAATTATATAATGAATACAACTTGAGAGTAACTTTTTTAATTCCAATCAATAGCGCATCATATATAGCTTTTCTTATAAGTTTCACAACAAAGGTAAGGACTCCAGTACCAAAACTTAGGAAGAAATACTTTATTTTCTTAGCTACAGTTCACAAAGCCCTGAGGAGACGGCTCCCTAAATCCCCAAGATATCTGCAGCAAACATGGTGAAAAGCACTCTGTGCAGAAAATTCCTGGTAGTACTTGGCAGAAAACAAGATGCAGTATAGACAAGCGACTTAACTTACTCAGGTCACGCTTACCTTTGTAACACCATGAGTTCCATACACACTTCACTTTTGGCTATGAAGAAATACATGGTTCTCACTGGCAGGTATCCCCAGTTTTTGCTAGCGTATAAGCTCAAGACACCCTTTGTTCATCACAGGTCACATAAAGACTGCCCCACTGATGAAAACTGGGAGCAGAATTAATACTAAGGCTTCAGCCACAGCTGAAGCTTTAAACTCCTCAGTCACTAAGTATACAAAGTTACAAACAACCAAAGTTAACTTCTCTTTTTAAAAAGGTCAAACTCAATACTCTTTAATTATTAACATTTATAGTAAGTAAACACTTCATAATCAAAATTGGAGGGAGCAGACTGAAACACTAACAGACATTTTTGCTTTGCTCCTCCTAGCAAAGGAATGGTTATTTCTAATGGCAGTTTGATCAGTACAGAAGATCCCCACAAACTAAAAGCTTTTGCCTTAGTTATTAGCTAGGTAGTGAAGTACATTCAGGAAGTCCTTTTATCAATTTGGCATTTTTCAAGTACCTGTCAGCTGGTCCTTTGACAGATTGCAAATAGAGCTCTATTGAACATTCTGCCTGCAGAGTGTTAAATCAAAATTCATCTCTTCCAGTCCAGAAAAAATACTGAGGATCCTATTTTGCTTAACTCTAATGTCTAACTCAGGTATTAACTTCCTTAAAATGAAAACACTATGAAAGAATTATTTTCTAATCAAGCCATATCACACCTCCCACTGATACTGATAGATTTGGGTTGTGCTACTGATCGCTTAGTCATTAGAAACCTATGAAATGATGAAAGAATTTAACCTGGTTAAAACACGTGCTAACTGGAAAAAGCATCATGGATGCCAAAAGAAAGAAAGAAGAAAGTAAAAAGCATCAATATATTTCACTGATTTGTGCAGTTAATTGTTTAACAGACTACAGCTAACCAAAGGAGAAACAGAATACAAATGTTAACAGTCTCTCAATTTCTTCTCTCCAGACACTTCACTTGTATTTTGCTGCTAAGCAGTAGTTAAGGAGTTAATCCACCGATGCACAAACTAAGCAGAAAAAAAATCAGTTGTACCACTACACTGTTAACATCTCTAGCGACACAACAGCTCAGTGTTGTAGCCATGTTAGTATCTTCTTGGTTACTGCAGAGATAGATTTTTAATACAGGCAACTGGAATACAACTGTAAAAAAAAATAAATCAAAACATCCCCAAGCTGTATTCAGGAAATGTCACACATAGTATCTTTGTATTAAATTAGCATTTGTTTTCATTGCTAAGATTGCAATGAAGTGCAAATTTGTGTCCAAAACTCAATGCATACTAAAAGGAAGATGGTTACACTACGTAATGACTAACCAAAAGAAATGGCAGGTAGTTCTCAAGAAGTAGAATTCAAAACTCTAAGCATTGCTTACTTTCAACAAAAAGAAATTAATGGAGATTCTTTGAATTGAACTAACTTGTTTGCCTGATATCTCAAGTTATGAGCATCTCTTCCTCAAAAAGAAGTCCTTACTGCACAGCAAGAGTTTGGTCATTATAATCAGCTCAAGAGCAAAAGAATACCAGTATGTGCAGACATTTACACTTGTGTTACAAAAGCTGGTTCAACAAAGGTAGGAAGATGAATTTTGATTTAATAAAGTCTCATTGCTGTGAACAGAAATGAAGCTTGCATTTTGTTTGCTGGCAGAGAAAAAAAAAATATTCAATTCACAGGAGCGCGTGTAACAAAACCAAACATGCAATCTATTGCTTTCAAAACTTTTACTGCAATGTAACATTTAACATTTTCCCCAAAAGGATGTACACAGAGTGATAATTTTACCTCTATGTATATAGCTTCTCAGATCATTGCTGAGGGGGGGTAAAAGGAGGGGCCAGAATTTATCAATGATCAGGACACTTGGAAATCAAACTTTTGCTTGATGAAAAAAAGCCAACATTGTTTTAATCCAGCCTTAAACAAAATACTGTGCTTCTTGCCCTACCTTAACACTTCTGGAAAAGCAAAAATAACTGACCAGATTTTTGTATTCCTTTGTATATTTACTAATTTTTTTTTGGATTTCACAAAGATGCTACCCAGTTTTGCCATAAAATACAGACAGTAGAATCTAGATAGCACAGGCTACTACCCATACCAGTATTAAGCAGAAAGAACATAAAGCAGGGCATTACACTACATTTCTGAAATTAACATGGTAAGAGTGAAAACCTGCAAAAAGTTAACCTACAGTTTATAGGACTTAATTATCTGCAGAAGCTGATTTTTGGTTGTATATTATTTTACATTGTGTGACTTTCTCCATCTGCTACTTCAAAGCAGACCACTTTATGCTTTCTTTGCTTTGTTTCTTATGTTCTTTTCTCCTCCCTCCCCCATATACCATACACCAAGCATTATGAATATAAACCACAACATCCCAGACAATCCAGTGAACAAAAGTAGTGTAATGCACTGGTGTGAGGTGTGAAATTAAAAATAAAAAAAGGTCTCTCAGTCTTCATCAAAGTTCTGCTGTAGAAGAAAGTTGGCAGCCAAGTTTTCATTCTTCTCACAAGCAAAATATGCCTGTATCACAAGTCCTTCAGGAAATCCTAATGCCTTCAACTGAAGAAAAGAAACACATTTAGAAAGCACATTTTGTACATTAAGCATCTTTGTCTTGAGAAGCCACTTATGCAATTACTGCCTTCTCCAAATAAACATTGCCACTGAGCTCAGTGCAGCACTTATGAGAGCAAAGAATGAGAAGGTGTTGCTTCTGTCTTTACTAAACAGAAGCTTCACTTGAAAAAGTCACTTGAATTAATCTAATGAAGCACCATCAAACACTTTTCTTTCACTGCCACAGTAAGTCACTGCAAAAGGCCTGATTCACAATGATGTCAGGAAGTAATGGTACATTATTCTGCTGCAGGAAAACACTTTCAACAATACTCATTTTAAACTATTAATTATACAAAGCTCAGTGTTTTTAACAGAAGTGCCTGCAACAAAAGCTTCCAGGCTGTGATCACCAGTAGGCAGCCCAACCCACCACGATTTCAAATATTCCAATTGGACTTACATGTCTTGGAAAACTGACTACATGCTGTGGCTAAAAGATTCAAGTTATGCACAATCTGTTTTTCCTAAGTCAAGTAGCTAGTTAATGCCTGGGACACTTATGGCAAGCAGGAATAAGAATGCTACAGAAGAAGCTTATTACTGTGCCCAGGGGAGTGAGTTTAGCCTATACATAGAGACATTCAGCAAACCAATCCTCTTTTAACAAAAAACAAGTATATAAAACCATTTGCAATTTTTCTTAAAATGCCCACAGCATATGAATGGCATTTTACATACAAGGCAAATCAAATCTCTGCAGTCCTATTAATTCTTTATCAACTATTCTTAATTTCATGCTTTCAAACAGCATGAATGTGTCAGCTTATAATACTCAGATACCTAAATTTTGATGTGTGTCTTTCATGGAAACGCAGAAGCAGCATATAGGTCTCTGCTGTGCTTTGGAACAGGTTGTAGAGATAATGCTTTTCTGTGTAACATTATTTTTAAAAGGAGATGCAGCTGACTAGAGATGATTTTATTAATTTTCAATTTACTTGAGATCTATAGAATTGATAGCTATATTAAAACCTGTTCTTTTCTGATGATTCTTACGTGTTTGCTTTGCCAATTGAAAAAACATTATCTTTGATATACAAAACCACTACCACAGTATGACACCTTTGCAGTTTGTTCTAAGCAAAATCCCAGAGGCATTGCCAGCTATGTAAATCCATACTCAGTCAGTGTTACACAGTGTTTACTAATGCATAGTAACACCCCAAGTATATTTTAATAGAAATGTTTACCTGTATTTTTGGAAAGCTATAATTAACTAATTCTTACGGATAGACAAAATAATTGGGTTATGTAGCACCTTAAACTATTCCATTCAACTCTAAGCACTCTTACTGTTCAAGTACCCTGCCAACAGTGCTCACACAGTTACACCTTTGTACCTGGAAACCTATCACAGTAGAATCTAGAACAGCACTGTCTGAGTCTTTTGCAAGAGAAACTATTCCCTGAGTTCATGTTCCTGAGGGAAAATCATTCAGTCATCAATTATTACAGACAGCTTCTGATAAGTTAAAAAAGTTCAGCATCTTCTCAAGTAAGATAGATTCAAGAGATTTTAGAAGAGATGTGATTTGAAACAGGACTACAACAGCTTTGAAATAGCAGTGTAAAATATCAGAAATTATGCAGAATTAATGAGCTTAAACAGACAAAGCTCAAGTTAAGACATGTCTTAGGCATGCACAGGTCAATGCCCTGTAGCAACAGCCAAGCAGCGTTTCAAAGAATGGCTCACCCTTTCAATAGCTTCTTTTTCTTGAGGTGTTACTTGAATGTAGTTTGTGTGACCATTTCCAGCTTCCACTACACCTCCAGTGTTGGCACCATCATCACTGCCACTTAAACCTTGGCGGGACTCTAGAACTGGCTCATTCAACATATGAATAAAATGTTCCTGGTGTTGGCTTATTTGCTGTGAAGCATGGAGAAATAAATAAATATATTGAAATAAAGCATGTTTAAGCCTGACAATAGGCAATATGTGTTTATTTTTGGTGAATATATAGGCAAAAGAATGTGATGAAAGTATACAGAGAAAAAAATATTACATCTAGCTAAGAAATGTAATTTCATGTTTGAGTTCAACTGCAATAACCCTTCCTTCCTCCTGATGCCCTTTGCACCTCTTATAGGTTCACACTCATTTCCAATGTCATAGAAAATATGTTCTGTACATCAACAACTGCTGAAAAGACAAAATCAGAACGTTGCAACTCATATTAACACACCATCCCACTTAACATCCACATATCCTTTCCTGGTAAAGCTAAATCAAAATTAGCAGCATTATTTTGTTGTTTTAAGATTCACCTGCAGTAGTTGAGGGTTTTCTCGTCCAATCTGCTGTAGCAGTGCTGGTAACAGGGAAGGATTTTGCTGGATAATTTGTCTCATCTGCTGGAACTGAGGCTGATTTCGTAGAAACTCCAGTGGATGTCCTGAAAATCAATGAAGTAACATGTTTTTTTAAACTTAACAAGATTCTCAATAAAGCAGACAGAAACAGGACATGGAGGCAGAAAACACATTCTCCACTGAAAGTCAGAACACCTTGCTTCCACACACTAACTTCCTCTACCTTTAAGCAAGAATTACTTGTACTAAGGTTAAGTGATGCATTTTGTTTTCACCCAGCCTTAAGGTCCAGCGTCTCTGTAATTAATCTCCAGCACTTTTCTCTGTATGTCTCATCTCCAAGTCAATACTTCACAAAGACATTTGCTCAGCCTGCTGTCTTATCTCTATACCTGCATCAGTTCTCTGCCTCCTCTAAGTCAGTTTTGTCCTTCTTAAGTAAGCCTTGCCTTCTCATACTGTTAAATACTGCCTTGAATGCTGGAGAGCAGTCAAACAGAAATGGATCTGGGGGTGCTGATCGATACCCACCTGGACATGAGCCAGCAGTGTGCCCAGGTGGCCAAGAGAGCCAGTGGCATCCTGGCCTACATCAGGAATGGTGTGGTCAGCAGGAGCAGGGAGGTCATTCTGCCCCTGTACTCTGCACTGCTTAGACCACACCTTGAGTACTGCGTTCAGTTCTGGGCCCCCCAGGTTAGGAGGGATATTGAGATGCTTGAGCATGTCCAGAGAAGGGCAACAAGGCTGGTGAGAGGCCTTGAGCACAAGCCCTACGAGGAGAGGCTGAGGGAGCTGGGATTGTTTAGCCTGGAGAAGAGGAAGCTCAGGGGAGACCTTACTGCTGTCTACAACTACCTGATGGGAGGTTGTGGCCAGGAGGAGGTTGCTCTCTTCTCTCAGGTGGCCAGCACCAGAACAAGAGGACACAGCCTCAAGCTGCGCCAGGGGAAATTTAGGCTTGAGGTGAGGAAAAAGTTCTTCACTGAGAGAGTCATTGGACACTGGAATGGGCTGCCCGGGGAGGTGGTGGAGTTGCCGTCCCTGGGGCTGTTCAAGGCAGGATTGGGCGTGGCACTTGGTGCCATGGTCTAGCCTTGAGCTCTGTGGTAAAGGGTTGGACTTGATGATCTATGAGGTCTCTTCCAACCTTGGTGATATTGTGTGTGATACTGTGATAATCTGAAGGTGCTCTGAAATATCCCATTCCTCTTTATGGACATCATCTGTGCCCGTCACTTTTACCTGTATGTTTAACACTCCAGCCTCTCTCAAGGCTTACATCTTGAACATCATCACTGCAATGGCCTCAGGCAAACCTTTTCCCTACTCCTTGCTTATGTATTCCTACTTCTCTTTTCATATATTTATTTCTTTTTAAGACAGAGGTCTTTTTCAGCAGACACCAAGCACTCTGTCCCTGTGCTCCACTGCTGAGTGAAAAGTCCTCAGGTTACAGATAGGTCTCTCAGGTGCTACACCTTGTGGCCTCATTACAGATTTCTCCTTTGCTATTCTGATTTCCAAGCAGTAAATGTGTAAGTATAGTCAGAGATGGCAGTATACAGCTACCCACTGGAAGCCAGGTTTTAAGTGGGAGAAAACACAACCATCTCCTTATCTGTGGTTCCACATTCAAATCCAGAATACCGAATCAAAGGAATTGTGCAAGTTCACAGAAACTTCATGTTTTATTCCGGGTATATCCACAATGTAACAAGTCATTTGTTCCAAGCAAATACCACACCGGAATTTCCATGTTAAAGCTTTTAGCCATTTCACTTTTATCAGTTCACCAGCATGAGGAACTTAAAATTCACTAAGGCAGAGAATAGGTAAGTATCTGTTTTATAATCACACCCTTTCAAATATAACTTTTCTTACCTCCTAATGAACTAGTAGTTGTAGGTATAGTTGCTACTGATGCTGCCACTGCTGGAGACTGAGGGGCACCAGTGTTTGATGCTTGAGGGGGTTCAGCCACAGCTTGATTATCTCCTGGGATACCCTAAAGCCACAGGTCACATGATTACCCACAGAACGCTAAAAGATCTGTTTTATTGCATGCGTTAGCTCTCAGAACAAAGGAAGAAAACATAAATGCTTTCGCTGCAAATACAAAGCAAGCTGCTGTGACAGGTATGCCCTTACAGCTAAAAGAGAACACTGTGAAAAGAGAAATTTATTTTTGACAAGAAAAATTATGTGGTTTGTATAGCAGATGGGTAAAGCATGCACTGCATCACTTTAAAACACATTTTAATCCACAAACAAAGACATCCTTTGATATCAGTGAAAAAGCTAAACTAAATGTAGTGTTACAGTGCATTAGAATGTTATGCAAAAAAAGGAACACCGTTGTAGTGTCAACTGAAAGCAGACTACAGATGCCATACAGCCTGGCAAGAAATTAAGAAGAGATATACAAATATGGCTCTTTGGACCCCTTTCCTCAATGCAATAGCTTGACAGCTTATGTACTGCACCTGAAGTGTGAATTGGCCTGTAGGTTATCAAATTTCAGCAGTTCAAAAGTTAACTCGCATTTTTTTGTCTTTTCATGTGCAAATAACTGTATATAAGAACTAATTGCTCTGAAGGATCAAACTGATAAATCTAAAGAAGAAAAATTACACTGAAGTAGAATGTGGTTATACAACCAATAGAGACCTTTCTTCTATAAGGAATCCTTCAAATTTACCACCCTATATAATTTCTCTACTGTCACTGAAATCCTGCACCAAATGTGTCCTTCCCATCCTTCTCCCTCAGGCCTAGAAACTTAGGCAGCTTGACTTGGGACAGACACAAAGAAAGATTCCTGTATGATTACCAGCCCTGGTGGTACAGGCAAGGGAAGTTGGCTGACAGGAACCCCAAAGGGGCAAGTCTTTAGTGAGGACAAAACAAGAAGTACAAGAGTACAATGTAGGTAGAATAAACCGCTCACCATTAAAAGGTATTCCACTGCTCTGTCAGGATTGTTGAAGCTGGCCCTCAGCGCTGCGATTACTTGCTCTCGCTCATAGCCCATTGACATGATCTCAGTCACCATATTCTCATATGACTGACCTGTCACTAGAAGTGACATGACCACCATTGTAAGGGAATAGGAAAAAAAAAACAAAACACCACCAAAAAGTTTCATTAGACTGATTTAATTTGTATCCAAATTTGAGTTATTCATTGAAGAGTTAAAAATAGCTCATATTAAACTTGCCATGGCTCTGATGCATTAACTCCTAATGTGCTCTGGTAGTTTCATCACATATTTTAACATAGTAGTAGAGAGTAACAAACACAATGCAAACTTCTGCTGAAAGAAGCAGCATTTGTGGTATTCATTATACAATTCAATACACTCAATGCTTTCATCTAAGATCAAGAGCATCCTCACAGCTAGCATTCAATTCCTAACATAATCAAGCAGTCTCTTGCAGTGTATGTTTGGAAATTAAACTTTCTAGGTAGAAATCTGCCTGCCAAACTTAGCTACTGAGGTTTCTCCAAATAAAGACTTTATGCTGCTATGGTTAGAGAGATGACAAAATAATGATGACCAAGTTGCAACTGTATATTGCTATGTGCTCATGATGATGATTGAAGTCATTTAATTAACAAGGACTAACAGACAGAAGACTTATAATTCTATCTAGGTTCAGGAGAACAAGTTACCTCATCTAATACTTGTTTGACTAGACCTGCATCACATTAAGTCCCCCACCTGCAAGCATCAACAAAAACAGGTGCACATGCTACACACAAAGCAATTTAAGGACAACTGATTACTACAGTAACAATATCACAGGGAAAATTACTATCTCTTCATAATCCATTTAATTTCCCTTCCTTAAAGGCAGACAGCAGGTTTAAAAACTGGAAAAAAAACCAACTATTCTATTGTAGCTCAGCAACATTTTAATGGTTATCTTTGCATTCAAAAATGTCAGGGCATGAATGCAAAACAAACCCAGGCTTTAAACTGCTATCTTGTTCCTTGGATAAAGGTATTCCTGATCTCAGTGGAACCGTTACTGACTAGCAAGTTAGCTGCAAGAGAATTAAAGTCACCACAAAACTGAACAAATTAAAAAGTGGAGAATACAAATACTGCCAGAAGCTGCTGTTAAGACAAGTCACAATTAAAGGAATCAAGAAACCCCACTAAGTTTCATTCCCCTAGGGAAGAGGTGTTTAATGCAAGCCAAGATTAACATCACCACAGACTGATTTTTAAAGAATGCTTCTAAATAACCAGTAAATGTATGACTGAGGGCAATATACTCAAGAACAAATAACTCAGTGGACCTGGCCCAATGATAATTTTATATTACCCATAAAGATTTTTTTTAAAGGAAGCATTTACAGCTCTTGACTATTTGAGAAATTCTTGTTCAGACTTCAAAACAACAGTCCTGAGTTTCAGTAATGCTAAATTCATGTCTTCATACACAGCCACAATATCAACAGTCATACATGTATCTTCATTATTCCAAAGACACACAAAAAAACACTTTAAACCACCTAAATTTCACTCTAAAGATATGTACTTCTTCACAGATTTCAGAGAAGCAAAAAAGACAAGCCAACATTTGTCCCAGCACCGTGGTTCCTTCTCACACAGCACTAATTTACCCTCCATAGTGCTATTAAAGTGATTAAAATAAAGAGCAGGCAGAACACTTTTTGATCTAGTGAGTTATGACTTTAGCACTTCCACAGTGCCCTTTCAGTATGTGTTGGGTATAACAGTACAAAAGATTTGCTGCAGAAAATAAAAGATGCACAAAGGTCTGCTTGCTCTGGACTGACTGCTAAATAAAGTCACAATTAAAAGCTAAAGGAGGAAACAGAATTACTGTGAATGTAGGCATAAGTACTTCAGTTAAAAAATCTACTTACACAAGTTATGCAAAAGTAATTTAGGAACAGCACACAAGCAATAACAAGATACTGACTCAGGCTTACCTTCACACAGTGAAACTGGGTATGTTTGTAAGGTCAATGCTGAACTGGCTGTGCTCTTTGCTTCTGTCTTTCCAAAGCCATTCTAAAGCTGGACTAACTTTCAAATCTATCTCATCACACTCCCCACAGTAATTCTTGTCCCATGCCCTAAAGAAAGCTTAGGCTGCTCTAGTGAAAGGTAGGATTTCACAGGAACTGCAAGACATGCAGATCTTCATGCAGCACAAAGCTGCATCAATTTTCAGTGTAGCTAAGTGAAAAAACCCACTACCAAAGCAGCAGAAACCAACCCGTTTTTCAAGTGAAGTCAGATATCTTCAGACAATGTAACTGAGAAGTCATAACAAGAACATGCCTAGAATCCTACTTAGAATGTAAAAACACGCTACATATATTTGGGCAAATTCCTTTTTAGATAGTTTCTACAGTAAAAAAAAACCCCAGAGTTAATGCCTACTACCTTTGATTATTTTTTTTTGGCATATAACCCTTGAAGTATGCTAAGACAGGAAATGACACTCAGTGCATGTTATTTCCCAGCTATGAGGGATTGTGGGTTTACTGTATCAGATGCCAACCAAATTTATTTTAAATGGATAGTAAAGTCGTGCTCTCCTGCTGCATTGAAAGGAGGTAATTTTTCCTTGGTTCTAAAGATGACTAAGTCAAGATCACCAGCTTAATTAAACCTTTTGGTCACGGTTGTTAACATGAGGGTTTGTGATGACCACATCTCAGCCATGGTTAATAAAGCCTGCAGCAGCTTTGGTAGCAGTAGCCACTTAAAATATGTAACAGAACGCAACTGTTTGTCTCCTACAGTATTTATCTGCTATTTCAGCTTATACATTTCTTCAGCCTATAACAGTATATTGTAACAAAAGACCTAAGCTGCAGTTACGACTACACCTGGTGGCTACCAAGAACACACTTAAAACGTAGCTGCTGCTCCTGAATCAACCTGGGCTGCTTAATCAAAACATCTGCTTCTAATGTATCCCACATACCTTTACAAAAAATATTAGTGAAACTCTTTTGTTTAAACAGTTTAACATTTTTGTACTAAGATTAATGCTTACAGAGATAAGACAATATACAAATTGGAAACTATGTTGTCCTTATTTTTGTGCCTTAATCTACTTCACTCTAAAAAAATCCAATCCTCTCCAAATAAACGTAAGGAAGAATAAACAGTTGTGGCTTTGCATAGTAATTTCCTACCTACCAGAACCAACACAAATGAGGGGCAGAATTTCCTATTACTTTTATTCTTTTTATTCCATTGAGAAACAGACATTTAAGCTGTCAAAACAAAAGTGAACTGACTAGTAAGTATAAGGAGGCTTTCATTACTCAAATAAAAAAGCAGCAGATTTGATGAATTTAATCTAAATGTGTCAAAGGACAGTCCTGTCAAAGCTGGAACAAGTGAATGATAAAGGCAGTTGTTTTATCAGACCTGCACATTAGGAAGAGAAGGTTAACAACTGCATACACACATTTACTTCCAGTCTACCATTTCAAACTGAATATTTAGAAGAGAAAATATGGCAAATGGGGAAAAAGGCAATTATAAGGATTTTCTTTTTACAGAATAAAAATATATGAAGTGAAATATTTTTCAGTAAAGAAGTTCACCATACTGGTTCTAAAATACCAGCTTCAGCACTTAGAGAAAAGTACCTTTGATTATAACTTTTAACAATGACAGATAGTGAGGTGAACATCAACATTTGCTAATCCATCATTTCTCTCCTGCACCAAATTAAGGTCTACATGAGAAAAAACACTCCACTTACCAAGTGCACTAATAGCATCCTCAAAAAGATTTGATCGAGATGCATCACCTGTTGTACTGTAAGATGAAGACAAGTGCAGTGGTAATTATAAAACTTTTGAATACTTCCTGTTTTTCAAAAATAGCAGCAGCACCTGTAACTCTAACAGCCCCTTTTGTTTCTGAAAGCCAACAAAGCTTTCCACAGAGCTCTCCTGATCTCGCAGTGAAACCAGAGTTTACAAATTTAAAATATAACCATTTTTAACACAAGGCAAACCTTCCCCTTTACATCCTAGCAGCATGGCTCTTGTCCATTTGCTCCAGGATTAGCCATCTGCTTGCTTGAATGCTTTAAAGGGTGGGAGAACAAGGTGAATTTTCCAAAACACACAACAATCTCACTACCTGCTTCCCCACCGTCCTCTGTTTGATCTTAATGAGGACACAAGGTCAGTAGAAAGCCCATATTAAGATCTCAGCATCCTACTTTCCCAGGAATATAAATTGCTAACATTTGTAATTGCTCCAACTCAAATTACCATGGCTGTTAAATGACACAATTAAAGGTTCACCTCTTAATAAAAACAAACACACCACTATGCAGAGGAACCCCAGATAACTGAGCCACAAAGCTGCCTCTTTTCTGCCTCCTCCCAGTACAGCAACTTAAAGCATCAGCACCTTGGTTTTGGGGTGACCCTTTGATGGGTCAATGGGAGAGGCTATCCAGGTCTCCTTACAGAGCAAGGGCATTACTGCCTACAGTGTGGTGCAACTGACTCACCATGAAGTGTCAGGAAAAAGCATTTGGGGATTGTGCAGTACTTCTTATAGGATCTACATATATATATAGAGAGAGAGACGAAAAACCAAAGGCAGGGAAAGGGAAGCATGAAGGCACCTTGGAGATGAAAAGCATGCATGAAAAAAGTGAAGAAAAATTCAAGTGACATGTAAACACCACTTGCCTGGACATGCCTTGCACCTGATGACCAGTTTGCCCTCGCTTCTAATTAAGTTCAATTTCTAACTATTTTTCATGCTGGGTGGTCAATTTATTCTACATATATGTGTGTGTACATTAGCCTAAGTGCCCACAACTGGACAGGGAAACACAGGGGCCTACATGTTTAGGGTGCTTGCAACTGAGGAGACTAGAGTGCATGCATATGCTACATGGATGTATACGCTGGCATGTATGTAGTCATCAGCAAATTGTGCTTCTAGACATTAAGTTCTTGATGCTCCAATGAAATTATATTAATTTATCTATTGTTGCCATTTATGTGGCCTATCCCTGGAATGTTCATCTCTCCCCTATGTCTGAGCTAGAGGATCAGCTCAAACGGCCACAACCATGCTTGATTACACTGAGTAGGGTAAGATACTTGAGAGATGGGTATTGAACAGCTGTAAGTCAGTCATCTGCTGAGGAAGGAGCTGCTGGAAATACTCTACTATCTGAGGGTTGGTTACTGGTAACATTATAGTGGAAAAAGTTGTTTGTACATCTATGAATGAGGCAATTGTGTGACCACATGAATAAGTGACTGGACACCAGGATCAGTGTATGTGTACAGCCTGTTCCTGGATAGAGTCTCTGCGTGTTGCATGTGCATGCAAAGGGAATCTGAACACCTCCAACTGGAGCAGTGTTGCAGAGTTCAGACACTCACAGTGTATAAAAAACTTGGTAGACAGATCTCGGGGCCAGCTATCAGAACAGGTTGTCTTATGGTCAGCTACTAAATCCATTCATAGTGCTGTTTTGTGTGCTTGTACATAACCTATTTTGGACTACTGAGCTTTGCCCTAGGTTATTAAGACCTAGGGCAGGGAAAAGGACATAACTATTAGTGCTCTACAGTTGATGGGATGCTGGTTTTATACTCGCCTGTGCTGACCTGTGCAGACAGCCATATAGAGAGGTATACACATATTGTGCACATGTACTGAGAATACTTGTTCAATCTTGATACTAGATAGAGAACTGCTGCAGCAGCCTTCCACCTATCAGGCTGCTACAGTCAGCAACTCCTAACAGCAAGTGAAACGTCATCAGAAGATGCCATTAAAAATCTAACAAGGTATGCACAGAGATGCTTTTTTTTTTTAAAGAAAGTTTGTTCTAATAAGAATGCTTGACTACTTATCTATCACTAGTAAGATTTACAACTGAAAAAGATCAAGGGCAGAACAGGACACCAGCTTGCCTGGTCACATCTCAATAGACATTCAACAGCTTCAGTAATTTAACTCCCAAAGCAATTCAGAAACCCATTGAAATCGAGGCAGGTGGTAACAATGTATGTGTTAAATTAAATCTTTTGCTTTCCATGATGTACGCTCAGATTCTCTTACTACAGTTTTACCACACTGCAACCTGTGCATGGAAAACTGGAAAGCAATGTTTCAATATCAAAGATTTAATCTAATCTTTGAACCTGGCTGAGCAAACCAAACAGCAAAAAATATCCCCAACCATTAGCACTAAAAAATTCTAAGTTATTCAACTGATATATGAAGCCTCATTTACATTCTAGTTTTACAGTAAGTCCAATTCTTGGAATTGCAAAATTACATCAAACTAGGGTATTCAGTATAAGAATTCTGTGATGACCAGGCAATTGTCAATTTTGCTCCCTTACCATTATTTGATGCTTTTTAAATACAGTCACTCAAAAAAAAAAATCAATGTCTTGTGCATCAGTATTTAGTAACATAAATAATTGAAAAACAGTGTACAAAACAACCTTGATGCTATGTATCAAAAGGGCCATTAAATTACAGTTAACAACATTTTTATCTTTTGCAATACTTCAGCATCTTAAAGTGACCAAAAAAAAGAGTCACATTATACAACAGGAATGAAATTTCTAAGTTCCATTTGATTCTCTTAAATACAGAGAACTGAGATTAAAATTCATCCCAGCTCACACAACCATTTGAAGACAAAGGAACATTCAGAACAAACTAAATTGTAGAACTTTAAAATACTATATGATTAAGAGAATACCAAATCCTACATTTTGGAAGGAAAAGATCTTTGGGGAAATTAAGAGACAGCAATGAAGAAGTTCAGGTTCAAATCTAACCAACATGATTCAAAACATGATCAGAGGTCTATGAAGACAACAGAATACATCCCTCAAAAGCCTTGAAGAGCTTTATGGACAGCAGAAGAGTATATACAAATAATGTCAGCCTGAGAATAAATCTGTGTCACAGTAACTCTGAATTGCCTATAGTGAGCACATGTCCTTTGTTATTTAACTCTCCACTTCATACATTTTGGTCCTAAGACCACACTTCCCACAGGAGGTGTAAGTAAAGAGGGACACTTTTTACTATCAGTAAAGTTATGCTTAAACCAAAGACTCAAGTTACAATTAAGAAAGAATGAAATTAAGTAGAACAGACAGCATTATCTGACTTCCACTGTAATGGAAAATTCACCATAAAAATCAAAGCTGCAAGCAACAGAAATGGACAGGGAAGCCATTCGTGAGGGCTCATTCATACCTGTCAGTTGATAACGAGGTGAGAGCAGCTGATGCCTCAGAAGGTGGCTGTTCTACTGGCTTGTCTTCTTTAGGAGCACTCACAGGTTCAGATTCACAAGCAGCTGCATCTAGTGCTGATGGTGGAGGGACAGGAGACAGCACTGGGGCAGCAGCTGGGACTGGTATAGTTACTGGTGCTGGAGCTGCAGTTGTCGAGCTAATGGCAGTAGTAGCACTTGACTGCTGAGCAGCTCCAGCTGCTGCCGCCGCTTTGGGCTATAAGAAGAGAGCAAAATTCAGACACAACACAAAGCTCCAAAACCAATGCTTTTTAAGTTCTGTTAAAACTATATGTGTTTGAATTTCTGCTTCAACATCCAGCATTGAAACATTGCAAGACATTAAATCTGTAATGCCTTTTATTGTGTGCAAACATGCAACTGAGTGTCAGTGCTCTACTTATTTAGACATCTATGCAATTCCAGTATCTCAGTATGACATGAAATGTAAATATAACATCTAAGTATTTACAGACTGCAATACTGTAAATGTGGAAACAGCCTAGTGTTTTACAAAAGTGCATTTTTCAGAAGTAAGACAGTTGTCAAAGGACATTCAGTACGTGGAACAAGCATAAGGTTTTCACACCAAGCAAATGTGTAGAAGTAATAAAAACAGAAATCACATTTCATTTTGGATGCTATTTGCTAGAAAATGCGACACTAAAAAAATCTAAAAACTGAACGTGCAACAAGTTCTACTTCGGCATTCTTTATATTCAAAGCACTATGTAAATAACATTCCGCATCCTTGAGTTCTGTAGTGAGCAACACAACTCCAGCAGAATCAAGGACTACCAAATCCATAAATCTGCAACAAATTTAGAGTTGATAATACTTGCATAACGACTGTGATTTGATCTTCACATCTCTACTGGAAACATGAACATTGCCTAGATGCAATATTAGTATCATCATATAAAAATTACACTTTTCAGAAAGCATGTAGCTTTCAACTAAGGTACATTTTTAAGAGCTGTACTGTAGTCCCTCACCTACAAATATTCTTAAGAACTGACAAGGCAGACACAGCTTTCTCTGCCATAACAAGAGAAATAACTGAACTTAAAATATAAAATACAAAAAAACACTACTTCAAGGTGAAGCACTTTCAGGTAATGTTTGCTTAAACTAGGAAAAATACATTTCCTCCTTTTGTCTGAAAGAAAAAGGGAAGCTGAGAATAAATGGCTAATGTGACAGGCTCAATAAAGAACATTTTAAGAAGCACTCAAAAAAAAACACGTGAAACACGCCTGACCATCAATGTTAGCAGTTGTGCTTATATAGCACAGCATGTCTTACTCAGAAAAGTTGCAAGGAAAGGGAAGTTGAGCTTAAAGACTTAATTAAAAAGCCCTGTAACACTAAAGTAATGTCCAACTCCAGAACACAGGCCCTTTAATACAACAAGGCATTGCATTTAACAAAAGGTCTGTCTTCTGTTATAAACAAAATTCAGCCTGTACTGTGAAATCCCATCTGCACCTGTTTTGTTGCACTACTAAATGGCTCTTCTCCAGGCAAACCACAGATAAAAACAGTGTTCAGAAGACAGCAGTAACAGTTACATTCTAACAGAGAATCTAATATGCCAGTATCAGAATAGAACTGAATGGCAGTTCACTTTGTCAAAAGGAGGACCTCTAACTCCAAGATTAACTTCACATTTCAAGACACAATTGAAGCCAGTTTTATTCAGATCTCAAGGGTCTGGAATGCCTAGAAAATCAGGCTTGATCTTCTTCCGGCTTGATTCCCGGAAGCAATTTGGTGAATGGTTAAGAGGACAGATAAGATATTTCCAATACATGTCACAGTCATAACTTTAAATTGTAGTTGCAGTCACAGGTTATGTATCCTTTCTTTACTGCTTTGAGCTGTTCAGCTTGACAAAGAAACATGAGTTTGAAAAGCAACATGGCATGACTAGAAGAGACCTGTACAGAGGATTTCATAACAAACTAAATAGGTTCCCTTCTTTCTTTTAATAATATCACTGGAAAAGTAACAGAGACAGAAGAAAGAACAAATAGTAAAGTCAGCCACTGGATTTTTTTTTTCTTTGAGGTACACATTCAGCACTGAACAGCAACAACACTCAGCGCAGACATACTAGGACTGCTAAGCAGTGTTTTTCTACCTATTCATACAGGGATTTACTTTTACCATTGGCCAAAAATTTGGGAAGACTACATTCAACTGGTTTTAAGAACAGGCATGTACAATTACTTTGTGGTTTAAGCCCAGTCAACAGCCAAGCCCCACGTTTTCACTCAAATGCTACCCACTGATTCTTACCATACTGGTGGGATGGGAAGGAAGACAGAGAGCAAAATGCAAAAATCCCAGGGTGTAAGAAAATAAGAGTTTAATGTAAACAATGAAGAGAACTAAGAAATGAGAGGAATAATAAAAATACTAATGAAAACAATATATAAAGCTAGTGATATAAAACTCAACCTGCTCACTCAATACTACAGCTGTTGTACCAAAACCAGCTTAGCCTGCCCAGTCCAGTTCCACACTTACACAGCAGGCATAACACCAGTATGGTATCTATCCAGCAGCTTACTGTCTGGTTTGGCTACCTATCCTGGGTGTGGTCCCTCCCAACTTCATATGAAGAAAGTTTACCTTATCCTAGCCCAACAAAGGACAATCACTCATCATCATGAAAAAAAAAAAATCAATGAATGCAACTCCCTTTTAAGAAATAAGAACTACTCACTTTTGTCACCATAACCACCACAAAGTTCTTCTCATCAATTTTGTATTCTTTGAGAGCAGTATCATCATTAAGGATTTTGCCTGGCAAATTAAACAGATATAAATTATGAACTTGTTATTTTAACATACCATCAGATAACCTTGAGACTCCTTCACGCGCACACAATTTAAAAGAGAAACACATTTCATAGAGATTTATAAACATTAGCAGCCCTAGCAAAAGTGTTCTAGCTATTAAGCTCTGGCAGTAGGGCTTCTCTTATGATCACACCCACAGTACCAGTTAGCTTGTTGCTCTAAGTATAAGAAGTTTCAGATCACTTAAAACAGAGGCATTAAATCTAGGCAAAGATTTATTGGACCTTTATCGCCAATACAAGTGATGTAAAGAACAGGTTTTAACATACAGTAAACTTAACTGAGTAACTTATAGACACACTAAGAAAATTTCTTCCTGCTTATCTTGTTTGCCCTTCATATTTATTAAAGTGTATATAGCTCCCTGTCACAAATTAACTTTATTTGCATTAGACAAGTTTGCAGCTTTGTAACTGTAACAATTTGTTCTCAGAAAAACCCTCAAGTATTAGAAAAAGACAGAACCATTCCACATCCTGTTACCTTGACAGAAAGACGACATTAAAAAATAGCAAGACTAAATAATAAATAATACACTTCCACTGCTTCATAAGGAGAGAAGACACTGTGGGCAAAGCAGATTTACCTCACATCTACAAGAACTCAGAAACACATTAAACCTGTAATTGATTTTTGTCTGAAAGGGTCTAGGTAGCTGGGGAAGGGACTACTGGCATGGCTTCAAGAAGCTCCTCTAGCTCTAAGTTAGATCAACCTCACCAAAGCTGAGTTAATCAGTGCTTCTGAGATAACATATTTAAGAGGACTAAACCTTCTGGGCAGGTTCTTTTGTTTTGGGACTTCTTTTGTCTTAAAGGAGTGGGAAGTGAGAGAAAACCATGCAGACGCCAAGGTCAGCAAGGCTGGGAAGCACACTGGAGCAGACATTTCCCTCCTTCTTGTAGCAAGCTGGAAGGCAGCCCTTAGAGCAATGGTGGGGCAGAATCCTGTCTGTAGTCCATGAAGGACCCTATGACACACCAGGGGGCTTTGTCTGAAGAAGTCCACACGACTGAAGGAAGCCTGCACTGGAGCAATTCATCACTGGAAGAACACAGCCCACAGAAGGAACACATACTTGTAGAAGTTACCTTTAGACTGACTCAAGTGTATCCACACTAAAATACACAGCATGTGAAACAGAGGGCACCAGAAGCCATTGTGTATCAAGAAAACTGACTGACCATCACAGAAATTTGGTGGGACATCTCACACAACTGGCTTGCCACTATCAATGGCTGAAAACTCTTCAAAAGGGATCATTGAGAAAAGAGGGGCTTTGGGCTGGCTCTGTACATTAAAGTATGTTTTCACTGTCCTGAGTTCAATGATGGTGAGGATAACATTGAGTGGTTTTGGGTAAGAACGAGAGGGAAACCCAACAAGGCAGATACCCTGGTGGGAGTCTTATAGATCACACAGTCAGAATGAAGATACAGATGAAATTTCTTTATGCATCTGGGAGAAGTCTCGCTATCACTAGCCCTTGTTCTTGTAGGGTACTTTCTTCCCTAACATCTGCTGGAAATTTAACACAGCTGAGAGGGAGCAATCCCAGAAGTAACTACTGTGTGGAGAGCCTCCTGACACACCCAATGAGAGAGCCAGCTAGGGAAGGAGCCTTGCTGACTTGATGTTTGTGAACAGAGAACTAGTAGGTGATATAACGATGGGGGCTGTCCTGGACATGGCAATCACTGATTTTAAGAGTTCTCAGTTGCTGGAGAAATAAAGACATTAGTCAACAGAACTGACACTTCGCAATTCTGGTGGGCAGACTTTGGCCTGTTTCAGAAACTGGTTGACAGAGTCCCCTGGGAGATAGTTCTGAAGGGTCAAGGAGTACAGTGAGGCTGGACACTACTCAAGATGGAAGTCTTGGAGGTGCAGGAACAGGCCATTCCCATGTGCTACAAGATGAGTAAGTGAGGAAGAAGACCAGCCCAGCTGATTAGAGAGATCTGGGGAGAAGTGGAGCATTTGTAGTTACTGGAAAAAGGAGAGGGCCTCTCAGAAGGACTACAGATTTGTTGTGAGGCCACACAGGGAGAAAATTAGAAGTGCCAAAGCCCTCAGAAATTAATTTGGCTTCAGCTGTTAAATAGAACAGCAACAAAAGGACAAACAAGAAACTCTAGCCTTTGTTGGATCCAGGGGGGGAATATAGTGGTCAAGGATGAGGAAATGGCTGAGGGACTCAGTAACTTCTTTGTCTCAGTCTTTAGTAGTAAAACCAGTTGTTTGCAGGATACTCAGCCTGCTGAGCTGGAAAGCAAGGATGAAGAGCAGAACAAGCTCCCATAATCTGCAATGAGTTGACTAGTAACTTGTTGTGGCATTTAGATATATATGTCTATGGAGCTGGATGGCATACACCCAAATGTACTGGGAAAACATGGGGAAGTAGCCACCAAGCCATTTTTCATCACTTAGCAGCACTCCTGGCTAACTAGGGAGGTTCCAGCTGACTGGAGAATGACAAACATGACACCCATCTACAAAAAGTGCTAGAAGGAAGATTGTGGAAACTACAGACCTGTTAGTCTGACTGTGGCAGGAAAGGTCATGGAGCAGATCATCATAACAGCCATTACGCAGCATGTGCAGAGCAATGATCTGATCAGGGCCAGTTAGCATGGGTTCATGAAAGCAAATCCTGCTTGACAAACCTGATCTTCTACAAAGTGACCTGCACAGTAGATGAGGAAAAGGCTATATATCTTGTTTATCCAGACTTCAGTAAAGCCTTTGACACAACATCCTTCTGGAGAAACTGGCTGCACATAGTGTGAAAGGGGGGATGCTTTGCTGGCTGAATGGCCAAGCCCAAAAGAGTAGAGGTGAATGGAGTTTTGGTTCTTGACCAGTGGCCACTAGTGTCCCAGGGCTCAGTGCTGAAGCTAGTTCTCTTCAGTATCTTTAACAATGATCTGGATAAGGGAATTGAGTGCACCCTCACTAAATTTGTAGAAGCCAAATGTGTGAGGTGTAACAAAGCCAAGTGCCTGCACCTGAGTCACAACAAACCCATGCAACACTAAAAGCCTGAGGCAGTGTGGCTAAAAAGTTGTCTGGCAAAGAAAGGATTTGCAGGTGCTGGCTGGCAGCTAGCTGAATATGAGCAAGAAGTGTGCTCAGGTGGCCAAGAAGCATCCTGGCCTGTATCTGAAATAGTGTCACCTGTGGGATCAGGAAAGTGATTGTGCTCAGCAATGAATGGCAACAAGACTGGGCTGGAGAATAAGTCTTACGAGAAGCAGTTGACAGAACTGGGATTGTTTAGTCTAGAGAAGTGGAGGCTATGAGGAGACTTCATTGCTCTCGACAGCTACTGAATGAAGGAAGCTGTAGCGAGTTGTTCTCTTTCTCTAGTATCAAGTGAAAAGAATGAGAATAAATGGCCTGAAACTGTGTCAGGGGAGGTTAAGACTGAATACTAGAAAAAAATATTTCCATAAAGAGTGCTCAGGCATTTTAATAAGTTGCCCTGGGAGAGTTATCATTCCTGGAGGTGTTAAAAAACGTGTAGAGACGGCTCTCTGGAACGTGGTTTAATGGGTACAGCAGTGTTAGGTTGATGGTTGGACCAAATGATCTTAGACGCCTTTTCCAACCAAAACAATTGTATGATTCTATGAGAGTTCACAGAGACCTGTCACCTGTAGGAGGAATGCCACACTCTAGCCAGGGATAACTGTGAGGAGTCTTCCCCCTGGGAAGCAAGGAGCAGAAGAAACATGGGATGGACTTGGCCAAAGAAGAAGGGAGGGGTGGGGAAGTTTATTTAAGATCTGTCTTTACCACTGTCCTACTTTGAGTGAATTTGTGCTAGTTTTTTATTTTTTTCCTGAGTCAAGTCTTTGTTTCATTCACAATGGTTAAGAGTGAGGGTGCCCTCCCTGCCCTTGTCTCAATCCTAGAGCCTTTTGTTGTATTTTCTCCTCCGCAGGTAGGAACAAGCGAGTGACTGTGTGGCTGCTTTGCTGCCAGGTGGGTAGGCTTAAACTATGACTAAACCACACAGACTTGTGGGCATTTTTTTAAGCTGAACTGATTTAGAAGCAGTACCACGAATCACAACAGAAAGTCTGCATTTCAGTGAGTTTTATACTTCTACTACAGAATTTTTAAGAAATATTTTACTATTTTAGTTGATTCTTATTCTGGAGACATGCCAAGGACCACTTCCCTCTGCGATGAAGAAAATACACATTTTTATAAGCATTCTTAGAGCTACTGGAATGCACCACTTCATTTAATTAGCAGGCCACATCCTTATTCTGAAGGCTGCAGGGAGATCAACCAATATGCATGCATAATGGTACGTGGAACACAAATGAGGTAATAATAACCTGTAGCACATGATGCAGCACCCAACTTAAATACACACACTTTTACTCTTTCTTTTTGCTCAGTCACTTTGGGAAAGCAATCTCCACAACAGTACATATTCAGACATCTTATCTTCCCAGGACACACGACTCACAAGGTTCCTACACTTTGCCCTAACACAGACGTCAACAGACCTACCTCATCACTGATTAGCATAAACGTTTTTAGAAACAAAACTGCCTGCATTTTAAAAACAAATGGTATACTTCTAATCAGGTTCAGCTGGGAGACCGCTCTGCTTTACCGTACTGTGAAAATTCTACAGCTCATTTTAATCAGTACACCCTTCTTGTATCTCTTGACCAAGAGAAAAATAGAATCTACCCTCAGATGGTCTGCCATTCTAAATCTTATTCCCTACTGCTTGTGAGGATTATACAATGCAGCAAACAAATTCTGGCTTTTGAAAATACTCAAGTCATATTATGTGACCTTATGTGATCCTTGTTCTCTTTCAATCAAGCAAACATAGTATTAGGAGTGTTATGCAGTTACACATGTGGCACAAAGTCTTCTGCCTTGTTTGTCCTTTATCACATGCATAACTCTTGCCTTCTCTCCACATTTATCCTGACTTGGGGGTTAAACTACAGCAGTCACTATCACTCCTCCCTGGCAGAGAAGGGGATCAGGAAAAGGTGAGAAGGCCCGTAGGCTGAAATTAAAATGGATTTAAGGAAACAGCCAAACCAATACCATCGCCAACATAAAGTATACAAAATTATACTCAGCCCAGTGAATGAATGGCTGATGGTCATAACAAATGGGAAAACAGTCCTGACTCAGAAGTAGGAGAAAAGAGGAGCAGCAGGGTCAGCAGGAGCTCAAGCAGGAAGACTCTCATGCTCAGCAAAACTCACACTTTATAATGAACCTGTTTCTGGTGTGGAAAAACCAGTCAGCAGCCCAGATAACTCCAAACGGCTAATGGCCTTCAGACCACAGCTGGCCTATGATTCTGTCCCAGAGAAACTAGAACACTTTTCATGTTCCTGATGTGCATTCCCTTCACTGAAGTACAGGGCACATGGCAGCTGCTAAAGAATCTAATCCTGAGTCTACACAAACATGGAGACACTTGACTTCTCTTCCATTAGTGTCTTTCTGTTGTCATCAGTGGCTTTAACTTATTAGAAGTGGAAACCCAATACTGTGCATAAATCAGGTTTTAGTTTTATTGTTTTTTCAACTGGGTTTGAGATTTTTCAATCTGCATTTCAATGAAACTAAAGAAGACTTAACACTCACAAAGTCAAATAAGAATGTAAAAAATAAGGCAGATACAGACACAGTATTTTTAGAATATCCATTACCTGCATAAATCAGTTTTTGGCCAGCTACTGGAAAAGCATCTTGCCCCCTTTCTGATTCAATCTTCTCTTTCAGTGCCTTCACCTAAAGCATAGAAATAGTCTTAATAAAAATGTTTCACAATACAAATCTACTTTATTCAACATTATAAATACTAAAAAGTCATTTTCAGTCTTATGTCAAGCACAACAGTCTCACAAAGATGCCATCATAACCACTTGCAGAGCTATGTGTTCCCTTCCTGAATAATCTCTTGCCCTTAATCAAATTAGATAGAGACTACTCATAGAGAAATTAAGTACACAACACAACAAAAAATACAGACATTTACAGCAGTCTTATTGCTTTCATCAATTGATCCATTACCTCTCCCTGTTCTTTCTCTGAATGTAGGAGGTACAGCTCTTATGCACATCTGATAGCTCTAAGCTTTCTTCTTCCTAGAGATTCCTCAGGGAAGGTCTCATTTTCATGTAAAGTCATAGTGAGACTCAATTTAACCCACTGGAATTACTTGAAGCCTTGGTATGGAAGGACTTGTGCAAACATGGGTTTGTGAATTTTATGTAAATACTTTTCAACTCTTTCCCCTCGCCCATGATTTTTGCATAACAATTTTAAGGCAAATGTTACACTTAATGTGTGGTCTTATGCACTTGCTTAGGCAGACTACTCAAGTACAGGCCACACTTTCAGAGTACCACATACTCAACTGACACTGTATTAATGTCTTCTATTAGAATACTCATATTCATCAGGAAAACTGTATTACATTATCATAAGGAGAGAGGATGAACACAGAATAACAAAAGATAAGTTTTGGAAGGCACATCTAGAGACCACCTATCTAGTCCAACTCTCCTGTCACAGGAAGGTAGCCTAGAGCAGGCTGCCTAGGACTGCATCCCAGGTAAGCTTTTGTATCCCCAGAAGAGAATCTACAGCCTCTCTGGGTAGCATGTTCCAGTAGTCTTGTCACCCTCAAAGCAAAGACGTTTTAGCTCATGCTCACATGGAACCTCCTGGGTGACAGTTTGCCCCTGTTGCCCTGCTGCTGAAAAGCCACTGGCCTCATCCTCTCAACACCTGGCCTTAAGGTATTTATAAGCATTGGCAAGATCCCCTGCCAGTCTTCTCCAGGATAAACAGCCCTAAAGCTCTCAGCCTCTCTCGTAAAAGAGATGTTCCTCTAATAATTTCTGTAGACCTCATCTAGATTCTCCTATTGTTCCCTCTCTTTCTTGAACTGGGGAGCCCAGAACTGGACACAATACTTTAAGTGTGGCCTCACCAGGGCAGAGTAGAGGGAAAGGATAATCTCCCTTGACATGGCGGCCATACTCTTCTTAATGCACCACAAGATATGCTGGCTTTCTTTGCCACACGAACACACTGCTGGGTCATACTGACCTGTCCACCACACCACCTGGGTCCTTCTCCACAGAGCTGCTTTGCAGCAGACTATCCCTGTGGGAGGTATAACCAGCCCTGCTAACACAAAAAGCCTGACAATTTTCTGGACAAAAGGCCAAGCCTGGCTAAGAGTTGACAATGATCAGCTTGACACCTCCAGATACTAACTGGCACCTCTGGGCCCAGAAGTTTCTGACCCTGCTTTTGCATGCCTGGAAGACTTAGCTCTCCAACTGAGAAATTTACCACAGTTGACCCTAGACAGGATGTAAATGGAGTTCTGTTATGGGGAAGGGGTGTGTGGGTGTGCTCCTTCACACAGCAAGCAGCCTGGCAGTCAGATCTTCTCCCTTTAGACTGAGATGTCATCTAGGGAGTCCTCACCCCTCTCCACTTTGGTGAGTGTATATATATATAGAGGATACTTCTAAAGTGATCTTCCCTTTCTGAATGAGTGCACATTTTGGTTCATCTCTCTCTAGATAGCTAATGGGTTGTGCAGCCATTACCATCGGAACCCATAATTTTACTGTGGTGGAAGGAGTACAGAGTAATTGCAATTAATTCAGTTTTCAGATGGCTTTTGCTGTCTCTTGTGGGTGCTGGCAACAAACCACGAACGTCTACTGGTGCATGTTGTTTTACTTCCCTAGATGCAAGTCTCTACACTTAGCTTTACTGAACTTCATGAGGTTTCTCTCTGCTCAACCTGTCCAGGTCTCGCTGAATGGCAGCACAACCTGACAGGATGTCAGTCACTACTGTTTCATATCATCAGCAAACTGCTCTTGCTGCATTTGGTTACTTCATCCAGGTCACTGATGAATATACTGAACAAGACTGAACACAATACTGATGCTTGGGGAACACCACTAGCTACAGACCTCCAACTAGACCCTGCATCATTGGTGACAACCCCCTGTTCTCTGTTATTCAGCCAGCCAGATCTCAGTCCACCTCTCCATCCATTCATCTAATCCACACTTCCTAAGCTTACCTATGTTACTGGAGATAGTGTCAAAAGTCTTGCTGAAGTTGAGACAGACAACCTTTTACTGCTCTCCTCTCATTTACCGAGCCAGTCACAGCACCATAGAAGGCTATCAGATTGGGCAAGCATGATTTTCCTTTTGTGAATCCATGCTGACTATTCCCAATAACCTTCTTTTCCTCCACATACTTAGGAATGACCTCCAGAATAAGCTATTCCAACACCTTTCCTGAGACAGAGGTGAGCCTGCCTGGTCTGCAGTTTCCTGGGTCCTCCTCCTTTCTGTTTTTTGAAGAATGGAGTTACATTGGATTTCTTCTAGTCCTCAGAAAACTCTTTATGATTTTCAAAGATGAGAGAGCATAACTTAGCAATAACATCAGCCAGCTCCCTCAGCACTCATGCATGCACCTGACTGGGGCCTATGGATTTATGGGTGTCCAATTTGCCTAAATGACCTCTAGTCCTATCTTCCTAGTCCAGACTATTTCTTACCTTCAGGAAAGGGTATCTGTACTGATAAATTGGAAAAAAATGTTTTGAGAGAAACTATCTGTACACAAACACTCACTCTTCTTGCTTCCTGAAGATACTCCAAATATATGCAAAATAAAGACAAACAATCTTTTATTAACTTATTACTACAACTTAACTCATCTTTTTTTTTCCTGAATATTCATGCACTTTTTTCACAACACATCACAAGGGCAGACCTCCATTGTGATACCTCTTCCACTTGCCTTCCATTTAATCCTCCTTTTTCCCCTCAAATTTTATTTCTGTGTTTATCTCTTTAGCAGGATAATCCCTTCAGTTTGTTAGGTCCAAAAAAGATGAACCAAACAGTCCTCCCGTAGAGTTGCATCCTTTCAGTAGTCTACATAAAAAGTAGTATTGTGTTACCAGGCTTCATAACCAAGCAAACAAGACCTGCAGAATCAAGTCTTACCTAACCTTACATCTGATGCAGGGTATTCAATCACTTGCTATACAATGATACAGAACAAGACATGCCTTCCCTCTACAGGACTACACCAAAGCAGGAAAACAATTGTTTTCTTCCTCAGCAGGTGTAGGAAGGATGCTGTAGGTATTCTTACTACACATGCCATCCCAGCACCTGTCAAAAGCTTTACAATCCATCTCCAGCCATTCAGTTACTTTTCTGTAGCAAAACTAACAACAGCTCACTGTTATCCTTAATTATCCAGGTGGGGTCAAACCATTATTGTGGTGGTTTAGGAGTTTCCCCCTTCCCCATGATTCACCAGACTAACTCAGATGGATGGAAGTTAAGGAATGAAGCTATTATTTACAGCAAGGCAAAACTTACAAGCGTATATACACAATATACACAGCTATTTACAACTATATACAAGTTAAAAGTCATATAGAACTACAAAACCCCTCCCAAATAGCAGAACTGCACAAGAGGGCTTTCAAACTAACTCCCCTCCTTCTTTCCACCACCACCCTTATATCAGAAGCCTTATGTGCAGGGGTGAGACTGCCAGATAAGGAGCTAGAAGCACGATGATTAGCTTGGGTTACACCAGTTCAGGTAGAGATAGTTAATACAGCAGCAGCCGCCAGAGAAAACTGACTTTACGTTTCTACCATTCAGCAGAACCTATAAGTGACACAGACATTACTGTTGTTTTCTTCTTTTCACAGCCAATAATCTAATTTCTCTCATTAAAATATTCCAGTTAGCCTCAAACCACCACAATTATTCAATTTAGTAATAATCTGATGATACCATCATCATTCTCATGCACTTCTGCTTGTTTCTGGATTTACATTTATTTCAAAACAGTACTTCCTTGAAAAACAAAAAACTTATTTTTATTTCCTCTCCAATTATTTAAGATTAGAGGTCACTCAACTTCCATCTAACAATCTCCATAGGCCATAGATAAACCACCAAGCAGTTTTCCCTGAACATTAAAGTATTCAGTACTTCCAATGGATGCTTAACCAGAGTTCTTCAAGCAAATTAACATGCTGGATCATGTTAAAAATCTGATAAACATTCAAATACATACTTCTAACACACTGCTCACCTATCCATGTATTTTGGTGCTTGTATAAATCACTCAAAGATGACAACTCAATACTGCTTCTTTCATTCACAGTTAGCATACTTGTCACAGATTTGCAACCAAAGCGGTGATCAGCCAGTACATTTTCAGGGAGCAAATCAAGGCTTCTTTAATGTCCTCTGCATTCAATCAAGCTACTGGTTCCAGATGTCCACTCTTGTCTTGTTTTATTGCAGATTACAGCCTTTCTTCTACAAGGAATAAACCTCAAATCTATTTTCTCAAATAAAAAAAGTCTGAACAGCTCACTATGATAATTTAGATTAAGACACGCTGAATAGACATTAATTACTACACAGTAACTGGATCCATGACTCCACATGAAGGAGTTAAGATGTTCATTGTACTAAAACAGTGACAGTAAAATTCCAACAATCCACTTGCCTTTTCTGTCCACCTTGTCTGCAGTGTTTCCCAAGACTATAAGGTGATTGATGTACTGCAAGTGACCTGCAGTACTGCCTTCTTCCAAAACTTTCTGTATCACGAGTTAGTGGAGTTTTCAATATACAGGGAGGTAGGGAGGCACTTCAACAAAACCTACACCTTGGACTTTAGGAGGGCAAACTTCAATTTGCTCAAGGAACTTATTTCCAATGTCCCCTGGGCAGCAGTCCTTGAGAACAAAGGGGTCCAGGATGGTTGGACATACTTTAAACAGGAGCTCTTGAAGGCACAGGAACTGGCAGTTCCCACGTGCCGAAAGATGAGCTGCAGGGGGAGGCGACCAGCCTGGATGAGCAAAGAGCTCCTGAAGGAAGTGGGGGAGAAAAAGAGGGTGTATCGCCTCTGGAAGGAGGGGAAGGCTTCTCCTGATGTGCTTAAGGAGGTAGCCAGATTATGTAGGAGAAAAATTAGAGAGGCTAAGGCTCAGCTAGAACTTAGGCTGCCACTTCCGTGAAAGTTAACAAAAAGCACTTTTATAAATTTATCAACGCTAAAAGGAAGGGCAAGAAGAGCCTCCACTCCTTACTGGACCAGGAGGGGAACACTATAACTGATGATGAAGCAAAGGCAGAGGTCCTGAATGCCTTCTTTGCCTCAGTTTTCAACAGTAAGGAGGGAGGAGGAGGAGGCAAGTGGCCTCTTGAACTGGGGGATGGGGTCGGGGAGCGGTGTGTTCCCCTGGAAATTCATGAAGAATTAGTTCAGGACCTGCTGAGTCATCTGGACACCCACAAGTCCATGGGACCAGATGGGATCCATCCCAGGGTGCTGAGAGAGCTGGCAGCTGAGCTGGCCAAGCCACTCTCCATCATTTTCCAGCAGTCCTGGCTCACCGGAGAGGTCCCAGGAGACTGGAAAATGGCCAACGTGGTCCCCATCCACAAGAAGGGTCGGATGGAGGAACCTGGGAACTACAGACCTGTCAGCCTGACCTCAGTGCCAGGGAAACTGATGGAGCAGGTTCTCTTGGGGCCAATAACTGCGCACCTGAGGGATGGCAAAGAGCTCAGGTCCAGCCAGCATGGGTTTAGGAAGGGTAGATCCTGCCTCTCCAACCTCATCTCCTTCTATGATCAGGTGACCCGCTTGGTGGATGTGGGGAGGCCTGTGGATGTGGTCTATCTGGACTTCAGCAAGGCCTTTGGCACTGTCCCCCACAGCAAACTGCTGGCTAAGCTGTCAGCCCATGGCTTGGATGGCAACACTCTGTGCTGGGTTAGGAACTGGCTGGAGGGCCGGACCCAGAGAGTGGTGGTGAATGGTGCCACATCCAGCTGGCGGCCAGTCACTAGTGGTGTCCCTCAGGGATCTGTGCTGGGCCCCATCCTCTTTAACATCTTCATAGATGATCTGGATGAGGGCATGGAGTCAGTCATCAGCAAGTTTGCAGATGACACTAAGCTGGGGGCAGATGTGACTGAGTTGGAGGGCAGAAGGGCTCTGCAGCGGGACCTTGACCGCCTGGACAGATGGGCAGAGTCCAATGGGATGGCATTCAATAGCTCGAAGTGCAGGGTGCTGCACTTTGGCCACAACAACCCCATGCAGAGATACAGGCTGGGGTCGGAGTGGCTGGAGAGCAGCCAGACAGAGAGGGATCTGGGGGTAATGATTGACACCCGCCTGAACATGAGCCAGCAGTGTGCCCATGTGGCCAAGAGAGCCAGTGGCATCCTGGCCTGCATCAGGAATGGTGTGGTCAGCAGGAGCAGGGAGGTCATTCTGCCCCTGTACTCTGCACTGGTCAGACCACACCTCGAGTACTGTGTTCAGTTCTGGGCCCCCCAGTTTAGGAAGGACACTGAGATGCTCGAGCGTGTCCAGAGAAGGGCGACGAGGCTGGTGAGAGGCCTCGAGCACAAGCCCTACAAGGAGAGGCTGAGGGAGCTGGGGTTGTTTAGCCTGGAGAAGAGGAGGCTCAGGGGTGACCTTATTGCTGTCTACAACTACCTGAAGGGTGGTTGTGGCCAGGGGGAGGTTGCTCTCTTCTCTCAGGTGGCCAGCGCCAGAACGAGAGGACACAGCCTCAGGCTGCGCCAGGGGAAATTTCGGCTCGAGGTGAGGAGAAAGTTCTTCACTGAGAGAGTCATTGGACACTGGAATGGGCTGCCTGGGGAGGTGGTGGAGTCGTCGTCCCTGGGGCAGTTCAAGGCAAGGTTGGATGTGGCACTTGGTGCCATGGTCTAGCCTTGGGCACTGTGGTAAAGGGTTGGACTTGATGATCTGTGAGGTCTCTTCCAACCTTGGTGATACTGTGATACTGTAATCTGCTGCAAATTACAAGGCTATCACTCTGCTCAAGAAGATATCTTCCATGTGCACCAGGTGCCTCCTGGATTGCCTATAGCTTGCCAACCTACATTTCCAGCAGGTGTCAGGGTGGTTAGCCAGCAGGATGAGAGCCTCAGAGCACAGAACCTCTTGCAGCTGGAGTAATGCTTGATCAATTGGCTCCACACAATCAGGTGGCCTGTAGTAGACACCAACCAAAAGACCCCCTTTTGTCTCTCATTCCCCCAGACTCTAATTCTTACCCATGAGCTTTCAGCCTGGCTAATCCTCAGAGACAGCTCTTCATACTCTACCCATTTTTTGACATAAAGGGCAATGCCTCTCCCCTGCAGAACCTGTAGCCCAATGACAGCCACACATCTGTCACAGTATTTGCCCCACTAAATTTGAGTAATGACAGCTAGGTTATTGCTTTATAGCAGCATGGTGGCTTCCAGCTCTTTCTGTTTGCTGCCCATGCTGTGTGTGCTGGTGTAGAGGCACTTCATTGGGCTGTCAGCTGTATCATCCTCTTAAGGAAACACATAATGATTACTTTTGAGGTATTTCACCAACATTCCTATGTTGCTCCCTATCACCTTAGGACCTCCAGACTCAATTCTGTAAGATTTCAAGCAGTACTGTAAGATGTGCAGCAGTACTCCCAGCACATCTCAGAGCAACAGGATGGGCACTCTGTTCTTTTAACCTTGGTCTCTTGCCCCACAGACTATCACCCTCTCACTTCAAGACTGGTTTAAAGCCTTGTTAGTGAGCTCCACTAGGTCATGAGCAAAGACTATCTTTACCCTTTGAGGAAAGTGAATCCCATTTGATGTCAGCAGGCCTGCTGCCATGCAGACCATTCCATTAGCAAAACCCTCAAAATTGTGGTGGCAACACACGCCACAGAGCTACGTATTAATAGACAGGATCCTTTTGTGGCTTCCAGTTTCACTGCCTGCAACCATGAGAGGTAAAAAGTAACACATGTCCCAGATTCTCTCATCAACTATCCCACAGTCCTTGAAGTCTCTTTCGATTGCCCTTGAACTATGTGTTGTGGTTTCACTGCTGTCCACATGCAAGATGAAAAATGAACACTCTGAAGGCTGTATCCTGTACCAAGCTAGGAAGTTTCCTAGTGATGTCCTTAAGCCAGGCTCCAGGGCAAGAGCAGACTTCCATATGAGAAGGTTCTGGCCATCATACTGGATCCTCAGTTATCTTAAGAAGGAAATCATCTACCACTATAACCCATGTCTTCTTACTTCTGGCGGTGGTCACAGTACAGGGGGTAGGCCTTTCTGACCTTGGAGACACCTTTGGCATAGGTCAACCACCATACATATCTTTTTATTGACTTGCTTTCCATATCCAAAGCCTCATACCTATTGCACAGAGGGACCTTGGAAGGAGAGGCAGCGAAGCATACAGTTTGCCTACCACTTACCTTCATTCACAGAATTACAGAATGTTGCAAGTTGAAAGGGACCTCGAAAGATCGCTGAGTGCAACCCCCTTGCCAGAGTCAGATCACCTAGAGTAGGTCACAAAGGAATGCACCCAGGCAGGTTTTGAATGTCTCCACAGGAGACTCCACAAACCCTCTGGGAAGCCTGTTCCAGTGCTCTGTCACCTTCACAGTGAAAATATTTTTTCTTATATTTACACAGATCATCACAGTATCACAGTATCACCAAGGTTGGAAGAGACCTCACAGATCATCAAGTCCAACCCTTTACCACAGAGCTCAATGTTAGATCATGGCACCAAGTGCCACGTCCAATGATGCCTTGAACAGCTCCAGGGACGGCGACTCCACCACCTCCCTGGGCAGCCTATTCCAGTATCCAGTGACTCTCTCAGTGAAGAACTTTCTCCTCACCTCAAGCCTAAATTTCCCCTGGCACAGCTTGAGGCTGTGTCCTCTCGTTCTGGTGCTGGCCACCTGAGAGAAGAGAGCAACCTCCTCCTGGCTAGAACCTCCCCTCAGGTAGTTGTAGACAGCAATGGGGTCACCCCTGAGCCTCCTCTTTTCCAGGCTAAACAATCCCAGCTCCCTCAGCCTCTCCTCGTAGGGCTTGTGCTCGAGGCTTCTCACCAGCCTCATTGCCCTTCCTATGCTCCGGCTTGCACCCATTGCCCCTTGTTCTGTATCACTGGACATCACTGAGAAGAGCCTAGCTCTGTCCTGCTGATACACATCTGCTGTCCTGCTGATACACACCCTTCACATATTTACAGACATTAATGAGGTCATTCCTCAGTCTCCTCCAAGCTAAAGAGATCCATCTTCCTAGCCTTTCCTCATAGGGGAAATGTTTCACTCCCTTAATCATTCTTGTGGCTCTGTGCTGGACTCTTTCAAGCAATTTCCTGAGGTCCTTTTTGAAGTGGAGGGTCCAGAACCACACAATATTCCAGATGTGGCCTCACCATAGTAAAGTAGATGGGGAGAAGTAGCTCACTCAATCTACTAACCACACCCCTTCTAATGCTCTTGGCCACAAGGGCACATTGTTGGCTGATAATAACCCTTCTGTACACTGGGACACTCAAGTCCCTTTCTTCTGCTCTGCTATCCAAAAGATCAGCCCCCAACCTATAATGGTACATGGGGTAGTTCTTTCCAAGATGCAAGACTCTACACTCGCCCTTGTTGTATTTCATTAAATTTCTCCTCATTCAACTCTCCAGCCTGTCCAGGCCTCTTGCCAGCAGAGCCTTCAGGTGTCAACCACTCCTCTCAGTTTTGTGCCATCAGCAAACTTGCCGACAGTGCACTCTATTCCCTCACCCAGGTCATTTATGAATGTAATGTGACTACTACTGGTTCCTACACCAACTCCTGAGAGACTCCAGTGGATACAGGCCTCTACCTAGATTGTCCCAATGACCACAAATGACTTCTTTCCTCCAGCCAGTTCCCATTCACCTCTCTACCCAATCATCTAGACCACACTTCTTCAATTTAGCTGCAATGATGCTCCTCACACCTCCTCTTTCACTGCCTTCTGCAGGTACGACATAGGATTCCCATTCTTAATTTTTTTCTGATGGCTGTTTCTGCTTCTGTCTCACAAAGGGCAGAGCATGGTTCCACCAGTCTCTTTCTCAGCCTCCCTAATGCTCTTTAATCTTTCTCCTTCCTCTCTCAGTTCTACCATCACACTGAGCAGATTGTTCTCAGTTCTTGGTCACAACTTACATAGTTGTTCTCAGCACTGCCATCTATTATTAGTGAAAGGCTCTGGTGTGCCCCGAATTCAGCTCAAGATATGGGCAGACAGTTGTATGGAGCCTTGTGTGGCCTGCCTCATCTGTTCTGGCAAATGCAAGTGACAGTGTTCTGACAGGTGGATGCTATTGTGAGGCTTCTTCCAGGAGGCTGACAACTATTAATTGAACTCATACCTTGAGGGTGACAGTGCCTTTATGCATACTCTCCTGTGTGAACTGTCACAGAAGCTGATGTACAACACACTGTTTTCTGTGTTTCTTAGGCCAGTTTTTGCAGGTGTGAGGGTGGTAGTAACTGCTCTGGCAACACCTGGGAGAGCAGCCTGCTCCTGTTGGGTTTGTCCATTGCCTGGTTGCTTCCCTACCAGGAAAAAAACCCAACGAACCAAAACACACACATCAAAAACCCACAAACTTGTGCATGATAGTCTGCTGCTCCACTGCAGGTTGCACCAGCTCCAGGGCAGCTGTCCTCACCAGATTTATACTTGTAGTTCTAGCATATCTGGTACAGCAGCACTGGAGGGTATTCAAACCTCCACAGTATACATGTAGTTTCCAATCTCCACTGGGTTTGCACACCAGTTAGAAAACATTGTTGAAGGGTGAATGAATTCACTGAACTATCCCCTGACTTTCCAGTTCTTAGATATGATCACACATAGGACAAAGAAAATGTCTGTTAGTTCAGTATTGTAATCAGTGCTCCATCTGAGTTGCAGCCAGCAGTAATCAAAGCAATACCTGTAGTTTTAACAGGTCAGTCAGCTGAGGTTTCCACAGCAGTAATACTAAATACATCAGCTAAATACATACAAAGACATGTACCATTAAATCACCATGCTTTCAGCATCCTTTCAGAGAAATCAGCTTTCACTACATTCTAACTCTGTTTAGGCCAACAGGAGCAGCATGAATGATTCACTGTTATCCTACATATGCTATTAATACAAAAGCTGCAGTAGGAATATTGCATATGCTGCCTGCTAGGCTTCTACCCTACGCATCAAACCACAAGACTGCATCCAGAACAGCTAACTCAGCAGTCACAGACAGACCTCATGTACCTTTGTAGAGCTACTTGTATTAATAGTAGCTACTTCACTGAGGCTATAAATACTGAACTCCTCCAGATATATCCAATTATTGCATGGTAATTTGTGTGATAGGTCTGTCCTGACCTAAACCACATTATTAAAAGTAATGCAATGAGTGGTATCCAATGAGGGCGTTTGAACTGTGGAAAGATATTTTACAGATTAAGTAGTCTGTTCAATATCATGAGACTGAGAATGTGGAAAGCAGAGATGCTTTCCCTTTGCTTCCCAAGAGTAGGAGTGCTGAGAGCAGTCAGGAGGAGCAGTGCATGAGTTGGTGGTGCTACTACAAGACAGTTGTAGAGAGCAATGAGGTCTCCCATCAGCCTCTTCTCCAGATTGAACATTCCCAGCTCTCTCAGATGCTTCTCATAAATCATGTGTTCCAGACCAGTCAACTATCAAACAACACCCCCAGATCCTCTCCTAGTGGCAGCTTTCCAGCTACACACCACCAGGTCAGTAGCTTAGCATGACGTTGTGACCCAAGTGCAGGACCTGACACTTTGCCTTGCTGAACTTCATACAATTAGCCTTGGCCCATTGTCTAGATCCTGTCCTGTCACCTCTGGAGACTTTCAGGACCTGTCTGGATACATTCCTGTGTGACCTGTGCTAGTAGTCCTGCTCTGGCAGGGCGGCTGGACTCGCTCTCCAGAGGTCCCTTCCAACTCCTAAGATCCTGTGATCCATTCACCACTGCTCTGAGCCTGACCATTCACAGTTATTTTTTCACCCAACATAGTGTGTGCCTGTCCAAGCCATGAGCAGTCGGTTTCTCCAGGAGGATGCTGTGAGAAACTGTGTCAAAGGCCTTACTAAAGTCAGGATAAATAACACTGACAGCATTTACCACATCTACAACTTGAAAATGAAGACACAAGAGAAGTCCACTGCAGTTTCCAGCACTGGTCTTCTTTATTCTCTGTACATGGCAAGTGTTAGAAGCAACAACAGTAGACAAGCACAAAACCAGTATTATTTATAAACACACAGCAACTGATGTAGAAGCAGGGACTCGACAGATGTCAGGTGGTCTGTGCTGCCATGACTGGAATGCAGAATGAGGTAGAGGCCTTATCCTTCCACGGAGCAGGCCTCTGGGCTAATCCCTCCACTGATCACTCTCAAAATAGTGTAACTGCTTTTGATACTGACAGAGGAACATCTTGACCACAGTCCAGCCTCAACATTCTACAGGACAGTAGATAAAGGTGTAAGTACTGCCTGGGTTAAGAATCTACTTACTCCCTCCCAGAGGGAGGCCTTTCGTCTAAGATCCGTGATCATGACTTAGCTCCCAAGTTATTGCCCAGCAGATTTTATGCATGTCCTTACAATCGTATTTTAGAGCTACACAGCTGTTCTGCAGTTCAGTGCATTTACTACCAGCAATTGTGAAGAATTCGTGAATGTTGTATGCAAATAAACTGCACTATTCATGCACCTGACTGCTTCTTTTGAAGGGAGCCAGACCTACAGCAGACAGGCAGAAAGTTCCCACATCTGCGACATTCTACAGTATTAAATTGGCATATCTATTAAAAGATAAGTCCAGCTGCCTGTAGCCCCTCTCATCTTTGAGGACTGGCTAGAATGCAGGGAGATACATCTCTTACTAAATTTACCCTTCACTAAATGCAACATGGCCATACATGCCATTCTGTTTAAGAACAGAGCATATATCAAATTCAAATTTCTCAGAAATTAATTGCTCCAACTAAG